>NC_086319.1:360027546-360725104 GCF_036172605.1 Pelobates fuscus
GATCTTTGATCTCCCTCACCGGCCCACATGTAGTGTATTGCGGGCGCCGGCGCGGGAGAGAGGGAGGGAGACAGGAAAGGACCTGGAGGAGCTCTATCTTGCAGCTCTGCCGAGTTCCTCTTGCGAGATCCAGAGCATTGCCATGGCAACGCTCCAGATCTCGCGAGAGGGAACTCTAACCCCACAGACTACAGTTCACTCACGACCAGGACCACCAGGGATGGAGGTCACCCACTTTTGTGAAGCATACCTCCCAACTGTCCCTATTTAGGTGTGATAGTCACTATTTTGGGACCAATCCCTTTGGCCCTCTTTTCTACCTAATGTCACTCCTTTCTAGGAAATCTTTATTGTTGGTATTTCTGCGTGTATGATAACTCTACAGCAATAATACTCACAATAATATGTCTTTAAACTACAATAATTTTTTTTTTTTTAGAAATCAGTTTGTGTAAATAAGATACATTGTTATTGTTCTAAATTACATTTTAATTTCATACATTTTTTATTAGTAAGTCACTTGAAATTTCTCAGAACAGGCCGTCCCTAGCCACACCCCCATTCACATCCTTAAAATGAAAGTTTCCCTTTTGTCAATTCATGTTAAATGTTGGGAACTATGGTGGGAACTAAGTTCAGTGTAATACATTTGTTTGATAGATATTAATATCAGAAATATTATTTTTCTTGCTTCTCTAAATAGAAATTATAATCTTACTTTCTCTCTCCCTACATGTATTTGTTTTATTTGTTCATATACAGCTTAAAGGTAAATATTCTTATAACAAAAATGAATGTTTAATTTAAATGACTGATACAAATAAGTGATAAATGTAATATCAACGAGCCAGAATACAGTGACGACTGGTGACTGGATTTCAAGTTGGTGGGGCCTCAGACTGGAAACATGAATGTTTTTAATCATGAATAGGAATATGTCTATATGGCACTACAACCTTCAAAATATATGGACAATCCCATAAATAGGGAATAAACAATACAGACATATTCTTATTAATGAGTTGAATAACTTGGCCATTTTGTGGCTAAATTCATATTACACGTGTAATTCAGAATTTATCCACAAGATGCCACCAAAGGATTACTATTAAAATAATTTTCCCTTAAAGGGATTATAGTGTTAGGGATACAAAGTTGTATACTTAATACTATAGTGCCCTCTGGATCCCCCCTCTCCCCTGGATAAAAAACACTTTATTTACTCACCCGACTCCAGCGTCGATCTCCCTCGGTGCTGGGTCGGTGCTACACCTTTTCCGACATCATCCTACTAGGGGTATCTAATGCACATGCACTGTGAGTACCGTGAGTGCATTAAGCCCTCCCCATACGAAAGCATTGCCAAAGTGCTTTCCTAAGGGTATTTCAAAAGCAAAGCGTGAGGATGTCCAGTGTCGCTTAAGGGACCCAGAGTCCAGTCTAAAAGACTGCTAGTCTAGTAGACAGTCAGAGTCTGGTAGACAGCCACTAGAGGCTGTCTTAGTACTGCAATGCCTATGGTATCTCTTTAAAATGATAGCTAGATAGAATTTCTCTAGAAAAAAAAAAAATATATATATATATATATATATATAATGGCTCTGCCAACAGATTTTTAGATATCAAACATTCCTTCCTTAGGGGAAAATTTTATAACTAAAACACATTTTAACAAAAAAATAATAAAAAATAAGTTAGCAGCCTGACAGCATACCTGTGACTGGTACCTGCTATTGGAGTGGTGTCTGTCACTGTGTGGATGTGATGCTGCTCTAAAGTGAGGCAGGCATCTCTTCAAACACCATGAGCCTGCCGTACATTAGTGTGTAGGGGGCAGCTGGTGGACCAGGTAGCAAGCACCGCTGTCAGTGAAGTGCCTGGGTGAGCTGGAAGACCAGTATCAGGCACCACTGTCTGTGAGGTGCTTGCCAGACTTACAGGGGGGAGCAAGGAAGCCATGTGGCAGGCACTGCTGTAGGTGCGGTGCCTGCCTGAATATCGGAGAAGGGAGAGAGTCAGCCTGCAGTGGGGAATCACTTTGGTTTGGATCTCAGTAGCCCTATAAAATGTAAAGTTGTATTGAAGGCCGAGCAGAAAAATACAGTATAGATATGAAAATCAAGCTTAGGAAATAACATAGCGGCAACTCCCCTATCAACAGCAATGGGCAAAGCGAGAAGGGATGGGTAATTATCTAATATACAATTTAATGTCCACTTCACTGGATGTTTTTTATTTTTATGAGTTATTTATATACAACTACTTTGTATTAATATATGTTGATAATTACATATGCCTAGCATACAGTATATGAATACTACTGTGAAATATGTTTGGAAATTGTTAATTTAGAAAACAAAAAAAAATAAAAGATATAAAAAAAATGAAAGCTATATTTTTATGTGCCCTTATCGGTAGGTTTGATCATTCCTTTTGTTGTTATTAATTATTATTATTATTAAGCTCCTCTAGAGCTTTCATGGGATGTTAAATTATGTTTATCTCTAGGAATAAAAGTAGAAATCTTTAAAGGAACACTATAGTCACCTAAATCACTTTAGCTAAATAAAGCAGTTTTAGTGTATAGATCATTCCCCTGCAATTTCACTGCTCAATTCACTGTCATTTAGGAGTTAAATCACTTTGTTTCTGTTTATGCAGCCCTAGCCACACCTCCCCTGGCTATGATTGACAGAGCCTGCATGAAAAAAAAAACTGGTTTCACTTTCAAACAGATGTAATTTACCTTAAATAATTGTATCTCTAAATTGAACTTTAATCACATACAGGAGGCTCTTGCAGGGTCTAGCAAGCTATTAACATAGCAGGGGATAAGAAAATCTGAATTAAACAGAACTTGCAATAAAGAAAGCCTAAATAAGGCTCTCTTTACAGGAAGTGTTTATGGAAGGCTGTGCAAGTCACATGCAGGGAGGTGTGACTTGGGTTCATAAACAAAGGGATTTACCTCCTAAATGGCAGAGGATTGAGCAGTGAGGCTGCAGGGGCATGTTCTATACACCCAAACTGCTTTATAAAGCTAAAGTTGTTCAGGTGACTATAGTGTCCCTTTAAATCAGCCAGCACCAGTTTGTTGAAAGCTTCCATTGCTGGACTGACTAGTTTTTTGAAATATAGTGTTTTGCAGTAGGGAATTTTTAAAAGAATAGCTAAGGATCGCATAAAATGGTTAATACCCATAAAATTGTCAAAATGGTTCACATTTGTAGGAGCAAATTTTAGCTCTTTTTTAAAACCTGAACTTGAGGACACAGTAGTTCAACACTAAATAGATTAAAATTACTCTCGGGAAGGCTGACACTCATGGCGACCAGACGTGTTCTGCCAGGGTTCCTTATCTGGCCTTAGCTTCTGCCTGGCTTTTAGCCATTTACTGCTCCCAATCGGTCCCTGGTGTGGACTTAGCGGAGCGCTAACTGGGGGAACCAATCTGGAGAGTAGTGCCTATTGCAGAGGCTGTTGGTGAGGACAGTGAGGCCTAGCAGCCCGATCGGGCGCGAAAGACGGACACTTTCCCAACCTGAGAAGGCCTGTACCAGCGGCGGAGCCTTCTATTCCACTGTTTTCCTCCGATTGATTTTCATGTGGTAAACCTAATGGTGGGAACTGGGGACAATTAATCCCTTGAATACGTTTTCAGCTTATAATTAGTGTTAACGTCTCCCAAAAGGTTCCTTTTCTTTTCTACCGTTTGCTACTGAGTGTTCTAATTTAAGCTATGTATATAAAAAATAAAAATATACTCCTACTTGGGATATTATTCCTTATTGAGTTTTTTTGTTTTATCACATCATTTATTTTTCCTTTTTTCTAGTTAAAAGATCTTGGAACAATTTATTCAGTTGTCTCTTAAAATTTTCTTAATTACTTCCTTACACTCGTTAAGTCCCAAAAATGGAGTTCATATTTCTCTAACAGAATTGATGAGGAAATCAATTCTCTTACAGAAACACTAACTCTATCTTTAGTCCAGCAGAGACTACGTTTACACAACATTTGGAAACTGTCTACAAACTCGTTACAAAACTACAGAATAAGGAACAGTGCATGCACAAAATTACAGTTTTAAATTTTACAATGCTACTTAAAATCATCTAACTCGGCAAACACACATGGGGATTCAGTTCCACCATGAGGTCAGATCATGTTAAGCCTACTACTATGTCACAGTACTCCAATATCGGTCAGTCCTACTCCTACACTAATTTTAACATGGGACACAAATTAAATAGTGCTAGATGAACTAAAATGTATTTAATTAGACTTCCCACTTTTTCTCCAAACTTGTTACAGACATCACAGATATTCTGTATAAGTTTAAAATTGTATTGTTTTGTTTACACACTGGGATTGCTGTATTGAGGCAATTACGATGTGCATGTTTGTGACTGGTGCTTCATTATTGTTTTGCGGTATGTATATATATATATATAGACATTTGCCTAGGTTTTGGTCTATTATTCCTATTTGTAGAGCTGCTAGTCATTTTAATTATTTGTTGATTTTTATGTACACTGGGTGTCTTTCTTCGTTCAGCTGCTATACTTTTTTATGGGTTAATCATTTTTAAATACCTAGTTTTTAAAAAAAAAAAAAAACTTCCACAATTATTTATGTTTTCTAATTATTAGTTTAAAAAATAAATGTAACCTAAAGGTAAATCTATTATCATTACAGCTCCTGGAGTCAAAATGAACCTAACAACGCTGGCAGTAGAGAAAACTGTGTTGAGATCAAATCAGGATTATGGAATGACATAGACTGTACAATTAAAAATAACTTTGTCTGTAAGAAAATGTGACCTTCCATTACCACAAATATTATAACCCATAAATGGGGTATTTTTCCCTTTTTATATACATTTGCTGCCAGTAATTAGCAGTATTATGAAACATAATAATTAATAACCACTATATGCCAAAATATCAGAAAAATCGAAAAAGAAAATGTTAAAGTGTTCCCTCAAAACACCAACAACTTGGGAAAAAACATACACAAAACTGGAGGATTTCTAATACCTAAAGATGTTATCCCAAATGTGAAATATAAATGTGATCATAAAATGCAATACAATCTGTGCGAAATGAAGGCGGGTTTGGTGTAATGCAATATATGAACCTAATGAGAATATCTGGAAAAGAACAGACTGAATATAGTGTAATACACTATACTTTTCTATAGCTTTTTTCTCAAGTATTATGAAAGTTTTTTTTATTAAAATGACAACTTTTGTAATTATATATGTATTTAAAGGAATTATTGTGTCAATATATTAAAAATTATGCTAGAATAATAAATGTATAAAGAATTAAAGGATTTATACTTCATTGGACAGGATCATAAATTACAAATAATAAATTGAAAGCTGGATAAGAAGGAATGATTGAGGTTAACTGAAACAAAAGGGGTGAATACAACTTGAAACAAGGGAAAACAACCTAGAAAAGTAAATATTAAAATTATCAAATTTTATGAATATAATATCAAAATATAATTTTAAAAAGTACCAATGTAATCAATAACACCTTCATCGAATGGATGTAAGCCTTTCCTTTCATATATATGTTGTTTGATGTTACTCTAGTAGCAGAGAAATAAAGACTCACGGTTTCTACATCAAACAAATAGTAAATATCCAAAGCAGGACACACAGTGTAAAGTCAGTATCAATTTGTATCAGAACCATATATAGAAGTAGCAAAAATAATGGTAGAAAAAATAGACAGCAGAAAGAGAAAGTGAAGAGGGAGAGATATACCCCCTAAGAATTTGCCCCTGAACATGCCTTAAAGGGCACCTACACTATACTACACATCCTACAGTCATGCTTCAATATGTTGGATACCAAATTCTCTGCTTCTGTAAAAAGTTTCAGCAGTTTGAAGGAGGGTTCTACGATCACGATTCAACTGGTGCAGGACTCAACATCTAACTCCCGTTATAAGAGCATAATTACTCTCCTTGACTCTTTCCTCTGTTCTATCTGTAATCGCTGCTGGTTCCCTTATTTACCACTATGACGGCTTAAAGCATAGAACTTAGCAGGGCTAACCATACAGATTTCTTAGCCATAATTTTATATAGTTAGTGTAAGAGATCCTCTATTTAACATATATAAATAATTGAGAATACAATATAAAATAAGGATTGTCTTGGAAGCAATAAAGGTTTGTCTTTTAGATATTTATTATATAAAAATATAAATATAGACATATAAAATCCATTATGGCAGAGTTTATAAGATTAAGCTAAATGCTTGCAAATATCATTAATAGGTTAACATACCCTTCTGAACATGTCATCATGTCAGCCTCTCTGTCATTTTAAGATGGAGCAGCGTCTGTCTCCAAGTCTCTCCTCTGTTCCTTAACATTTAAAAGTACACCTATTTATACCTTAGGAGTCGTCATTTTAGGGTCACCGCAGTTCATATATGAAAAAGTAACTTTTTTTTACTTTATTCATTTTAGGACCTCCCTTAACATGGCAAAAATACAAGTTCATAACTAAAGGGTGTATACGTCATGGTAATTTTCCTGACTCAGTTCAAGATGGCATCTTACAGTCTGAACATCTTTATCTACTTAGGGTTACCACAGTATATTGTGTACTGAAAGAGTCGTAGCATAGCCTTGAAGCTTGTTTATGCATTATTGTTATTGTAATTCGTCTGGGACAAAATGGCGTAAACATATTATGCACTGAAGGTAGGTAAGAGGTTATTGCTTAAAGAAACAGTTATGAAAAACAATATGTTCCATTTCGAACACCTTGCCAGTTTGCAATATCTCTTAAAGACAAAGTACACAGTTTAAGAAATACATTTCATTCTAAAACTTGTGATATTTGCATTTGACCATAGCACATCCACTCCACATTCAGCGGTGTGCTCTATTTTCCAGCCCTGGTATTGTTCTATGAGATCAGGGCAGCTGCAACTAGTCACGGATTAGTCAGGGCCGGTGCAAGGATTTTGAGGTATACAGGCGATTATGAATTTGGTGCCCTCCCACCCCACAAAAAAAAGCATCTTCACTTGTGTGCCTCTTAATCCACCTTTTCTTTCTTATCCCCCTATAGTGTGTCCCAGTGGTTCTCAAACTTTTTCGGTTCAAGGTGCCTTTAATATTTTAATATTTTCCCAAGGCGTTTCAAGTCAAAATAAATTCTAGGCTGTATATATGTACAGCGCAGCTGCATATACTGGGCCCCTGTTCGGTAGAAATGCTCGCCGTTCAAGCGCAGATCAAGAATCTAATTTTGGGGCACTGGTAGATTATTTAAAGAAAAAAAACAGGCACAACAGAGAAATTTGCCTTCTAACTGATACCGGCAAGGTGATTTATATGTTATAGCCCTATTCAGGGTATGTAGGGGTTTATAAAACACCCCTTCATGTCTCATTAGAGATGTTTACACTTTGTCTGATACCAGCAAAGTTTATTGTGTGTGTAGAAGCCCTATAAAGGGTTAAATGTGAAAGGGTTTATAAAATACCCCTTCCTGTCTTATTGGAGATTCTTGGCTGATATCAGCAAATCTAATGGCTAGAGTAGGACTCACCTCGTGAGGATTGCCTTGACGTGGCAGGTGAGCTTGTATATTCAAATGGTCATTGGGATAAAACTAAAGAGCCTCCATTTTGTTTAAATGTACATAGGGATTTAGGCCAGAGCGCAGGTAACATTCTCTTTGTTTTTACTACAGTGGCATGTTTAAGGTCAGCAGGGACAATGCCAGAAGAGAGAGAGCAGTTGAATATGCGTGTTAAGGGAGGCACAAGACAGGGCGAGAGAGATCTGATAAGGTGAGATGGGACAGATCTATGTGCGGTTGAGAAAGAGAATGACAAGGTGGGGAGAATTCTCTCCTTAGCTGTTTAATCTTGTCGGTAAAGTAGCATGCAAAGCTATCAGCAATAAGGTGAGTTTGGGGGGTGGCCACAGCAGGGCGAAGAAGAGAGTTAAAGGTGTCAAAGAGATGCCTGGGATTGCGGGAGCATGAACTAATGAGAGAGGAATAAATGTGATAACAACAATTATTATATTTTTATAAACAAATTACAATATAATGTGACATGTCTTAATAAAAAAATTGAAGATCTATAAAAGATAAAGCTGTGTCTATAAATAACTAATTTTATAGCGAAACAGGAGGCTTTATATTTGCTTTCCCCTTCTTTACGGACACCTCCAGCAGTAAAGAAACAGGTAACACTGGTTGTTTCTAGTCCTTTATTTCAAGATATAAAACCCAGAATAAGCCAGCCCCCCCACCCTTCCTATTTATTTGTTGCTGCCTCCTGGTGAGTTCTCAACAGCATAGAGTGTTCTTACTCATTGTATTCTGTTTATTGTGCCCTTTTTGCGTTTTTTCTTTATTATGACTACTGGTAGAGCGTAGTCTTATCCTAATAGTAGGGTCTTCTCCCCAGATTCTGCTGGGCTATAAAGGCTCTGCAATCGCGTCCCTCACTTTCCTGGCTATTTTATGCCATTCCCTTGTGCTCCAATCGCGACCCATTCCTCCCACTCCCATATTGGTGTTTCAGTCCTCCCTCACATGTGCTAGGCTGCGGCCTTTATCTTTTTCTTTATTTTTGTAGTACATGTTTTAAATGACATGAGCATTCAGCAGTATCATATATGGAGAAAAAAAGAACATTCAACAGTAGCAATACAATGATATATTCCTGCACTAAATTTATTATTAATACTACGAGAACAGCACCCTTGACAGCTCAAAGATGAGGGTGACAGGAGAGCACAGAACTGTGCGCAGGTAATGCTCTGTGGGCCTAGGGTTTAGAATAACCCGAGGAGTGGACTCAAGGGGAAGCATGTGGTTATCACGCTTTGGTTGGAAACCTGACAAACATGGATTAATATGCAAGACCTGTGCACATCTAGCTATGGTGGTGTAGTACAGGTTAATAGGTGCCTCAGCAACATGGGTAGTTGGAACATAAGAGGTTAATGGCACAGTTAAAGGAGGCTGTACATAGCCGGTTGTTCTGCGGAAATATATTTACCCCTAACCTATCTTTTTGTTATGTGTATTGCTCAGGACTCCTGCTCACTTGGGCATTATGCTGCCTACCTCTGCTCGATTTCAGCCGGCCCTATCACTGTCCGGCCCCAAAGTTTGCTTTGCAGCGCTTTCTCTCTGCTGGGCCCCAGGCTGTGGCCTGGTTTGTTGGCGAGTGGGTGAGCCCCTCCCTGCTACCTCCTACCCCTGGGGTTAGGTTTCAGGCACTAGCAGTTTCTCCCACTGCTCCTGGGTAAGCCTGAGGTCCAATGCTCCGTTGGGATGAGTGAACTTTATTTCTCTTTAAACTCTATTTTTTCCTCTGCATTACTTACTGTGTTTCTGTGGGTTCCGCAATCCCATACTAAGAAAGACACCTTTCTTGTCAAACCCCTGTGTTGCTAGGGTGACCCCTCTGAGTGTGTTGGGTAAATTATTTAAACACACGCTAGAATAATCCCCCATAATCACATATATCTATAAAACAAAATCAGTCAAAAACTAACATACATTTTCAAGTCAATTATTTTCAAATAAGTTTTATTAAGGTTATAATGTATTTCACAACAAATAATAAAGAATATTTAAACATACTATTCGGGGAAGGAAAGAGAAGGGAAACTTGGAAATAGGAAAGCGGATCAATCCACAGCAATAAACATATGGAATATTGTACAAAACAGTAATTATATACAGGGAGTGCAGAATTATTAGGCAAGTTGTATTTTTGAGGATTAATTTTATTATTGAACAACAACCATGTTCTCAATGAACCCAAAAAACTCATTAATATCAAAGCTGAATATTTTTGGAAGTAGTTTTTAGTTTGTTTTTAGTTATAGCTATTTTAGGGGGATATCTGTGTTTGCAGGTGACCATTACTGTGCATAATTATTAGGCAACTTAAAAAAAAACAAATATATACCCATTTCAATTATTTATTTTTACCAGTGAAACCAATATAACATCTCAACATTCACAAATATACATTTCTTACATTCAAAAACATAAAAAAAACAAATCAGTGACCAATATAGCCACCTTTCTTTGCAAGGACACTCAAAAGCCTGCCATCCATGGATTCTGTCAGTGTTTTGATCTGTTCACCATCAACATTGCGTGCAGCAGCAACCACAGCCTCCCAGACACTGTTCAGAGAGGTGTACTGTTTTCCCTCCTTGTAAATCTCACATTTGATGATGGACCACAGGTTCTCAATGGGGTTCAGATCAGGTGAACAAGGAGGCCATGTCATTAGATTTTCTTCTTTTATACCCTTTCTTGCCAGCCACGCTGTGGATTACTTGGACGCGTGTGATGCAGCATTGTCCTGCATGGAAATCATGTTTTTCTTGAAGGATGCAGACTTCTTCCTGTACCACTGCTTGAAGAAGGTGTCTTCCAGAAACTGGGAGTTGAGCTTGACTCTATCCTCAACCCGAAAAGGCTCCACAAGCTCATCTTTGATGATACCAGCCCAAACCAGTACTCCACCTCCACCTTGCTGGAGTCTGAGTTGGACTGGAGCTCTCTGCCCTTTACCAATCCATCCATCTGGCCCATCAAGACTCACTCTCATTTCATCAGTCCATAAAACCTTAGAAAAATCAGTCTTGAGATATTTCTTGGCCCAGTCTTGACGTTTCAGCTTGTGTGTCTTGTTCAGTGGTGGTCGTCTTTCAGCCTTTCTTACCTTGGCCATGTCTCTGAGTATTGCACACCTTGTGCTTTTGGGCACTCCAGTGATGTTGCAGCTCTGAAATATGGCCAAACTGGTGGCAAGTGGCATCTTGGCAGCTGCACGCTTGACTTTTCTCAGTTCATGGGCAGTTATTTTGCGCCTTGGTTTCTCCACACGCTTCTTGCGACCCTGTTGACTATTTTGAATGAAACGCTTGATTGTTCGATGATCACGCTTCAGAAGCTTTGCAATTTTAAGAGTGCTGCATCCCTCTGCAAGATATCTCACTATTTTTTACTTTTCTGAGCCTGTCAAGTCCTTCTTTTGACCCATTTTGCCAAAGGAAAGGAAGTTGCCTAATAATTATGCACACCTGATATAGGGTGTTGATGTCATTAGACCACACCCCTTCTCATTACAGAGATGCACATCACCTAATATGCTTAATTGGTAGTAGGCTTTCGAGCCTATACAGCTTGGAGTAAGACAACATGCATAAAGAGGATGATGTGGTCAAAATACTCATTTGCCTAATAATTCTGCACACAGTGTATGTTTGAACTTAACAAAATATATATTCTATAATTTTTAGACAATTCTTGACCCTTAAAGAAACACTGCAGTCCCAACACGACTTGCAATCAGGAAGATATTCTGTGGTGAGGAGAGGTGTAGCTAAAGGGGCAGGACTATGATGCAGAAAACTTCAAAACTAAAGACATTTAACAGGGAAAAAACACAGAATAAATATGAGGCAAAAACCTACCAAGTTGTTTTGGTGCCTGAAGTGATTCTTTAATCAGTCAAGCTTATGCGTGTGTAAATCACTAATAAATAATTGCATTGATCTGTTCATCAAAAGTAATCAATTAGGTTTGTGCGTTTGTAAGTCAGCAATAAATAACACTAGATTTATTTTTAAAAAGGAATATATTGTGTGTGTGCGCGTTAATCTCGGGAAAACAAAACATGAAGATCTACAAGATGTTAGGTTTGTGTATGTTTAAATTACTAAAACTGCAGATCTTTCTATGCTTGTGAGTAATTAACTCCAGATGTGTCTATGCTTGTGAGTGTATAAATCGGTACATACTAAAGTGGAACTGTCACTTCTCTTAAAATTATAGCATTGAATCAAGCTTGTGTTGAACATTTTTTATGTGATGCTTTTTTTTTCCAAGCCTCAAAAATACATATTTATTAGGTATCAGGGCTTATCCTGGGAAGCGACAGTTTCCCTTTGAACTGTAGGTTTATTAATGCTTGTCCGAGTGTAAATAACTCATTACCTGCAGGTTTACCTATGTTTGGCAGTGCGTAAATAACTAACAATAATAACTGCAAATGTATCTGTTTGTTGTTCTATGTAAGCAAAAACCAAAAAGGTTATGGTGGGGAACAAATTGTGATTGAAAACCCCTTCCACCTGAAGTCTGTGGATAGCTAATACAATTTTAAACAAAAATCTGCAGGCCAGTCAAGACTTGCTTTTCCGACAGAAATCACAAGTTTGCAGTGATGTTACTACAGTAAAGGATTCTGGGTGGGCATATGCAAATTAGTTTAACAAAGAATCACATTTTTGCCTCATTCCATTTTAAACATGGATTCCTTTTAATCTGTGTTTGCTGTATACAACAGCTTTAAAACACAATTTAGGAAAAGATGCAAAACCATGGACAGCTGTTTCATTGTTAATGCAAATCACCAGCATGAGGTTGGTTACTGGTTTGCTTATTGAGGCTTGGTAGTGCTTGGGAAGCAAAAACCAAAAAGGTTATGGTGGGGAAAAAATTGTGATTGAAAACCCCTTCCACCTTCATTTACAATTTTGTTGCCCAACATAACAAATTGCATCACCAGCTTAGTCCAGGCACACATTGTATATGAGGAGCTGACATTATTTAATCCCACCTCTTCTCTGAATGATGTCTGTATGTTGACTCTCATGAGCAAAAGAAAGAGCTTTTAAGAAGATTGATGGGGAGCTGAGATGGATGAGCCCATTTCTATATTTAATTTTATTTCTCATTCTTCAGCCATATATAGTTGTTGAATATATAGTTTAAGTAAAGATAATAGAGAAAAAATCAAGAAAAATGACAGTTCCACTTTAACAAATATGAGATTGTTGGAGTTCAGAAACATCACTTTTAGCTACCTTTCCTAAAAGCTGCTTCTCCCTAGAGTGAGAGAGGAAGCTTTGTGCAACAATGAACATTTTTATTTGCACCCAATACTGGCAAACGTTCTCTAATGATTGTGTCACTCATGGGTATAGTTCTCATCATGAATATGATCAAAAAAAATAAAATAAAATAAAAAATGTAATGTAGAAATTAGCTGTAGCAATGTCTGTAGTATACTGACAGACACGGGTAAGAGAGTGGATTTATAAAGGGTTTCACTAGGTCACAGTTTGATGTGCTAGGCCTTTCCATTGACTCATCCTTAAGGTCTTCTCTTCATCCTGATTTGGTGAAAGAGAGATGATGAAATAATTAGTGATACATACAAAATTATGAAGAAAATACCTGCAGGAATTGCCCATCCTTACCGTTTCACATTCTCTGCTCGCTTTCCATGGTAAATCTTTGTCACCACTATGCATGTTCTCCGCTATAAAAAGAGTAAAGTCCATACAAAATATTTAAAGAAATGTGAAAGAGACACTGGTTCAGTCCAATTGTAGGGAAAACAGAATGCCTACAACAGTAGATAGCTTTGTCCTAAAATGTGTGCTTTTTTTCATGTGTGTGCGCTGTTCCTTAGTCTGTATTTTGTATATATTTTGGTCTTTACAGCAGCACCACTACTGAAAAATGCATGTTCTGGGTTTGCCCCCAACTCCCATTTTTCTGTGTATATTTGGAATGCAGACCAGGTTCTTTTAGGGTTCAGCAACCCGCCCTTCCGCTATAGGTGACCCTTTGGAGGTTTCCACATTAGAGCATAAATTTGCCTTGCCATAAACTTGATCACCTCTATGTACTGAAAAAACAAATTAACAAACAAAATTATAAAATACAGGTATGTAACATGGAGTACATGGGCCTTGTGGCTGTAGGGCGTAGTGTGTTTGTGTGTGTGTGTGTGTGTGTGTGTATCTGTATTATTTTAACTTAGAATAGTTCTAAAAATGTTGTGGGATATAAAGTTAGTTTGAAGTGAAGTATACTGGATTAAATTAGTTGTATCTATCAGAATACTAGTCACGGCCAGAGGTGAAGTATAGAAAATGAACAACAACAAAAAATACCATTTTCACAAATACTAAACAATTTACACATGCAACCATTTTTTTTCACAGCAGTACCTCTTAAAGAAATAATTAATTTTACTAATAGAATGATTCCTACATCTTGCGTACTCTGGTCACTCACCTATTTTCTGCTCTGGGAATGATTTTCGGCTCGCTGCAGGTTCAATACGAGAGACAATTTCTGCCAGGTCTGTGAATCCTGGTACAACTTCATCCTACAAGAACAAATCAGAGTGATGGCAGTTTATCCAGTGGTAATGACACACAATAACATATCAATAACACGAGCGATTAAGTGGAAGAAGCAGTAGTGACATTAGACTTACAGAACGCTCTTGATGCTGATAAAATTCAGCAGTGCTTCTATCCTTCAGCATTTTCTCAATGAGATCACCACGGTGCCATTCAGTAAAAATAAGCTTTCCATACTCATAACCCACATCCTGATGAAGAGAAACCATACATTTTAGGGTAAGCTGTTTGGCTTTATTCTAAATTTAATTTCCTGCTTTAGGACAGCAGCATGTTCAACCCAGTCCTTCTCAAACTCTTTCACTATCTCAGCCTCTGCCATCTCTACTGGTAAGCTATATTATGTACCTACAATAATCTGTAAAATGTATTTCTGACATCACCCTTGCATTTTGCTCCCAACACATTAAAACAGAATTAACACTCCCAAAGTAGTGACAGTTCCATGTCCATTCACCCCATTATATGTTATTTAACATTTATTGGAGTGAACAGAACAGCAGAGCTAAGTAAAAACAACTTACCTCTGCTGCTCTTTCGCGCTGCATGCTTGGTCGCCTATCAAACAATTGCATCAGGCATTTACTCTAGCCGCGCTGTCTGCATGCATGCGCTGTACGTATGGTACTGTAAGAGTTAACTCATTTGAATAATTTGTCAGGCTAGCATATAATAATTTGCTAGGCAAGATTATCTATAAACTAAAGAGAATTTGTATAATAATTTTAGCAAGGCCTAAGGCTATAATTGCATTTAGATGTTAGGTTATGCTGAAAGTGAGCAAGTAACAGTTTCTTTTTAAGTATTATTGCATAAGCTAACCCCTTTCTACAGAAAGATAAGTTAATGTGTGTGGCATTCCTTTATATTGTATGTACAGATTGAACTTTTGATCAAAGATTATAAAATAAGACTATAATAATAAATACAATTTATAAATACAACAGCATCCCCATGTTTTGGAATTGCTACATTAGAAAACGGTGGGATACTATTTGAAGGGATAAAACTAAAGAGAATTAATCATCTGAACGCCAGGGAGTGGTTTTGATGTTGGTTAAGATAGGAAAGCAAAATAATGCAAACGTACATGTATCTCCTGGAAGCGGTTGAAATCTGTAGTGTTGAAGCGCTGGACCGGAGGACTCAGATACTCACAGTATCCACTGTGCTTTACTTGTTCCAGCTGACGCACGCATGAGACATAGGACAAGCGAGACTGCAGCTCTGCCATGTCTGGAACCTAAAAGAAAAACAGCAAAAGAAGAAACTGCTAGGAATATGTGGAGACATAACCCCACCGAGATACCATAAAGCTATCAATATGACAGGACTCCGATTCATCCTGTTCAAACTCACGTAGAAACATAGAATGTGATGGCAGATAAGAACCATTCGGCCCATCTAGTTTGCCATATTTTCTAAATACTTTCATTAGGTCCCTGGCCTTATCTTATAGCTAGGATAGCCTTATGCCTATCCCACGCATGCTTAAACTCCTTCACTGAATTAACCTCTACCACTTTAGCTGGAAGTCTATTCCATGCATCCACTACCCTCTCTGTAAAGTAATATTTCCAGGTATTATTTTTAAACCTTTGCCCCTCTAATTTAAGACTATGTCCTCTTGTTGGGGTAGTTTTTCTTCTTTTAAATATAGTCTCCTCCTTTACTGTGTTGATTCCCTTTATGTATTTAAATGTTTCTATCATATCTCCCCTGTCTCGTCTTTCCTCCAAGTTATACATGTTAAGTTCCTTTAACCTTTTCTGGTAAGTTTTATCCTTCAATCCATGAACCAGTTTAGTAGCCCTTCTCCAAAATCATTCCTTAGTATCAATATCCTTCTGGAGATCCTGTCACCAGTACTGCGTACAATACTCCAAGTGAGGTCTCACCAGTGTTCTGTACAATGGCATGAGCACTTCCCACTTTCTACTGCTAATACCTCTCCCTATACAACCAAGCATTCTGGTAGCATTTCCTGCTTCTCTATAACACTCTCTCCCTACCTTTAAGTCATCTGAAATTATTACCCCTAAATCCCTTTCCCAGATGTTGAAGACCTTCTGCAAGATCACTAATACAAATATTAAAGAGAATGGGTCCAAGTACAGATCCCTGAGGTACGCTTTAAATAGATAACTGCATTGTTTTATTACTGTTCTATTATATGGTAAAAACTGTTCTCTGCCAAACCTTGTTTGATGTACACTTTTGTATTATCTATGTACCTCCTCTGTTGCATCCATTGCTGATCTAAATGTGACCTAAATGTAACCTCAATGTTATCTCTGAAAACCTTGAATAAAAGCTGATTATATCAAAACCAGGAAAGATCATCATCTAAGAGGGTATTATAAAAACCCCAAAGTTGCAACCACATATACTATTCAGTAGGGGTCACTGTTCCATTTGGGTAAGTTGAAACTGGTAAATCCCAGTAATATTGAATTCCCCCCTAGGGGTCACTCTTTGTACAGTTGAGTAATGCTTGTTCCTCTGTATTCGATTCAGTAATAAACCAAATGGATAACATATACTTAGAATTAGTATCTGTTAAATACTTAGTGTCTGTTAAATACATGGCCTCTACCTACTCCAATCCCATTCCGTATATATCAAACAACACTAAACCAGATAGCTATAACAGTGTCCTAGTCGTATCTATTTATAAACAACAATCAATCTTAGTGCCTTCTTGATTTCTAGCTCAGCATCTGGTATAGATATATATTGGAAAAATAAATAAACACAATGTAAGTTGAGGACCAAGCCAAAGTTATCCAATGAAAGACGGGAGCCATACTGAGACAAATCATTTAGTTTCTATCCATACCAGGATGGGTGGTTCAGCTATACCCTACAAACATCTAAGTTATAAGCCGCATTCTAGCTTTGCCCTAATTATTTGCTGGCCACTTGTCCAAATAAAATGCTGCCTAGTCAAAGTGTGAGTCTGCCCCGCACCCGACGCGCGTTTCACTCGGTCAGTTCTACCGGGATCATCAGGAGTGACGATTTTGTCTTTATCTTTAGACTGTGTGTTTTTCTCTTATAATTTTTTTATAATGAATAGATTAAAAGTGAAGTTTTAATTACACTACGTTTCATCGATTGCTGGCATTTCGGTTCCGGACTGCTGTTACAGGTCTGATCAGTCTAATATGCTTCAGAATATGTTCTATCCGTAATGGCACAAGTGAGAAAAAACTATTTTTAGACCTGAAGGGCAAGCTACTAAGTTTCTCTAAGCTTTTGTCCATTCTCAAAGTTCTCATATTCCATATTTTTGTCACATAAAATACATATTTTACATTAAAAAAGTTTGTGGTTAATTCCCACATTGATTGCACTTTTATTTTATAACACCCTATCTATGTTACATTTAGCCCACAATTTGATAAAGCAAATATAAATATATATATATAATACATTACTAAACACAAATACACACACTAGGCAAGCCATAAGACTTGCTTTCCCACAGAAATCTTACTTTAACAGTGCTCTCACTGCTGCAAGGGATTCTGGGTAGGCGTATGTAAATGAACTCAACAAAGACCCACATTTTTGTCTCATTCCATTTTCCATGGATTCCTTTGACTCTGTGTTTGCTGTATACAACAGCTTTGAAACACAACTCAGGAAGAGGATCACAGCCAGTGAACCACTCATGGACAGCCGTTTAGTTGTTAATGCAACTCTTCAGCATGAGGTTGGTTACTGGCTTGCTATGGAGGCTTGGCAATCAGCACTCACCTGCACATCACATTATTATATAAGACATACATCTTAACGTTGGCATTAAACCATCTACATAGGTATATTTAAAACATAGGGAAGAACTGAAAATTGAAGATGTATTGTGTGTGTGAAAAAAAAACATCCTAGGATATAACAATATTGGGGTACTTTGGTGGAGTGGTAGGCATCCTGTGATGGTCTATATTTTACATCTAACATAGGTGTTTTAGGTGGCTTATAATAAAATGACCGCACCTTTAAAAGGAAGTGTGTTAATTTCACTAAATGTCACTTTGTATAATTGTTAGAACAGGCTTAGGGTATTCCTCCCCAATAAAGCATGTGAATCTTTTTTTGGGCATTCTCACATTTGTGGCTTAATACTAGCACTTTAGATTTAACAGAGTTACACCTCGGGTAATCTAAATCTCTGTACCTGCAGTGTTTCATACTAAAGCTCTAAACATAAATACTTGAAGCACCATAACCACTTCAAAACACTTAATGAATGGAGTAACCAAATAATGCATGCCAAGGATACATTTAATGTAATAATTTACAGTAATAATAAAAACTTGATAGCTTATATTGTATATACGAAATGTAAGACAGAATGCATTTGTCAAATCCTGCACACAGCTCTTTACACAGAAGACATATGTAAACTTTGTATGCTAAAGGCAGAATACCTTGACTTTTTCACTCCAGGGGTTAAGTCTATTCCACAGCAGCCACCAGCCAGACAAGCTGTCTCCATAGTTCCATGTGTTCCACTCTTTCTGCTGGCCAACATCAATTGCAAGAACAGTGCGGGCTCCAAGGGAATGAGCCACGTCCGCTGAAAATGGTGCAAAACTGGAGTTGTCATAGAGCATTAGGGCAAGGAAAGCAGGATGTAACTGAGAATTATATATAAGAGGAAAATTTCAAAATAAATGCAGGAAAAATATCAATAAAAAATTAAAGTCATCAGCGAAAAACATTGAGAACTCAAGAAAATCAATAAAGGAACATAAAAAGGTAAATTAAAAGGAAAACGCAAGAGATGCATGTTGGAGAAAAGTAAAATGTCAGCACAGGTTTGTGATATATGAGTTAGATTAAGGGAAGGGAACACAATAACATTATGCTTGAAGAAGTCACTGTAAAAAGACTCCTATAACAATTAAAATAAAAGTACGGACCTGGCAGGTTATTCACATAGCAGCCATCCAGGAGCAGGTGGGAATCCTGGGGGTCACAGAGTGGAGGAAGATAAGGGGTATAGGAGGCACTGGCTCGAACATAACGCCATAAACAGCCTGTAGGAGAAGGACTGATTATTATTATTATTATTGCCATTTATATAGCGCCAACAGATTCCGTAGCGCTTTACAATATTATGAGAGGGGATTTAACTATAAATAGGACAATTACAAATAAACTTACAGGAACAATAGGTTGAAGAGGACCCTGCTCAATCGAGCTTACATTCTATAGGAGGTGGGGTGTAAAACACATTAGGACAGGAATTTGCAATCAAATAAGGTGGGCTGCCCTTTAGGAGAGGGCAAGAGACAGGTATGTGAGGTAGGGGTTAGTCTTGGAGGCCATAAGCTTTCCTAAAGAGATGGGTTTTAAGGCACTTCTTAAAAGATGCAAGACTAGGGGAGAGTCTGATGGCGGTAGGCAGGCTATTCCATAGGAAGGGAGCCGCCCGTGAGAAGTCCTGCAAGCGCGAGTTGGCCGTACGGGTGCGGACAACGGACAGGAGGTGGTCACGGGCAGAGCGGAGAGACCGAGAAGGGACATACCTATGGATCTGTGAGGAGATATAAGAGGGGCTAGAGTAGTTCAGTGCTTTATAGGTGTGAGTTAGTACTTTGAATTGACTCCTATAGCATACAGGAAGCCAATGTAAGGACTGGCAGAGGGGTGAGGTGTGATATGTTAACATTGTTACTGGTGTGAAGTACACACAGAGTGGCATGCTATCTCTGTAGAAAACGCATACAGACACCTCTTTCTCGGACAAAACTGGCAGCTAAGTGGGTGTCAGCAGGTCAGTGCTGTTTATCATATTTAACATTTGTATGTACCTTTTCCCTACTAATTTGTATTTGTTCCAATCTATGCTCGCATACCTCTTACCTTCTCTGTGAACTCGCATTGTAGAAGAGCTGATGTCTGTCGTGATGCTGAAATATGGCAGCCACAGATCCTAGAGATGAAAGTTAGGATTAGGTCCGTGAAGTAACCGGTAGAGCCATAGAACAATGGAAGAAGGAATCAGGAAAGTCTGCAGCTAGGACTAAAGAGTGTAACCAAGAATAAGGTTTGGGCTGTGCAAAGCACACCATTATACAAGGATTGCCCGGAAACAGTCCAGTCTGTTTGCGCGACATCAATGTAAACTGGCATCCAAGAAAAGTGGACTGGAATGCGCTTGCGTGAACAATAACGACTTCACTGTACTAGTCAGTGGGGAAGCTAGCCGTTGAATGAGCATGTGTACTGTGTGGCCATCACATTGAAAATGACGAGTAGAACAGCAAATCTGCATCAAACTTTGAGTTAAGCTGGAACATTCTTCCACGGAAACTATTCAGATGATTCAGACAGCTTACGAGGACAATGCAATGAGTGCAGCACAAATGCTTCAAAGATGGTCAGGAATCTGTTGAAAGATTTTCGCCCTGCGATTTCATGCTTTTCCCAAAACTAAAAATCACCTTGAAAGGGAAGAGATTTCAGACCATCGATGAGATTTAGGTAAATATGACGAGACCGCTGATGGCAATTCTCACAATGAATGGAAGAGACTAAGGGAGAACTGATTTCCCAAGGTGCCAACTTTGAAGGGGACTGTGGTGTCATTGTTCTATATACAATGTTTCTTCTATCTTGTATCTTATTCAATAAATGTCTCCATTTTTTTATATTACATGGCTGGATACTTTGTGGAACAGATCTCGTTTACTGACGGGGACTAGTGAATAGAGAGAAATGTGTAATACTTATGATGTATTACAGCAGCCAAAAGGAAAACTGTCATCATTTATATTATTACTGAAAATAAAAGATTACAAGTCTCACTGTGCGTTACTTTGTAGTCAATATATACATTGATAACCAATATTAGTTAATCTCCAGGCTTACCTTTGCATCCATTTATACCATGCTTTAGTCAGAAGTACCACTTATCTTCTAAGACCATGAACAATCGGAAGTTCTAAAACTACACATGTTTGACATTGCTGGCACTTGTCCATTGTTGCACAATAACTCTTCATTACCTGCAGAGTTCTCGACAGGATAAGCCGTGCTTGTGGCCAAAGAGGACTGAAAAAATACACACACACGCACACGCAATACAAAATAATATGCACAAAGATGTAATCTGCAGTCTTTTATCAGGAATTTTATGTTTCAGTAATCATTTCATTCTGTAAAATAATAGTTTTTGCAAGTTAGATGGAAATAGACCACAATTAACTCCCATGTGATACAAAGATTTACAGAATATTTACTTTTAATTGCATCTATTTCTTTGAGGAGATTTTATATATATATATATATATATATATATATATATATATATATATAAAACAATGAATAAAGCAAACAACATTTTAGATATGATCAAACTCATCTGTTTCCTTCACCTGGATTTGTCTCTCCCGAAAGAGTTTGTGCAACATATCATTGAACGTAGAGCCTGTTAAGAATGAGGCGATTGGGTAGGTGAGATCCATAACTGTTTGGGGAAGTGAAGACATCATCTAGTAATGACATAGAATTAGATGTCTAATAAGAATACAAATTATTGGTGACAAAATGAATAGGGAAAGGGGACAGGAAAGACGTCATACAATGTACACGTCAGGAAAGATAAAAATAAAATCATGCCACACCAAATACAATACAAGTCTTTTCCAACCTGTGCCCATTTACTTGTCCGCTCTCTTGTTCGACTGCTATTTCGCTCTTCAGCATATATACCTCCAACCAGTGCCCCAATAGAAGTTCCACCCACCATGTCCACTGGAATACCAGCCTCCTCTAAAGCTTTTAACACACCAACATGCGCAAAGCCTCTGTACAGAGAGTAAAAGAAGATACACCCATATACATATGTAAAACGAACAAGAAAATATATGCCCATATACATATATAGAAATATCGATAATGTAATAAAATTCTGGATGCAAAGACCCACCTGGCTCCACCACCTCCTAAAACCAAAGCAATGGTGTTTCCAGTCAAGGCGCGCGCCAGACGAGAGAAGTCACTGTGACGGTTGGCGTGCTGCTGCAGGATCCTAGTGTATAACTCGTACTGATACAAAGGAAATAAGAGGGCAATGAGGGTGGCAGCACAAGAGCCAGAGGAAAGGAAGAGGAGGACAGTGAAGGCATCAACATACTCTTTAGTGTTACAGAATAGGCAGAAAAAAAAAACAACAAGTAATTTAGTAGTATACAAATGTAAACACATAGAGTAAGAAGTAGAGAGGGCCCATGCAGTCTTAATTCACACACAGACATAAAGTCTCTTATCAAAATATATTTCTTCTATACTGTGATGTTCTGCAATCACTAAATCAGTGCAGTTCACCAAGAGAACTGAGACCCATCCAAGCCTGGCAGATTTATATTTATTTTTTTGTAGTGGTAAAAGCATGAATATGTCAAAATGAATCCTTACAGGGAAAAGATTCTACTGCTCCTATGAATTTTCAACTTTTATTCTTGTCAACACAGATTGAAACATTGAGTAAGCTCACAGTAACCTCTCTATAGAGCTAACTTGCTATGTTCCTGATTATTATGCTGAGTGAAGTTGATGACAGATCTCCTCTGAAGGTGGTCATCAATGCCCTATTACAGAGGCGGCTCTTGACTTTATGAGACCTTAGGCGAAATGCAAACATGAGGCCCCACTAACAAAAAAGTGTCACATATACACATTGATGCACTGTCTACCTGTGTATGTGCCTGAGAGTGTGTCTGACAGAGACTATCCTTGTGTGTGTGAATGTATGTCTCTGTGAGCATGTTTGCGTTTTTGTCTGAGACCCTATGTGTATGGGGTAGCTGCTTGAAGTGTGTTGTGTGTATAGGGGGGGTGATGGTGAGAGGGAGAGACGGGTGATGGTGAGAGGGAGCGGGGGGTGTGATGGTGAGAGGGAGCGGGGGGGTGTGATGGTGAGAGGGAGCGGGGGGGGTGATGGTGAGAGGGAGCGGGGGGGGTGATGGTGAGAGGGAGCGGGGGGTGTGATGGTCAGAGGGAGCGGGGGGGTGATGGTCAGAGGGAGCGGGGGGTGTGATGGTCAGAGGGAGCGGGGGGTGATGGTCAGAGGGAGCGGGGGGGTGATGGTCAGAGGGAGCGGGGGGGTGATGGTCAGAGGGAGCGGGGGGGTGATGGTCAGAGGGAGCGGGGGGGTGATGGTCAGAGGGAGCGGGGGGGTGATGGTCAGAGGGAGCGGGGGGTGATGGTCAGAGGGAGCGAGGGGTGATGGTCAGAGGGAGCGGGGGGTGATGGTAATGTGAGAGGGAGGGGGTGATGGTAATGTGAGAGGGAGGGGGGTGGGGGTAATGTGAGAGTGAGAGGGGGGTAATGTGAGAGTGAGGGGGTAATGTGAGAGTGAGAGGGGGGTAAAGTGAGAGTGAGGGTAATGTGAGAGTGAGGGGGGGTAATGTGAGAGTGAGGGTAATGTGAGAGTGAGAGGGGGTAATGTGAGAGTGAGGGTAATGTGAGAGTGAGGGTAATGTGAGAGTGAGGGTAATATGAGAGTGAGGGTAATATGAGAGTGAGGGTAATGTGAGAGTGGGGGGGGGTAATGTGAGAGTGAGGGGGTAATGTGAGAGTGAGGGTAATGTGAGAGTGAGGGTAATATGAGAGTGAGGGTAATATGAGAGTGAGGGTAATATGAGAGTGAGGGTAATGTGAGAGTGGGGGGGGTAATGTGAGAGTGAGGGGGTAATGTGAGAGTGAGAGGGGTAATGTGAGAGTGAGAGGGGTAATGTGAGAGTGAGAGGGGGTGATGTGAGAAGGAGGGGGTGATGGTGAGTGGGGTGAGGCTGAGGGTGGTGACGGAGGGTTATGCTGAGGGTGGTGAGGGGGTGATGCTGAGGGTGATGAGAGGGTGATGCTTTAGGTGGTGGGGGGGTGATGCTGAGGGTGGTGGGGGGGGGGTGGTGCTGAGGGTGGTGGGGGTGGTGGGGGGTGAGGCTCAGGGTGGTGGGGGGTGAGGCTGAGGGTGGTGGAGGGTGATGGTGAGGCTGAGGGTGGTGGGAGGTGATGGTGAGGGTGGTGGTGGGGGGTGATGGTGAGGCCGAGGGTGGTGGGGGGTGATGGTGAGGCTGAGGGGGTGGGGGTGATGGTGAGGCTGAGGGTGGTGAGGGGTGATGGTGAGGGTGGGGGGGTGAGGCTGAGGGTGGGGGGGTGATGGTGAGGCTGAGGGTGGTGGGGGGTGATGGTGAGGGTGGGGGGTGAGGCTGAGGGTGGTGGGGGTGATGGTGAGGGTGTGGGGTGAGGCTGAGGGTGGTGGGGGGTGATGGTGAGGGTGGTGGGGGTTGAGGGTGAGGGTGGTGGGGGGTGAGGGTGGTGGGGGGTGAGGCTGAGGGTGGTGGGGGGTGAGGCTGAGGGGGGTGATGGTGAGGGTGGGGGGGTGAGGCTGAGGATGGTGGGGGGTGAGGTTGAGGGTGGTGGGGGGTGGGGCTGAGGGTGGTGGGGGTGAGGCTGAGGGTGGTGGAGGGTGAGGCTGAGGGTGGTGGGGGGTGATGGTGAGGATGGTGGGGGGTGAGGCTGAGGGGGGTGGGGGTGATGGTGAGGCTGAGGGGGGTGGGGGGTGATGGTGAGGCTGAGAGTGGTGGGGGTGATGGTGAGGGTGGTGGGGGGTGATGGTGAGGCTGAGGGTGGTGGGGGGTGATGGTGAGGGGGTGATGGTGAGGGTGGTGGGGGTGAGGCTGAGGGGGGTGGGGGGTGATGGTGAGGCTGCGGGTGGTGGGGGGTGATGGTGAGGCTGAGGGTGGTGGGGGGTGATGGTGAGGGTGGGGGGGGTGATGGTGAGGCTGAGGGTGGTGGGAGTGATAGTGAGGGTGGGGGGTGAGGCTAAGGGTGGTGGGGGGTGATGGTGAGGGTGGGGGGGTGAGGCTGTGGGTGGTGGGGGTGAGGCTGAGGGTGGTGGGGGGTGATGGTGAGGGTGGGGGGTGAGGCTGAGGGTGGTGAGGCTGAGGGTGGTGGGGGGTGAGGGTGATGGGGTGAGGGTGAGGGTGGTGGGGGTGAGGGTGGTGGGGGTGAGGGTGGTGGGGGTGAGGCTGAGGGTGGTGGAGGGTGATAGTGAGGGTGGTGGGGGTGATGGTGAGGCTGAGGGTGGTGGGGGTGATGGTGAGGGTGGTGGGGGGTGATGGTGAGGCTGAGGGGGGTGGGGGTGATGGTGAGGCTGAGGGTGGTGGGGGTGAGGCTGAGGGTGGTGGGGGTGAGGCTGAGGGTGGTGGAGGGTGATGGTGAGGGTGGTGGGGGTGATGGTGAGGCTGGTGGGGGTGATGGTGAGGGTGGTGGGGGGGTGATGGTGAGGCTGAGGGTGGTGGAGGGTGATAGTGAGGGTGGTGGGGGTGATGGTGAGGCTGAGGGTGGTGGGGGTGATGGTGAGGGTGGTGGGGGGTGATGGTGAGGCTGAGGGGGGTGGGGGTGATGGTGAGGCTGAGGGTGGTGGGGGTGAGGCTGAGGGTGGTGGGGGTGAGGCTGAGGGTGGTGGAGGGTGATGGTGAGGGTGGTGGGGGTGATGGTGAGGCTGGTGGGGGTGATGGTGAGGGTGGTGGGGGGGTGATGGTGAGGCTGAGGGTGGTGGGGGGTGATGGTGAGGGTGGGGGGGTGAGGCTGAGGATGGTGGGGGGCTGAGGGTGGTGGGGGGTGATGGTGAGGCTGAGGGTGGTGGGGGGTGATGGTGAGGGTGGTGGGGGGTGATGGTGAGGCTGAGGGTGGTGGGGGGTGAGGCTGAGGGTGGTGGGGGGTGATGGTGAGGCTGAGGGTGGTGGGGGGTGATGGTGAGGCTGAGGGTGGTGGGGGTGAGGCTGAGGGTGGTGGGGGTGAGGCTGAGGGTGGTGGAGGGTGATGGTGAGGGTGGTGGGGGTGATGGTGAGGCTGGTGGGGGTGATGGTGAGGGTGGTGGGGGGGTGATAGTGAGGCTGAGGGTGGTGGGGGGTGATGGTGAGGGTGGGGGGGTGAGGCTGAGGATGGTGGGGGGTGAGGCTGAGGGTGGTGGGGGGTGCTGGTGAGGCTGAGGGTGGTGGGGGGTGATGGTGAGGGTGGTGGGGGGTGATGGTGAGGCTGAGGGTGGTGAGGCTGAGGGGGTGGGGGGTGATGGTGAGGCTGAGGGTGGTGGGGGGTGATGGTGAGGCTGAGGGTGGTGGGGGGTGATGGTGAGGCTGAGGGTGGTGGGGGGTGATGGTGAGGGTGGGGGGGGTGATGGTGAGGCTGAGGGTGGTGGGAGTGATGGTGAGGGTGGGGGGTGAGGCTAAGGGTGGTGGGGGGTGATGGTGAGGGTGGGGGGGTGAGGCTGAGGGTGGTGGGGGTGAGGCTGAGGGTGGTGGGGGGTGATGGTGAGGGTGGGGGGTGAGGCTGAGGGTGGTGGGGGGTGATGGTGAGGCTGAGGGTGGTGGGGGGTGATGGTGAGGGTGGGGGGGTGATGGTGAGGCTGAGGGTGGTGGGAGTGATGGTGAGGGTGGGGGGTGAGGCTAAGGGTGGTGGGGGGTGATGGTGAGGGTGGGGGGGTGAGGCTGAGGGTGGTGGGGTGAGGCTGAGGGTGGTGGGGGGTGATGGTGAGGGTGGGGGGGTGAGGCTGAGGGTGGTGGGGGGTGAGGCTGAGGGTGGTGGGGGTGGGGGGTGATGGTGAGGCTGAGGGTGGGGGGGTGAGGCTGAGGGTGGTGGGGGTGAGGCTGAGGGTGGTGGAGGGTGATGGTGAGGCTGAGGGTGGTGGGGGTGATGGTGAGGCTGGTGGGGGTGATGGTGAGGGTGGTGGGGGGGTGATGGTGAGGCTGAGGGGGGTGGGGGGTGATTGTGAGGCTGAGGGTGGTGGGGGGTGATGGTGAGGGTGGGGGGGTGAGGCTGAGGATGGTGGGGGGTGAGGCTGAGGGTGGTGGGGGGAGATGGTGAGGCTGAGGGTGGTGGGGGTGATGGTGAGGGTGGTGGGGGGGTGATGGTGAGGCTGAGGGTGGTGGGGGCTGATGGTGAGGGTGGTGGGGGTGATGGTAAGGGTGGTGGGGGGTGAGGCTGAGGGGGGTGGGGGGTGATGGTGAGGCGGGTGGGGGTGATGGTGAGGGGGGTGGGGGGTGAGGCTGAGGGGGGTGGGGGGTGATGGTGAGGGTGGTGGGGGGTGATGGGGAGGGAGAGCCTACCTTTCCCTGGTGGTCCAGTGGGCTCCCTGGTGGTCCGGTGGCCACTGCTCCCGGTCTGCAGCTCCGCAGAGCTGCAGACCGTGTAGTCTCGCGAGATTTCAGAGCGTTGCCGTGGTAACCCGCGGCAACGCTCTGATTGGCCAATTCTCGCGAGTCACATGGTCTGCAGCTCTGCACACTGCCGAGCTGCAGACCAGTGTCTGCGATGGTGGCCGGGCAGCCAGGAGGGGCCTCGCACCCAGCGGCATACCGGGCAAGCCGCCGGGTCCCCTCCTGGTGTCAGGTCCTCGGTCAGTGACCGAGGACCTGACACACTCTGCCAACAGGCGGTTTAGGCGGCCGCGAGGCCCCAGCCAGCGCGAGGCCTTAGGCGGCCGCCTAAACCGCCTAATTAGAGAGCCTCCTCTGCCCTATTATTTAGTTATAAAACAGGTTCTGCCTCTCTCATACACACAATACTGTGAACATTATATTTTTAAAACATATTTTGCAGCACGGTACAATAGGTAAATGAGACATGCAAGTAAGTGATGATAACATGCATGCATACAAAAAGAAATGTGAAAAGGTCCTGATTAATGAAATGTATAATCTAAAGGCCGTTCTACTTTCTACAGAGGCTTCCACAATCTGTCATTATCAATTGACCTTCTTTTAAAACATACTATTTACCACTCTATGCGGAGGTTTCTGCATGAACATGCGTTTTGGGCTCCGGATATGAAAATGTCCTGAAAGCCAGGGCCTCTCCCTCAGCCACTGAACAGTACCAGATGGAGAAGGACCATCCATCCTGTGCAGAAGGACCAACTGTTTCAGAGCGCGAATTGGGGACTGTTCAAAGAATGTCTCCAGCTGAAAATCACAGAGGAAAAAAATGCAAAATAAAATCCATCACCCTCCGCATCCCATATGAACGTTAAACACATTTTCTTATATTTGTAAATGTAATTTTACATAACCGTTACAGAATAGTAGATTCCACTTTACTTACATTTCCCAGATGTGGCTCGTCTTCCCCCAAACCAACTAAAAGAATGCAGTCTGCCTGGCGGATGCATCGGATAGTCCATGGTGTGAGAGTGGACTCAGTCTGGTATAGGACAATTCGATGGAGGTCTTCTTGTTGGGCCAGCCAACTGGACAACTGACATTCATGCGTGCTGCAGAATAGAAGTGGAGGCATTAAATGCAAATAACAAAACCAAATTTTGACTATTTTGAATCTTGTGTACTAATTCTAGGCTTCTCTTAACAAATACAAATGTAAATAAAATTCTGAAATGCACAGGTACTGCATGAGAAATAAAAAAACAATACTTTCCTTTCCAGGGCGTAGGCACCAAGTTGTACCCTGATGATTTCACTTGTTAGAACCAATGTCGGGCCTAAAAGATGCAGAATATTATCTCTCTGTTGTTTACCTCCATCATTTTAACGAATACCCATCAAGGAACTTACCAATGACGTCTAGAGCATGTTTGAGCTCCAATGTGAAAGCAGTGAGAGGGACAGTATTACTGCAGGGTAGCACACAAACTGTGCACAGATTACTGGCAAGACTACTGGGATCTAGAAATGAAAACAAAATAAGATGAAAGATATATAATTAGTTTCAAATAAGATAAGCTATAATTTTAAATTATACAATTTTCAGTTTAACCTGTGTGGTAGGTAGGGAGATATACTATACCTGAGACAGTACAAATACTGGCAAGTTAAAGGACCACTATAGTGCCAGGAAAACAAACTTGCTTTCCTAGCACTATAGGGTTATTAGGTCAACCCCAGCCTCATGGCCCTCCTCCCGCTGGGCTGAAGGGGTCAAAAACCCTTCAGCCACTTACCTTAATCCAGCGCTGGTGACCTCTCCTCCTGCCGAATGCGCGGCAAAATCCTTGGGTGCATTCAAACCGCCCATAGGAAAGCATTACTCAATGCTTTGCTATGGACGTCCAGCGTCTTCTAACTGTGATTTTCACAGTGAGAATCGCAGAAGAGGCCTCTAGTGGCTGTCAATGAAACTTAGCAGTTTCTCTGAAATTGAGATCATCACAACAATGATCTCACAGCAGGTGGAATGTCTGTTGCAACAAAACAGGGACAAACCTGGAAAAAAAAAAAGGCTAGTTTTATTATTTTTTTATGTTTCCAAAGGGGGTCTCTGTATTGAAACATTAAAAGGAACACTGAAACTTTATAAATATATTTATTTAATGTGTTACATTTTTTTTTAAAGGGTTCTAAATCTCCTTTGACCTTTAAACTCGCTGAACAAGTCTGAGATGGTTTACCTGTGACATCTCCTTCAGGTTGCTGAAGATGACCAATTATTTTCTGACTTAAAATATGAATCAGCCTTGTTACTACCTGAAGGAGAAAATAAGAGATCCTGGTAAGAGCATATTAATCAATTGCAAAATTAATAGTAAGACGACTAATTATCCTAGCAGAAGAAATGCAAAAGAAATACGGACGTTGAAGCTTCACTTCATGAAAAAAAAAATTGTCTTTCCCAACGGTCACCAGCATGTTTTCTTTAAAAAAGGCTGTGATAATGGTTCTATTGCAGTCCATCATGCTAGTTAACCGTTACCTGGGGGTATTTCCTCTTGATGTAGGACAGAGCTTCATCTGGTACTTTGGCCAGTTCAGAGTCTCGTACTGCATAGACAGATTTGGCCCTTGGCTTATGGGTCAAGGTCTCCACCTACAGAAAAAAAATACTTTGATTGATGGAAGTAAAACACATGTAGAGTAACAAAAAATAAGTAATACTGGGTGCCAGATTAAAAGGTGGGAAATATAATGTAAACGGTTATTTTAAAAAGATGGCTAACCCAGAATTTAACACTCTCACCATTCCAATCAGCTGTCCTCGGCCATACTCCCCAACCACAGACTTTCTACCATCTGGATATTCGATTACAGATCGAAGGCGACCATTCAGGGTAATGTAAGTACAATCAGAAGGGTCTCCCATTCTGAAAAACACAGTAAAACAGAAGTATTGAAGATAAGTATAGGACTTAAAATTAGCTCTAAAAATGGCAAACCACAAACCTATTTTTATTTTGTTAAACTCACTTGTAGAGTTCTTTACCTGCCTCTACACCAATCCAGTCAATAGCAAAATCCACCTGACGCACAAAGGGAGATACTCGACGGGCAACGGAGTGAGCAACTGAAAGGAGGACAGTAGGGTGAGAGCGCACAATCCTAAGATAGTAGAAAGATAAACAGATGAAAGGAGGCAGTTATAAGGATGATAGGGAATAAGGAAGAGGGACGTCAAGATAGAGACAAAACATATCTGTAATAAATAAAAAATACTTTCACTATAAGAATACATTGATATTTTAAGTATGTACAGGAGAGTAAATGTTATTATTGACCCTCCAACGACATTTATTTAATCTTCCTTAGAAGAATGAAAGGCTAAGTCAATCCTTTTTTGGGAACTGAATGCTGAAATCTGAACAGGTTCTAGAGCTGATACTTTAGCCACCGGATGTATTTCACTGGCACGTGCTGGATTGATAAGTGTAAAACTTTGTCACATTAGTTAGTTAATTAGTTTTAATTCCTAAAATTTAAATGGCAATGATACTCACTGGTAAAAGTGAGCACGGCTTAAGCAGAGAAATGAGCTGTCTTGAAAGGCTCTGATAGTGAAGATCAGGGGTTCTCCAGTTAGGACTGTTAGCTGCCCAATCATCTCACCTGAGCCCGTCACAAAAATGCAGGAGTCTTGGCGGCCACTGACACCCTGATAAATATGGAGACAGCCAGACAGCACAAAGTGCAGACCCACTCCCTGAAAGAACCCGAGAGACTGAATGTAAAATGGATGATTGAAACAAAACCAGTCGAATGATATAAAGTAGAGATTGGCGAAATGAAGGTCAGTGGTGCAGACACAAAAATAGTAGGCAGTATATGAAAACAGCAGAAATTCGGAGAATAACAGTAAAGGTAATGGTAGTAAAGGAGAAAGCAGCAATAAACAAAATAAGTGGAAAAGGGGAAAACCTGCTGTCCCTGGTGTGCAATAACCATATCAGCCTTCACAGAATGCAGAGATACTCTGTTATCCAATAACGACACATCCTAAGACAATGTAGAAAAGATGTATCAATTCAGGGCTTCATTCCCCCAAGGACAAATGCAAGCAACATTGAAAATGTATTATTAGCTATTATGTTTCTAAATGCAGTAATTAACAGAGTTACTTGTAGCAAAACAATTCAATTTGTATATTAATAATTGCACGAAAGTTTTGCATGACCTCCAAGTTTTATCGTACCTCTAGGTCCATCAGTTTTGCCAGCTGTTTTTTGCCGCTTTCAATCTTCTCCTGGATATTTTCTACTTTAGATTCCACAGAGTAGAAGTCCTACAAATCCCAGGAGAGTATTCCATTATTTCTCTACAACTTGTAAATCTGTAAAAGTTTGCAATTAAATCATTACATATGCATGGAATATTCTATTAAAGGATATCTTACCAGAGAAGAGGGTGATGAAGGGACCTCTCTGTTCTCAAGAGAAACAGGGGTGTGTGATTGCTCTAACTCACAATCCAGAGAGTGCCATAAACCAGAGAAAGAGGTAGATCCTATAATGTGACATATATAATCAGAGAGAGAGAACTTAAAAATGTCACATGTAAAAATGGATTATGCAGCTATGGCACCAAATAAACATGCCAGAATGTAATCTACTACAATTTAAGGGAATATAGATTATATAATAGTCTATTCAGCAACAAAGAGCAGAATCCCCAATGCTGGAAACAGCAAGAAGATAGAAAGAGGAAGAAGGGTTGCACCTGAAGAGAAACTACAAAGACAGAGATGTAAACGGAAAACCTCAAAATTATGGACGGGCACAAAGCAATCATCAAGACTGCATGGTAGAACAGAAAGAAAACATGCAGGAATGCAGGAAAGTGGAAGACTATAATAACATCACGTAAATACTTAAAGTAAAGAAACAGGAGAAAGAGAATATCTTTAATTCACCAGAAAAAAAAAAAGCAAGTATGGAATAAGGAAAAAAACTACCATTATGCAGGCTCAAAAGCCCTAAGTCTAGAATAAATGGAAACTAATAGCTGATCACTAAGTAAAATGTGGTGTATCTTTCGTAACAGGAAAATAAACACATAGTAGCACAAACAACAGCAAACATGCATGGAAACATCACAATCGTCCCTTTCGATGGTCATACTATCTCTAATCACATTTTTATTTTACACATTTACTTCTAGTTCCCAAAGACACAGATTTGCAGAGTCCGAGAGGCGGTGCTCTCTTGTGTATGTTTTTGGACGTAGCAGGAGTATATGTGATTTCTGAAAGAGAAACATAGATCGATGTTGTATTTATTTATGGTGAAAAGACATTTAAACTGCAGCATATGGACAAAGTGTGCTGGATCACAAGAAAAAATGGTCTCACCATCATGTGTTTTACTTCTTGAAAGTGGTGGTCGTCGAGCATTCACCGACTGGCCGAGTGAATCAGGAAGAGGCTCATCCTGAAGTTCCTGCAGAGAGTAACAGATACGATTCTACGGATGCTACCAGTAAATATATCATATCCCTTCCTTCAAATGTTCCCAATAACTATACAAATAGATTCATCATAAAAACACTTTCTACATTTCACAAATATTCACATTATCTGTAATATCTACTCCAAACTCAACAGTCTTCAACACATAACACAATCTGTGTCGTGATCTGTTTTACTTATACAAATATGCAAAATATGCCTTCTAAACTACCACTTCTGGAACTCATTACCTAATAAATACAAACTCTCACTATCTGCAAAAGTTTCTTTCTTATAAATGGACACTAACGTAATGAATGCATGTTTGTATTCTTAATGCTAGAATGGTGTATGGGCCATCTGAGTTGTCACCTATCCCCTCACCCAATAAATAATTAAATTAACCCACCTTTCTCACCGTGGATGCCATTCCTCCCCAGCTGAGATCATCAATACTGGGAGGCTAGTGAGCACGGGTAACAATCGCCACGCTGTGCCAATCATTATCTTCTCAATGACTCAATGCATCCATATAGAGAGCGTTTGGCATTTCCACAAAGAGCATGGAGATGCCAAATGTTGGAATTGCAAAGACTCCAGGAAAGCAACCAAGAAACCCCTCTAGTGGCTTTCAGAGTGACAGTACCTAAAGATGACATTAGACAGCAATCTAAGCACTTCTCAGAAAAAGCAGTGTTTATAGTACAGAGACTGCAGTGACAGTCTATTTGCTCCAGAACCAATACATTAAGTTGTAATGAGTCTGGTGCTTAGTGTCCCTTTAAGAAGGATATAACCCTAATAATGCACTGGCTTTAACTACATAATTCTCCCATCTTCACCAATAGGATGTCCTCTCAAGTCAAAGTATATCGCTTTGTGTCTCATTTAGAGAGCTTATGAACAGCAGGGCAAGCTCATTGTATCAAAGGAAATGTTTCCTCAGATACTGTGAGCTTGCCCTACCATTCATAAGTTCTCTAACTTCCCTCTCAGAATGTAAAAAGAATAAAACTAAGGGATCTTACATGTTGGAAGAGTTCTATGGTCAGACCCAGATAGTGGTGGAGGGCAAGAAATGTCACCCTTTGCAGGCGGAGTGCTATAATCTGCAGAAAGATGGGATTCAAACTGGCATTAACATTGTATGCAATAGACAGACAGCACACCTACAATTATTTGCCCTGACTTGCATTGTTTTTTGAATGATAAAACTCTTTAACGGAATCTGGCTGTAAGTTTTATTTGCTTCGCTTCAAAAAGTGTCACATTTTAAGTTAGAAAAAAAAGCCAATGATTTATATATATATATTTTTTTTTTTACACAAGGGGATTCAAAGAGCTTAGCACACTCACTTGGACTTATTGATGATGTTACGGTTACCCATATTCAATACTCTAATTTCACTCAACTCAGACTAATGATCATCCAAGAAGACCCTTGGCAATGAAACAGGCAAGTCTGAAGACAATTTATTTTATTATTTATCAAATATTTTACCAGGAAAGATACATTGAGATTTATCTCGTTTTCAAGTATGTCCTGCGTATAGCGCTCTTGCACATTATCGTTTGTATATGTAATAATGGTTGATGACAATTTTTGGCAATATTAATCAGTGAAAAAAGAGATGTAACTGTGGCGAAGCCTACAAATTCACAAGGAAAACTGGTGCAAGACTCTGTTATACACCATCTATAACAAACGCTAAGTCACCCCTGGCTCCCCTCTACCCCTCTCCTAGCTTCAATTATGCTGCACGCTCTAAGATCGATCCATAAAACTGTTCCAGGAGGCCGGTACAGCCACAAAACACTCAGCAGGACCAGGATCTAATTTCATGGAACTCTGACTTGGCCTGGTCCCATGCGGCTGCCTGGTGAAACTAACCATTGCTTAGTGAAATAAAGAGCTACAAGAGCGCTTTTTAGAGGGGAGTTGGAAGAGAGCGAGAGGCGTCCAATCATTACCTAAGAGCCAGGGGTAGTCCCCCTTTTCCAGGAAGAAAACTGACTATTTCGGAGACCGCCACATAGCAGTGAACAGCCTGGAACTCCGCGCCGGAACTCCGCGCCGATGATTCTGCGGGCTAGGTACATCAGATCCGGGCTCTTTTGGACATTTTGCTTGGGGAATGGTGATGTATGTGTCTATGTTATGTTTAAGTTATGTTTTTATATTGTTTTAGTATCTAGGTGCCCCGGACTCAGAGACTCCAGGAAGGTAACCTATTGTTCTTGTGTGTGCTCTTGTGACAGTAAACCATGTTATTCTCCCCTACACTAAGTGTTGTCTAGTGCTTGGGGAGATGGGCTGTAATCACTACAGCGACCTTTCTTCTAGCCTGAGGGATACTTTAGCAGAGATACTCGCCGGAGTATTGGAGCTCCGCTACAGTAACTTTATTCATACCAGTTACTAGTGAGAGTATCTTTTCTTTACGAAGATGAATTCTTTATTGAGTAATTACAGAATCAAAAGGATGCCACAGACATTAGCTTATAAAGAAAGAAAATTGTCCTTTCAGCCTTTACAAAAAAAATTTATCAAAAGAAAACAAAAAAATGGTCATAATAATAAATATATAATTGAGTATATATTTTATTAAATGCATGACAGAAGGACACACAGGTTCCTCTTCCTTACCTGCACGGTCCGTACCAGGCTCTGAGGGTAGCTGTTAAAGATAGCACTGAATGCCTCGACCGGTAAACGGAGTAAAGTACTTTTTTCTACAGCCTGGGCAGTCACAGTACGATACGGTCGCTGGTGGCCCTGGTAGGTGAGAAATACTTGACACATTCCATTTGTTGTAATCAAGTATAGTCTATATTACTAAACATATTATCATGGTATATTCTACATACAGTGGCTTACAGGTGTCTGGGGCACACAGCCACTGGATTGATAAATAACCACAAGTATTAGGAGTCCAATGGTACAGTAACTACAAGCTATACCTGGATCTAGCACATAACCGATTACATATTTAAAAACAGGAATGTGCTTCCTTATTAATATACTAAGAGCCTGGGACATTGATTAGGGATTTAGCCTGTTGAAGCATGCTAGATGTGTACCAATATACTATACAATGGATCTTCGGGTCATATGTGCATTTAAGTCACAAAGGCCTTGATTTAATATTGTTGGATAATCTTTTCAAATGATTTAACATTTTCTGGTAAACATTCAGTATTCTTTTTTTTTTTTTTTTTTTTCAAAAGATTAAATTAAAAACATAGCAATATATAAAAACAAAATATCAAAATATTGCAAAATTGTAATATGTTTCAGTTAACGAAATCATTTTAAAAGTGTATCCAAAAATATAAAAACTTTTGAAAAGCCTATCCAGCAATATTAAGTCATGACCTTGAAGGTTTAAATACAATAACTAATGCTCACCGTAAGCACATCTAAGATACTGAGGAGGCTGTGCACATTATCACCTGGTCCGACACTTTTCATGTTATGCCTTGTTCCATCCTGAGAAGAGATAGATTGCATTTGTCAACCGTCAGGCTGATGGGTATAATTGGATGCTTTAAAGTTAGCCAACATCGGAGATTAATTTCATGCCAAGTGCCAACTCAACTCGTATTGCATGTCAACCCAAGCTGATTTTATTTAGAACTGTGTGCCAACACCAGCTGATTTAATGTTATATAGCATGCAGACCCAACATGATTTCACATGATTCCATGCCACCCTAGTGTGATTTCTTATAACATAGTGAGCCAACCGGTGGCAGATAGTTATGGATGGAGAAATATTTTTGGTAGCTATCACCATCTGCCACAGGTGCCAAGCATTTCAGATTAGCATGCATTTGAAATCATGTCCATTGAAACATTGAATTTTTTTTAATGTTGAGAAAAGCAAAAAGTGAGGAACACTAAAAAGCAGAGTTTGATGTCTCACGGGATCAGTGATGGACAACTCCAGTCTTCCCTCCAGGACAATGTAAATACTGGAGTCAGGTTGTCCTGGGCAGAAAACCAAAGATCCAGGGTGGTAATGTTCATACACCACGTGTTGGCACAGCTCAAGGAAGAGAGGTCTCTCAAAGTGACCCAGCACTCTAAGAGAGAGAATGAAAGCAGAGATACAGAGAGGGGATGGGTGAGGGTAAGATTGTGATGGTTATATGATGCACAAACACGAGTATGGAAGAGTGATGGGAAAGGCGGGATATCTTAACCTTTTTCAACCAAGAAGAAGCACTAAATAAATACATTATTTCCTGCCAAAGAGACCTAATAAAAACTGAGCAACTATAATATTAACCATTTCCTATACTATTTCAGAGAATGTATGTACTGGCTTAAAGGGCATTATAACACCTTCATGTAAACTAAGTTGTTACAGTGCCATGGGGTCCCTGATGTTGTTTACAAATGGTTTAAACCCAATGTCTCCTTTTCATTACCGCATCATTCTGCCCCTCAAACATCCGCTTGCTAAAAAGTTTCAGACTAGGACTGAAGCGGGCAGAGGTGCTGCTGATTGGCTTAGAATGTTTACATGACACTCTCAGCCAATCTGTGGCTCCCCATTCATAGGAAAGGCATGAGAAAAATATGTAAGTTTTTCAAGCTGTTTTGTGAATGGGGAGTCACTGACATCATCAGCTGACTGTGCTTATCCAATCAGCTGCCCTTTTACCCACAGCAATCCCAGGCTTCTGTTTTGAAGCTGTTCAGCAAACAGATGTTGGGAAGTGCAATCGGGCACTGGTGTGGAGACTTTGGAGGTTAAACCATTTGTGCACGGTTTAACTGTAAAGAATCTCCTGGCACCACAACCACTTAATTTTGATTTCAGTAGCTATGGTGCCAGAGTGTTCCTTTAAGCAGAAGTACTTCAAGGGTTACATGTGCAGCATTTAAAAAAAAAAAAACCAAAAAACATCCTAGCAATATGAGTACAAGATAGGGATGAAGCAGAGGAAGTTTGTTAATTTAGTAATAATAGAAGTTAAAGAGTAAAAATCAATTCCTAGGATTTTTCAAATGTTTACTTATTTCCGGTAACATATATGTATTTGTCAGGTGTGAAAATGTAAATGAAATGAATGAATCAAAACTTCTTAAAGGAACACTCTAAGTACCAAAAATATAGATCATGCTCCTGTAGTCTAACTACTCAATTCTTTGCGGTTTAGGAGTTAAATAATTTTATGTAGCTCTAGCCACACCCCCCCTTGCTATGATTCACACAGCTTCCATGAAAAAGAAGGTTTAATTTTCCAGCAATACACAAAATGGGATCGGGGTAAAAGGAGAAGGGTGAGTGGTAAAGAGAGAAAACAAAGGGGTTAAGGGGTAAGAAGAGAAACAAGGTGTGAAGCAACCTTGTTTTTTTTTGTTTTTTTTTAATGCCTTGGGGTGCTAACAGACCAACCAATACCAACTGTCCATTACCAGCACTGTCCCTACACTTTGCATTTAAATTCTACTTCTAAAAGATTTAAAGCAAATCAAAGTGGAATCTCATTGTTAGAACCTGCAGATAAGAAAAAAATGAAAGCAACGAAGCAGAATTACGTAATCTGAAGTAGAAAGGTATGCTTGAGGGTGAATAACAGATGAACATGATCATGTAACAGAAATAGATGAGAGTGAAGTGGAAAGTATCATTAAAGGGACACTATAGTCACCCAGACCACTTCAGCTTAATGAAGTGGTCTGGGTGCCAGGTCACCCAGGTTTTAACCCTTCAGATGCAAACATAGCAGTTTCAGAGAAACTGCTATGTTTACATTGCAGGGTTAATCCAACCTCTAGTGTCGGTCTTCTCGAGAGCCGCTAGAGGCGCTTCAGCGACACTGGATGCGAAAATCGCATCCAGCGTGCAGAAGGTTCAGAGGAAAGCATTGAGAAATGGTTTCCTATGGACTGTTTGAATGCGCGCAAGGCTCTTGCCGCTCATGCTGCTTCACTCTGGAGCTGGCGTCGGCGGGGGAGGAGAGGTCACCAGTGCCGAGGCAGCCTGGCGCTGGATAAAGGTAAGTGGCTAACAGGGTTTTAACCCCTTCAGCGCCAAAGGAGAGGGGCCCTGAGGGTGGGGGGGTCCTAAGCATGATATAGTATTTTCCTGACATTATAGTGATCCTTTAATGGCAAGAGATAGGAACGGATGAGAGTGAAGAGAGAGAGACAGAAAGGTGAACTAATGAAGCAAAATGATTTATTAGTAAAAAAAAAAGACATACATTGCACCAGCTATATGGGTGCTGGGTGGCTGCCTCAGCTTGGGCCAGTCTGGAGGCTGAGTGAGCGGAGACACAGGTTAGTTAAGAAGATCTGACATCTTCTTTTACTAGCCTGACATTGCTATGTTGGTGTAGCGACACACTTTGAGCACTCACCTCACACAGCTCTGCCTCAGCTTCGACAACAAGGGAGCCTGAAGGATCACTCAATGCAGCTGCTGCACAGATATTTTGAGCAGCTCCGGCTCTTCATACAGAGCAATGCAGAGTGCATGAGTGACAAAGCAGCCCATCTATGCAACAAGTGCAATGATTAATCCCAGCTACCCAATGGATCCAAACAATGAGGTTCCCTCCCAATTCTCACTGGCAATAGGACATGGAAGGCTGGGTGGACCTTGAAAATATTATTATAAAATCACATGTCTGTATGTATGTTATGTCTGTATAAATGTACGTATATATGTAAGTTTGCATGTTGGATACCTATTGATAAAAATACACACATATATACATATGTTCACAAAAATATTAACACATCTATATGTTATTGGTAATCTCCATCTTCCTGGTCCTCTATAACATGGCCCCCTTCTCTCTAATTATACTCCCTTTAGTGCCCCTCCCCTATCTGCGTTGCTGGCAACCTCCCTCTTCCTCTGTCAATACATATAGGGTTTAACACAGAACTATCAAACCTTGGTACTGCCACTTTCAAACAATATTCCCCAAAATTCCATGCAAAAACAAATTCTGCTTACACTTGAATTACAGGTGGAAGTATGTGGATTTTTATTTATATATTTATTCAATCTTTTTGTAGAAAACAAGCCTTACCTAACACTCTTCATCATGTATAGCACCTCAGGGGGCAATGTTGGGGTCATCGGCTCTGCTGGAGGGCTACGGAGCTGAGATGGAGAACAGTCGGTGTGATGTATGGGAGGCGATTCCACCTGGCTTCTCCGAATCCTGGGAACCAGTTTTCACAATTAATATCACGGTCTAATCGATATTTCAGTGCCCATGCACCTGACTCCAAACCATGCTTACCTCTTTTTAACACACAAGACTTTCCGCTTCTTCTTCAGCTGGAAACAAATAGTGAGACAGTGATCCCAGTGACACAGCAAAAAGTGCCGCACATACAACATGTGAACAGCAGCCAGCAAAACACTCAGTGCCACAAACATCATGCAAACAGAGCAGTCATTTTCCCAAGCTGGCTGAGCCATAGAGAATTCTGCTAGGGTAGCAAGCTAGCACAAGAAATCCCTCCTTTGACTAATGGAGCTTATATGGTATATGTTTAATGAGTCTAAAGAAAAGATAGGCCACTCCTATGTTCAATGGACATATAGCACATATTGGCACCTCCAGCTGTTAATCACAACACAAATTAGTATATACAGTACCAAGGCTAACTTTGGCACTTCAAGCAGAGCCAGATTAAGGGCCTCAATGGACTGGAGCTGAAAGTTTTTATGGTCCTAATCGAATGAGTATATTAAAGGAACATTTCAAGCACCAATACCACTATAGTGGTTATAGTGCCTTATTGTAAATATTTTAACGGTAGTAAGAACGGTTTGTCTACTTACCTGGGGTCTGCTGGGGTCTGCTAGCCTACTCCTCTACTCCAGCCAGAGAGGCAGAGGCTTTTCCTTTAGAGACTTCTGCAGAGAGCTTCTGAATCTCTGACTCAGGTAGTAGAGGAAGGAGCAGACCCCAGCTCAGATGTTAAGCCATTCTAATGGTTTACCTACTTTCAATGGGGGGCACCAGGGCATGCTGTAGAGATTATGGTGCTTGGCATATTCCTTTTACTGGATATGTTTCAGACATATCTAAAATTATACCCAAGTGCTCATATAAATTATCATCTGAGGACATATGTAAACCCATAACTGCATTGACATATGCACACTGGATAAATCAGTCCTATATAAAACCATCTGCACATTAAGTCATTAGTGTTGTTCTGGTACTCTAAGTCTAGCCAAGTTAGTTCACCCATCCTTCTATAAACAATATAGTATTCAATATACAACAAAATGGCGCCAATTCATTTGTTTAGCTGATTTATCCCCAATTTAGCATATTTGGATTTCAATTTGCTACAACTGGATGGTTATTGCATTTCACACCCTGACATATATGTATGTATTCAAAATCCAATCAGAGGGTAATGCATGTGTGTGTGTCTGATACATATACATGAGTGAGGCAAATAATTCATACCCTCAAAACATACCCTCCAATATTTCAAATGGACAAAGAGAGACACTTTAATGTTAGGGGTGTGGCCAGGGGCAGGACTGTTCTGAGAAATTTTAGGTGACTTACTTAAAACAATTTATGCAATTAAAATGTAATTTAGAACAAGAACAATGTATCTTATTTACACAGACTGATTTCTAAAAACATTTATTGTAGTAGGGACTATAGGCACCCAGACCAGTTCATCTCATTAAAGTGGTCTGGGTGCACTGTCCCTGTTCCCTGTCACTGGTTGCTCTGTCCTTGTCTGCTAAGGAACATTGGCTCTGGAATCAGGTAACTGTTTAAAGGTTGTTGTTTTTTTAACCCTTTACATGGCCGCAAGGGCACTGAAGGAGGAGGCACAGGACACTATTGTGTTAGGAGTACAGTTTTGCATTAAGACCATAGTGTTTCTTTAACCACAATATGATTAGCAATATGTGCCCTTTCTAACCCTCTGTAAAAGAAGAAGAACACTGCATATTTGTTACAGAGCTTACCTCTTTACCAATACGAGTTCCTTTAAAGTGAACCTGTCATCGAGAAAAAAAAAACACAATGGCACATTATTCCCATATCTTTAGAAAAGGATAGATATTTTATTTATTCTAAATGTATTTATATTTGAATGATTATTCACTCCCCACCTTCACTACTTCCACCACCACCAGTCATAGCTCTGGCTCTCTGACGGACGTAGTGCATGTAGGGAGCAGCTGCCAGAAGAAAACCAGTTAAGAAGTAAAACCTTTCTTAAACCGATTAACTTCTTAAAATGGGGGGGGGGGGTGGAGAGGCAGACAAGACAAATAATGAATTACAATCTATTGATCGGAAATCGCAGTATAGCAGCAGAGCAAATACACAATTCCCAAGTTTACCCAATGTACCCTGTGAATATTACAAAATCAGAGTAATCTTTCATGCACACAATGACTTTAGGGTAACTGCAGAAAACACTGCAGTATAAAATAGACACTCATGCACAGTGTAAAACACACATAACGCTGTCCATATGGAACATGTATACACAAACGTCCATAAACCATAGCAGAGAGACATGTCTTATTAATTAACATTACATACATTCAACAAACAGTTATGTTGTGGGATATCTGTCAACAAGGCAAACTGAGCCATCTGCTACATAAACCTGCAGCTGTCAACACATTGAATACTATATGCGTATTCAAGAAGTATACATGCCAGTAAGCATTTCACACATATCTACTTGATAGCACAGCAAAGACTAGAACACGGCTTGCCGTGTAGATTGATAGATACATTTGTTGCATTGACAGAAATGTGTGCATATAACTATCATCGCTAACCGAATGGAAACACTGAATCAAAAATAGCGGATATGAAGAAAATTCCCGTCTTAGCCATAGTCACCACTTTGCCTCAGTTTTAACATATGGATTGATTTTGAAAAAATTGAGACTTTAGTGAATAATCCTGTAAGTGTGAATTTTAGAGAATGAAAAATAATTCATTATAGCCAAAAAAAGGTGAACGGAAAAAAATGTAGCGCTTTTTTTTTTTTTTCTTTTCGATAAAACATAGCTAGAGAGATGGTTGCACACAGAAATTATCTGAAAATATGAAAGTAACTGCTCCTTATGTCCAGCAGGGGGACCCATACTCCCTATGTACTTGATTAAGGTCACTAGGCAAAAACGCTATGCATTGTATCTCATTTGACAATAAATTGTTTAGGTTTTGTGTAGCGACCCCTGTGTAGCCTGCATTCTTTGCATTTTCTTTTTTTTTCTGTTTGTTTATTTTGTCCTGGCAATTAAAATTCACTTTAAATTCAAGTCCTGACAATTCATAACTGTGACTGAGCCCATTGATACACAGTCACCTTTGGAGGGATCTTCTGAGCCTGCAGCCTCTGTGAATCAGATAATGGTGGCTCTGTGGGCAATAATGACATGACAAGTATGTTAAAATGCAAGTAGTGGTGAAATACTAAGCAAGCAATTATGACAAAGCTTCATTTGATGAAGATATATTGGGTCAATAAGTGTGAAAACAACTATGATATATGTGACATCAAAAACTAACACAATGTTTATTTTAGAGCAGTAGTTTCCAAACCAGTCCTCAAGGCATGCCTACCAGTCCAGGATTTAGGGCTTACCTAATTGTGTCAAGGTGTTTTTTTTTTTTCATTCTAAAAACACCTTAAGCACAATTAGAATATCCCTAAATCCTGGACTGGTAGGAGTGCCTTAAGGACTGGTTTGGAAACCACTAGGTTAGGGCATTCTTGGGAATAGGAGCAAGGTGGCTCTGTTTAATTATTCTGTTTAACATGCATTCAAGTGTATGTGCAATAGATGTTTGTATTTTGTAATATTTGTAAATATTATATATAAATGCTGTAGACGTAAAAGGAATGTTCTGTTTTGGGATTGCCTTGGAGATAGCGCAATATATATAAGGCAAAATTCCAAGTGTCCCTGTTAGAGATGGACTATTCCTATTTTAGACCCAAATCCAATTGTGGCTCATTTCTATCCTAATGTTCCTCCTTTCAAGGAGCTCTATATTGTTTCTGTATCTGAGTGTATAACAGAGCTCCATAGCAATAATACTGACAGTAATGTGTGTGCTGGACCACCTGGTACCCCAGATGGGTACCTCCGCCAAGCACGCTTCCTAGCTTTAACAGGGACACCGATAGATAGCCTTTCAACTGCCACAGCTTGATTGGGTTCTATCCGGAGTTTCCCACCCTGGAACAGGGTCCTGTGCTACAGATCCAAGTGATCACTCTCTTCTACAGAGTGTATAGCTGTCTCACCCAAACACTAGCCGAGAATTAGTGAAGGGTGAAGTAGAACTGGTTTTATTAAGTGAACCACAGGTTTTGTATAGGAGTAATCACAACAGGGGATCATCAAACAAAACAATACAAGTCACTCCTTGGAGTCTTGGTGTCTAAGACAGAATTAGGTTGAGTCCATAATGAAATTACCTGCCTGACACCAAGATACTTAGCACAATAGCTATTGTATAATAAACTAATGATCTTCCCTTCTGTTTTACCTTAAACACACAGACACACTAACACAATTATCTCCCATAGTACAAGAAAACACCTAAAAACACATATAATACTATACACCCTTCTGGGAAAACAACATGGAAAGGGGGGGAGGAGGAGAATAACAACAAACAAACAAATACATTACACACCTTTTACCTATAATGACTAAATTATAGTCACAGGGTGACTAAATCATAGCAGTAATCTGGGGACCAACATAAAGTGTCCATCTGCAGCCCCCAGTGATGATGACTACCGCCACAATGTGTCTTTAAAGGAATACTATAGTCACCAGAACAACTACAGTAGTTGTTCTGTGAGTATAGCATGACCCTTTAAGTAGCAAACTTGTTCTCGTGTTTTATGCAAAACGCAATAAAAACTAGTGGATAATTTTTCACATAGTCTCTTGAAGTTTGTCAAAGGAAGCCACTACACATAACATGTGCCAGCTGTTGCGAATGGTGGCGATCCATTATGTTAAATGCATTCACTTTCCTGGAATGCAAAGTCAGATGAATGGTCTGTACAGTTGTGTTACCTTCTACTCGAGTAGGTTAAAGACATATCACACATAGTCTATTCTACCAGTATTGGATTGTTCAGGCATCATTACTAGCTATTACTGTTAAGTGACGCTTCCCTACTAAAACTGGATATATCCCTACAGTGAGGATGTATAATTATAAAGTTGGATAACAATAATAAAGTAGGAAATAATGCAAGTTATCACAATTTCTTTGGCACTGTGAATGTAATGGAGTAGGCAGCAGATGTAAAGCAGCACAAGGACTCACCCAATTGCCTCCCTTGTAACACATATAGGATTAATAAGATAATGCTGATTCCAATCACAAAGAGCCCAGCTCCTTGGATAGAACTGCCGAAGATATTATCCTGAGGAAGAAAAGAAAAGAAAATTTGATAAGGAATGGAAACACCAATACACAAATTTGTGTCTAATGCTTATCACAGTCACGCAATTTAAGTCAATTTAATGTTATTGTTCTAACATTTTTATTTGCTCGTCTGTTCATTCTGAACTTTCTCGGTAGCTCCAGTAAAATAAGAAAAATCTCCAGCATTCTGTACGGAAGATATGAATTTGAGGCAGGTTAATATTGGCGCTTTTGCTCCATTTCTTCGTTTTATGATAGAATGCCTCCCGGGATACAGATTTTCCATCAGTTTTTCAGGTTTTTTTTATTGTTCACGGTATGTTGTTTAATTATTAGCCTGAGAGTCAATGTGCCAATCGTCTTTGGTTTAACAGTGCCCCTTATATATCAGAATAAACCAAAATATTAAAGAACCAATTGTAGACTGTATAGCTACCTGGTTATGGTATGTTATTCTTTTTTTCCAGTGGGTTTTATTTATAGTTTTTTTTATATTTAGATCATCTTCTTTTATTGTCCATTAACTAATTCCATTAACTAATCATGTGACCTGTGTGTGCTTTCTCCTTGGATCCTATTTAACCAGGGAGATCGCTGTCCAGCAGTGCAAGGCTTAGTTCATTGGCTGAGTCTGATCAGCTTACGCCCTCAGCCAATGAGCTGACTCTGCACTGCATGATTTTCTGGCTCTCTGGGCAGCAGAGAGAAGATAGCGAGAGATGACCAGTGAACCTCAGGTAAGAAATCAAATCGGTCTAAAATAGTCTGACTACTTACAATGCTCATTCATGGCACTATAACCACTGTGCACTGTAGTGGTGATGATGCTTGGAGTGTTCCTTTAAATATCCTGCCTGAAACATTGCAGTTTAAATTAGATTTATCAGTATCCCAGTATTTGAATCTTATGTTTCCTTGATCCTGTATTTAACAAAGATGAGTTTGTGAGGTGTGAAAACTAAAAATTAAATATAAGTAAAAAAAATGGCCAAACTGACTGTCTGGGTAGTTTGAGACTACAGTCATCATTATAATAAAATCTTAATATTTATCCAATGAGTTAATGATTAGTAATGGCTGGTGTGAAGAGCTCTACATCAATAAAGCTCAGTAATGTTTGTTTAAAATGCAGTAAAGTTATTCAGAAGTCAACTTGTGTAAATAAAACATGTTTGTCTTGTCCTGAATTACTTTTCCACTTACATTAGAAGTCACCAAAGTTGTTACAAAAAAAGCAAAACAAAACTGTTCAACAGTTTTGCTCCTGGTCTTTAAGTGGTTAAATGTACTGAAAAGTAATTGTTCTCTCCACTGTGACCAAGAATGCTCAACTATAAAGGCATAAATAAGTGATTAATGCGATCTGATGAGTGCCTGGTACCTTACAGGTGTATCCTGTATGCTCAACACATCTATTAATGCTTTTAATTTTTATTTTATTCATTCTAAGCATGTTCTGTAAAAAAAAAAAAAAAATCAGCCCTATACAGCACTAACACTGTCTCTGTCCTTCTTTATACAGAACATTCTAAGTGAATATCAAGTGGAATCTGTATCCATAGCATCCTTACCATCTCCACTCCTTCCTGGTGACTGGTCTGCTCCATGGACTGCTCCTGCAGAGAGAAGAAAGCCACCTTACATCTCCACACTGGGTACACCAACCTCTCTGAACTGCAGTAACAAGTGGACTACATTTCCCATCATGCTCCAGTGATTAAAATGTCAAAATTATGCCTGTGTTCATAAGTCCCTGCTAACTTACTGGACATTCCCCATCACTACAAAATCACAGTAGCTCTGTAATATAACAATAACCTATCCTGAAATAATAGATACACATTTTATTTCTATTATTGCATTTCATGTTTCCAACAATTAGCTGATAATACATCACCCTAGGTAAAGATAAGAAGCTAGACTTTATTCCCATTACCTTTCTCACAGTTAATTGCACTTTCCACCTTTGTCCTGAAGACTTTGACCTTCTTTTTCACCAGTAAACAAGCTGTAGTGGGAACTGGTGACATCATTACTCGGCGCCAACCATTAATGCAACAGCCATCTTTAGATTGGCAAAGCTTGGCATCGCCCTCTAGCTGCTGCTTTGTGTGATCACACCATATCCCCGCGACACCCCCTTCTTGTCAGCAGTGCTCTGCATGATGAGCTGTTTGTGGGCTCTGAGTGTAGATGCACTGCACTTGCACTTCCTTTAAAAAAAATTAACTCCCTAGGAAATTCCTTTTCCAAGCCATGAGCATGAGAACATAAATTGGATGGCTGTTTTGAATCCTTATCATAAAGTTTAAATGACAACTATAGGCACCCAGACCACTTCAGTTTAAAGAAGTGGTCTGGGTGCCTGGTCCAGCTAGGGTTAACCCTTTTTTCTATAAACATAGCAGTTTCATAGAAACTGCTATGTTTATAATTGCGTTAATCCAGCCACTAGAGGCGCTTGCGTGCTTCTCACTGAAAATCACAGTGAGAAGACACCAGCGTCCATAGGAAAGCATTGTGAATGCTTTCCTATGAGACTGGCTGAATGCGCGTGGCTCCTTCCGCGCATGCGCATTCAGCCGGAAATGAGGAGAGCTTCCCGCCCGGCGCTGGAAAAAGAGGTAAGTTTAACCCCTTCCTCTCCATCCAGCCCGGCGGGAGGGGGTCCCTGAGGGTGGTGGCACCCTCAGGGCACTATAGTGCCAGCAAACAAGTATGTTTTCCTGGCACTATAGTGGTCCTTTAAAGGGCCACTACAGGCACCCAGACCACTTCAGCTCAATTAAGTGGTCTGGGTGCCAGGGCACCCTAGTTTTAACCCTGCAGCTAAAAACATAGCAGTTTCACAGAGTCCAGTGTCAAATGAGATCCCACCAGGAAAGCATTCAGTAATGATTTCCTATGGGCAGGTTTAAATGTGCTGGTCGCGTATGTGCATTCGGCTCCACTCGGGAGCTGACATCGACGGGGGAGAAGAGCTCACCAGTGCTGGGAGACGGCGCTGAATTAAGGTAACTGACTGAAGGGGGGCACTCCAAGAGCCTATAGTACCAGGAAAACGGGTTTATTTTCCTGGCACTAAAGGATTCGATTAAAAGAATATTAATAATAAGCAATTAAAAAAGAAAGAAAAAATAATATGGCCCGTACGGGGATCGAACCCGCGACCTTGGCGTTATTAGCACCACGCTCTAACCAACTGAGCTAACCGGCCATATATCAAAAGTTGTGAAAGAGGAGAGGAAATGTACATGGATACGTGTTTATTGCAAAATTGTGTATTCTTGCATGTAAGTATTCCTCCTACATGTTATAAAGTAAACAAAAGAATGACATTTCCATAAAATGTAGACCAAAAGTTATTTTGCAGTCAACAAGAAAATAAAAATACAGCCTCCCCGTCGGGGAATCGAACCCCGGTCTCCCGCGTGACAGGCGGGGATACTTACCACTATACTAACGAGGATTGCATGAAGTAATATGTGTGAAACTCATATACTATTATTGACATACTATTATTGACAAATATATTCTTGTATATTGAATGATTTTAAGTTTCACTTTGAGTTTAGATCCGCATTACAAGCGCAGGTAAAAATAATTATAAAAATTATACCTCCCCGTCGGGGAATCGAACCCCGGTCTCCCGCGTGACAGGCGGGGATACTTACCACTATACTAACGAGGATTGGCGATACACAATTGTCAAGAAATAGGTTTCTTAAATATTGGACTATAAAAATAATAAATGTGAAATAAAAGGTGGTATATTTTTAGGAAGTGATACCAAAACAAACAACAAGAATAGATATTGGCCCGTACGGGGATCGAACCCGCGACCTTGGCGTTATTAGCACCACGCTCTAACCAACTGAGCTAACCGGCCAATTCATAGCAATAAGTCCAAAGTGGTGTCTTCATGTGTTAGCAGCTTATGTGTAAAACATGTATATTTAAAGACTAAAGGCATGCTTTATTTTAGGATTTATGTTGCATTCTAATGCGTAGCAATGTTAATCAGTGGTGACTTAAAAAATAATATCACACCATGGACATTGTCATCACTTACCAAATACTACCAAGTAACTGTATAGTCTATTTTCCTGCCCCAGTCATTGTCAGTTTTAGATTATAAAACCAAAAGCGTAGTAGTTTCAATCATGTTTTGCACTATATGTCTTCCATCTTTTTTTTATTTCTGATATTCCTAAATCTTTACCATCCCATCCTTTTCTGGTAAATTATTGTAACATAGGACTTTTATATGATATTTTGGAGGATATTTTATAAGAAATATTTTAAACAAAATACTTATTAGAAAATGTATGAGTTACTCGTTTACAACATGTGTACATTGAAAAGGGGAATTTTATATTGATACTGGCATTTATACACATATTTTTAGTGTGTAGTTTGCTATTTTTGCACTTTATTGTTCATTTGCACAACATTCATTTTAACACAGTGACTAGAGAGTCCTGAATTGGCTTTATTTTGTCGCTACACTACGTTTCTGTCGTTTGTGGTGAGGGAGGCACTCAGTAGTGTTTAGTTCTGTGTTTAAATATATATTTTTTTCATAGGATAAGGTACTGAAGTGATACTTCCCGATTTTTGGCTTTTAGATTATAGTAAACATATATAGATATAGAGCATACATATAATAATATTTTTTTTTCCCTAAATAAAATCTGCCTCCCCGTCGGGGAATCGAACCCCGGTCTCCCGCGTGACAGGCGGGGATACTTACCACTATACTAACGAGGATTGACATGAAGCAAACTGTGTGAAATCATATACTATAATTGACAAATATATTCTTGTATATTGAATGATTTTAATTTACATTTTAAGTTTAGACCCGCATTACAAGCGCTGGTAATAATTTAGAGACTAAATTATAAAAAAATAATAATTTGAGAGAAAAAAATAATGCCTCCCCGTCGGGGAATCGAACCCCGGTCTCCCGCGTAACAGGCGGGGATACTTACCACTATACTAACGAGGATTGACATGAAGCAAATTGTGTGAAATCATATACTATAATTGACCTGCACTCTTCATATGCATGTTCCAACCATATTGTATTCAGCATACAGTATTTTATTTTATGTGTGGTTGACATACCAACAGATCAGTGTGAAAACTTCCTGCAATGCAGACACTGTTCACATAAAACTAAAGAGAAGTAAAGGTAGGTACCCGGGCAACAAAGGGTGTTTGTGCCACTTTGCCCTACTCCTTCTAGAATTTAAGGTCATTTGAGCAGAACCCTCAGTTCCTGTGTGTCCAGCTCGTCTTGATGCATATACTTGTCTGTTTGTCCACCTATTGTACTTAGCTACGCAATTTGTTGGCGCTTTATGAATAATAATAATAATAATACACATGCTCACATTTACAGCATGATGGACATTTGAAACTGTACTAGCCAATGCTTCTAAGGTTATTTACTAAATGTACTTGCTGCTGCTCCAAACCTTAAACTTTGTATTCCTTAGTGCTTACTGCATACCTCTCAACACTTCAAATGGACAAAGAGGGACACTTTAAAGTGACATTATAGGCACGCTGACCCTATGGTAAAAACTAAAGAAAAACGTTACTTGCACACTATCCAAAATCCCTACGCACATTTAAATAACTGGAGGTTTTTAGTTTCGCTCCGGTAGCCACTTGAGTGTAAGGTCACCTGCCACGTTATTAAATATTGCTAGTTATTTAAATGTGCATAGGAATTTGGGATAGTGCACAATTAACTATTTTCTTAGTATTTTTTTTACATTGTATGTACAGGGGTTGATGTGTATTATAGTCATTGCTGTCGCCCGGGAGTAGTGGGAGTTTGAGCGCAAGGATTAAATGGATACTAGAGGCACCCACACCACTTCAGCTCATTGAAGCGGTCTGAGTGCACTATCCCTGTCAGTTTAATCCTGCAACGGTAATTATTCACAGCGCATTAGAGCCCACTCGTTGCGGGACAGAGGAGGATAAGGAGCTTCTAAGGGTAAGGTAAGTAAATAAAGGGGTTTTAACCCTTTATTTACCGGGGAGGGGGCGCGAGGGATTGGGGAGGCATGGGGAGCGATAGTGCCAGAAATACACTAGAGTATCCCTTTAAACGGACATTCTTAGCAACATAGTCACTAGTGTACTGTTTAAACTGACAAGAGTCTCTGGACACCATCCCCCCATTTATTACCAAACTGTGTTAAAGCAGTTTGACAGAAACCAGGGCTCTCTCCCTGACTCTTAGAAATTGCTGCCTGCCTTGATGCAACCACATTATAATTTTTGTCCAACCAGAACAGCAGTGATATCACTGCTTTCCAAGCAGAAACAAAATACAAACTCCTAAATGGCAGTGAATTAAGCAGAGCAACTGCAGCACATCATTTAAACATCAAAATTACTTAATTAAGATACAGTTGTTTTCATGCTTAGACTTTCCCTTTAACCCCTTAAGGACAGAGCTTCAGAAGCTTGTCTTTCACTTAATGACAACGGCATTTTTTGAATTTTTTGCTGTTTGCGTTCAACTGCAATTTGCATTTTACTAATTTATTGCACCGACACATATTATATACCGTTTTTTAAAGGACAGAAAGGGCTTTAATTTTATCTAACATATATATACATAAATGCTTATTTATTATTAAAAAATACAGAAAAATGCAAAAGAAATGAAAAATTCAGATTTTTTTTACAGTTTTTGCAATAATAATGTGTGCACAATTAGTGCAGGTTAAGGAAAGTAATTAAAAATAAATTCATTTAGTTGTTCTGATTTACAGAATATATAATGTGTCTGGGATTTTAAGTTTTTTTTGGTAGTTACAGGTCACAAAGCACAAGGAGTAAAATAAACTTTTAAAGTGGAGCGATTTTAGAATTTGGTATGTTTGTCTTGTAAGCTTAATAGCCATAAAATAAAACAAAATTGCCACACAAAAGTATATATTTATATAAAGTAGACACCACAGGCTATTTACCTAAGGTTGTTTTGACACTTTCTACATAGCCATTTCACCGCCAACCTCTGCTAAATATTGGAGTCAAATTGTATTTTTGGGGGGTTTTGGCACACAAACTTATAACAAAGAACTTCTCATGTGTATTTTGTAAAGTTGGTGTGTGCTATTCCTATACAAAGTTTTATTTTGTATTCAGTTACATTTGCTGAGTAAAATGACACCCCCATTTTATGTCTTTGGCACTATTTTGTGAAGCTACAGTGCCATCTAGGAGACCTGTCCTTTTCAGTATTCACAGTCGAATTTTGAGAGACGGATATAATGAGCCTATGCTTCCATTTGGAGTATTATAACAGTTTGACTGTTCAAAAAAACCCCACAAAGGCCTACTATTTGTAAAAGTAGACACTCCAAGGTATCTCATAAGGTACATATTGTGCCTTAACATGCCCCCATTATTTCACCAATATATGACAAAGTATGTGGTAAAAAATAATTTTGTGCACTTTTTACATACGGATTGCATTTTTGCTGGGCATTTTGTATATTTCATATGTGCCACTAAGTTCAAAGCCCCCATATTATGCTCAGCTAAGTCTTCTGAGTAAAAGGAGACCCCCATTGTATGTCTCTGGCACTATTTCGTGAAGCTACAGTGCCATACAAGAGACCTGCCCTTTTCAGTATTCACAGTAGAGTTTTGAGAGACGGATTTAATGAGCCTATGTTTCCATTTGGGGTATTATAACAGTTTGACTGTTCATAAAAACCCCACAAAGGCCTACCATTTGTAAAAGTAGACACCCCAGGGTATCTCATAAGGTGCATATTGTGCCTTAGCATGCCCCCATTTTTCCACCAATATATGCCAAAGTATGTGGTAAAAAATTATTTTGGGCATTATTTTACATACGGATTGCATTGTTGCTGGGCATTTGTATATTTCATATGTGCCACTAAGTTCAAAACCCCCAAATTATGCTCAGCTAAGTCTTCTGAGTAAAAAGACACCCCCAATGAATGTCTTTGGCACTATTTCGTGAAGCTACAGTGCCATATAGGAGACCAAGCCATATCAGTTTTTACCGAACTTTGAATTTTGACGCTGGTCCTATGTGCAATTTCCAAGCATCTTCGCAGGTTTTAAATTCAAACTACACCACAAAGGCCTACCATTTCTTAAAGTAGACACCCCAGGGTATTTCAAAAGGCATATTTTGAACCTTAGCGTGGGATCATTTTTCCGCTAGCGTGTACCAAGTGTAGTGGTAATAAGCGTTTTTTTCTGCCTTTTTGACACACAAAGTGAATTTGCACAGTATATTTTGCAAACCATATGTGTACTACCACTGTATAATACTTCATATGTTGATCAGCTATGTCTGCTGAGTACAAAAATACCCCCGTATGTACCTTTGCCATGTATATGTGGACATCGGAGGGGCACATTTGGGACACAGCCATTCCATTTTTTTCAAACTTTAAATTTTTACGCTGTGCCCATGTCCCATTTTAGAGTATTTTACCAGGCTATATAATCCAAATACCCCATAAAGCCATACCATTTCTTAAAGAAGACATCCCAGGGTATTTCAAAAGGCATATTTTGAACCTTAGCGTGGGATCATTTTTCCGCTAGCTTGTACCAGGTGTAGTGGTAATGAGCGTTATTAAATGATTTTTTTAACTTTTTAAAACTTTTTTTTTTACTTTTTAACTATTTTTTAAACTTTTGTTTTGCTTATTAATTTTTTTCAAGTTTCCTAAACTTTCGTAAAACTTTTTTTACAGATTTAACATTTTTCTAAGCTTTTTTTTTTTAACCGTTAACCCCTAACTAGCAGTAAGCAGCACTAACAGTAAATTCCCCATTTTCCCATAACTCCCACCCACCCCAGCTAGCAAAATATTTAATTATACAATATTTAAATTATTTAATTAAATAAATGTAACCCCTGAGGGTTAAAAAATAAATAAAAGTTAATCGTCAGGGGTTAAAAAAAATTAGATCACAGTATAATACTGTGATCTGTATTTTTATCACTGTAGGCAGTGATCGACTGGCAGGGAAGGGGTTAATTTTTATTTGGACTGGGTAAAGGGTTTATTTTTATTTATTTTTTTTACTTAAATGTTATTAAAACTTTTGTTTTAACTTAATTTTTAAACTTTTTAAAGCTTATTTTAAAACTTTTCTTAACATTAACCCCTAGTTAGCCTAACACTAAATCCCCCAATTCCCCACTAACTTCCACCCTCCCCAGCTAGCTAAATTTATAATTGTAAAATATTTAAATTAATTAATAAAATAAATTTAACCCCTGAGGGTTAAAAAAAAAAAAAGAATTAACCCTCAGGGGTTAAAAAAAATGAGATCATATTAAAATGTAATCCCTGCCAATTGATCACTGTAGTCAGTGATCAATTGGCAGGGAAGGGGTTATTTTTTATTAAAATTTATCCGTCTCCCTGCACTTCACACTGAACCCGGAAGTGCAGGGAGGCGGAGGTGAGTATACTGAGCACATGTGCCCGCTCTGACATGCTGTCAGAGCAGGCACATGTGCTGGGGCAGCACTATCGGGTGCTCCCGGTCTGCCTCTAATACAGAGGCAGACCGGAGCACCATTAACCCCACGATCGCCGCGGAGAGACCTAATGCGCATTAGCGCTCCCCATAGGAAAGCATTGAAAAAGATTTTCAATGCTTTCCTATGGGGAATTGAGCGACGCTGGAGGTCCTCACACAAATCTTTGCTATGAGTCAGGAAGTTCCCTCTAGTGGCTGTCTAGTAGACAGCCACTAGAGGTGGAGTTAACCCTGCAAGGTAATTATTGCAGTTTATAAAAAACTGCAATAATTACACCTGCAGGGTTAAGGGTGATGGGAGTTGGCACCCAGACCACTCCAATGGGCAGAAGTGGTCTGGGTGCCTAGAGTGTCCCTTTAACCTGTCATGTGCAACTCGTGTGAATCAGAGGATCACATTCAGGTATACATTGAGCTTGTAAAAAAACATCAGCAAGAGTATTACTTAAAATATATACGTGCCTGAATATCGCACCCTTCAACATACGGCATACCATTCTGGACTTAAAACAGAACAGAACTAAGTCTGCCTAAAGTGGCTGTCTGGCATGCGCATTAGCGTCCGCTGGTCGCTGGACGAGGCAGAGCCGCGACCCAGCGCCAAGAGACATTGGTGCTTGGGTAAGGTATTATTATTATTAATATTATTGCCATTTATATAGCGCCAACAGATTCCGTAGCGCTTTACAATATCATGAGAGGGGATTTAGCTATAAATAGGACAATTACAAATAAACTTACAGGAACAATAGGTTGAAGAGGACCCTGCTCAATTGAGCTTACATTCTATAGGAGGTGGGGTGCAAAACACATTAGGACAGGAATTTGCAATCAAATAAGGTGGGCTGCCCTTTAGGAGAGGGCAAGAGACAGGTATGTGAGGTAGGGGTTAGTCTTGGAGGCCATAAGCTTTCCTAAAGAGATGGGTTTTAAGGCACTTCTTAAAAGATGCAAGACTAGGGGAGAGTCTGATGGCGGTAGGCAGGCTATTCCATAGGAAGGGAGCCGCCCGCGAGAAGTCCTGCAAGCGCGAGTTGGCCGTACGAGTGCGGACAACGGACAGGAGGTGGTCACGGGCAGAGCGGAGAGACCGAGAAGGGACATACCTATGGATCTGTGAGGAGATATAAGAGGGGCTAGAGTTGTTCAGTGCTTTATAGGTGTGAGTTAGTACCTTGAATTGACTCATATAGCATACAGGAAGCCAATGTAAGGACTGGCAGAGGGGTGAGGTGTGAGAGAAACGACTAGAGAGGAAAATCAATCTAGCAGCAGCGTTCATTACGGACTGTAGGGGTGCAGTACGGCTATTGGGAAGACCAATCAGCAGAGGGTTACAATAATCCATGCGGGAAATTACTAGAGCATGGACAAGCTCCTTGGTAGTATCTGGTGCAAGAAAGGGGCGGATGCGGGCTATGTTTTTAAGATGGAATCTACATGATTTGGCAACATGCTGGATGTGAGGCACAAAGGTGAGACCAGAGTCAAGTATGATGCCAAGACAGCGCGCTTGCAAGGATGGACTGATGTTGGTACCACAAACTTGAAGGGAGAGCGAAAGAGGAGGATCAGTATTAGGAGGAGGAAAGACAAGGAGCTCAGTTTTTGAGAGATTGAGTTTCAGAAAGCGGGAGGACATCCAGTCAGAGATAAAATAAAGGCAAGCAGTGACACATTGCAGGACGGCAGGGGAGAGGTCCGGGGAGGAGAGATATAGCTGCGTGTCATCAGCGTACAGGTGGTAGTGGAATCCAAAAGAGGTAATAAGTTTGCCAAGAGAGGCAGTATAAAGAGAAAATAGAAGGGGACCAAGGACGGAGCCTTGGGGGACTCCAACCGAGACAGGGCGGGGGGAGGAGGTATCATTAGAAAAGGAGACACTGAATGAGCGTTGGGAGAGATAAGAGGTAAACCACGAGAGGACAGAGTCACAGAGACCAAGTGATTGAAGAGTTTGAAGAAGGAGAGCATGATCAACGGTGTCAAAGGCCGCTGAGAGGTCAAGAAGAATTAGTATGGAGTAGTGGCCTTTGGATTTAGCTGTGATTAGGTCGTTAGTAACTTTGATAAGGGCAGTCTCTGTAGAGTGGAGAGGGCGGAAGCCAGATTGAAGGGGGTCAAGGAGAGAGTTGGAATTGAGGAAATGAGACACACGGCTAAAGACAAGTCTTTCCAGAAGCTTTGAGGAAAAAGGGAGCAGGGATATGGGACGGTAGTTAGAGAGGGTGGATGGGTCGAGGGATGGTTTTTTTAGTATAGGTACTACAGTGGCATGTTTAAGGTCAGCAGGGACGATGCCAGAAGAGAGCGAGCAGTTGAAGATGTGTGTTAGAGAAGGCACAAGACAAGTGGAGAGAGATCTGATAAGGTGAGATGGGACAGGATCGAGCGGGCAAGTGGTGGGGCGAGAGGAGCAAAGAAGAGCAGCCACCTCTTGGTCAGTAGCTGGGGAGAATGTCTGAAGGGTAGGAAAGGCATGATCTATGTGTGGTTGAGAAACAGAAAGGCAAGGAGGGGAGAATTCTTTCCTTAGCTGTTCAATCTTGTCAGTGAAGTAACATGCAAAGTTATCAGCAGTAAGGTTAGTTTTGGGGGTGGCCACAGCAGGGCGAAGAAGAGAATTAAAGGTGTCAAAGAGACGCCTGGGGTTGCGAGAACATGACCTAATGAGAGAGGAAAAATAGGACTGTTTGGCAAGGGCAAGAGCCGCACTGTATGAACACAATATGAATCTATTATGGAGAAAGTCTGATTGGGTACGAGACTTCCTCCAGGAGCGTTCAGCACAACGGGAGCATCTTTGCAGATAGCGTGTTGATTTAGTATGCCATGGTTGGGGGCGGGTCCTCCTCGGGGTGCTTGTTTGGAGTGGCGCTGCAGTGTTCAAGGCAGATGTAAGAGTAGAGTTATATATGGAGATGGCCAGTGAAGGACAGGAGAGGGAAGGGATGGACAGCAGTTGTGAATCAATGTCAGCTGACAACTGTTGGAGATCAAGGGAATTAAGGTCCCTCCTGAGTTGAGGGGGGTTAGGCTGAGGTTGTTGGGTGAGGGGGTATGCGAGAGCAAATGATAAGAGGTGGTGATCAGAGAGTGGATATGGAGTGTTGCAGATATTAGATACTGTACATGCATAAGTGAAGATTAGGTCAAGGGTATTGCCAGCTACATGGGTGGGAGAATGTGCCCACTGCGATAAGGTAAGTAAATAAAGAGTTTTTAACCCTTGATTGACCACAGTGGAGAGGTGCGAGGGAGGAGGAGGCAAAGCGAGCTATAGTGCCAGGAATACAGCTTTTTATTCCTGGCACTTATAGTATCCCTTGAAAGGAGTAACCACAAATGTAACTGCACCTCTCCCAAATGACGCTGTTGGTAGGTATCCCACAATTCCCAATATGCAGGGATACAAACATTCAATATGGGAGACTATGGACAGCTCATCTATCGGTGCGGATCACATTTAGATGCAGTTTTTATTAGACATGCACAAATGTGTTTCAGCTGGTATGCACAAATCAAATGTGTTTTAATCTGTGCCCATATGAGTCGACCCATCCATTAAATTAGTCTCCACAGATGAATCCCAGGCGAAGTCATTAGTTCGGGTGTAAATCAAAGGACCGCTAAAGTCACTCAGACCACTACATCTGAATAAACTGGACTGGGTACAGTGGTCCTCTCATTTTAACCCTGCAATGTAAATAATTTCAGGGTTAAACACAGTGTTAGTGGCTGTATTCCTTGGCACTGTCCAAGTCAAACACTGTCGGGTGACGTTACAGCTCATAATGAAGCATTGAATTCAATACTTTCCTATGAGAAGCATTTGGACGCACACAACACTTGCTGCGCATGCACAACAGTTTGATGACAATGCAGAGAGAGGCAAAAAAAATATATTATTTCATTTTTTTTTTCTTGGAAACAGGGGGCTAACACCAAACCGCAACTAGAGCACTATCACGTTAAGGTTTGTATTCCTTATGCTACAGTGTTCGTTTTCAGACTAAACCAATTTGTGCTAGTCTCAGCAAAGCAGGAATACCAAACAACGTAAAATAGAGAATAACTCATCACTTCTACATTTGCTGGCCCTTTGACTAACACAATGTATAAATGACATTTTTTATGCTCTTTGAAGTGACGTCACATCATATTAGTCATAATAGGTGCTCACTCCTTCCCTTTGCCGTGTAAAGGACTAAGCTGCCCAGCATTTTTTTTTCTTTCTGCACCTTATATAGCTCATCAACCTTGAATCGCATTCATCCTTGCTTTCAAAAAAGATTTAAACCTAGTGTGAAAAATGTGCCTCTGCAGCTACCATAGAATAATCTAATAGCATTGCATCCCATCCCCTCCCCCATCACCCTCCTGCATTTATTGACACATAATGAATTTAGCAGAAGGCAGTCACAGCTGGTTTCACTAGCTCATGCATGGTAGGGAAAAATTATTTTACACTTGTTATCCTCAGAAACATTATTGCAATGTGCCTTTTGTATCTCAGCAGTTGCATGGATGTTGATTACAGTAGAGGGTTAGTATCACAGTATTGGGTGTTCTAAAAAAAAAAAAAAGCCTGGAGGTCTAAAGGAATCAGCATTTATTTTTCTATTGCCCACTATTTCATAAAACCAAAAAAAGGATTCTATTGATGTCTGACAATGACTGGGACAGGAAAATGGACTATTTGGTTATTCTTCTGTTTTGATCACCTGAGGGGAGTTTTTGGTAAGTCAATATCCATGATGTAATTTTATCTATTAAGTCATACTTCACACCCACATTGTTACACATTAGAATGTAATCTATACTTTGCATACATCTTAAAATAAAACCTCTTGTCTTTTTTTATTTGTTTATTTTACACTATAGAATAGGTTCAGTAAAAGTGTATTTGTACATCGATGTGTTTTGTCTCTTTGCAAATAAAACACTTTCAATATTTTATTTTCAAGTGGTTTTATGCTATTGCATGTGTGATCATTCAATTCCTAATAATAATGCATGTGGTATGTATGTTCCAATATTTAGATCTAATAATTTGACAGTTCTTTATTGTTGATTATTTAGGCATTTCTACATGTTTGCATACTTTATCTTTTTTTTTCCTGAAGGTCTTTGTAGTGTTTATTGTATGTGTTGTTGAAAACAAGATTGATTGTTTGTTTTAATTTTCACTTATTCAAGATTAAAACCGAAATTGATATTGAAAAGGATCTACTCGCATTGCTCCCATTTACATTCTACATTAGAAATACGTATTGGGTTTCATTTGAACATGTGTGTTACTGTAACTTTTTTGTTTGTTTGCTTGTTTATTTTTACTTTTATTACTATCTCATTACAAAAATTCTTGCCACTAAATATGACCTCATCTGTTGTGAAAATGTCAGAATAATCCAGTTGTAGAAAGGAATCCATGAATCAATGTAAAACTTTGTAACACACACCTTGCTCCTGCAATGCATTTCAAAATTCCAGAAGCATCATTTTTAAAGTAATCAGAGATGTTAATTGTTATAGAAATAAAATTGTTATAGAAATAATTATTTTGTTATTAGAATAATGATACATGATGTATATGTAAATAGACTCCTGTGACTACAAAGCAAAAATCATTTATTGATTCTGTAAAAAATTCTAGCTAAAGGAATACATAGACACTGCACATATATGTATTATGTATATTATACACTTGTCCAACATTCACTGGATAATTCTCATTGGTTGCATATACTCACAGTCCCTCTCAACATTTCCTTAGATGCTATTAATCTATGTCTTCCTCTCAGCCAATCCAGGTAATCCCATAGGATTCAGTGGTAGGGCTATACATTTTCATTAATCTCTGGCAGAGGGGGTGTATAAGAGTGTGGACATGTGCAATAATGGCTGGCTGCTTTTCACTGTAAAAATGAGAACCTCTTGCTTGTGATGATGAGAGAGATGTTTATTAGTACTTCTTGGGCGTGCGCCCATTTCTCATTGAGAGTGGGCTATGCTGAGGTTCATGGTGAATGTACAAATGTTTGCTTGCACATGTGTGTTTCACCACAGCAGTGGCAAAGGTGTGCATGTGTTTTGTGGAAAACGCATGGTAAAAAAACAAACAAACTGAGATACATTATTTGTATTATGTGCTCATTTTGCATTTTTCAATTTTTTTTTTTTTTTTAAACTTTTTTTTTTTTACTATACCACCTGGTAATAAGGAAGCAATGTGTTATTTTACTTAATTTCATCCTGAGCCAAGTAGTGCAGTGCAAGGCCAGCTCCTTGACTGAGATAATCAGTAGATTGCTTTCAGCTGACACGCTAAGGCCTACTCCGTCCAGGCTTTTCGTAGGCAGAGAGCTTTCAACTCTCTTAAGGCTGCAGTGGGGCTGGAAGTGGTGCCTGAGTCCCCAAGAGGTCAAACTTTAAAGTGGCTTTGCTATTTTCACTGGGTGTGCACTCCTGGCACCACAGCAATGAACAAAAATATTTTCTTGCTTTAACAGAACAATCTGGTCTAATTTATTTCAATAACTATATTAATTAAAACATAATTCTGATTAAAACAAATATTTGATTCATACTTATAGTTTTAGAGTACTTAAAATGTCATATAGTACTTGATGCTGCCCTTTTTATGTTGCTGCACCACAAATGAGTTATAATGGGCATTCCTCCTCCCAAAAAATGTTGTGGTGAATGAGAAGGGACCAATCCCCACCTAAATAATGGTGGTCTACGTACATTACCTATAGTCTATGGACACTTTATGTAAGGTTTTGTCAAATTCCTGGAGGCAGTATGATTAAAACTAAGGCTCTCTCCAGCATCCAGAGACTAACTTTTCCTCAGGGGCGTACCTAGAGCACTTGACACCTGGGGTGGGTCTCACTTTTGCATTATAAAAAACAACCGCAATTTTTTTAAATTTATTTAGCACTGAGCAGTGTTTGTGTCTTCCTCACACACTTTTATAATGAGGAATTTACATTTACGGATGTGGAGGGCAGAGACTGAGAGCCTTTTATTGTGGCCAGCCTAAGGCACACCTTTGCAATAATCATGCTCTCTAATCAGCATCTTGATATGCCACACCTGTGAGGTGGATGGATTATCTCGGCAAAGGAGAAGTGCTCACTAACACAGATTTAGACAGATTTGTGAACAATATTTGAAAAGAAATAGGCCTTTTGTGTACGTAGAAAAAAGTCTTAGAACATTGAGTTCTGCTCATGAAAAATGGGGGCAAAAACAAAAGTGTTTCGTTTATAGTTTTTGTTCAGTGTGTATATACACAGGACCCGGACCAGATTAATAAAACTCTAGGTATGCCCCTGCTTGGGAGATATGTGTTTGTACTTGCCCCTGGGCCAAATGTAGCCAGCCCTCCCCTGGTGACAGGTTGAATAACTTTGCATATATTTTGCAATTCACTTTTAAGTTAACAGCAATTTGGTATTTAATGAATAAACCTAAATGTAAAATGACTTTAAAATCAGTAATAATATAGAATCTCACTGTTGAAGATTATATGGGCCTTACAAAATATCTATCATTGTTCAATTTGACTTCTACTAGTATTCAATTATGTATTCTGCCCATATCCTTCCGTAAGATATATCATATAACAGGAAACAAAACATTTGATTGAGTGAGGCCCTTATTGCCTTTCAAGTGATCAAGTAATTTTGAGGTAAGTGGATGAGGGTAACGATTTATAAAGTTAATTTTATTCAGACCACTGTAGTCAATACAGTGATTTAAGAGCCTTCTGTTGTCTACACTAATAAAAAGCCAACTCCAGATGGGGAAACACATTTTATGTGTAAATCACTGTAAAAGATTTTCTTCAGCGCGGCACTCTCATGTGGTTTCTGGCTCATAAATCCTAAACCAAGCTGTATACTCATTGGCAGTATAATAAAATGTGGAAATTAAGAGAGCGAGGAGAGTGTGTGTCTCTCTCTCTCTCTCTCTCTCTCTCTCTCTCTCAACTCTCTTCATAAAAGAGTTGTGGTGAACTTAAAATTTGCAATAACCGTAATTTCTAAGTCTCAACAGTTCACGCTGTGCTGCTCAGGGACAGTTCCTAGAAGGTGGACACCAGGGAACTATAGTGAAATGGTGAGATAAGACCCTAAAATTGGGACTGTATTGGCAAAAGTGGGTCAGTTGGGAGGCATGCTATTGCTAGGTTAGTAGCTACAATGTACCAGGTTGCTACAGTAGCATCTTATGGCATGGAGAAGGGACCAACGCAATAAAGGGTTCAGGTCTAAATTTAAAGATGGGGACTAGGCACACCTGCTCCTGCTGATTGACAGCCATAGGGGGTAACAAGGTTAGTTTAAAAAAATGTACAATTTCTTTTACAATCAGCACTTTTTGTAAAATTAAAAGATGGCACACTCTTCAAATATAAAGCACTTCATCAAGCAGTTAATTTAGGAAGCTGTAACACATGGTGATTTACTGAAAACCTGGGAATTTCAAATGTGACAGGGTGTGTATGTGTGTGTGTTATTTTGTTTGTTTATTGTCTTTGCAGTTATAATTGTATTTTCCATATTAATACAGCACTACTGGGGTTAAACTGAAATGTGCTAGGATAGCCAGACTTGGAATGTAAATTAAAAGATAAACAGTCTAAAAGAAAATTGCACAAAACAAATTTAGTTTTTCATTACTTATCGGATTGTGTATAAATCTCAGATGTAACAGTTCTGCATTAAGGCATATAACTCCACACTTCTAGTACTTTCTTCTAAGTAAATTATCCAACTAATAGAATTAGCATTTTGTTTCTAGTGATTGTAACTGCATCTCACAAATATGTTCTGTGGTGCTGCAGTAGAGCTGCAATCATTGTTAATCCAATCAGCTCGTTGGCTACTAAGTGTTAATATAAATTCAAATTATTGTTGTAGCAAATTACAGTAGTATTCGACAAAAGAAAGTAAGGATTGGAAAAAAAAAATTATTTGGTGCCAGCTGAGTTGCTGGCTTGTCAGAAGTGCTCTACGTGTCACATCAATGACCAGTTTTGGTGTCATTGGCGGTTATCGGTGGGCAGTATGAATGGCCAAGCCAACTGTTCTCCATTAATGGTCCATGTGATAAAAGAAGGAAGGTTGTCAAACCTATTTCACAGTTTGAGTGGGTGCATACAGATTATTCATAATAATATACTGCCCCACTGTGCACAATAACATTTGGTTAAAAAAAAAATATATTTTTTAAAATGATATATTTTAATTCCTAATGCTATAGTGTGCCCATGTCCCTACCGAACACCGACCAACCCCCTGGCTAATTTAACTTCAAAGAAAACCACAGACTTAAGTGCTATCTCTGCGATCGCCATCTTGTCTCCCGAAAGCAGGCAGCGGTACTTGATCGTCGAGTGTGTGGAACTCTAAAACAGACACTCAACCCCGCGGACACTGGTAATTTTGTACGAACGCCTGCTTCATTTCACGACAAGCCAGGAGAGTGCTGTTCGGTAGGATTGTTCGCGTGAACCAGGCGAACAATCGCTACCTATGAGCCAGAGAAACTGTTCATCTTTTTGTTCGTTTTGGAACTGCCAAAAGTGACCAACCGCTACTACTTTTTCTCTGGAACTATTTTGGGCAGACGCAACGTGTGCAGTCACTCAAAACTTTACCCCGGTGGTGATTCGGCTGTATTTGTTGGACCTGAGCACTATTTGGATATGTTGGCTGCTCAGATCCAGGCAATCCGAGCATATAAGACTTGTGGGGGTTCCTATGTGTGTTATATGTATCTTAGGGTATTTTATGTTTTATTTTCTGTACCTCTAGTGCCTGGGAAATAATTGGTTTAAGCAAAGTACACTCATTTCTCTCCCAGACACAGAGACTCCGGGGCGTGTTTTACTATACTTTTGCTGGAGACCCCATGCTGGGGGTCTGTGTATAAAAGTGGGCCATCTGGCCATAATAAACCATTCATCAAGTCTGGACTGATGTTTGGGTATGCGAACGAAGAAGCTCTTGATTTTAACCACAATCTACTGTGGTTTCGGAAGAGTACGAAGTAGCGTACTATGCGAATGGGCTATAATCACTCAAGCCTCTAGCATTTCGGGAGTGTGCGAACAAATGTATCATGCAAGATACAAGGGGTTTGTTACATGTATAAAGGGTTTAAAAAAAGGGTTATTTTCACTCACATTAATTCCAGCAGCAAGGTCTGGCTTCATCTTGTACTTCCTTGTTGTGACCCTGGACTTAATCTGTTTATGCTTTCCTATGTGGATTTTGAAGATGCTGGACGTCCTCATGCAAACCATGAAGATGCCCCAATTCATTGCGTGGAGTTAAACTGAAAATCCTGTGAAATCCAGTAGGCTCTGGTAGACCGCCATTAGAGGTTGTCTTAACCCTGCAATGTAAACACTTGCAGGGTTAAGGGGACATGGACACTGCACCCAAACCATTTTAATGAGATTAAGTGGTCTGGGTGCCTATAGTGTCCCTTTAATATCCCACGAACTAAGCAGGTTATTCTTTAAATAGGGATAGTGCATGGGGCTAGGCAAATTCATGGTTCTTGGACCTCTGTATAGCATCCTAAGGTCACCTTATAGTTAATCCTGCTCTGGTTAAAAATACATTGCCACTGCAACCAAGACACTTATTGAGATGAAGTAATCTGGGAGTATTTAGTGGTGCTTAAACACAGAAATGTTCCCAGGTGCTCAAGCTTGATGATGTATGTTCAGTAAAATGCTTCTCATAAAATTGCATTGTGGACATACAATTATTCTCAGCCAATTGCTACAATCTTGAAACCAAAATATGGGTCAATCCAACTATAGGGAAATAAAAAATAACATAGTGCAACTCTGTTTGGAATATGTAATAGTGTTATGTGCCAAATGGATCACTCACACTTTAACTGTTAAAACAGGGCGTATCAATATTCATTGTGGCTCTCTGGTGTTTCTTTGGTTCCCAATTTATTCAATCTCATATGTATAGAGAGAGAAAAAAACAGAAGCATCCAAAAATGAAAATTAGAAAGGCTTGTGCAAAGTACAAAAACATTTATTACTTACACATAGGTAAGGATCAGTCAGCATAAAATCAAGTAAAAACTGCCCCCAGTGTGTCCAACGCGTTTCTTCCCACTTCAGGGACTTCCTCAGGGACCTTGTAGCAGTATGGCAGATAAATCATGCAATTTATGCATGTAAAAGGTTATTTAGAACAAAAAAAATAATAATAAATATACACAGAATGGTTTACAAAGACATTTAGTAGATACACATCGATGTGAGCATTATTGTTGTTGAGCTCTGTTATACACTCAGACACACCAACAATAGGAGCTCCTAGCAAAGAGGAACATTAGGATAGAAAATAGGGACAGAAAGATTTGGGCCCGAAATAGGCACTGTCTCTCCTAAATAGGGACACTTGGTATAACTATGTCCAAGGAAGAAGGCAACAGACTGGAAACAAACGTAAATAGAACTGATAACATGTATGTGCTGTGGGGAGGGAGACTGCATGGAAGAGACATATACAAAGACAGGAGATCTTATTAGATTTTTTTTAAAAGCAAGAAGTAACAGTTTTATAAAGTTTTTCCTTTACATATTGGCAGATAAATCTAACAAGTGCACATACATTCTGACATATATAAATTATATATCACTGTATTACATTTTACTGGGCCACTCGTCACCAGCCTAATAGAAATCATATCCTGTATAATAAGATCGAAGTGTGTTGAACTAAATGAAATTTCTTTAATGAACATCTGTTTTATAGAAAACCATGCAACCACAAATATTGCATGCATGATTTACCTGCCACACTGCTACAAGGTCCCTGAGGAAGTCCCTGAAGTGGGAAAAAACGTGTTGGACACACTGGGGGCAGTTTTTACTTGATTTTATGCTGACTGATCCTTACCTATGTGTAAGTAATAAATGTTTTTGTACTTTGCACAAGCCTTTCTAATTTTCATTTTTGGATGCTTCTGTTTTTTTCTCTCTCTATACATATGAGATTGAATAAATTGGGAACCAAAGAAACACCAGAGAGCCACAAGGAATATTGATACGCCCTGTTTTAACAGTTAAAGTGTGAGTGATCCATTTGGCACATAACACTATTACATATTCCAAACAGAGTTGCACTATGTTATTTTTTATTTCCCTATAGTTGGATTGGAAGATTTGAGGAGATCTTCGGGTTAAAATCCACAATTTAGAGGAAAGTTTCTTCATTTACTTACAACACTTGGTGTTATATTACACTGGTGAAATTGTATTATCACTGTATCTCATAGTGAAAGATTTTTGTATTTTCACAATTGCTACAATCTGTCAATCCAATTGCTATAAATCATTGGATCCACTCCCAGTGTCCGGTGTAAACATACTTTGTTTACTGACTTCCAAGCATAAATAGATTAATTTATTAAATATATGAAGTCCAATCCACTAGTGGATAACTTTCTGATAGCTTGTCAGGACGTGGATATTTATAAAAGTAGACACTGCCATTTAACTCTGCAATGCTGCATCTATGCCACAAAACACACATCGTTAAGATGTTTTTTTTGGTTAGATTCTTCCTTGTAATAGAACTGCTTTCCAGCAGAAGTGGCCCACCTCCTGAGAGACTTAAAGGCCATCAGATTCATCTAAAATAAGAGTTTTGTTTCAAATTGTGTCTAGGGTCACATTTTGTAGTAGACAGAGTAGACATCTACATACTGACTCAAAGCTATTATTATTTTTAATTGATTGGCATGTGCAGCTGACACAATGTGACAACTGGGTAATGGGGAAGAATATGGATTGCTTGTGTTTATGTTAAAAAATAAAAAAGGGATACCTAAATGTGAATGGCCACTTAGCTTTGTATGTAAATAGGGTTGGAGGGATATGGCCATATCTTATTGAATGTAAACAGAGCATCCACACACCATGCATAGACCTACACGTCGTATTTCCCTGCAAACAGATATGCACATATTCACACCTCTCAGAGGTACTTCCATGCAATCTTGTACCCACAAATATACACTTGACTTGGGCACCGCTGAAATTTCTGTTTCATCTGAATACATTGGACCCAAAACAAAATATTATTTTATCCAATCCAAATTTTGTCTGTTTTGTTTTCAGACAAAATTCGGCAATTCTTTTAATTTCTGAATTTTTTTCTGACAAATGAAATTTTGCGATCCATGCGCAGCTGTATCTTGCAACCATTTTTAGCAGATGACTCCCTAATTTGGTACACTTGTGGGGTTGCCATCATTTGGGGTACATAACCGGCAAGTCTAAAAATGTACCTGTCAGACAAATTTGGTTGGTTTAGAAGCCAAGTCAAATTGAACAGTGTGGTAAAACCTCTTAAGGCTTTCCCTGCTCTACAAGTTCAGGCTACATGGACCCCCTGCATGGTGAAGATGGCTTGTTTGTTCATCTGTTTTGTTTTTTCAACGCAGTGTTTTTTTTTTGTTGAAAAAAGATGATGGAAGAAAAAAGAAGACATCTTGTGGTAAGTATGACATTTATTTTAAAGGTATTTAGTTTATTGGCCCCTCACTATTATTAGATGAGGCCAGTAGGTAAGGTCTTTTGGGGCCACTGGGAGGATGGACACAAGGAATTTTTAATATTATTAGCCACCACCGATGCCAGTGGGTGGGACCTGGGGTAGACAATAAGTCCACCGCCTTTAATATTTAAAATCACCACCTGCTGCCAATGGTTGAGAGCTAGAAGGGACAATAGGTCCATCCCTTTTTAGTTTTTAGAGCCCTCACCCCGCCACCAATGGGTGCTGTCTGGGCGGGCACAAAGTCCCCCACCCGTGTATTTTAACAGCCCTCACTCGCAGGGCATGAGTGGGGGCTCACGAGGATGTTATGTCCCTTCATTTATTTAGTACACCGCCATGGGGGACCTGTGCCAGGTCCCCTTTTATTGGATTAGTGACAGGGCAGTCTAGTCGGTAGTCTTGTTTTATGATTGTGAGCAGCCACTTGCTGCTTGCTCTTTAATAGACATGCCCTTAATCATGGCACTGCAGCTAGGGGCATGAGGGAGGATTTAACATCCTTTATACCCATATGGTGGTATAAACATTAGGGTGAGGTGGTTATTGTGGATTTAGGAAATGGTAGGGAGCACAGCTTCCTGACACTTCTATTATTAAATATTACAAGGTGGAATCTCGAGCCTGTAGTTCCCTCCTTGTAATTAACTAAACAAAGGAATGAAGGAGCCAATTTCATGGATGAAATATCGTCCAACAAACAACTTGTTTCATTTGATGTAATTTGCAAAAGTCCATTTGTCTTTTGGACAAATTGACGAACATTCGGACGAAAAACGAATGCCCAAGTCTAATATTTATTCCACAGGAAATGCCTAAATTCACTTAATCTAAAACACACTACACATTTCATTACTCATATATATTAGATATGCACATGCACATATCTAGTTGTGAGTCATGCCAGCTTTAATATATGACTGCATGTCAAACCAAAAGGCAAGCTGAACAAATCACAATATAGATCATTCATGCCTTCAGTGTGCTATCAGCCTGGGTGATGCACGGCACTGTTTAGTCAATGTTTAGTCCACTCTCTATAGAGACATTGAACACGTTTCACACTTTTTAAAGGTTGTTTTCAACAATTACCCCTTTTGCTAGAATTTGTTGCGGCTTTTATTTATATTTTTTGTTACAGGTATGCTGTGTGTATAGGAGTGAAGATTTCATACTTTCATATACAATCACAATGAGACCATTGCGGGGATGCGTGTTTGGGTCCATAGACTGGACCATTGAATAAACAGTGGGTTTACAAATGTCTGTATGAGTTCGTCTTTAGAAGTAATTTTTTTATATCTCTGCACTGTTCATTTATAAAATAACAGTGAATGCATGTATTTAATGAACGGTCCTCCTTTCTCTGTCATTAAGATTTTATTTCTGACTGCATGGTCACGTTTAAATGTCCACAAAAAAGTGTCTGTGTATATATATATATGCCTGCATGTCTAATATTATATCTATATGGCAAATGTTTTTTTTTTTTTTTGTTTGTTTTTTTATTAGAGATCTTTTTTTGGAATTCTGTGCCTACAAGTTTCTGTTCTGTAAATCTTACCCTGTCTGATTCTAGGAATGTCTAAAAACAATAACATTTGTTAGTTGTACTGTTATAGTGATTTTCTTTAATAGAATAATTCATGGAAGGCTCCACTACTACGTAACAATAAAGAACTAATATTTCTGTGTTCTCTTATTCAGCACATTCAGGAATATCTGAACCGTCATTTATTGCAAAAAGTGAAGACAGATTATTCAAATATTTATTCCAAGATCAAGATTACCAAAAATGGGTTCGTCCAGTTGAAGAGTTGAATGATACAATAACAGTGAAGTTTGGCCTTGCAATAACACAGCTTGTGGACGTGGTAGGTATCTTTTTATGCCGGTTAGAAAGCAAATTACAGTTACTATCTTTCGGTTGCTTGTGTGTTATTTAAATAGTAAAAATGCAATTAATAAACTTTAAATACAAAATTTGATCATCAAATGCCAAATGTAATGGAGATAATCCTGAAGTGACTTTATTATATTAAAATATATTGCAGTTATCCCAAATCCTTTGTAACTTGTTTACAGCTATACGGTAAACTAACTTGTTGAATTGTTCCTTATCCCTAAGAACATTAATACTCGAAATATCCCTCACACCGAGTGGTAGTGTTAAACATTGAGTCACTATGAACTGTGCTGTATTGTTGTTATACTCTCGAAAATACTGTGCAATTACAAAAACTAAGAAGCAACTTTTGACATTTTTGAGCATATGGCAGCGATATTTTTAGTGTTACATGAATGAAAGTTGTGCAATCTGCCCTTAAACTTACACAATTAATTGTATAGCTCAGTGGTACCCAACCCAATTCCCAAGTACCCCCTAACCGCCCAGGATTTAGGGATTACCCAGTTGTGTCTAAAGTGTTTTTAGAAGAAAGAAAACCAGCACTGTAGACACAACTGGGTTATCCCTAACTCCTGGACTGTTAGGGGGTACTTGAGGACTGGGTTGGGAACCCCTGGTATAGCTGATGAACCAAACACAGGGTGCACTTTGTGGGTACTAGACTAATAAGGGCCTACCATTGGACTACAGTGTTTGCAAGAGGAACACTTAAAGGACCACTTCAGCTCAATGAAGTGGTCTGGGTGCCAGGTCCCTCTAGTTTAATCCTGCAGCTGAAAACATAGCAGTTTTAGAGAAACTACTATGTTTACACTGAGGGTTAATCCAGCCTCTAGTGGCTGTCTCCCTGACGCTGACATCCATAGGAAAGCATTGAGTAATGCTCTCCTATGGTTTTAACCCCTCCAGCCCAGCGTGAGGGAGGCCATGAGGGTGGGGGGGGGGGGGACCTAAGGACTACATAGTGCCTGGAAAACGAGTTTGTTTTCCTGGCACTATACTCGTCCTTTAAATTCATTCAAAGAACATGTTTGTTTTGTTTTATCTTGATGGTAATGTGATTTAATTTTTTCCTATATTTTCCATTTTAGGATGAAAAAAATCAGCTAATGACTACTAATGTCTGGTTAAAACAAGTATGTAAACCATTCCTGTTCCTGTATATATATTATATGTCGAGAGTGATATACATCAGACTCAAGTGAAGAATTTGTCCTTTAAGGACCAGGGATATTCTATAGATTCAAAGGGCATTTTAAACACCATAACCTCTGCAGCTTATTGCCCATATGAGTCTCCAGTTGCTATCCCATTATTTTTGTTGCATCAAATAGTTTTTCAAGGAGTTTAATAGAAATAGAGTTGTCTTGGTCACCAAGGACTTTTTCTGGACATGAGATAATGCTGACACTTTTATTTATGTATTACTCATCAGTTTGGATGCCAATGATAGGCTGCAGCCCTCATCCTAGCTGCCCCTGGCACTCACAGCCAGTCCATGCCATTCAGACTAGGATAGATTGATTTTATAGCTGGAGTAGGGGTTTGGAGCTAAAAGAGTTACATTTTTTTTTTAACTGTTCAAAAAGGATTTAACAAAAATTTGGAGGAATGTACAGAATATTTGCACTTTGACCACTGCAATAAGGTGTAGAGTTTCCCTTTAAGAAAAACAAGAACAAGCTTTATCACCTATCAGGGATTGTAGTCGTTGGCTTGCAAACAACCTTATCATTTCTTCAATATTGTACCCTGCAGGTGATGAAGGGTTTGTCCCTTCTCCAATATGTGTGAAGCCTAACTCTGTTTACTCATTGCTGTTTTTAATGGCTATACCAGACTGTCACAGAAGCTCCCGTGCCACAGCTTGCTGGAGAGGCATAACAGCTAGCCTCCTGCCCACAGACTATGGGCCTGGTCACAGACTTTAAAATAATATATAGGATGTGGCAATACGTTGTTCTCTTGTTTTACCCAATACGACTGGTCTTGTCCACTATATTGGGGAATTTTACAATGTTGCAGAGGGCTATAATCACTGTATGCTCTATGTCAGGCCTTAAGCCTCCCGATGTCTCCTCATGCTTCCGGGTTTGACGGAGCTTAGCCACACCCCCATTGCCGCGGTCTGCTATTTAATGCGACCGCACCAGCTGATAGACGCTGGATTATTGAAACGCGTACCTCGCCAAACTCACCGGCTCACATACCTCGCTGAGACGACCACTCGCTACTAGACCGGACTGGAGGAATATTCAAGTCCCCCAACATCTCTCCTCATCACAGACAGATACCGGCACTCTCGGCATCCATTCACTGAAGCAACCGCCTCGGAGGAGAGCTGGGGACACAATCCCTCTACTTCTAGAAGTTAAGTAACTTACAGTCTCTGAGTTAAGAGCTAACAATGCTAAAGCTTTATTTCTTCATACTAAAGTCTGCTATCAAGTTCTCCAGCAAGCCTGTTACAGCTTTCCTCAAATCAAGTATTATTCAAGTTCAGCTGTACCTGTCTTGCTACAGATAATCTTATTTCTTCATACTAAAGTCTGCTATCAAGTTCTCCAGCAAGCCTGTTACAGCTTTCCTCAAATCAAGTATTATTCAAGTTCAGCTGTACCTGTCTTGCTACAGATAATCTTATTTCTTCATACTAAAGTCTGCTATCAAGTTCTCCAGCAAGCCTGCTACAGCTTTCCTCAAATCAAGTATTATTCAAGTTCAGCTGTACCTGTTTGCTACGGATAATCTTATTTCTTCATACTAAAGTCTGCTATCAAGTTGTCCAGCAAGCCTGCTACAGTATCCCTCAAAACAAGTACTATTTAAGTTTTGCTGCACCAGTCTTGCTACTGATAATTCCAATGTATATAAACTCTTATAATTTGAACTGTTAACAAGAATAACGGACTCTAATGAATTCTGAACCTTGTCAATGCTAAATGAAACAAACCGTTTATTATTTAAAGAAACAGTAACTGTAATTCTGGAACTGAAGTCTCAGTTCCATCTAAGTGTCTTAATAAAAGATCAAAGTCCTAAGAAATCTGCAGTTGTGTTCCACATCATTTACTGTGAACGTGACACTCTAGCTGAATCCAGGACCAGTGGGGGATTGCTAGAAGGGACATTAACTGTTAACACAGACCCTTGAGAGACCTTATCTACGATCATGAATCACAGTGCCACCAGTAGGCTAATGACATTCAGCTAATGCTCTGGTCTCTCTCTGCTAAGGCAGAATATAGCACATTTAATGCTATTTAAATTGCTGCACAGAGGGGTGCACTGACTTCTAGTGAGTTTCTGCAACAAATCTTGTTATTGATGGCACCCTGCTATTATACAGACCAGCCCTTCTATGCTTCCTTTGCAGCTAAGCCAGTAGAGTCAGCGTGGCTGCATTGATCCAGATTAATCAGATCAAAGTAGGTCGCAGTCCTTCTCACATGCTAATCACACCTGGAAATCTTTTTTTTTTTATCTTATTTTGTTCAGTACAAACTGCACTCCATCTTACAATGAAACATAAAATATGTACCAAACTGTTTATTTTCTTGATATATTCATGTAAATATCCAATTGACCACTAGATGTCAGCACATATTACTATATACAACTTCTGTCTATTCTTTGTTCTTTAGCTATTTACATGTTAAACACTTCTTTTAACGTTGGCTGTATTCATGAGAGGGGTTTTATTAACAGTAACTAGCAATGGATTTTTATTGATTTTATTTTTCTGAGATAGTAATTTTAAAGCTAGTATTAAATGGACACTATGGTCACCAGAACAACTACAGTTTAATGTAGTTGTTCTTGTGAGTATAGTCTGTCCAGTGCATGTCTATGAGAAGATGCTGATTGACTAGGGCAGCGTTGGCCCTGCCCCTGCCCCACCTGCTTGGCTGAGATCATCAGAATTGACAATCTCAGCCAATCCAATGCTTTCCTATGAAATAAGGTAAGTTTTCTTATTATTTAAGGGAGGCAAGGGGGTGTGGCAGCACCCTAAATGGTGTTTTTAACACTATAGGGTAAAGAATACACATTTTTACAATGCACCTGACAATCAAGCGAAAATAGGCTTCAGATTGAAGACCCTGCGTGAAGTATTTTAGATTAATATTTACGTAACTAAGGCATGCATTTCTTAAATCATATTTTTGATAGAAAGTGAACAACTGGACACATTAGCAAGGGCATCTGTATAGAGTATTTGAAATTGAATTTATTAAAACACAGGAAAAAAAATATACAACAATCTAAAATAATAAATGCAAAAATTATACTCTCATTTTAAAGGAACACTGTAGGGTCAGGAACACAAACATGTATAGTTAAAACCACCATCTAGACTCCCTGCCCCTCTCTTGCCTTCCTAAATATAGTAACATCTTACTTGTATTCAAGTCTGGAGCTGCTGCCTTTGCCTCTGAACTGTCTATGAGCTCTGACATCATCAGAGTTGAGTCAATAACAATGCTTCCCCATAGGATTGGCTGAGACTGACAAAGAGGCAGATCAGGGGCAGAGCCAGCACAAGTCAAACACAGCCCTGGCCAATCAGCATCTCCTCATAGAGATAAATTGAATCAATTAATCTCTGTGAGGAACGTTCAGTGTCTGCATGCAGAGGGAGGAGAATGTTTGGATGCATGTTAGGCAGCCATGACCCAGGAAGAATCTCTAACAGACATCTGAGGAGTGGCCAGTGGAGTTATCACTGGGCTGTAATGTAAACACTGCATTTTCTCTGAAAAGACCATGTTTACAATAAAAAGCCGGAAGATTCTACTCACCAGAACAAATACAATAAGCTGTAGTTTTTCTGGTGACTATAGTGTCCCTTTAATTTGGTGCATTTGCGAGAAATTCCCAGGCTTTTGACTGCCAGACAAAGATGTGAATAGCTAAGTAGTATATTTTAATATTTCCGTGTTTTGGCACAATTAAAGGGTTAAGTTCATCACATAGACTTTCATGTTTGTGTAGGAACCACAGGATTAATGCCAGATAACGTTACTAGTTTCTGAGTGTATTGTAAGTGACCTAATTACACTTGCTGTTTTGAATCACAGCTCCTGTTGCGGTTTTATCCTTTTCTATAGATCTTTTTGTTACGCACAAAGCTTGTTTATAACTGCCACTGCTAGCTTAAATAGTAGAATTGAGCAATATTTCAGTGGCAACAGTTTTTCATCACAATGTTGACTAGTAAATCAGGTAATTATTGTGTGGCACAGCTTTACTTAACCGTTAAAGGTGTAGCCTAAGCACCATAACCACTACAGTTACCACAACTACATTATCAACCTATTTGACAATCACATCGGTGCCTCCAGTGTAGCCTTCTCTTCTGATGTCGCTATTGCAGAAGTTTGTATTTTAGCATTAGTGACATCAATTTTGCCCATGTTGGCAAAATTAATTTGCTGAGATCATCCGCTGACACTGTAGGCCATTGCCAATGCACTGTCTAGATAGGGACACTATTGACATATTAATGTGGAAGGGGATAGAAAAGAGGGGCAAAGCCAGAGGTGCCTCGACTGACTCTTTAATATGCTTTCCTTATTTCATAAAGGAGCTTGTGTTATAGCGCTACCGTGGTTACCCACAGAAACTCTGTGGTACGTTGCCATTGTATAACTAACTCAATTTCCAGGTCTTCATTCTGGATACCAGCAAGTGACGTACAAGCCATGCATGCACAATTCATAATCCTGAAGCCCCAACTGTGAGAAGCCTATAAGCATATCCTCATGCAGCCAGACCACGGATTGAAAGAATGCCGAGAGTCTGACTGCTGTGGGTGGGAGTGATCTTTTAAATGAAATATTGACAAATCTATACATTTGCTATCAATTTACTAGCCACAATCTACACATGAGGAATGAAATAGTCATTAGTGTAAAAGAGCATGACAGTCTCACTTTCAGTACAAAGGTTTAAACCCTAAATGTTGTACTCTGAACAATTATTGATATAATTTTAGAGCAATAGATTGTCTACTCAAGTTGTCTATTTTCTAGGAATGGGTTGATGTCAAGTTAAGATGGGCCCCCAAGGAATTTGCTGGTATAACTTCGATCCGCGTCCCTTCAGATTCTATCTGGATCCCCGACATTGTTCTTTACGACAAGTAAGTAATCGAATATTTGCATTTTATCGCATTTAGAAGGGGTTTTCTCCCAGTGAAAATAGAACATAAGTGCATTATAAAATTAAAATCTACATGTGCACTTAAAGTACTGCACACTTTAATAGGGGGTTACAATAGATATATATTGATATGTATATGTTAGATCAGGGGCGTATTAGCCGCGAGGCAAACAAGGCATTTGCCTTGGGCGGCATTTTCCAGGGGGCGGCAAAAAACGCCGCCCCCAAATGCCCAAGGCAAATGTCTTGTTAGCCTTGCGGCTAACAGACATGCTGGGCTGGTTGCTGGGCGGCCGGCGAGGGAGCTCTTCCCCTGAGCTCTCTGCTCAGCTCCCTCGCGCGCCGCCCGCAGAGTGAGACTGGGAGCCGGAATATGACGTCATATTCCGGCTCCGCCTCCCAGCCTCACTCTGCGGGCGGCGCGCAAGGGAGCTGAGTAGAGCGCTCAGGGGAAGAGCTCCCTCGCCGGCCGCCCAGCCTGCCCGCCAGTGCCGTCCTGCAGCCACTTGACCACCAGGGAATTGGAGAACCCCCCCACCCCCAGCATTCCCAAAGGTGGGGGGGGGGAGTAAATAAATAAAAAAAAAATGTGTTAATGTGAGTGTGTGTGTCTCTGACTGTGTGTGTCTGATAGTGTGTGTGTCTGTTAGTGTGTGTGTGTGTGTGTGTGTGTGTCTGTTAGTGTGTGTGTGTGTGTGTGTCTGTTAGTGTGTGTGTGTGTGTGTCTGTTAGTGTGTGTGTGTGTGTGTGTGTCTGTTAGTGTGTGTGTTAGTGTGTGTGTGCCTGTTAGTGTGTGTGTCCGACAGTGTGTGTCTGACTGTGTGTCCGACAGTGTGTGTCTGTTAGTGTGTGTGTCTGTTAGTGTGTGTGTGTCCGACTGTGTGTGTTTGTTAGTGTGTGTGTCTCACTGTGTGTGTCTGTTAGTGTGTGTGTCAGACTGTGTGTGTTTGTTAGTGTGTGTGTCTCACTGTGTGTGTCTGTTAGTGTGTGTGTGTCCGACTGTGTGTGTTTGTTAGTGTGTGTGTCTGACTGTGTGTGTTTGTTAGTGTGTGTGTGTGTGTCCGACTGTGTGTGTTTGTTAGTGTGTGTGTCCGACTGTGTGTGTTTGTTGGTGTGTGTGTCTCACTGTGTGTGTCTGTTGGTGTGTGTGTCCAACTGTGTGTGTTTGTTAGTGTGTGTGTGTGTGTGTGTCCGACTGTGTGTGTCCGACTGTGTGTGTCCGACTGTGTGTGTCTGACTGTGTGTGTCTGTTAGCTAGTGTATGCGTATCTGTCAGTGAATGTGTGTGTATTTAGAAGGCGGGGCAGGGGGGAAGGGTTGGGTGGGGGTGGCGCGCGTGCGCGCGGGGGGGGGGGGTGTCTGAGTTTTGTCCTGCCTAGGGCAGCACAAAACCAAGATACACCACTGTGTTAGATTCAGATGTTGTCCTGTACGGTTTACAATCTGAGTAGTAGGAATTCCCATAGATATAGCAAGAATAAAAAGCATTTGGCAGCAGTACAGTAAATATAAATGTATTAAATGAATTTAATGTAATTGTGTTTGTGGAGTGTTTTATTATTGGTATATGCCAGGATGCAGGGATTTAAAATTAATGGCGCCAGTGCTCTGTGTTCAGAACCACAAGGTCTCATTTATTGCAGTAGGGTAAATTCTGTAGAAAAGGTTTAGCAAGACAGCAGATTGCACTGACTTCAGAAAGGCAAACAGATGTGAGTAAATTGTACAATTAAAAAATTTGTAGACTAAAGGAAGGAGTGACTCAGGGCACCAGATGGAGATAAATTATATGAATTATATGCCTAGCTCTATTGAAGGGACCTCATGGGTGGATGGTACATCTGATTTGATTAATTATGTAGACAGTGCTTCATACAAAACCTTACATATTTTTGTACATAGAAACACAGGATGTGAAGGCAGATAAGAAGAACCATTCGACCCATCTAGTCTGCAAAAGTTTCCAAATAATAAAATAATAAATACATAGATATTTTTGAATGCATATAATACAAAATAATAAATAAAGTCCATATCAAAACAACAATGTGTTATTAAAGTGCAAATAGTATGTATAGGTATAAAGACTACCAAACATGTAAATTTTCATACAGGATTGTAAGAACCTTTTGTTTGTAAAAATTGCATGTTATTTTGCTGTATATGCTATATAAAACATTCACGCCATCTTTGCTTTGTTTACAGTGCTGATGGTCGTTTTGAAGGCTCTGTTACAAAAGCCGTAGTAAAATATGATGGAACCATTAGTTGGACCCCACCGGCAAATTATAAAAGTTCATGCGTGATCGATGTTACCTTTTTCCCTTTTGACCTTCAAAACTGTTCCATGAAGTTTGGTTCATGGACCTATGATGGATCTCAAGTTGATATTAACCTGGAAGACTTTCATGTAGACAAGAGGGATTTCTTTGATAATGGAGAATGGGAAATAGTAACTGCTACAGGATTCAAAGGAAATCGAACAGATGGGTGCTGCTGGTATCCATATATCACTTATTCGTTCATCATAAAACGGTTACCTCTTTTTTATACACTTTTTCTAATTATACCTTGTATAGGACTTTCATTTCTTACAATACTTGTATTTTACCTCCCTTCAAATGAAGGTGAAAAAATTTCTCTTTGTACATCTGTACTTGTATCTTTAACAGTTTTTCTCCTTGTCATTGAAGAAATTATACCGTCCTCATCAAAAGTGATTCCTCTTATTGGAGAATACCTGGTCTTCACAATGATATTTGTGACATTATCAATTGTGATAACCGTTTTTGCCATAAATATTCACAATCGTTCTTCTTCAACTCACAATGCCATGGCACCTTGGGTGCGCAAGATTTTCCTTCACAAACTTCCAAAATTACTGTGTATGAGAAGTCATGTTGATCGGTATTTTACCAGAAAAGAAGAAACTGGAATGACAAATGGATCGGATTCTTCTAGGAATACCTTAGAAGCTGCTTTGGATTCTATTCGGTACATAACAAGGCATGTCATAAAGGAACATGAAGTTCGTGAGGTATGTATTTTTGTTGGTTATTGAATACCAGATAAAGTATAGCTCACTTATGCTTCTTGTTTAATGTTCATATACAATAATTTAAATGTATTTTAAAGGGGAACTGTCATTTCTCAGAATTTGTACATTTCTTTTTACTTATCCATATATTTAAAAAAAAAAAAAAAAAAATATATTTTTTTAAATAATAGTTTTGTGAGGCTTAAAAAATAAAAATAAATGTAGAAATTGGCACCTCTTTATCCTGGCTACCTGTCAATCATTGTTATAAGCTGTGTCCTTTGTTCCTTGCAGTCAGCATAGACAAAGAGGATGAGAAAAGCAGCAATTTTCCTATTTTTCTCTCCATTTGCAATCTCTGCCCTGGATTCGTCTTACCTGAACTGTACTACATTGTCACTTGCTAAATCTTTAAAGGGACAGTTTAGGCACCCAGACCACTTTATCTCAATGAAGTGGTCTGGGTGCCATGTCCGTTTAACCCTGCAATATAAAACATTGCCGTTATGCTGGAATGTTTACCTTGCAGGATTTAAAATACCTTTTAGTGGCAGTCCAATACAAGTCCTTCCTCCAAAATAGCCAAGTAAAACTATGCTGTTTCTATCAGATGGTATAAGATTGGTGCCATTTGATTGGTGTAGAGCAGCATTTTGCCACACATGCGCACTAGCCAACCCCCCCCCCCCCCCCCCCCATACCCTTGTTGGACCTTGGGGGAAGCAGGACAATAGAATAACTCAAAATATGCACTCCTAAAGCAGCTCACATGGGAGGCGTGTGACCAAATTAAGAATGTTCTGAGGAATTCTGAAATTGACTTTACCGTAAAGAAAGCATTGAAAACTGATTCATTTCCCCTTCGTAAAAAAAAGTGAATTTGTTCATAAAAAAAGTTAAAATTTTATAAAACTCATTGATATGTATTTATTGTGTTCTCTATCTATAGTTGATACAACCTTTTTTGTTAAGTCCCTCTTTAGTAGTAAATTTCAATAATAGGAATATTTTTTTAATTTTTTTTCCCTACAGGTTGTTGAAGATTGGAAATTTGTAGCTCAAGTGCTGGACAGGATGTTTTTATGGACGTTTCTTCTAGTTTCAATAGTTGGATCAATTTTTCTTTTTATTCCTGTCATTCACAAGTGGGCAAATATCATTGTGCCTATACACATTGGAAATATGTACGGAGACAGAACCACATGAGCTGGTCTGTTATATATTTATTATAATATTGAACATACATATTTAATGCATTTTCAGAAATATTTGCTGCTCTATGTAATATTTTAAAACTGATGCTTTTAAAGAAATATTTTTATTTTTTATTTAAACAGCTTATATAATTAAGGTATGACTTAAAAGTATTTAAAATTGGTTGATATTATTTTGTAATACGGTCCGTTTATTATATACTGCTTATATGTACATTTTAAACCTTGAATAAATACACATTTAGCCCGATATCTAATGTCACAATTAATATATTTTTTAATTATTTGTCTTTTATACTAACTTTGATATGAAAGATGAACGTTAAATGAACACTCTGTAAAAAAAAAAAGTTTATTTTTAATATTAATTTTCTTAGGTTTTAGATTAGTCATTCTTTAAAAATACATCTGCGGGGGCGTGTCTGACAGCTGGCGTGCACGGTCGCATGGAGTAAGAGCTCCCGGCCGCAACTGACCCGATCGCGATCAATAAGCGGATAAGACGACCAGAAACCCGGCAAAACTTTACCCGCCGACAGGTACCGACACCAGGGCCCCATCCAAGCAATTGAAGATGACGGATCAAATACGATCCACCAAAAAAGACGAGGGCAAATCTCCACAAGATGGCGACGACAGCATGGGCCTTCCTCCTGCACCAGACCAGCTAACTGAAACTGACACATCCTCATATGCCTACACAGAGGCACCAGTTAGTGAAAAAAGTCTGTTCACCATGCTGCAAGATTTAAGAACAACTTTAAATGCGGACATGAAAAAAATGACTGCAGAATTTAAACGTGAATTGACCGAAATAGGTGAACGTACAGTCCGCCTGGAAGTGCGGACGGAAGAAATCTGCGCCTCACACAGCGAGTTTGCAGAGCAGTTGCGCACGCTACGAGAAGAGCACATACTTCTAAAGAGAAAAACCGCAGACATAGAAGACCGCTCAAGGCGGAATAATGTAAGATTCCGGAAAATCCCAGACAGCGTCACCCATGATGCTCTCCCTGACTACATCCTAGGCCTAAGCACCACGTTAGTACCGGCCATAGAGAAAGAAGGGTGGCTCATGGACAGGGCCCACTGCATTCCGAGACCCCTGCATTTCACAACAGACACACCAAGGGACACGGTGGTCAGATTTCACTACTTCAAATCTAAAGAAGCGCTGATGACCGCGGCACGCAAAATGCAACGACTACCAGAGCCGTACCAAGGCGTCCAAGTATTTTCTGATTTATCGGCGCTCACCATGGAAAGAAGACGGGAATTCATCTCTGTCACGAAAACGCTGTGCAATCACAACATACAATATCGCTGGGGATACCCGACCAAACTCTTGATATGGAAAGACAACAAACACCGCAACATCGAGGACCCAGCTGAAGGCCTGAAACTTCTAAGGGACTGGGGACTGTTTGGATCTCAGGACTCTCCTGCACAAAGCTCTAAGATGCCTCGGCGGCTGTCGACAGAATGACACATGGCGGGCTCGCCCAGAAAACAGCAATGTGATACTTAAAAGGACTACATGCTTGCAACGTTCGTAGGACCAGGACTGTGTGTGACATCCCTCAACTGACTGATGCCAATATGTATGTATACCATGTCACACTTCACCGCACAACTACGACATACATCAGATATTTTTGAATTAGCACGATATATATATGTATTCCATGAAACACTTCACCACACAAAAACGACATGCATCAGATGTCTTTGAATAAGTCCCTCTTTTAGGAGGTTACACATGCAGGGCTGAGCAAGGTGACACATAATTAATGACGTCACACAAAAAAAAAAACACACACACACACCGGTAAAACACACAAAGGTCCTAACAAACGAACGTCTTATGTTTGAAACCATGTTTAAAGGGTCGTTGAAATGAGGCTGCGGCTCGGGTTGCAGACCAATCGAGTAGAATGCCCAAGACCAAAGGGGCACCTTGTAGATACTTTATTTGTTTATTTTTACTTATGTTTATGTTTATGTTTTTGTATCCGTTTATGTCTCTACCCAATACCTGGTTGTACTGCTTGATAACCTGTAGGCCTGTACACAATGTACAAACCCCAACCTATTCCCACAGACCGCGGCCCGGACACTGCCGTGAACCAACACGCACGATCACAGGGAATTCCCCAAAGACAGTCTAGCAATTGCTAAACAGAATAGTCCAAATCTTAATCCCAATGGTTAACTCATTGCAGTTATTCTCCCTTAACGTCAAAGGCCTTAACAGCCCCCACAAACGGAGGCTGGCAGCGCAGGAAATGCGCTCGTCCAAAGCGGCGATAGCCTGTCTGCAGGAAACCCATTTTTGTAGACGAAACCCGCCGAAATTTTCTGTGAAACAATATACGCAGGTCTTTCACGCATTCTCCCCAACAAAATCCAGAGGGGTCTCCATATTTTTCCATGATGACTGGGCATTTACTATGAGCACACAACACGCAAACAGGGATGGCTGGCTACTTATACTGGTGGGTTCCATAAATGGCATAGAGATCACGATAGCCTCACTATACGCTCCCAACGAAGATCAAAAATCCTTCCTTACCTCAGCACTAAAAAAACTGGACAGATATAAACGAGGACACGTAATCCTATGCGGTGACTTTAACTGCACAACTGACCCACACATGGACATGAAACGAACAGGGAACAAAGCTCCCGAAAGATCATCTATCTTATTGGGACAACACCTCACCAAACTACTCCTAACACATGACTTGTATGATTCATGGAGGTGCCTATACCCCGCGGATAGGGACTACACATATTACTCCCCGGTCCACATAACATACTCCAGGATAGACCTCTGTCTCACCGACAAGAGTACCCTAACACACTTCACTGAAGTCTCTATAGGTCCAATAACGTGGTCAGACCACGCGCCGCTTACGGTTACGCTCCGCGTCCCGTACTCGGTTCGTGGCAGAGGCACTTGGCGACTAAATGAAGCCGTTAGACAACCCAGAGAATTCAAAAAATATAGAAAAACAGATAAATTACTTTTTCGCCAATCACACAACTTGCACAACGCCCATTACGACTCAATGGGTAACGCACAAAGTGGTCCTGAGAGGGGCGTTCATTCAACTGGGAGCCAATAGCAAAAGACGGGCATGCACACAGAAAGCTGAGCTGCTAACAACACTCACTAAATTAGAAGCTACACATAAACAGGACCCCAAAAAGCATACCCAAAAACAGTTGGAACAAGTATGGTTGCAACTACATGCCCTAAACACCACTGAAAAACATATGCGCTACCTCAAACAAACCCATTATACAGGAGGTAATAAAGCAGGGAAAATGTTAGCTAGAAGGCTAAAGAAGAGATATCAAACCACTAAGCTCCCATACATCATATCCGCGACAGGTGACAAGTTATACAACCCTCAAGACATGGTAGAGGAACTAGCCTCCTATTATGCCACATTGTATCAGCTCGACAGGGACAGTACCACACACCAACCCACGGAGAGGGAATTACAAGCATTTTTTAACAACACTACCCTCCCAACACTCACCCAGGAACAGAAAACCTCATTAGGGAGGCCATTCACAGACGAAGAAGTTTGTTCCACGATAACGTCACTGCCTAAACACAAAACACCGGGCCCAGGTGGGCTAACAAACTACTACTACCACAAATTTGGTGATACCCTGGCCCCACAACTTACCAAACTCTTCAACCACATAAAAGACACAGGAGAAATCCCACCAGAAATGCTAGAAGCCCACATAATAACACTCCCTAAACCCAATAAAACACCTACAATGTGTGCTAACCTCAGACCTATCTCCCTACTGAATGCCGATACAAAACTCTACGCTAAATTGTTAGCAAACAGGATTAAACCACTTCTATCCAAGCTAGTTTCGAAGGAGCAAGCAGGGTTTGTGCCCGGTAGGCAGGTGGGAGATACTAGACACTTCATCAACCTAGTTGAATGGGCACACACATCAAACCAGCAAGGAGTCCTCTTGGCACTCGAAGCAGAAAAAGTGTTCGACCGCCTGAATTGGAGATACATGAGAAAGACCCTTGAAGCTCAGGGATTTTCCCAGCCCTTTATAACTAGCACTATACAGCTGTCCCTCGGCAAAGATCTATAATACGGGTTTCCTCTCCAGACCTTTCCACATCCACAATGGCACACGCCAAGGATGCCCACTATCCCCACTCATCTTCATTCTGTGTCTGGAGCCCCTCATCTATAACATTAAACACGACCCACTAATCCGGTGGCTTGACACCCCTGCGGGCGAACAAAAACTAGCCCTATTTGCGGACGACATACTGGTATTCCTGACAGACCCGATACAGTCTATCCCAGCCCTACTACAACTGCTGAACAAGTATGGCTCCGTGTCGTACTACAAAAATAATACAGCCAAAACCCAGGCTCTCCCCATCCGACTACCAAAGGCCACGATTAAAAAATTAGAAACGCATACATTCGAATGGCGATCTAAATCGATCCAATACTTAGGCATAAAACTAACAAAGTCCATACACTCACTGACTACTGAGAACCACACACCTATGATCCACAAACTTGCATCCCAAATGAGTCAATGGGAAGGGTTGGAAGTATCGTGGCTGGGGCGCATTAACTCCATTAAAATGCTGATTATACCCCACATGCTTTATCTCTTCCGCACACTCCCCATACCACTGTCGACCAAAATGCTAAAAAGATTCCAGACTATCATTAACGCCCACATATGGAAAAGGAAGCCTCCCAGAATGGCCACCGCCAAACTTAGCCTACCATATGCGAAAGGAGGCTTAGGTGTTCCGGACATCCGTAATTACTACTGGGTATCTTTATTAGCACAAGGACTAAGATTAATCAGATTTCCAGGTGCAGAACAAACCCCTCTATGGTTAGCTCTTGAGGATGCCTGCATACACCCAGACACTCTGACAAATGTCCTCTGGACACCCGAACCAACAACCATAGGGAATACCGCACTATGGTGCACAAAAACCACTCTGAACACTTGGAGACAGTGGGCCATGGAGGTCATGGACACGCAAACACTATTCAAAGAATCACCACTCACAGCATTGCAGGCTAGCTCACCCGACCTCTCGCTACAAACATGGACGGCCCTAGGGATCTGTAAAATACAGGACCTATATAACCAGAACATGCTGAAAGCATTCCCAACCCTGCAAAGCGAGTTCTCCCTGAACGCCAGAGATATATTCAAATATTTAAGGGTCAAGCACATACTACAAACTCACACCAAGCTGACAACACCTTAAAAACGACCAGAAACTTCTTCTGCCCGGTACATTTTGATGTCCCGCTCCATCAAACCTCTAGCACTTTGCTATAATGCACTAGAATGAGGGAAATCCGAGCACAAACTTCCTTACATGGAAAAAAGGGAAGGAGACATAGGGAAACCACTTACATTACAACAATGGCATGAAGCCTTTTATTTAACAAAACGAGCGTCTAAAAGCTTGTCCCTATGGGAAGCATATTGCAAAATTGCAATGCGTTGGTATTTGGTCCCCTTAAGACTAGCTAGAATGTATCCCAACTCCTCCCCACTATGCTGGAGGTGCAATCGCACATCAGGGTCGCTACTACACATATTTTGGGACTGTCCGATCATACTGGAACTCTGTCCAAACACTCATACGCGAAACCACTAGCATAACTATACCACTGGACCCTGTACATTACTTGCTTCATATGCTCCCCGCGAGCAATCCAGTGAGACACCCAGCAACCACGACTGCATTAAACATATTAACCATAGCCATAATTGCGATAGCCTCATAATGGATGGTCGAGACGCCTCTAATCTTAGTGGAGGTAGCAAAACGGGTGGATAGCATATGCCTGTATGAGAGAATGGCACACAAATTGCAAGGAACACCGTACAAAACATGGTATCCAATGAGGCGGGTGGCACAACGTCCGAGCAAAGGACGGAACAGATGAATAAGGCACTAAGGCACATTGACACACGCTCCAGAGGAATGATTAGGGGGGACATGTCACAAACCATGCCACAAATCACAAGTACCGCAGGGTCCGGTAGTGGAACCAAAACAATATGCACAACAGGAAAAGCCCAGGATACACGGTTACACAAGTTGAGTTACTGTTGAATGTTACCCTTCCCTTAACCTTTTTTCTTTTGTACCCGGTTGCATGATGCGATAGAAAATAATTCTTGTACGCCCACCAACAATAGAAAGCACGAGTGACTAAAGCTCCATGTAAAAAAAAAAGTACCTCAAACGAGCTGTCACACAAGCAATGATATAACACAACACCGATGAAAAGTAGAATCGGTGCTGCATAAATGTTGCTAACAATGTAAATGCTACTGTACGTGTTATGATGTTATGATGTATATGGTGCGTAGCAAACTGGTGATGCCGTACCTGATCAATGAGCTGCTGCGTCAGCAATTGTATTGTATTATGCAACTGTATTATGCACTGGAGTACTACCAAAACTAATAAAAAATAAAAATCTGCATTTATTCTCAATCTAGCACCAAAACAGTCTCCTCTTGGCAACATTCCTTCTCTTCTGAGGTTATCTGTTCTGGTAGTCAGCCAATTCAAAGCCTATCTTTGCAGCATCATGCTGTGTAGTAATTAAAAGTATTTAATGAGCAAGCTTTGGATTGTTTAGTTTTTTTTGCCGCTTTTTTTCCCCTGATGATTTTACTTTTAACTACATTAAAAAAAATAAGAGTGGTTGACATATGGCCTCAAAGACTAGTTGCAGTTGGAGGTTATGTACATGAGAGCCAAAACACCATTTCATGTTTTGTATGTAGGAAAACCCAGCATAATGACCAAGCACATAGTCCCTTATCCTGGAGTGTATATTATGTGCCATCAGTGTATATTGCTGTTCTGAGAGAAAATTGTGAAAATTAAACCAGATTATCCCAATATAGTATTTAATTTTTTTTAAATGGATGTCTGTGACAGAGCTCCAGTACTCCGCCCGAGTACCTCTGCCAAGTGTGCTTTCTCAGAGCTATCAGGGACTCTGGAGCACTTCAAACCCAGTCACCAAGACTTGACTGGGATCTCTGAGGGCCTTGTCCACCCTTGATCAGGCTACTAGGATTACAAGCCTGGACACCCTTTTCATCAGCAGAGCAATAATCAGAGCTCTTTCCCCAAACACCAGACGACACTTGGTGAAGGTTGAAACAACAACTCCCTATAATGAACACAGCAAACATATTTATGCCCCCAACAGCCTCGTTTACATACAATAGGGTGAATAGAGCACTATAGTACATGGAAGGATGGGGCCAGACAATAGGCTGAGAACCAAATAGCAGATTGAGGAGGGACAGGGCAGCTGCTTTAAACTGGTCCTGCAGTGTCCCTGGGACAATGCCCTGCTGGGGAAATGATAGGACAGGAAAAAGGGGGAGGGGGAAAGGCCCAGATAATCAGTACATTCAACATACCCTGCACCAATACTGGGCACAGGGTGACCAAAGTACAAGAGGAATCTGGGGACCCATACATAGTGTCTGTCTTCCATCCACAGGGATGGTGACTACCGTCACAATGTCTATAGAGCTTAAAACTTATTTTAGAAATTATGTAATTCACTCTTTTAGTGAGCTCAATTGGGCTTTGTGAAGTTATTACAGTAGCATGCAAGCCAGACATTGACTCCGTAAATGCTGAAATATGACTGAATTAGAAACATTTGGAATTTGACTCTATAGCTCTTTAAAAATATTTTCTTTTCAAAAGTCTTCATACGGCTATGGCTGTATTCGTGGGCAGTAGCAGAATACAAATATGAGGTTTTTACAGTAGTGGGACACACATATGTTGAATTCCGCATAAAAATTAAATGTGTGTGTATGTGTGAAAAACACACACACAACAACATTTAACATGACCATTAAAGGGAAACTCCAGTGCCAGGAAAACGATCCGTTTTCCTGGCACTGGAGGGTCCCTCTCCCTCCCACCCCCCAATCCCCGGTTACTGAAGGGCTGAAAACCCCTTCAGTGACTTACCTGAGGCAGCGGCGATGTCCCTCGTCGCTGTCTCCGCCTCCGCGACGCTCCTCCTCTTCATTGCGTCGGCCGGTGGGCGAGACTGATCTCGCCCACCGGCCGAGGGGACCTAATGCGCATGTGCGGCAATGCCGCACATGCGCATTACGTCTCCCCATAGGAAAGCATTGAAAAATAATTTCAATGCTTTCCTATGGGGTTTCGAGCGACGCTGAAGGTCCTCACACAGCGTGAGGACGTCCAGCGACGCTCTAGCACAGGTTTCCTGTGCTAGAACCGAGGAAGTGACCTCTAGTGGCTGTCTAATAGACAGCCACTAGAGGTGGAGTTAACCCTGCAATGTAATTATTGCAGTTTATAAAAAACTGCAATAATTACACTTGCAGGGTTAAGAGTAGTGGGAGTTGGCACCCAGACCACTCCAATGAGCAGAAGTGGTCTGGTGCCTAGAGTGTCCCTTTAAATATGACAGAAGTTAATGATAAAATTGCTAAATGAAGGGTGTCACAATTCTCTTATTTAAATGCCCTGGGAGGAAGGACAACTTTCTACAAATATGATTCAAAACCATAACAAAAAAGTAGATATGTTTAATTATTGTTAATGTTATAATCTCAGTAGACCAAATTTAGCAAGTTTTTGCTTATGTTTTATATTTTTCGTAATTTTATTTGTAATTTACATTTTTTATTCATATGTAATGTCCGAAGAAGAAAAACTGAGCAAATGTTTTTATAAATATAATTTCTAACTTAACGGCTGGGTACAAAGAGAAGTGGAAACTTTTTGTTTGTCAAAATAACCTATTTTTAGCAAGGGGAAATTAATGTTTGACTATAACTGAGCTCAATTCTTTAGAAATAGAGAAATCCATTTTAAAACTTTTATTTGAAGAATTCTTGAAATTTCAAAGTGAATTTTACATTTTATGACAAAATAGCCAAAGTTGAACATTTACAATTCCATGTGAATTCTCAGCAATTAACACTTTAGATTAACACCTTGTTATCAACTAAAGTGTAAATTCAACATGAATCTAAAAATTAGGCCAAATTAGCAGTTGGCCTTTTCTGCCTAAAGCCTTAGATTCACTTTGAATTTGTGACAATTCACTCAGTAACGAATTAAAAAATGTAGTCAAAAATATTCAGATTTTATAAATGACTTATCCATTTACTGTTATATGGTAAAGTCTCCAAGGTGGTAAAGTCTCCAAGGTATATTCTTGCACTGTTGCAAACTGAATGTTTATTAAACCCCATGAGAACATCTTCCCAGGTAAGGCTTTCCTAATATAAACCCAAGGAAACTCAACCTTTTACTTTACGATGTGGATACAAGATCAGATTAAACGCACAGGTCAGTTAATTCTACCTTCAGCATATCAAACACGTTGATATTTTTATTATTTCTATTCTATATTCTAAGATCTATCAAACACTTTTTTTTTTTTTTAAATGAGAATTCGAGGCCCTGGGCATTTTTTATAAAAAAAAAAAAAATTAACTAATCATAGAATGGCCACGCCTCAGAAATACCAGTAAGTAATCAGTAGAGATTACTGAAAGTTAATCAAAAAAACAAGTTCTGCGCTCAAACTCTTAGTACTGAAAGTAGTAGAATTAATTGAATCAATAGAATTGCAGAGAATTAATTGAAGCAGATTAATTTTAGGAGTACAGTGATTTATTAATTAGCTTATCTTTTCTATAAAGAATACTTGAGCATCTATATATTAAAAGTTAGGATCGTTAATCGCATTTGTTACTGCGCACACAGATCCCTGGCAAATGTTATGGTGCTTCACTGGCTATTTTGTGACTTAATGGGCGCAGGTGAAGCGTTGTCACTCGTTTCTCTAGCTATTAAGGTTAAGCCCATGCTATAATGTAATTACTCCAGGAACTCTCAGAAGCCCTGGGTAACAACAGCTTGTACACCTTGTTTTATTTTTATTGTAGTTGTTACTTAATGACCTACATCGTTAGGGAAGAGAACTGTTTTGGACAAAGGTATTTATATGCTACAAATTATTCTCCTCACAGTATAGTGAGCTATGCAATTTAGCATCACCTCATCGTTCCATGTTCCCTTATGTTGCTTATGTACGTGTTTAAAAAAAAAAAAAAAAAAAAAAGCAATTGCTATTACTTGGTGGTATTATATGTAATCACTGTGGCTTGGGTTTAATATTTTGTGTCTTTTCACCATTTATTTGATCTCTTCTCTTTGTGGGTGAGAGATACTTGTAAGGGCTTAATGCTAGGATTTTTATCATTTAACTTTTTTTAGGTGTGGATACATTCCTCTTTTTGCAACATTTTTGATTGTAATTGCTTCTACGGCATTACAATCCCAAATGTTTTGCTATGATTTGTGCTATACCCCTGCAGTTTTTAGATTGAATCTTTTTTGAGTTTGTCTTTTTTAATTTGTGTATTCCATTATTAAAATATACTTATTATATGTATTTAATTTTATTTAACTCTTATATATTAATAGGAGGGGTCATACTGCAATCTATTTGTTTTTATCTATTTCATCTCCCTTCAGTGTGAAGCAGCCCACAATAACTATATCTATACTTGACATGTTTTTACTTTTACCCTCTTAATATAGTATATGTATGTTTTGTCTACAACTTTGGGTTAGTTTGTCTTTTTGCTAGAACTGAGTTATTGGTTTCCAAAAATGACTAGAAGCTACTGGAGAGAAGTTACCATATTGTGATTTGACTTATGAATACCTTGAACAAAAATATACACACGTAATTCTGATTAAAAAAAAAGTGTGCACGTTTTACTATATAGCTGTCAGTTGTAATCTGATATCCCCAATCATACCAGGCACATATCACTGACAATTGAAAGAGTGGGTAAAAAAACAAAAACGTCTATTGCCCATTGCCTGTGTCCATGTATTCTTAAAGATAAATTATAGGACCTGGGAGCAAATATTTCTAAAAAGAAAGCAGACTGCAGCAAACATTTGCAGGTAAATTAGAGGGGCTTAGCGGAGAGAAGTACGATTTTTTATAAAAACACACATTTAACAATCTACATACAGTGAGGGAAAAAATAACTTGATTCCCTGCTGATTTTGAACGAAATGATCAGTCTACAATTTAATGGTAGGTGTATTTTAACAGTGAGAGACAGAATAACAAAAAAAATCCAGAAAAAAGCATGTCAAAAACATTATAAATTGATTTGCATGTCAGCTCATGGGCAGGGTCCTCTACCTGTTGTATCGGTCTGTTCTTATTGTGTTTGTCTTTTTCCCAATTGTACAGCACTGCGGAATTTGTTGGCACTTTATAAATGCCAGTAACAATAATAATAATAATAATGAGTGAAATAAGTATTTTATCCCCTATCAATCAGCAAGATTTCTGGCTCCCAGTTGTCTTTTTTTTATTTTATTTTATTTTTATATACAAGTAAAGAGCTGAGATTAGGAGCACTCTCTTATAGCACTCTCTTATATAGCTTGTTACCTGTATAAAAGACACCTGTCCACATAAGCAATCAATGAATCAGATTCCAAACTCTCCACCATGGCCAAGACCAAAGAGCTGTGCAAGGATGTCAGGGACAAGATTGTAGACCTACACAAGGCTGGAATGGGCTACAAGACCATCGCCAAGCAGCTTGGTGAGAAGGTGACAACAGTTGGTGCGATTATTTGCAAATGGAAGAAACACAAAATAACTGTCAGTCTCCCTCGGTCTGGTGCTCCATGCAAGATCTCACCTCGTGGAGTTTCAGTGATCATGAGAACAGTGAGGAATCAGCCCAGAACTACACGAGAGGATCTTGTTAATGATCTCAAGGCAGCTGGGACCATAGTCACCAAGAAAACAATTGGTAATACACTACGTTGTGAAGGACTGAAATCTTGCAGCACCCGCAAGGTCCTCCTGCTCAAGAAAGCACATGTACAGGCCCATCTGAACTTTGCCAATGAACATCTGATTGATTCAGAGGAGAACTGGGTGAAAGTGTTGTGGTCAGAGACCACAATCGAGCTATTTGGCATCCATTCCGCTTGCCGTGTTGTGAGGAGGAGATATGCTGCCAAGAACACCATCCCCACCATCAAACATGGAGGTGGAAACATTAGTCTTTGAGGGTATTTTTCTGCTAAGGGGACAGGACAACTGCCCCGCATCAAAGGGACAATGGACAGGGCCATGTACCGTCAAATCTGGGGTGAGAACCTCCTTCCCTTAGCCTGGGCATTGAAAATGGGTCATGGATGGGTATTTCAGCATATCTATGACCAAAAACACACAGTCAAGGCAGCAATGGAGTGGCTCAATAAGAAGCACATTAAGGTCCTGGAAAGGCCTAGCCAGTCTCCAGACCTTAATCCCATAAAAAATCATCTGTGCAGGGAGCTGAAGGTTCGAGTTGCCAAACGTCAACCATAAAACCTTAATGACTTGGAGAGGATCTGCAAAAAGGAGTGGGACAAAATCCCTCCTGAGATACCGTATATACTCGACCCGAATATAAGTCGAGGCCCCTAATTTTACCCCAAAAAACTGGGAAAACTTATTGACTCGACTATAAGACTAGGGTGGGAAATGCAGCAGCTACTGGTAAATTTCTAAATAAAATTAGATATTAATGACTATGAATATTTATTCACAGTGTGTATATATAATGAATGCAGAGTGTTTGTGTAGTGTGTGTATATATAATGCAGTGTGTGTATATAATGCAGTGTGTGTGTGTGTATATGAATGCAGTGTGTGTATATAATGCAGTGTGTGTGTGTGTGTGAATGCAGTGTGTGTATATAATGCAGTGTGTGTGTGTGTATGAATTCAGTGTGTGTATGTGTGTGTGTGTGTATTTGATGCAGAGTGTGTAACCTTGGTGGGGGTGGGCATTTTTTTTTTTTTTTTATTATTATTATTTTAATATTATAATTTTTTTTAATATGAACATTTTTATTTTATTATAATATTCATTTTTTTATATTATTTTTTATTTTAATATTATTACATTTATTATATTATTATTTAAATTTGTATTTATTTTTCATCCCCCCTCCCTGCTTGTTAGCTGGCCAGGGAGGGGGGCTCTCATTCCCTGGTGGTCCCGTGGATGGGCTTTGTAGAAGGGGGGCTGGCAGAGAGCTGTTACTTACCTTTCCTGCAGCTCCTGTCAGCTCCCTTCTCCTCCGGTCCGGTCAGCTCTCTTCTCCTCCACTGCATGTCTCGCGGTGTGACTGCCACGCGGAGCGTTGCCACGGTAACCCGTGGCAACACGCTGACCCCGCGGCTCTCGCGAGACTTGCTCTGAAGGAGAAGAGAGCTGACAGGAGCTGCAGGAAAGGTAAGTTACAGCTCTCTGCCAGCCCCCAACAGGATCACCGGGTTTGTAATAAGCCTGGCGGTCCTGGTATTTATTATGACAATGTAAGTTGCCATAATACAGACACTGACTCGAGTATAAGTCGAGTTGGGGTTTTTCAGCACAAAAAATGTGCTGAAAAACTCAACTTATACTCTAGTATATACAGTATGTGCAAACCTGGTGGCCAACTACAAGAAACGTCTGACATCTGTGATTGCCAAAAAGGGTTTGCCACCAAGTACTAAGTTAAAGGGGTCAAATACTTATTTCACTCATTGACATGCAAATCAATTTATATAGTTTTTGACGTGTTTTTCTGTATATTTTTTTTTTTTTTGTTATTCTGTCTCTCACTGTTAAAATACACCTACCATTAAAATTATAGACTGATCATTTCTTTGTCAGTGGGCAAACGTTCAAAATCAGCAGGGGATTAAATACTTTTTTCCTCATTGTAAAGTTGCCCATTTTTATTTTCATATGCATTTTTTTTTATGTGAACAGTGGAAGCGACTTGACAACAAAGGAAGTGACTGAACTTGTGACCAAGAACAACTGTCTGGAAGGGTGAGTGACTGAGTTTTGAGTGAGTGGTTGTGAAGTGCAGGTAGATCGTTGAAATTGGGACAGGTGCACACAACCCATGTTAGCACTGCATGACCCTAACTGAACTAGCAGAGCAATAAGTAAAATGTTCTGCTGCACACCCTAAAACCAAAAAAAGGGAAAATATACCACTCTTTCTGCCTCCTAATTTTGCATTTCAAAAACAATTAGTTGGCCATTTAAGGACAAATTGAAGCACGACGCTGTAAGCTCATTATTGTCCCTGTGTAACTTATGCCAACATAGAATGATCCACTTCATTTATTATTTAAATTTAACATTGGCTGCTTAACACAGCCCTACAGTAAGTAAGTTATCTTATATTTAAAAAGAATCCTTAAAGAACGCATTGTAATAATGATAAAAACATTGTTGGCCCTTAAGTGGCTATCTGTGTATCATCCTATTCCGTCATGGTTTTCTATAAAACAGATGTTCATTAAAAAATGTCATTTAGTTCAACACACTTCGATCTTATTATACAGGATATGATTTCTATTAGGCTGGTGACGAGTGGCCCAGTAAAATGTAATACAGTGATATATAATTTATATATGTCAGAATGTATGTGCACTTGTTTTATCTGATCTTTATCTAGATTTATCTGCCAATATGTAAAGGAAAAACCTTATAAAACTGTTACTTCTTGCTTTTAAAAAAAATCGAATAAACTGAAACTTAATTCACGCAGAACAATCCCTTTATAGTAGTGGCAGGCAGCCCTGTCTTTGTATATGTCTCTTCCATGCACATACATGTTATCAGTTCTATTTATGTTTGTTTCCAGCCTGTTGCCTTCTTCCTTGGACATAGTTATACCAAGTGTCCCTATTTAGGAGAGACAGTACATATTTCAGGCCCAAATCTTTCTGTCCATATTTTCTATCCTAATGTTCCTCTTTGCTAGGAGCTCCTATTGTTGGTGTGTCTGAGTGTATAACAGAGCTCAACAACAATAATGCTCACATCGATGTGTATCTACTAAATGTCTTTGTAAACCATTCTGTGTAAAAGTAATATTTTTTTTTTTGTTCTAAATAACCTTTTTCACACATAAATTGCTATGCAACCTGAAATTTCCCAATACAGCCCCGCCTCTGGCTACACCCCACCAATGCCCCTAAAAGATATTGTCCATCTTTGTAATGTTGATATGTTGGAAGGCATGCAAACTTTGAACAAGCTATGCATGCAGGCAGCACTCAATGCAGCAGGGTTCATGGTCCTCAGGCACGTTCCATCATAATTCTAGTTTATTTGTGAACTTCTTATACTTCATGTCTGCTGAAGACTGTGTGTAGGTGTCTGGAGTCAGCAGTCATGTTCTATATTGATAGAGAGCAGGGTCAGCCTTAGGCATTTAGGTGCCCCTCTCCTCCACTTCATCCATGTATAGTGTGTGTGTATAGGTGTTTAGTGTTTGTATAGGGGACAGTCATACACACAGCAACACACAGGCAGACAGTCACACACAGTTACAGTCAGTCATACACAGTTAAATTCATACACACAGACACACACACACACACAGGCAGTCAATCACACAGGTATACAGACACACACACAGTTAATGTCACAGTAAAACACGGGCAGTCCCACACAGAGGCAGGCACTCACATACAGTTACAGTCACACACACAGGCAGACACTCAGTTACAGTCACATACAGTACCCACACAGTTAGTCACACACAGAGTCAGACGCACAGTTACAGTCACACACAGAAGCAGACACTCGCACACAGTTACAGACCTGAGCACACAACACGCAAACAGTGATGGCCGGCTACTCATACAGGTGGGTTCCTTAAATGGCATAGAGATCACGATAGCCTCACTATACACTCCCAACGAAGATCAAAAATCTTTCCTTACCTCAGCACTAAAAAAACTGGACAGATATAAACGAGGACACGTAATCCTATGCGGTGACTTTAACTGCACAACTGACCCACACATGGACATAAAAACGAACAGGGAACAAAGCTCCCGAAAGATCATCTATCTTATTGGGACAACACCTCACCAAACTACTCCTAACACATGACTTGTATGATTCATGGAGGTGCCTATACCTCGCGGATACGGACTACACATATTACTCCCCGGTCCACATGACATACTCCAGGATAGACCTCTTTCTCACCGACAAGAGTACCCTAACACACTTCACTGAAGTCTCTATAGGTCCAATAACGTGGTCAGACCACGCGCCGCTTACGGTTACTCTCCGCGTCCCGTACCCGGCTCGTGGCAGAGGCACGTAGTGACTAAATGAAGCCCTGTTAGACAACCCAGAGAATTAAAAAAATATAGAAAAACGGATAAATGACTTTTTCGCCAATCACGCAACTTGCACAACGCCCATTACGACTCAATGGGTAACGCACAAAGTGGTCCTGAGAGGGGCGTTCATTCAACTGGGACCCAATAGCAAAAGACGGACATGCACACAGAAAGCTGAGCTTCTAACAACACTCACTAAATTAGAAGCTACACATAAATAGGACCCCAAAAAGCATACCCAAAAACAGTTGGAACAAGTATGGTTGCAACTACATGCATTAGCCCTAAACACCACTGAAAAACATATGCGCTACCTCAAACAAACCCATTATACAGGAGGTAATAAAGCAGGGAAAATGTTAGCTAGAAGGCTAAAGAAGAGATCTCAAACCACTAAGCTCCCATACATCATATCCGCGACAGGTGACAAGTTATACAACCCTGAAGACATGGTAGAGGAACTAGCCTCCTATTATGCCACATTGTATCAGCTCGACAGGGACAGTACCACACACCAACCCACGGAGAGGGAATTACAAGCATTTTTTAACAACACTACCCTCCCAACACTCACCCAGGAACAGAAAACCTCATTAGAGAGGCCATTCACAGACAAAGAAGTTCGTTCCACGATAACGTCACTGCCTAAACACAAAGCACCGGCCCAGATGCGCTAACAAACTACTACTACCACAAATTTGGTGATACCCTGGCCCCACAACTTACCAAACTCTTCAACCACATAAAAGACACAGGAGAAATCGCACCAGAAACGCTAGAAGCCCACATAATAACACTCCCTAAACCCAATAAAACACCTACAATGTGTGCTAATCTCAGACCTATCTCCCTACTGAATGCCGATACAAAACTCTACGCTAAATTGTTAGCAAACAGGATGAAACCACTTCTATCCAAGCTAGTTTCGAAGGAGCAAGCAGGGTTTGTGCCCAGTAGGCAGGTGCGAGATAATACTAGACACTTCATCAACCTAGTTGAATGGGCACACACATCAAACCAGCAAGGAGTCCTCTTGGCACTCGACGCAGAAAAAGCATTCGACCGCCTGAATTGGAGATACATGAGAAAGACCCTTGAAGCTCAGGGATTTTCCCAGCCCTTTATAACTAGTATCCTAGCACTAATACAGCTGTCCCTCGGCAAAGATCTATAATACGGGTTTCCTCTCCAGACCTTTCCACATCCACAATGGCACACGCCAAGGATACCCACTATCCCCACTCATCTTCATTCTGTGTCTGGAGCCCCTCATCTATAACATTAAACACGACCCACTAATCCGGGGGCTTGACACCCCTGCGGGCCAACAAAAACTATCCCTATTTGCGGACGACATACTGGTATTCCTGACAGACCCTATACAGTCTATCTCCGTCCTACTACAACTGCTGAACAAGTATGGCTCAGTGTCGTACTACAAAAATAATACAGCCAAAACCCAGGCTCTCCCCATCCGACTACCAAAGGCCATGATTAAAAAATTAGAAGAAACACATACATTCGAATGGCGATCTAAATCGATCCAATACTTAGACATAAAACTAACGAAGTCCATACACTCACTGACTACTGAGAACCACACACCTATGATCCACAAACTTGCATCCCAAATGAGTCAATGGGAAGGGTTGGAAGTATCGTGGCTGGGGCGCATTAACTCCATTAAAATGATGATTATACCCCACATGCTTTATCTCTTCCGCACACTCCCCATACCACTGTCGACCAAAATGCTAAAAAGATTCCAGACTATCATTAACGCCCACATATGGAAAAGGAAGCCTCCCAGAATGGCCACCGCCAAACTTAGCCTACCATATGCGAAAGGAGGCTTAGGTGTTCCGGACATCCGTATTTACTACCGGGCATCTTTATTAACACAAGGACTAAGATTAATCAGATCTCCAGGCGCAGAACAAACCCCTCTATGGTTAGCTCTTGAGGATGCCTGCATACACCCAGCCACTCTGACAAATGTCCTCTGGACACCCGAACCAACAACCATAGGGAATACCGCACTATGGTGCACAAAAACCACTCTGAACACTTGGAGACAGTGGGCCTCAGAGGTCATGGACACGCAAACACTATTCAAAGAAGCACCACTCACAGCATTGCAGGTTAGCTCACCCGAACATGGACGGCCCTAGGGATCTGTAAATTACAGGACCTATATAACCAGAACATGCTGAAAGCATTCCCAACCCTGCAAAGCGAGTTCTCCCTGAACTCCAGAGATATATTCAAATATTTAAGGGTCAAGCACATAATACAAACTCACACCAAGCTGACAACACCCTCAAAACGACCAGAAACATCTTCTGCCCGGTACATTTTGACGTCCCGCTCCATCAAACTTCTAGCACTTTGCTATGATGCACTAGAACGAGGGAAATCCGAGCACAAACTTCCTTACATGGAAAAATGCGAAGGAGACATAGGGAAACCACTTACATTACAACAATGGCATGAAGCCTTTTATTTAACAAAACAAGCGTCTAAAAGCTTGTCCCTATGGGAAGCATATTGCAAAATTGCAATGCGTTGGTATTTGGTCCCCTTAAGACTAGCTAGAATGTATCCCAACTCCTCCCCACTATGCTGGAGGTGCAATCGCACATCAGGGTCGCTACTACACATATTTTGGGACTGTCCGATCATAACTCCGTTCTGGAACTCTGTCCAAACACTCATACGCGAAACCACTAGCATAACTATACCACTGGACCCTGTACATTACTTGCTTCATATGCTCCCCGCGAGCAATCCAGTGAGACACCCAGCAACCACGACTGCATTAAACATATTAACCATAGCCATAATTGCGATAGCCTCACAGTGGAAGGTCGAGACGCCTCCAACCTTAGAGGAGGTAGCAAAACGGGTGGATAGCATATGCCTGTATGAGAGAATGGCACACAAATTGTAAGGAACACCGGAAAAACATGGTATCCAATGGGGCGGGTGGCTTAACGTCCGAGCAAAGGACGGAACAGATGAATAAGGCACTAAGGCACATTGACACACACTCCAGAGGAATGATTAGGGGGGACATGCCACAAACCATGCCACAAATCACAAGTACCGCAGGGTCCGGTAGTGGAACCAAAACAATATGCACAACAGGAAAAGCCCAGGATGCACGGTTACACAAGTTGAGTTACTCTTGAATGTTACCCTTCCCTTAACCTTTTTTCTTTTGTACCCGGTTGCATGATGCGATAGAGAATAATTCTAGTACGCCCACCAACAATAGAAAGCACAAGTGACTACAGCTCCATGTAAAAAAAAAAGTACCTCAAACGAGCTGTCACACAAGCAATGATATAACACAACACCGATGAAAAGTAGAATCGGTGCTGCATAAATGTTGCTAACAATGTAAATGCTACTGTACGTGTTATGATGTTATGATGTATATGGTGTGTAGCAAACTGGTGATGCCGTACCTGATCAATGAGCTGCTGCGTCAGCAATTGTATTGTATTATGCAACTGTATTATGCACTGGAGTACTACCAAAACTAATAAAAAAGAAAAATCTGCATTTATTCTCAATCTAGCACCAAAACAGTCTCCACTTGGCAACATTCCTTCTCTTCTGAGGTTATCTGTTCTGGTAGTCAGCCAATTCAACGCCTCTCTTTGCAGCATCATGCTGTGTAGTAATTAAAAGTATTTAATGAGCAAGCTTTGGATTTTTTTTTTTTTTTTGCCGCTTTTTGTTCCCTGATGATTTTACTTTTAACTACATTAAAAAAAAAAAAAAATAAGAGTGTTTGACATATGGCCTCAAAGACTAGTTGCAGTTGGAGGTTATGTACATGAGAGCTAAAACACCATTTCATGTTGTGTATGTAGGAAAACCCAGCATAATGATCAGCCCCAAGCACATAGTCCCTTATCCTGGAGTGTATATTATGTGCCATCAGTGTATATTGCTGTTCTGAGAGAAAATTGTGAAAATTAAACCAGATTATCCCAATATAGTATTTCATTTTTTTAAAATGGATGTCTGTGACAGAGCTCCAGTACTCCGACCGAGTACCTCTGCCAAGTGTGCTTTCTCAGAGCTATCAGGGACTCTGGAGCACTTCAAACCCAGTCACCAAGACTTGACTGGGATCTCTGAGGGCCTTGTCCACCCTTGATCAGGCTACTAGGATTACAAGCCTGGACACCCTTTTCATCAGCAGAGCAATAATCAGAGCTCTTTTCCCAAACACCAGACGACACTTGGTGAAGGTTGAAACAACAACTCCCTATAATGAACACAGCAAACATATTTATGCCCCCAACAGCCTCATTTACATACAATAGGGTGAATAGAGCACTATAGTACATGGAAGGATGGGGCCAGACAATAGGCTGAGAACCAAATAGGAGATTGAGGAGGGACAGGGCAGCTGGTTTAAACTGGTCCTGCAGTGTCCCTGGGACAATGCCCTGCTGGGGAAATGATAGGACAGGAAAAAGGGGGAGGGGGAAAGGCCCAGATAATCAGTACATTCAACATACCCTGCACCAATACTGGGCACAGGGTGACCAAAGCACAAGAGGAATCTGGGGACCCATACATAGTGTCTGTCTTCCATCCACAGGGATGGTGACTACCGTCACAATGTCTATAGAGCTTAAAACTTATTTTAGAAATTATGTAATTCACTCTTTTAGTGAGCTCAATTGGGCTTTGTGAAGTGTTACAAATCGCTATTTGTAACTGGCCCTTTAAATGGAAAATTGCCCTGCTTCCCTGGATTGTGGAGAAGCCTATTTGCCAGCCTCCTTCCTCATGACTATGGCCCCTGGAAGATTGTGCCCCATATAACTTATTAACTTTTATTGGGTGTGTATGGCCCTTTAAGAACCGTCTGGGGACATATTGTGACTTTGCTGAACAATACCCCTTTAAGACTATGTCCCCAGACCTGTAAAATAACTTGCCCCTGGCTCTCTCCCACTTGGTTCAGTAAATAGGGCTTACTGAACCAAGTACCACACAGGCGGACCACCCAGAAGTTAAAGTGTGCAGGCAATTTACCTCCCAAGCTGTGAGGTTACTGCAGGTTAATTGCACGTGGCGACGGCCATCTTTGTTCAGTCGAACACGGTCAGCGGTGTATGCTAAAGATTCTGTGGAACTGAAATCGGCTACACATTTTACCGAACACCGCTGACCCTTACCTTCTCCTACACTTCGTTTTTCAGCTCCAGACACGAATTTCAGCTCCGTTCGAAATGGGACTTAGTCGTTTTCGGCATGAAATTGACCGACCGCACAGCCCAAATCTATGGAACTGTTTTGGGCAGGAAATTGTGCTTGCGGTCGGTCATAAAGGGACCTCCAGCTAACTTTTGATCCACTGGAGGGATTTGGCTGATTTTTGGAAGTGTTTATGTTTGATGTATGCTGAGTTCAAATATGTAATTTTTTATGGAGATTGAATGTATAGTTTTAAAACTACAGTGTATGTGTGAAAACTGTATTTTTACTGTATGCTATAATTATGTTATATGTTTATCTGAGGGGAGGAGACGTGGGGGTGTAACCATGCATATGATTGGTTATTTTCAACCTCCCCCTGGGAGTGTCCTGTGTGTACCTTTTTGTAATAAAAAGCAGGCTGGGTGTCCCAGTCCTCAGTTCTTCTTGACCCTTCAAAACGTAGCCTTGTCTCGTTATTGGAGGGAATTGCTGTACCACACTGGGGATTGCTATGCTCTGCATATTCCCCTGAGCTTTCAATCACTTAGCTCTTTTAAGAGCTTGTTCCTGTTACGCTCTCCTGGAGGAGAGGTCTTCCCCACACGGTCCTGGAGGACAGAAGCCGATCCAGGGTGGAAGGAAGACGGCGCGGCTCCAGTTAAGCTACGGCGGTTGTGGAGCCTGCGGTGGTTGTGGTGTCGTCTGCAGTGCTTGGAGTCCTCTGAGAGCGCTAGGAGCATCCATCAACGGAGGGTACTCGGTCGGAGTACACGGAGCTCCGTTACATTGGTGGCAGCGGTGGGATGGCGTCCTAGTGCGAGGAGAAGCAGCTCAGAGACAGTGGTAACGTTTTGAGTTACAATTGAGGGCAACGTTAGCACTCGTGCAGCGCCTCTGGCAGCAGAGGTATCCAGCGACTTGGAGCAGACAAGTATGGAAGGCTCTGACGCTGAAGATTATGGGCTGGCCGAGGTGAGGCAGCGAGTGGCCCAGTATGGGGGTTATGTATCCATGGAGATATTCCAGGGGATCTGGAACCAGGTCCTGGCTAAGCGAAACTCAAGGATGGACGGAGAGTATGCTCAGCGGAAAGAGTGTTACAGCAGCAGAGTAGAGGCTGCATCCGAGGAGGTTAGCCGTCTTCCCCTGAGGCGGCAGTGTGTAACCCCGGGAGCTAAAGGTGCCGTCCTTCCTCCCCAGCGGCAGTGTGTGTTACAGGGAGCTGAAGATGCTGTCCTTCCTCCCCAGCGGCAGTGTATACCCCAGGGGGCCGAAGGTGTCGTCCTTCCCCCCCAGCGGCAGTGTGAACCCCAGGGAGCTGAAGGTGTCGTCCTTCCTCCCCAGCGGCAGTGTGTGTTACAGGGAGCTGAAGGTGCCGTCCTTCCTCCCCAGCGGCAGTGTGTACCCCAGGGGGCCGAAGGTGTCGTCCTTCCCCCCCAGCGGCAGTGTGAACCCCAGGGAGCTGAAGGTGTCGGCCTTCCTCCCCAGCGGCAGTGTGTGTTACAGGGAGCTGAAGGTGTCGTCCTTCCTCCCCAGCGGCAGTGTGAACCCCAGGGGGCCGAAGGTGTCGTCCTTCCCCCCCCAACGGCAGTGTGTACCCCAGGGGGCCGAAGGTGTCGTCCTTCCCCCCCAGCGGCAGTGTGTACCCCAGGGGGCCGAAGGTGTCGTCCTTCCCCCCCAGCGGCAGTGTGAACCCCAGGGAGCTGAAGGTGTCGTCCTTCCCCCCCCAGCGGCAGTGTGAGTTACAGGGGGCCGAAGGTGTCGACCTTCCCCCCCAGCAGCAGTGTGTCCTACAGAGAGCAGAGACAGTTGGTCCCTCTCTACAGCAGCAGGACAATGTTACGGGAGTGGAGACAGGCGGTCTCCCTCTCCAGCGGCAGCCTGTGTTTCCGGGAAAGGAGCACAGCACCCACTCTCCCCAGCGGCAGCTTCCCCTAACAAGGGGAGACACCAATCCCCCAGACGGCGCAGATGGGACCGTGGTCTCTGTGCCTGACCTACAGGGATGCTGGACAACCTGTCCAGATCCCCAACTACCCTCACCGGGACAACAGGAGGAGGGGGTAAGTACAAATTCCTCTCCCCAGCTAACTCCTAGCGTGGCACCAGGGTTAACAGAGGCGATGTTAACCCCTACGGACGTCCATGTTCCCTTGGCTACTGAGCCGGACTATGTTCCCAGCACCCCAGCAGAAGAGCTGGCAGCTGGGCAGAGTGCAGTTGGCCTCTGCCCTACTGTTGTCCCTGATCCAGATCCTGATGTCCTACAGGCTATCCCAGCAGAAGAGCTGGCATCAGGGCAGATCGCCGCTGGCCTCTGCCCTTCAAGTCCCCTCAGCGGGTTGCCTCATCACCACAGCAAAATACCCAGGTGCAGTAACTGTTTGTTGTGGGTGGGCTACTCTGGCATTTGGTTATTGTGGGTTGGTGGATCGACTAACGGAGGCACTGACCGACAGAAGGTCAGGTGCCTGGTTAGTCTTCCCCCCAAAGGGGAGATGTGTTACAAATCGCTATTTGTAACTGGCCCTTTAAATGGAAAATTGCCCTGCTTCCCTGGATTGTGGAGAAGCCTATTTGCCAGCCTCCTTCCTCATGACTATGGCCCCTGGAAGATTGTGCCCCATATAACTTATTAACTTTTATTGGGTGTGTATGGCCCTTTAAGAACCGTCTGGGGACATATTGTGACTTTGCTGAACAATACCCCTTTAAGACTATGTCCCCAGACCTGTAAAATAACTTGCCCCTGGCTCTCTCCCACTTGGTTCAGTAAATAGGGCTTACTGAACCAAGTACCACACAGGCGGACCACCCAGAAGTTAATGTGTGCAGGCAATTTACCTCCCAAGCTGTGAGGTTACTGCAGGTTAATTGCACGTGGCGGCGGCCATCTTTGTTCAGTCGAACGCGGTCAGCGGTGTATGCTAAAGATTCTGTGGAACTGAAATCGGCTACACATTTTACCGAACACCGCTGACCCTTACCTTCTCCTACACTTCGTTTTTCAGCTCCAGACACGAATTTCAGCTCCGTTCGAAATGGGACTTAGTCGTTTTTCGGCATGAAATTGACCGACCGCACAGCCCAAATCTATGGAACTGTTTTGGGCAGGAAATTGTGCTTGCGGTCGGTCATAAAGGGACCTCCAGCTAACTTTTGATCCACTGGAGGGATTTGGCTGATTTTTGGAAGTGTTTATGTTTGATGTATGCTGAGTTCAAATATGTAATTTAAGATTGAATGTATAGTTTTAAAGCTACAGTGTATGTGTGAAAACTGTATTTTTACTGTATGCTATAATAATGTTATATGTTTATCTGAGGGGAGGAGACGTGGGGGTGTAACCATGCATATGATTGGTTATTTTCAACCTCCCCCTGGGAGTGTCCTGTGTGTACCTTTTTGTAATAAAAAGCAGGCTGGGTGTCCCAGTCCTCAGTTCTTCTTGACCCTTCAAAACGTAGCCTTGTCTCGTTATTGGAGGGAATTGCTGTATCACACTGGGGATTGCTATGCCCTGCATATTCCCCTGAGCTTTCAATCACTTAGCTCTTTTAAGAGCTTGTTCCTGTTACGCTCTCCTGGAGGAGAGGTCTTCCCCACACGGTCCTGGAGGACAGAAGCCGATCCAGGGTGGAAGGAAGACGGCGCGGCTCCAGTTAAGCTACGGCGGTTGTGGAGCCTGCGGTGGTTGTGGTGTCGTCTGCAGTGCTTGGAGTCCTCTGAGAGCGCTAGGAGCATCCATCAACGGAGGGTACTCGGTCGGAGTACACGGAGCTCCGTTACATGAAGTTATTACAGTAGCATGCAAACCAGACATTGACTCCGTAAATGCTGAAATATGACTGAATTAGAAACCTTTGTAATTTGACTCTATAGCTCTTTAAAAATATATATTTTTTCAAAAGTCTACATATGGCTATTGCTGTATTCGTGGGCAGTAGCAGAACAGTAGTGGGACACACATATGTTGAATTCCGCATAAAAATTAAATGTGTGTGTATGTGTGAAAAACACACACACAACAACATTTAATATGACCACAATTCTCTTATTTAAATGCCCTGGGAGGAAGGACAACTTTCTACAAATATGATTCAAAACCATAACAAAAAAGTAGATATGTTTAATTATTGTTAATGTTATAATCTCAGTAGACCAAATTTGGCAAGTTTTTGCTTATGTTTTATATTTTTCGTAATTTTATTTGTAATTTATATTTTTTTATTCATATGTAATGTCCGAAGAAGAAAAACTGAGCAAATGTTTTTATAAATATAATTTCTAACTTAACGGCTGGGTACAAAGAGAAGTGGAAACTTTTTGTTTGTCAAAATAACCTATTTTTAGCAAGGGGAAATTAATGTTTGACTATAACTGAGCTCAATTCTTTAGAAATAGAGAAATCCATTTTAAAACTTTTATTTGAAGAATTCTTGAAATTTCAAAGTAAATTTTACATTTTATGACAAAATAGCCAAAGTTGAACATTTACAATTCCATGTGAATTCTCAGCAATTAACACTTTAGATTAACACCTTGTTATCAACTAAAGTGTAAATTCAACATGAATCTAAAAATTAGGCCAAATTAGCAGTTGGCCTTTTCTGCCTAAAGCCTTAGATTCACTTTGAATTTGTGACAATTCACTCAGTAACGAATTAAAAAATGTAGTCAAAAATATTCAGATTTTATAAATGACTTATCCATTTACTGTTATATGGTAAAGTCTCCAAGGTGGTAAAGTCTCCAAGGTATATTCTTGCACTGTTGCAAACTGAATGTTGATTAAGCCCCATGAGAACATCTTCCCAGGTAAGGCTTTCCTAATATAAACCCAAGGAAACTCAACCTTTTACTTTACGATGTGGATACAAGATCAGATTAAACGCACAGGTCAGTTAATTCTACCTTCAGCATATCAAACACGTTGATATTTTTATTATTTCTATTCTATATTCTAAGATCTATCAAACACTTTTTTTTTTTTTTAAATGAGAATTCGAGGCCCTGGGCATTTTTTATAAAAAAAAAAAAAATTAACTAATCATAGAATGGCCACGCCTCAGAAATACCAGTAAGTAATCAGTAGAGATTACTGAAAGTTAATCAAAAAAACAAGTTCTGCGCTCAAACTCTTAGTACTGAAAGTAGTAGAATTAATTGAATCAATATAATTGCAGAGAATTAATTGAAGCAGATTAATTTTAGGAGTACAGTGATTTATTAATTAGCTTATCTTTTCTATAAAGAATACTTGAGCATCTATATATTAAAAGTTAGGATCGTTAATCGCATTTGTTACTGCGCACACAGATCCCTGGCAAATGTTATGGTGCTTCACTGGCTATTTTGTGACTTAATGGGCGCAGGTGAAGCATGTTTTTACTTTTACCCTCCTTATATAGTATATGTATGTTTTGTCTAGAACCTTGGGTTAGTTTGTCTTTTTGCTAGAACTGAGTTATTGGTTTCCAAAAATGACTAGAAGCTACTGGAGAGAAGTTACCATATTGTGATTTGATTTATGAATACCTTGAACAAAAATATACACACTTAATTCTGATAAAAAAAAAGTGTGCACGTTTTACTATACAGCTGTCTGTTGTAATCTGATATCCCCAATCATACCAGGCACATATCACTGACAATTGAAAGAGTGGGTAAAAAAACAAAAAAAGTATATTGCCCATTGCCTGTGTCCATGCATTCTTAAAGATAAATTATAGGACCTGGGAGCAAAGATTTCTAAAAAGAAAGCAGACTGCAGCAAACATTTGTAGGTAAATTAGAGGGGCTTAGTGGAGAGGAGTATGATTTTTATAAAAACACACATTTAACAATCTACATACAGTGAGGGAAAAAAATACCTTGATTCCCTGCTGATTTTGAACGAAACGATCAGTCTACAATTTAATGGTAGGTGTATTTTAACAGTGAGAGACAGAATAACAAAAAAAAAAGAAAAAAATCCAGAAAAAGCATGTCAAAAACATTATAAATTGATTTGCATGTCAGCTCATGGGCAGGGTCCTCTACCTGTTGTATCGGTCTGTTCTTATTGGGTTTGTCTTTTTCCCAATTGTACAGCACTGCGGAATTTGTTGGCGCTTTATAAATGCCAGTAACAATAATAATAATAAAATGAGTGAAATTAGTATTTTATCCCCTATCAATCAGCAAGATTTCTGGCTCCCAGTTGTCTTTTTTTTAATTTTATTTTATTTTTATATACAAGTAAAGAGCTGAGATTAGGAGCATTCTCTTACAGGGAGTGCTCCTAATCTTAGCTTGTTACCTGTATAAAAGACACCTGTCCACAGAAGCAATCAATGAATCAGATTCCAAACTCTCCACCATGGCCAAGACCAAAGAGCTGTGCAAGGATGTCAGGGACAAGATTGTAGACCTACACAAGGCTGGAATGGGCTACAAGACCATCGCCAAGCAGCTTGGTGAGAAGGTGACAACAGTTGGTGTGATTATTTGCAAATGGAAGAAACACAAAATAACTGTCAGTCTCCCTCGGTCTGGTGCTCCATGCAAGATCTCACCTCGTGAAGTTTCAGTGATCATGAGAACAGTGAGGAATCAGCCCAGAACTACACGGGAGGATCTTGTTAATGATCTCAAGGCAGCTGGGACCATAGTCACGAAGAAAACAATTGGTAACACACTATGTTGTGAAGGACTGAAATCCTGCAGCACCCGCAAGGTCCTCCTGCTCAAGAAAGCACATGTACAGGCCCATCTGAACTTTGCCAATGAACATCTGATTGATTCAGAGGAGAACTGGGTGAAAGTGTTGTGGTCAGAGACCACAATCGAGCTCTTTGGCATCCATTACGCTTGCCGTGTTGTGAGGAGGAGGTATGCTGCCAAGAACACCATCCCCACCATCAAACATGGAGGTGGAAACATTAGTCTTTGGGGGTATTTTTCTGCTAAGGGGACAGGACAACTGCACCACATCAAAGGGACAATGGACAGGGCCATTTACCATCAAATCTTGGGTGAGAACCTCCTTCCCTCAGCCTGGGCATTGAAAATGGGTCATGGATGGGTATTTCAGCATATCTATGATCAAAAACACACAGTCAAGGCAGCAATGGAGTGGCTCAATAAGAAGCACATTAAGGTCCTGGAAAGGCCTAGTCAGTCTCCAGACCTTAATCCCATAGAAAATCATCTGTGCAGGGAGCTGAAGGTTCGAGTTGCCAAACGTCAACCATAAAACCTTAATGACTTGGAGAGGATCTGCAAAAAGGAGTAGGACAAAATCCCTCCTGAGATACCGTATATACTCGAGTATAAGTCGACCCGAATATTAGTCGAGGCCCCTAATTTTACCCCCCAAAACTGGGAAAACTTATTGACTCGAGTATAAGACTAGGGTGGGAAATGCAGCAGCTACTGGTAAATTTCTAAATAAAATTAGATATTAATGACTATGAATATTTATTCACAGTGTGTGTATATAATGAATGCAGAGTGTTTGTGTAGTGTGTGTGTGTATATATAATGCAGTGTGTGTATATAATGCAGTGTGTGTGTATCAATGCAGTGTGTGTATATAATGCAGTGTGTGTGTGTATGAATGCAGTGTGTGTGTGTGTGTGTGTGTATTTGATGCAGAGTGTGTAACCTTGGTGGGGGTGGGCATTTTTATTATTATTTTTTTATTATTATTATTTTAATATTATAATTTTTTTAATATGAACATTTTCATTTTATTATAATATTATTATTTTTTAATATTTTTTTATTTTAATATTATAACATTTATTATATTATTATTAAAATTTGTATTTATTTATTTTTCATCCCCCCTCCCTGCTTGTTAGCTGGCCAGGGAGGGGGGCTCTCATTCCCTGGTGGTCCAGTGGATGGGCTTTGTAGGAGGGGGGCTGGCAGAGAGCTGTTACTTATCTTTCCTGCAGCTCCTGTCAGCTCCCTTCTCCTCCGGTCCGGTCAACTCTCTTCTCCTCCACTGCATGTCTCGCGGTGTGACTGCCACGCGGAGCGTTGCCACGGTAACCCGTGGCAGCACTCTGACCCCGCGGCTCTCGCGAGACTTGCACTGGAGGAGAAGAGAGCTGACCGGACCGGAGGAGAAGGGAGCTGACAGGAGCTGCAGGAAAGGTAAGTTACAGCTCTCTGCCAGCCCCCAACAGGATCGTCGGGCTTGTAATGAGCCTGGTGGTCCTCGTCTGTATTATGACAATGTAAGTTGCCATAATACAGACACTGACTCGAGTATAAGTCGAGTTGGGGTTTTTCCGCACAAAAAATGTGCTGAAAAGCTCGACATACTCTAGTATATACAGTATGTGCAAACCTGGTGGCCAACTACAAGAAACGTCTGACCTCTGTGATTGCCAACAAGGGTTTTGCCACCAAGTACTAAGTTAAAGGGGTCAAATACTTATTTCACTCATTGACATGCAAATCAATTTATAAAGTTTTTGGCATGCGTTTTTCTGGATTTTTTTTTTTTTTGTTATTCTGTCTCTCACTGTTAAAATACACCTACCATTAAAATTATAGACTGATCATTTCTTGGGCAAACGTTCAAAATCAGCAGGCGATTAAATACTTTTTTACTCATTGTAAAGTTGCCCATTTTTATTTTCATATGCATTTTTTTTTTTTATGTGAACAGTGGAAGCGACTTGACAACAAAGGAAGTGACTGAACTTGTTAACCAAGAACGACTGTCTGGAAGGGTGAGTTAGTGAGTGGTTGTGAAGTGCAGGTAGATCGTTGAAATTGGGGCAGGTGCACACAACCCATGTTAGCACTGCATGACCCTAACTGAACTAGCAGAGCAATAAGTAAAATGTTCTGCTGCACACCCTAAAACCAAAAAAAGGGAATATATACCACTCTTTCTGCCTCCTAATTTTGCATTTCAAAAACAATTAGTTGGCCATTTAAGGACAAATTGAAGCACGATGCTGTAAGCTCATTATTGTCCCTGTGTAACTTATGCCAACATAGAATGATCCACTTAATTTATTATTTAAATTTAACATTGGCTGCTTAACACAGCCCTACAGTAAGTAAGTTATCTTATATTTTAAAAGAATCCTTAAAGAACGCATTGTAATAATGATAAAAACATCATTGGCCCTTAAGTGGCTATCTGTGTATCATCCTAAAAACAGATGTTTATTAAAAAATGTCATTTAGTTCAACACACTTCGATCTTATTATACAGGATATGATTTCTATTAGGCTGGTGACGAGTGGCCCAGTAAAATGTAATACAGTGATATATAATTTATATATGTCAGAATGTATGTGCACTTGTTAGATTTATCTGCCAATATGTAAAGGAAAAACTTTATAAAACTGTTACTTCTTGCTTTTAAATAAAAATCTAATAAACTTAAACTTAATTCAGGCAGAACAATCCCTTTATAGTAGTGTCAGGCAGCCCTGTCTTTGTATATGTCTCTTCCATGCAGTCTCCCTCCCGACAGCACATACATGTTATCAGTTCTATTTACGTTTGTTTCCAGTCTGTTGCCTTCTTCCTTGGACATAGTTATACCAAGTGTCCCTATTTAGGAGAGACAGTGCCTATTTCGGGCCCAAATCTTTCTGTCCCTATTTTCTATCCTAATGTTCCTCTTTGCTAGGAGCTCCTCTTGTTGGTGTGTCTGAGTGTATAACAGAGCTCAACAACAATAATGCTCACATCGATGTGTATCTACTAAATGTCTTTGTAAACCATTCTGTGTATATTTAATATTTATTTTTTTTGTTCTAAATAACCTTTTACATGCATAAATTGCTATGGCACCTGAAATTTCCCAATACAGCTCGCCTCTGGCTACACCCCACCAATGCCCCTAAAAGATATTGTCCATCTTTGTAATGTTGATATGTTGGAAGGCATGCAAACTTTGAACACGCTATGCATGCAGGCAGCACTCAATGCAGCAGGGTTCATGGTCCTCAGGCACTTTCCATCATAATTCTAGTTTATTTGTGAACTTCTTATACTTCATGTCTGCTGAAGACTGTGTGTAGGTGTCTGGAGTCAGCAGTCATGTTCTATATTGATAGAGAGCAGGGTCAGCACTTAGCCTTAGTGTGTGCCATACACACACACGCAGACAGTCACACACAATCACACAGGTATACAGACACACACACAGTTAATGTCACAGTCAAACACGTGCAGTCCCACACAGAGGCAGGCACTCACACACAGTTACAGTCACACACACAGGCAGACACTCAGTTACAGTCACATACAGTACACACACAGTTAGTCACACACAGAGTCAGACGCACAGTTACAGTCACACACAGAAGCAGACACTCGCACACAGTTACAGACGCACAGTTACAGTCTCACATACAGGCAGACTCTCACACACAGTTACAGTCTTACATACAGGCAGACTGTAATGATATTGATATTACAAAGTGTTGGAGTCCAGTAGCCAGATCAGCAATGTTTTCTGCCAGAGGTAGCCACTCGTTACCCAGGTGGTTGAGCCCCTGAGCCTTGAGTGGCCTTCTGGTCTTAAGCAGAGATAGGAGACTGGAACAGAGAGATGATAATCGTAGTGAGGCAAGCCGAGGTCAGTGGGAAGGAGAAGCAGCAAAGTCAAAAACGGTCCAAAATCAGCAACAGGTAGGAGAAACAGGAACAAGCTTGATTAGAGAGTACAGGAACCACAATAATCTGGCAAAGGTACAGAGACAGGAAGTGGCTTTTATAGGCCAAGAACCAGACACATGACCAGACACAGCTGAAGAGACTTGTCACTGATACCAATGCTTATAGAGTCAAGGTTACCAGATCTCGGGTACATTAGCAAAAGGCAGGCTGGTGTAGTGGTAAGGAAGAGGTTTAGCAGCATGTAAACCAGGGTTCGAAACCCAGCAGAGTCAGTTCCTCACATTACTCCCACCTCTACAGGCGCAGCCTCTGGATGCCCTATTTCCTGGTTTAGCTGGTACTGTGCATGGAAAGACTGAAGAAGATCAGTAGCATGAATATTGTCCACTGGTTCCCATGATCTATCCTCTTCACCATAGCCTTTCCTAAGAACCAAATATTGAAGCTTGTTGCGGAATATCCTGGAGTCAAGAATTTTTTCCACCTCGTATTCATCTTCACCATCCACGAGGACTGGTGGTGGGGCAGGCAGGGCTCGACCAGGGAAAGTATTTTTATGAAAAGGTTTAAGCAGTGCAACGTGAAACACCGGATGTATTTTCATGGAATCTGGAAGTTGCAGACGGAAGGTGACAGCATTGATCTGAGCGATGATCTCAAAAGGTCCCATGAACTTTTGACCCAATTTATGAGAAGGAATCCTAAGCTTAAGATTCTTTGTTGACAGCCAAACCTTGTCACCAACATGATAAACTGGGGCCTCCTTTCTATGCCTATCAGCAGCTCTTTTGTAACATTCCTGAGCCTCTGAAAGAGTCTTCTTCAACAGTTCTTGGGAATCTCGTAAGGCGGTTAGCCGGTCAGTGACTGCAGGAATGGAAGTAGTAATTGGGAGACTCACTAGAAAGGTTGGATGGTAACCATAATTAGCAAAAAATGGGCTCAGAGAAGTGGAGCAGTGTTGGGCATTGTTATAGGCAAATTCCGCCGTGGGTAGAAAATCCAGCCAGTCATCCTGCAGGTAACTAATATAGCACCGCAAATATTGTTCTAACGTCTGGCTGGTTCGCTCAGTCTGTCCATTACTTTGTGGATGAAAAGCTGACGACAGATTTACATTAATACCTAGAATAGAACAAAAATATTTCCAAAAATGAGATGTAAACTGCACTCCCCTGTCAGAAATTACTTCATCAGGCACTCCATGCAAGCGAAATATTTCCCGAATAACTAGGTCAGCAGTCTGTTTAGCTGAAGGGAGACCACGAGCTGGTATGAAATGACTCATCTTAGTTAACCGGTCCACAACAACAAGAATGGTAGTGTGTTCCTTAGAGGGGGTAGTTCCACAATAAAGTCCATGGATATAGATCCCCAGGGACGATGAGGAATAGGAAGAGGCTGAAGCATGCCAACAGGGGATGAGCGAGGAGTCTTATGTCTGGCACATACATCACAAGAGGACACATACTTCTTAACATCCTTATAATATTTAGGCCACCAAAAGGATCGGGTAAGTAGTTCTTGTGTCTTTCGGATTCCTGGATGACCTGCTGGTTTTGAGTCATGGTAGAGACGTAAAACGTCCAGTCGCACTGATTCTGGAACAAACAGACGTTGTTGAAAAATCCAAAACCCATTAAGCATGGTCATATGAAGATCACGAGGAGGATCACGAAAAACTGGATCATCAGCGTAGCCCTTTTTAATGCGAGACATTAGATCAGAAGGAAAGGTAACTCCTAAAAATCTACTCTCAGGCAAGATGGTGGCTTTGGTTACTGTAGTATGGAGGGGGTCAGCTATCCTAGACAAGGCATCTGCCTTGCCATTTCTGGAACCAGGGCGGTATGAAATAAAAAAATTAAACCTTGAGAAAAATAGGGACCAGCATGCTTGTCTGGCTGACAGTCTCTTAGCTGATTGAATACATTCCAGATTTTTGTGATCTGTGAGGACAGTAATTGGATGGGTGGCTCCCTCCAAGAGATGTCTCCATTCAGCAAAGGCAGCTTTTATAGCCAAAAGTTCTTTATTCCCTATGTCATAATTTCTTTCTGCTGGTAACATCTGGCGGGAATAGAAGGCACATGGATGTAACAACATCTTAGGTCCAGTCCTTTGAGCCCCAACAGCTGAATCAGAAGCATCTACCTCTACAGTAAATGGCAATTCTGGCTGAGGATGTACCAGGATAGGGGCAGATGTAAACAGAGTCTTTAATCTGGAAAATGCAGTGTCAGCCTTATTGGACCACTGAAAAGGAGTCCCTTTACGTGTAAGTTCAGTGATCGGTGTAATAACGGCAGAGAAATTCTTAATGAAACGCCTGTAAAAATTGGCAAACCCCACAAATCTCTGAATATCTTTTTCATTCTTGGGGATGGGCCAGTCCAGCACAGCTTTAATTTTACTTGTGTCCATACTTAAACCTTTAGGAGTTATTACATATCCCAGGAATTGAATTTCTGTTTGTTCAAACTCACATTTTTCCAGTTTAATGTATAGGTGGTGGGTACGAAGGCGCTCAAGAACAATGCAGACCTGTTTTCTGTGATTTTCAAGATTATCAGAAAATATCAGGATAGCATCCAAATATGCCACAACAAACTGATCCAGGAGATCCCGTAGTACATCATTGATTAGATGCTGAAAAGTTGCAGGGGCATTACAAAGCCCAAATGGCATTACTAGATATTCGTAATGTCCGTACCTTGTTCTGAAAGCTGTTTTCCATTCATCATTTGGTCTTATGCGAACCAGATTATATGCCCCCCCGTAGATCAAGCTTCGTAAATATTTTAGCTGAACGAAGTCTCTCCAGAAGTTCAGGAATGAGAGGCAAGGAATAGCGGTTTTTAACAGTGATTTTATTAATGTCCCTGTAATCGACACATGGCCGTAGACTGCCATCTTTCTTTTCTACAAAGAATATAGGAGCTCCTGCTGGAGAAGTAGATGGTCGAATAAAGCCTTTGGCAAGATTCTCTTGTATGTATTCACGAAGTGCTTTCAATTCAGGCTCAGAAAGGGAGTATATACGGCCAAATGGGATAGCAGCTCCAGGTAGCAGCTCTATGGGGCAATCATAAGGCCTGTGAGGTGGAAGCTGATCAGCATTCTTCTTATCACAGACATCTGCAAAATCACGATATTGTAGAGGAAGCTTAGTTAAGTTTGTATCAACCATTTCATTAATTGTTGTGGCAACAGGTGTTGCCTTAGAGGGTTGACAATTCATTAAGCAGTGTTCTGAAGGAAAGGACAAAGTTCTAGTCTTCCAATCAATCTGTGGGTTATGCAGAGCAAGCCAGGGTATACCCAAAATCACTGGAAACTGTGTTGAGGAAATTAGGTGGAAAGATATAGACTCATGGTGATTCACTTCCAGAATCAATTTTAAGGGCACAGTCTCATGTGTAACCGGGCCTGACGTAAGTGGAGAACCGTCTACTGTTTCCATTAACACAGGTGAAGATTTAGGGATAGACTGAATTTTATTTCCTGCTGCAAATTTAATATCCATAAAGTTTCCGCCTGCTCCAGAATCTATCATAGCTGTAGTTGAAATTTTATTATCACCATATTGCAAAGTGATAGGCACCACCAAATGAGGATGTTGAGTCATCATACCCTCTTCACCCTGAGCCAGAGAAAACAAGGGTTGTGTGACAGAATCCAGTTGGTCTGAAATCTGGGATTGGTGTTGAATCTGTGCACCCTCAGCAGTCATAGCTATTGTTCTTTTAGACTTGCTAGGGCAATTGATGGCATAATGCCCTGCACTACCACAATACAGGCATAAATTGTGAGTGCTTCGCCACTGTTTTTCTTCATTGGATAATGACCCTCTTATTAGATCTACCTGCATAGCCTCAGGTTCAGAGTCTGTAGGTGTTTGTGGGGTCGGAGTAGAAATTCTTGAATAGAAAGTAGGAGTAGCACTTGGTTTAAAAGAGCCCTGTCTTTCCAATCTTCTTTCTGAAAGTCTCCGATCAATACGAATAGCCAACCGCACAAATGCATCAAACTCAACAGGAAGATCAACACGAGCTAGCTCATCTTTTATAGCTTCTGAGAGACCCCTTCTGAAGTGCAACCTCTGGGCTGATTGGTTCCAAGTAGTATCAGCAACCCACTGTCTGAATTCAGCAGCATATTCAGCCACAGAGCGCCTCCCTTGATGTAAATGAAGGAGAGTGGCTTCTGCTGTAGCACAGCGATTGGGGTCATCAAAAACTAGGCACATGGCCTCAAGAAAGTCTTTTAAATTTCCCAAGACTGGACTGTCCTGTTCCAGAAAAGGGGAGCCCCAAGCCAGGGCTTCATCTTTGAATAGGGAGAAAATAAATCCCACCTTCTCTCTTTCAGATGGAAAACGGTTAGGTAACATCATGAAATGCAAACGGCATTGATTTAGGAAACCCCTAAATTTTTTGCGGTCTCCTCCAAATTTTTCTGGTAGAGGCAAGCGGGCATCTTGTGCAGGTGTAACAGTAGTAGCAGCAGCAGCCGCAACATCATGTGCCCTGTAGCTGGTAAGCTCACTATGCATTTATCGAACTTCATTTTGCAGTTCAGCTACCTGATCTTGCAGCACTTGAATGGTCTGTGCCTGGGTCTGCATAGTTCTTGCATTAAAAGCAACCTGCTGGGCCAATGCAGAATCTGATCCGACAGTCTCCATGAATGGGCCAGATTATTCTGTAATGATATTGATATTACAAAGTGTTGGAGTCCAGTAGCCAGATCAGCAATGTTTTCTGCCAGAGGTAGCCACTCGTTACCCAGGTGGTTGAGCCCCTGAGCCTTGAGTGGCCTTCTGGTCTTAAGCAGAGATAGGAGACTGGAACAGAGAGATGATAATCGTAGTGAGGCAAGCCGAGGTCAGTGGGAAGGAGAAGCAGCAAAGTCAAAAACGGTCCAAAATCAGCAACAGGTAGGAGAAACAGGAACAAGCTTGATTAGAGAGTACAGGAACCACAATAATCTGGCAAAGGTACAGAGACAGGAAGTGGCTTTTATAGGCCAAGAACCAGACACATGACCAGACACAGCTGAAGAGACTTGTCACTGATACCAATGCTTATAGAGTCAAGGTTACCAGATCTCAGGTACATTTGCAAAAGGCAGGCTGGTGTAGTGGTAAGGATAGAGGTTTAGCAGCATGTAAACCAGGGTTTGAAACCCAGCAGCGTCAGTTCCTCACACAGTTACAGTCACACTCAGAGACAGCCGCACACAGTCACACACAAGGGCAGATGCTCACACATAGTTAAAAACACACACAGTTACAGTCACCCAGACAGACACACACAAGGACAGACACTCGCACACAGTCACACACGCAGACAGTCACACAAATGGAAAGTTACCTCTCTTCATAATGAGCTGTAGGAGTGGAGAGTTTAACTACTGCAGAAAAATACATGATTAAGTTACACGAAAGGCTAAATATAATTCCCTCATTAGCCCATTTGGGTCTATGGATATTAACGTCATTATCCCACCAAAGAATGTCCTGACAGTTCTTTCTCCTCTTTTGCACAGGTTATGTACCTGATTTATTGTTGGCATCTCATAGAAGCAATATCATGGTGAAAATTGTTTAATGCTGAGCAGGTAATACATTTTTTTTCAAAATGTGCAATTAAGCAAGTTAAGCTAATAAAAATTGATACAAAGTTAGTTAGATTCTTTCACAATCAAAATATATTCTACACTTATTATATAAATATTCTAACAGCTTGTCTTTTTTCACGAACAAGCAACAATGTCTTCTAGTTTAAAAGGGTTTCCTGTTTGTCTAATATTGTATCTGTAGCGGAGCTCCCTGTACCCCGGCTGGATACCTCCGCCAGAATCGATTCCTAGCTTGAACCAAGGAAACTGCAGCGCTTCTGCCCCAGTCACCGTGGCTCGACTGGGGTACTCCTCGAAGTTCTCCTTTCTGAAACAGGGTAGTGAAATAGCTCTATCTCCCCCCCAGTAACTGGAAGACATACAGTTCTGGGAGAACAACTGACTTCATTGAGCCAAACTCTGCCTTTTATGCACAGACCCCAGCATGGGGTCTCCATACAAACAGTGCAGTCCCCGCCCAGGCATCTCTGTGTGAGATAATTAAGTCCAGGACTGGTAAGTTAATTATCTCTCAGATACAGAGAGACAAATTTAAAAAACATAAAAGTATCCCAAAATATAGTTAAAACATCCGGGAACCCACATGTCCTATATCCCAGAATAGCCTAGATCTGAGTGCCCAAGTTGTCCTAATAGTGCTCAGATCTATGCAGTGTAGTGGAATTCCCACTGAGGTAAAGTTCTGACTGGCCACACATGTGGGTCCAGAGCGATTAGTGGTTTGGCCCGTCAACTGTTGGGGGCTCCAGCGGACAAAATGCTGGGTGCTCCTCCTGGTTCTCAGGGAGCGATTGTTCTACACAGACTCGAGCACCTTCTCTCCAAAAGGCAAGGAGGTCATAACACCGGACAAAGATGACCTGGAACCACAAAGACTTCTTGCCAAAAAGGATTCCATATCGGAGTTTGTGGCAAAGGAGCGTTTGCCACAGAATCTTTATCAAGCTTTTCTACCTCAGAGAAATTATCAGCTTCCTTACTTGAAGACTTTTTTTCAGCCATAGTTAAAATCAGATTTTTTTTTTATGTCCCTGTCCTTGCTGTCTGACAGATAATAACAATCTTGTTTGTGCTATATCCAATGACCCCAATCGGCTTTTAACTTCCTCATGGACTAAGTGCCATATGCACAATTAGTGTCTTTGCAAATTACTCTGTTCCATAGCCATATCTCTATAGGAGGGCATTGTGGATTAATATACTTAAATTAATTCTATAGTATTAGGAATATAAAGGTTTATGCCTAACACTATAGTGCCCTCTGGTCCCCCTCTCCCTCACACCCCCTGGCATGTAAAGGGTTAAAAAAAAACCTTTATTCACTTACCTGATTTAAACACCAATGTCGATTGGCACTTGTTAGGAGCCCGGCCTCCTGAGATGTAATCCGATGGGAGTTGCTGATGCGCTTTCACAGCGAGCACTGAGAGAGCAATAGGCCCACCCCATTGGAAAGAATTGTCTCAATGCTTTCCTATGGAGATTTCACTGTCGATGGATGTCCTCATGCAGAGCGTGAGGATGCACAGTGTCATTTAGATGACCCGGAGTCTGTTGGCATCCAGGAAGTGCTTCTTGTGGCTGTCTGATTGATAGCCACTGGAGGTAGTCTTAATCCTGCAAGGAAATCATTGCAGATTCTCTAAAACTGTAATGGTTTACATTGCAAGACTAAGTGGGATAGGAACATTGTACCCAGACCACTTCAATAAGCTGAAGTGGACTGGATGACTATAGCGTCCCTTTTTACTTTGTAGAATATTTGTTACAGTTAAATTATTTTAGTCTCGGGAAAGTGTATGTCTGTGAGCTTAACATCCAAAAAGTCTGTGGGATCATTTGCAGCAACAAGAATATGAATACTATGTATGCACCCTTAAAATATTCTCTCTGTTACCTGCCCTTGGTGCAAGGAAGATTTTCTGGTGCATCCTTAGATGAGTTTTTTTAAGCATATGGCATTAAAACCCTTCACAGGATAAGACAAAAATTCCCTTGGGAAAAAAAGCAGTTTTTTTGCTAATAGAAAGGGCTCATAGAAAGTTTCTCCAAAAGAACACTTTTCAGGAATGGGATTGTTCTCTTGACTCAGTAATGAACATCTGGCCTTCTATGATCATAAACCTCCAGTGGTGGTAAAGGACTCCATTCCACTATCAAGGAATATTCTTCATTCCTGTACACTACCAAATTGCTACAATAGATGCTTCAGCCACATGATGGGGAGCTTACTTTCAGGAAGGATTCTTCAACAAAATGCAGTGATAGTGTAATCGTCAGATTTAAAGGGAGTACACAAGGCTAGTCTGTGTTTCCACCAGTCTCTTTGGAATTGTTGTTAGATAATGTAATAAGAATTTCCTATTTAAATTGTCAAAGAAGAACAAAGTCAACGAGTTTGAGTATTACAAGCTTTGGATTTAGAATTTCCTTGCCTCATTGGGCATCTTCAGCATCAGCCTCTGTAGACCAACTTTGTAAAGCAGGCACCTTGTCTTCTCTTCATACATTCGTTAAACACTAAAGATTAGACATTCGAGCCTTGCAAGAAGTTTCACTTGGGTGAAACGTACTACAGACTGAATGATCTACTCACCCATTACTTTTATCTTTCTACATCCCATGTGTTACTACTGCCGCTATCTGCATAGAAAGACAGAATTGTACTCACAATAAAATAATTTTTCAAAGAATCGTCGGCTTATAATACATTTTGTACTTTTTTCGCGGATAATTGTTGTCTTGTTTTTCTTCTGGCAATTCTTGGGTCTGTAAGGTTATTATATAAGCAAGGGGTGCATTAAGGGGATTGGTATGTTAATGCAGGTAATTGTTTTTATATTTTTATATTTTAGGTCCTGCCTGTCCTTTTTTTGAAGAACTGTTGCAAAATCCACTTGTTACTATTGCCACTAGTTCTATGGAAAAGACAATTTATGATGTGTAAAATGAATTTTTCAGTACTTAGTTTGGCTTACCATTGCTCAATAGGCAGCAATCTTATTACATAGTTACATAGTTAGATAGCTGAAAAGAGACTTGCGTCCATCAAGTTCAGCCTTCCTCATATTTGTTTTTTGCTGTTGATCCAAAAGGCAAAAAAAAACAAAAAACCCAGTTTGAAGCACAATTTTGCAACAAGCTAGGACAAAAAAAATCCTTCTTGACCCCAGAATGGCAGTCAGATTTATCCTTGAATCAAGCAGTTATTACCCTACATTGAAAGATTATATCCTTGAATATTCTGTCTTTGCAAGTATGCATCTAGTAGCTGTTTGAACATCTGTATGGACTCTGATAAAACCACTTCTTCAGGCAGAGAATTCCACATCCTGATTGTTCTTACAGTAAAAAAACCTTTCCTTTGCCTTAGACAAAATCTTCTTTCTTCCAGTCTAAACGCATGGCCTCGTGTCCTATGTAAAGTCCGGTTTGTGAATAGATTTCCACACAATGGTTTGTATTGGCCCCGAATATATTTGTATAATGTTATCATATCCCCTCTCAGGTGACGTTTTTCTAAACTAAATAGGTTTAAATTTGTTAACCTTTCTTCATAGCTGATCTGTTCCATTCCTTTTATTAATTTTGTAGCCCGCCTCTGCACTTTTTCTAGTGCCATGATATCCTTCTTTAGAACAGGTGCCCAAAATTGCACAGCATATTCAATATGTGGTCTTACCAGTGATTTATAGAGAGGCAAAATGATATTCTCGTCCCGAGAATGAATGCCCTTTTTCATGCATGACAATACCTTACTGGCCTTGGCCACTGCTGATTGACATTGCACATTGTTGCATAGTTTGTTGTCTATAACAATTCTCAAGTCCTTTTCGTGTGTTGTTATCCCTAATTCACTTCCATTAAGGGTATACGTTGCTTGTGTATTCTTTACGCCGAAGTGCATAACTTTGCATTTTTCAACATTAAATTTCATCTGCCATTTGAGTGCCCAGTCCTCCAGTCTATCTAAATCCTTCTGCAGCAAAGTAATATCTTGCTCACATTGTATTATTTTACAAAGTTTTGTGTCATCTGCAAACACTGAAACATGACTTTCAATGCTGTCTTCAAGATCATTTATAAAAATGTTAAATAGAAGGGGTCCCAGAACAGACCCCTGAGGGACACCACTTGCCACCTCTGTCCAGCTTGAAAATTTACCATTAACAACAACTCTTTGTATTCTGTTTTTAAGCCAATGTTCTACCCAAGAACAAGCATTTTCATTGAGACCGATTTCCTTGAGTTTGAACACTAATCTTTTGTGTGGAACTGTATCAAATGCCTTGGCAAAATCCAAATAGATCACATCCACTGCAACACCCTGATCTATACTTCTACTTACTTCTTCGTAGAACGCAATCAAGTTAGTTTGACATGACCTGTGCTTCACAAAACCGTGCTGATTTTTGCTGATAACCATATTCTTCTCAAGGAATTCTTGAATATTATCCCTTAATAACCGTTCAAATATTTTACCAGCCACAGAAGTTAAGCTCACAGGTCTATAATTTCCAGGCAAGGATTTTGAACCCTTTTTGAATATAGGAACCACATCTGCCTTCCTCCAATCCTCCGGAACACTTCCTGAAAGAAAAGAATCTTGAAAGATTAAAAACAGAGGTTCACTTATTTCTTCACTTAGTTCCTTAAGTACACGTGGATGGATACCGTCAGGCCCTGGAGCTTTGTTTATATTAACTTTCTTTAGTTGCTGCAGCACATTGTCTTGAGTTAACCAATTACAATTATTCTGCAAGTTTTTAGTAGCAATCATTTGCACATCTATTGCCATGGGTTCTTCTTTAATATATACGGAGGAGAAATAGTTATTTAGAATTCCTGCCTTTTCTTGGTCTTCATTAACTAACACCCCCGTTTCAGTTTTAAGTGTACCTATACTTTCATTTTTGGGTTTTTTAGAATTTATGTACTTAAAAAATGCTTTGGGGTTGGTTTTGCTCTCTTTAGCTATCATTTTTTCATTTTGAAGTTTAGCAAGTTTAATTGCCTTTTTGCACGCATTATTTGCTTTCTTATATCTTTTATAAGATGCATCTGATTTGTCTGATTTAAATGCTTTAAATGCCCTTTTCTTATTTTTAATCTCTTGTTTTACTTCTCTACTAAGCCACATTGGTTTTAATTTGTTTCTTTTATATTTATTTCCCAATGGTACGTACTGAGAAATGTACCTTTCTAATATTTGTTGGAAGATGATCCATTTATCCTCAGTGTTCTTTTCACTAAAGAGTTTATGCCAGTCAATATATTGTAAAGCTTCCCTTATCTTATTGAAATTGGCCTTTTTAAAATTATATGTTTTAGTATACCCCATGTGCTTTTGTTTATTTGAGTTTATTTCAAAGGACACTATATTGTGATCACTATTTCCCAAGTGCTCACCTACTTGAATGTTGGTCAAAAGATCAAAACCAGGTCCAGACAAGCGTCCATTCTAGTTGGTGCTTGTACAAGTTGTGACATGAAGGTGTCATTTAACAAGTTTAAAAACCTAATTCCCTTTGCTGAGCTACTAGTCCCTATGTCCCAATTTATGTCTGGGTAATTAAAATCTCCAATAATTAAAGTGTTACCAAGATTTGCAGCTTTCTCAATTTGCTCAAACAGCTGTTGTTCCTCGTCAATATTAACATTAGGTGGTTTATAACATATCCCAACCAATAGTTGGTTTCCCTTTTCCCCCAAGCAGATATTTACCCATAAAGCTTCCACATTTTCCTCATCGCATTCAATTTGCTTAAGATTTGGCTTTAAATCATGGTTGACATACAAACATACCCCACCACCCTTCTTGTTTTTCCTATCCTTCCTAAATAATGTGTACCCATTTAAGTTAACTGCCCAGTCATGTGTCTCATCCCACCATGTTTCAGTTATGCCTATTATATCATATTGTTTAGTGTATGCTAATGCCTCTAGTTCCCCCATTTTGTTATTTAGGCTCCTTGCATTAGTAAGCATACATTTAATATCATGCGTCTCTTGTTTATTTTGTGAATTACCAACATTACATAGCTTCTCTGTTCTGAGCTTGCCCCTCCCCCCATCTCCACCCTCCTTATACTGTTCTAAAGCCCATCTCCTTTCTGTCCTATCTCCATTTTGTAGATTGGTATGACCCTCCCCCCCTACTACTAGTTTAAAATCTCCTCCAACCTTCTAGCCATCCTATCCCCCAGCACTGCAGACCCTCTTCCGTTTAGGTGCAATCCATCACTACTATATAGGTTGTACCCAATCGCAAAGTCGGCCCAGTGCTCTAAAAACCCAAAACCCTCCTTCCTGCACCAAGACTTCAGCCACGCATTAACCTCTCTAATCTCCCGCTGCCTTTCCACTGTAGCACGTGGCACAGGTAATATCTCAGAGAATACCACCTTGGAGGTCCTTTTCTTGAGTTTGCTACCTAATTCCCTGAAATCATTCTTTAGGACCTTCCATCTTCCTCTTACTTTGTCATTGGTACCATAATGGACCATGACCGCTGGGTCATCCCCAGCCCCTCCCAATAATCCATCCACTCTGTCAGCAACATGCCGGACCCGAGCACCCGGGAGACGGCAAACTGTCCGGTTGAGCCGATCAGAGTGGCAGATTGCCCTATCTGCTCTCCTAATGATAGAGTCCCCTACCACCACAACCTGTCTTGCCTTCCTTACAGTTTGATCCCCACCCGTACTAGAGGGGCTGTCACCTCGGCTGTTAGAAGTAACAGCTTCCTCTAATACAGCTACTCCTGAGCTGATGCTCCCAACATCTTCCCTCAAACGGGCAAATCTGCTCGGTTGCACCAAATCAGGACTAGCTAGCCCTTTCCTCTTCCCTCCCCCCCTGCTTCCTCGCCCCACTGTCACCCAGCTACATGCCTGTTCCCCATCTGTCATATCTCCTCCCTCTCCACTACCTGTCCCCACTAAACTCTGCTCAGTCAGCAGCAGACTCCTCTCAAGATTGTCGATCTCCCTCAAAGTTGCGATTTGCTTCTCAAGATCTCCAATCTGAGCTTCCAGAGAAGCCACTCGCACACAACCATCACAGAGGTATGGACCATGGACGGGTACATCCAGGCATCCATACATGCAACAAGATGTGCATTGAGTTAAACTAGCAATCTTGCTAACACTCATTTCCCCAGATACAGATAAAAAAAATAAAAAAATAATATATATATATATAAAATAAAAAAATTAAAAATTACCTTGATAGTTTAAACCCCTAGTTAGTTTTTACTCCTGGTTTTCTAACTCCTACTTGAAAGAGTCTACTTAATAGAGTCTGCTTCCAAATAATGTGAGCAAGCTCAGTGAGTTAGGGGTGTGCCTTTATAGGGATACAAATCCCACACAGGTGTAATTAATGAACACTCCCCCCAATCAATCAAGCAGCAGCAGCACAAAAGAGGGGGAAAAACCAGAACACCAGGAAAAAAAAACAAAAAAACTTTTTTTTTTCTTTTTTTTTTTTTAAACTTTACAGACTGAACCAATTAAACAACAATAAAATACAAACCACTCTCCACAGTATACAAACCACTCCAAGCAACTCCTGGTTTTCTAACTCCTACTTGAAAGAGTCTACTTAATAGAGTCTGCTTCCAAATAATTTTATGTTTCATCCAATACATGGATGAGCAAGCCAATGTTCAGGCAGCTAACTGTGTGTGTGCATTCACAAACCAAAGTGTCATGGAACTGGATGTCATACATTTTTTTTATTTTCATCAATAAAAAAAAAGAGGACAGTTTGTCACAGTGCACCTGGAGAAGCTCTCTTCCCTGCCAATGGTTCCACAGTTGTTCAGTGCGAGGTGCGCCGCACTTGTTCCTCACCTGCCAGGCACTGCAGTCACACTACATGCGTGCAGGTGAAGGAAGGCACTACCTGTCTGCTCTCTGGCTCTCCTCCCCTCAGGCAGGCATCCTGTGTAACGTGTATTGTGTCCCACACTCTGCTCTAGGATCCCTTCAGGGTGTCAGAACCCTAGGGGATCCAACCTTGCATTTCTGGGAGCAGTGTGGGAAACAGCTAGTTGAAGGGACAAACTGATATAGCATCCCACCCACATAGATGCATGGACCCACATGGATGCCTCTTTACCCAAAGGAGGCAATCTACTCATGGGAGGGCTCTCATTCCGTTATCCCTTTTTTAAACCCAGACCATGCTCAGTTGTCTTGTGAACTCCCTAGTGGTTACAAGCCTCCTTTGCCTTGATTAAACCTTCCCTGCCTGAACCTGCCTTCAATAGCCTTGCCTGCCTGAACCTGCCTTTACCTGCCATAGCCTATCCTGGATTGCCTGGTTAGCCTTTGCCTACTTGAATAACCTGCCAAGACTTCCTGTGTGCTGGTCCTGCTTGGATCATCCTGTTAAGACTTTTCTTTTGCTTTCCTGTTTTCCTGCCTCTACATCCAATCTCTTAGTAATTTGTTATTCAGAGACTTTATGTTGATTTATTTTTCTTTGCTTTACTTTGCCTTTTCTCTGCATACCAAGTCCATTCACCCCAAACTATTTTCTTTAACAATAAGATAAGCATAGAGGTTATTTGTGATCGAGATTTAAAATACTCAGTGTATTTATGAATAATGTACTAAATTTATATTATATTATAGTATGTATAAAACATACTCCGTTTATGGCACTGGGATATAACAATCCCTGTGACCAACTCATTGAGCTATAATACCATGTTTGATCCATTTTTGTTGTTGCTGTTTTCTTTGCTCCCACGTCAATGTTATATGCAATACTTTACATAATTTTGCTTATTTATAAAATTAACTGTAAAAAACTACAATGCACACATGATATAAATATAATTTCAAATACATTTTTCCTTTTTACAGAATAATATGCAGCTGGAGTATGGTGCAAATCAATCAAACGTCAGTTACAGAATTTATTTTGTCAGGATTAATTGATAACCCTAAATTCAATTTTCTATTTTTTATGGTATTTTTATTGATCTATTTAACAACATTGTTGGGGAATGCATGTATGATTATTTTAATTTATTGTTCCTCCACTCTTCAAAATCCCATGTACTTTTTTCTTGGGCATCTGTCATTTTCAGATCTTTGCTATTCATCCGTCATCACCCCAAAGGTTCTACATGGTATGCTGTCTAATAGGATGCACATTTCTTATAAAGGATGTGCCTCTCAGTTGTTCTTTTTTGCTTTATTTGTGGGTGCAGAGTGTTTCATTGTAACTACAATGTCATATGATCGATATTTGGCTATTTGCAATCCACTTCATTACATAATTATCATGAACAAACTTTTTAGGGTAAAATTAGTTGGGTCATCTTATGCTCTGGGATTGTTAACTTCAATAATACATACAACTTGTACTTTCCGGCTATCGTTCTGTGGATCAAATGTAGTGAACCATTTCTTTTGTGACATTCCTCCACTACTTAAACTTTCATGCACTGATACCTTCTTGAGTGAACTCTTCATGTTCCTACTATCCAGTGTTCTTGGTATACTTTCTGCTGTAATTATCCTGGTTTCATATGTTAAAATTATCTCGGCCATGTTGAGGATGAATTCATCACAAGGAAGACAGAAGGCCTTCTCAACTTGTTCTTCTCATCTAATGGTGGTCGCATTGTTTTTTGGGACAGCTATATTTGTATATGCAAGACCTATTTCCAGTTATTCAGTTCAGAAGGACAAAGTGGTTTCACTGATTTACACAGTAGTTATACCTATGTTGAACCCAATTATTTATAGTCTACGAAACAAACAGGTGAAAGTTGCTTTTAGAAATGTTCTTCATATTGCTATTAAACAATAAATAAAACATTAAAGATATATAAAAAAACATTTAAAGAGTTCAGTACAATATGTTTAATCCTAGAATCCCAACGCTTGGTCACCTACGTGCTAATTAATCCTCACACTTAACCTCCTCGCCTTCTTAGCCCTCTTCCACCTGTGCTTCTCTGACCTCGGTAGTCCTCCTATTCTTCTGAGCAACTAACTGTACTCATTAGTTATCTTCTTCAGTAGATTACTTGGTCTTCTTTGTAGCCACTCTGTGCATTTCAGTAACCCATTATGTTCTTCTTAGGAGGGCTAATGAGTATTATATTGTGCCTACTAATTTTCAGAAGGATGTGATTGCAGTTATTAACAGTCACCAGTCTTTTTGCTTTACAGACATACCATCCATACTTCATAGCATCTTTCATCCTCAATATCCCCATCTGCCTAAAATCATGAGCTGCTGACAAAGCATCTTAATAGATGTGCAACACATCCAGCTAGTTTTTAGTTTTCTGATTCCTTTTTGCTGCCTCCCCCTCCCCCCCCACCTTCTCACTTTTCCAGGAGTGCAAACCTTTTTATTATTTTGTTTGCACTTTACAAGTTGAGTATCTGTCATGTATACATGTGTATCAATGCTGATTGTAGTAACACAACTTTGGGTCTCAATAGTTTTGTTGATTTCTTGAAAATCTGAGACCACAATTAGCATTGTTCAGTCAACAAGGTCAGCCTTAGACCTTAGGTGCTGTGTGCGATACTTAGGAGTGACACACTATTTTAAGATTGTTTGAGTATGTTAATATCATAAGTAGCTTTTTGAATGAATGAAAACATATATAGTTTATATAATATTGAGGAATGTGAGAGTTTCTGTACATACACCCCATGTGAATACACATGAATTTCTCTTGGTATAAAACCATGGTTTATGGCGTGTGCAGTGTCTGTTTGTATCAGAGCTTCTATGTGTACACTGTCAGTGGGCGTATTTCAGTGCACCTGTAAGTCAACAGCTGTGCATATATGTGAACCTTGGGTTCACGTCAACAGTGTGTGCATATATACATTTTTCTGTTTGGGTGCAATATTACATGTGCATTTTGATATGCTTGGATGTGGGCAATGTCAGCACGTGTTGGTGTTCCAGTGTTTCTGAGTGCATACTTGTGAACTGTCCAGATATTCATGAGGAAATTCTGACTATTGGCCTACTGTCTCACTATGTAATTGCCCCAGGACTCTGATATTCATTTTAAAAATGTCATCAAAAATATATTGGACAATTGTGATTTAAAAATGTTTTAACCCCTTCACTATAAGAATCATGTTTATACGATTCCAATGGTATTGGAATGGTAAATTAATTTTGTTTGCAAGTGTTGCTCTGTCTTTGGCAGCCTGCCCATGTGACAGACAGAACCAGTGCTACTATTAGAGCACCAGCTCTGAGGGGCACACTGTCACTGCAAAAGCCAGGGAAGCAATCAAAAGATCTCAACAGATCGATGCTCTCTTGCAATGGGAAGGGAGCATCAGGTCTGCATCACTGCCAGGTGCAGAATATTGCCAATGTCCCTACTTGTCACAGACAAGACGGAAACTTTTACAGAGGTCTACACTTAACCATACATCAGGTCTGCACCTCTGCCTGGCACCGGCCATCAGTAAAAGACCGACAGACCACTCTGAAAAACGTTGTAGCCACACTGTGTGGAGAATCAGGACACATACAGATATCCCCTTGTACACCTTGACACCCCCACAAGCACCAACCAATTAACTTACAAATGGTCACCAGCCCAACACACACACGTTCATACCCAGCACACAGTCTCCAGAAGAGGAAAACTGGAAACTGCTCTAAGAACTTCTGTTCACTCCTCTGAGCTAAGCAATGCAGAAAGAAAATTGTAGTAAACAGAATTTCATCATATAAGCAAAGGCATACAACCCAGACGCTACACCAAATTATTTGCTTCTGTTGACCGTGACTTTACAGGATGAGAGAGTCACCAAATTTGGTTGTTTGGCTGCCTTGAACCACATCAGTAATTCACAAGCGCTGAATTTCCCCATTTTGAGAATTTAGTTCATGTCTCAGTTTGACTTGAATTTAGGTAAGGAAATAAAAACGGGAAAACAATTTGGATAGCTTGACCAGCAGGAAAAAATGGAACTATGACTGTGCGACATTCAAAAATGGCTCATTTTGCCTGCCTGCGCAATATCAGCGATTTCTGCAATGTCAGGATTAAAAAATACAAACAAACAAAATGTTGTCTTTGTAGTAGCAGGAGACATTTATTTGGGAAAAATGGAATAAAAAAAATGGGTCATATTTTTTTTCAAAAAAACACCTTTTCCTTTACTTTTTTTTTTTTTTTTAATCCTTCATTGTGGAAAAGCAGTGTTCTATCAGCTTCTCCAAACTCTGTCTCTGGAGGTAACGGACACAACAAGACACAGTCAGGCAGGATAAAACCACAATGAAGGTATCTGAAAAAAAGTTAGAGCAACAGCACGAATATTAAATTTTTTTTTTTAGATGATTCAACAAAGGTAACGCCACCACCATCAAATTTTGGACTACTTTTTTACTACAAAAAGTTTTTTTTAAAAAAGACCTACCACACTCAGAGTAGGCAGAGTTACTTTTGCAGAAACGGCAGCCATCCTCTGTGTGAATATTACTGAGGGAAGAAGCGTGCAATTTCCACTGCACAAGCCTTGGTACAGAAGCACACTGCAAAGCAGATAATGCATAAAGGAATTAAAAAATCTAAATCAGAGAATTAAAGTGGTTGTATTTGGCATTGTCAGTAGCAGCTAGGCAACATGAACTTTTTTAATATGTTCTCTTTTTTTCTTTTCTGCTTTTATTTTATTTTTATTCACTGAATGATGAGGGATGCTACTGTTTCTGTCCAACCTGTCTCTGTCGACTGCTGGCACTATCCTGACCATCCTCCCTGCTCTCACTAAAGGTCTTTGTAGTAGTAGTGAAGGAGGTAGTGCTACTGGCAGGTTGTGACTAGAGATGTCCCGAATAGTTCGCTGGCGAATAGTTCTTGGCGAACATAGCTTGTTCGTGTTCGCCACAGCGGGCGAACATATGCGATGTTCGGTCCGCCCCCTATTCGTCATCATTGAGTAAACTTTGACCCTGTACCTCACAGTCAGCAGACACATTCCAGCCAATCAGCAGCAGACCCTCCCTCCCAGACCCTCCACACTCCTGGACAGCATCCATTTTAGATTCATTCGGAAGCTGCATTCTAAGTCAGAGTGGGGACAGTGTAGCTGCTGCTGATTTAATAGGGAAATCGATAGCTAGGCTAGTGTATTCAGTGTCCACTACAGTCCTGAAGGACTCATCTGATCTCTGCTGTAAGGACAGCACCCCAAAAAGCCCTTTTTAGGGCTAGAACATCAGTCTGCTTTTTTTTTTCCTGTGTAATCTAATTGCAGTTGTCTGCCTGCCTGCCTGCCTGCCAGTGTGTGTGTCAGGCTCACAGCGTATACTGTGCCCACTTGCCCAGTGCCACCACTCATATCTGGTGTCACAATAGCTTGCATTTAAAAAAAAAAAAAAAAAACTTTTTTGACTGTAATATAATAGCAGTCAGTTTCCTTCACATGTGTGCGATTCAGGGCCTGCCAGGGCACAGTGTCACACCAGCGCAACTCATATCTGGTGTAACAGTAGTGTACATTGAAAAAAAAACAAAAACTTTTTTGACTGTGAAATAATAGCAGTCAGTTTCCTTCACGCGTGTGCGTTTCAGGGCCTGCCAGGGCACAGTGTCACACCAGTGCAACTCATATCTGGTGTAGCAGTAGTGTACACAGGGCCGGCGCGTCCATAAGGCGGCACAGGCGGCCACCTTAGGGCACACCGGCTCTGGGGGCGCAAGATTTCGGTGACCGGCAGGAGGGAAGCGCTCCCTCCTGCCAGGTCACCTCCTGGATCCCTGGCGGGCGGCAGCGTTCTAATGAGAGGCGGTGAGGGAGCTCTAACCTGTCTGCTCTGCTCCCTCGTGCGCCGTGTGCTGATTCTGCGGGAGCCGGAATATGACGCCATATTGCGGCTTCCGGCATTAGCAGACAGCCGGCGAGGGTGCAGAGCAGACAGGTTAGAGCTCCCTCGCCGCCTCTCATTAGAACGCTGCCGCCAGCCGCACTGAAGCCCCACTGGACCCCAGGGACACATCCACACCAGCTCTCCAGGTAGGGAGGCTGGGTGGATATTATTATTAATTTGTGTGTGTCTGAAAGTGTATGTGTGAGTGTGTGTGTCCATGAGTGTGTGTGTCTGTGAGTGTGTGTCTGTGAGTGTGTGTGTCTGTGAATGTGTGTGTGTCTGAAAGTGTGTGTGTCTGAAAGTGTATGTGTGAGTGTGTGTGTCTGTGTATGTGTTTGTGAGTGTGTGTCTGTGAGTGTGTGTGTCTGTGTATGTGTTTGTGAGTGTGTGTGTCTGAAAGTGTATGTGTGAGTGTGTGTTTGTCTGTGAGTGTGTGTGTGTGTCTGTGTATGTGTTTGTCTGTGAGTGTGTGTCTGTGAGTGTGTGTGTATGTGTCTGTCAGTCTGTGTGTGTATGTACGAAAGGTGTGTACTATAGCGTTAATCCAACAATAGAGATAGAAAATGTGCTGTCACCAAGAGTGTACCTCACTCACTCAATAATAGGTAATGTAGAAAAAATAGCTGATATGGCTAAACAAGCAATATACGCTATATAAAAGGGATAGCACATAAAAAATGAGGATACAACCTTATGATAGGATGGGATCTTGTATCAAATCTAAAACATAAATATAATAATATGGTGAAGTATGAATGGACAAAAACACAAATATCCAGGAGGTAGAGAACTTACAACAGGTATAGTCGTTCTGCGTATATCTCCCTTAAAGGGTATAGGTAGCGGTTCGCTGTACAGCATACACGTGGAATCCCTCCAAATGTTAAGTCCTCAAAATAGGCAAAAACAAGAGAGATACATAGAATAGTACTGTATAAAATTATCAAAAATTTATTACACTGATTGTACTTACAACAAGGTAGCAATCAGCGAGCATGTCTCCACTAATAAGTGGACCAAGGTGTTAGATGGATGAACAATGCAGATGGAATGAAGCTGATCGTACCATAAAAATGCAGGAACAAATAAAAACAATTATAATAGAAATAAAAAGGTATGAATACTCAATCCAACGCGTTTCGTCTTGTAGAGACTTCTTCAGGGATGTGAGTGCTGTTCCGGAGCGTCCTTGTTTTATATCAGTTGATCCAGGTGATTTCTGTTGAGTCCTTTCGAAAAAACCGCGGAAACAGACACTTCCGGGTTTCTCCACGTATCCTCTCATTGGCAAACGACCTGGGCGGACGTCATGCGTCGTGCGTACTTCCGTGTTCCAACGGTGGAACGCATGACGTCGTATATGTACTTGCGTTCCAACCGTGGAACGCATTCAGCAGAGAGCGAAAACGGAAAGACTAAAAGATTAGGACAGCAGTGGGCGGAGCAAAATTTTTTGCTCTCCCAAAAGAGCGCAGGATTTCACAAATGTGGTACTTGTTCTACATGCACGTATCAAAAGAAAAAGACCACTACTTTTACAGGCACTTACACCAAAAGGACGTATGCCATAAAGAAATTTATTCACTGCACATCTACATATGTAATATATTTATTGCAATGTGGATGTGGAGCACAGTATATAGGCAGAACAATCAGACCTATTCATGTCAGACTCCGAGAACACTTTAATAACATTAGAACTAACAAAGTAGAACATAGTGTTCCGAGACACTGCAACACCTGCACATCCTTTAACTGGTCTACTTTGATTGCCATTGGCATAGACTCTATCGAAAAACACTGGAGAGGAGGTAATAAAATGCATGAGCTTGCCAAAAAAGAGGCGCAATGGATATATAATTTAAAAACACTAAAGAATGGATTAAATCAAGACATAGACCTTACAGGATTATTATGATGCCCCCCCCCCCCCCCCCTCCTTTTTCTCTCTTTTTTACCTAAGTGGGTTCACTGGAATCTATAGCAAAACACATATAATGTATGTACATTGACTTTATATTAATTCCTATTTTCTCTTCTTTATAGAACATCTAAAAAGGTTCTGTCAATTCTTATTATTATATGTATATCTGCCAGTCGGATAAATATCATTAAGATTTGCGACACTCTGAACATCCGAAGTTGGGTTTTGCTGGCTTGTTCTTATGACTTACAGGTACATATCTGCGGATCTACAAGAAACTTTACTACATTTTTTAATCTTTATTTAATTTATTTTCACTATATTATACATTTTTATTTACATATCTTTATATATTTTTATATCTCATTTTTTGAGATGATAGAGGGGTATTATACATCCCATATCTCCTGTAGAGTTTGGGTTTTTTTACATCCGCATATATAAATTTATCCATTATGTTTGGATTGTACTTTGTTTATTTTGTAGTGTTTTATATATTAGCCGATTGACTATGTATGTGTAGTTGTCTCTCTCGTAAGCTCGGGTCACCAGTGGGCGGTTTTGCTCCGCCCACTGCTGTCCTAATCTTTTAGTCTTTCCGTTTTCGCTCTCTGCTGAATGCGTTCCACGGTTGGAACGCAAGTACATATACGACGTCATGCGTTCCACCGTTGGAACACGGAAGTACGCACGACGCATGACGTCCGCCCAGGTCGTTTGCCAATGAGAGGATACGTGGAGAAACCCGGAAGTGTCTGTTTCCGCGGTTTTTTCGAAAGGACTCAACAGAAATCACCTGGATCAACTGATATAAAACAAGGACGCTCCGGAACAGCACTCACATCCCTGAAGAAGTCTCTACAAGACGAAACGCGTTGGATTGAGTATTCATACCTTTTTATTTCTATTATAATTGTTTTTATTTGTTCCTGCATTTTTATGGTACGATCAGCTTCATTCCATCTGCATTGTTCATCCATCTAACACCTTGGTCCACTTATTAGTGGAGACATGCTCGCTGATTGCTACCTTGTTGTAAGTACAATCAGTGTAATAAATTTTTGATAATTTTATACAGTACTATTCTATGTATCTCTCTTGTTTTTGCCTATTTTGAGGACTTAACATTTGGAGGGATTCCACGTGTATGCTGTACAGCGAACCGCTACCTATACCCTTTAAGGGAGATATACGCAGAACGACTATACCTGTTGTAAGTTCTCTACCTCCTGGATATTTGTGTTTTTGTCCATTCATACTTCACCATATTATTATATTTATGTTTTAGATTTGATACAAGATCCCATCCTATCATAAGGTTGTATCCTCATTTTTTATGTGCTATCCCTTTTATATAGCGTATATTGCTTGTTTAGCCATATCAGCTATTTTTTTCTACATGTGTGTGTATGTGTTTGTCTTTGTATGTGTTTGTCTGTGAGTGTGTGTGTCTGTGTATGTGTGAGTGTGTGTATGTGTTTGTCTGTGAGTGTGTGTCTGTGTATGTGTTTGTCTGTGAGTGTTTCTGTGTGTGTGTCTGTGTGTGAGTGTGTGTATGTGTTTGTCTGTGAGTGTGTGTCTGTGTATGTGTTTGTCTGTGAGTGTTTCTGTGTGTGTGTCTGTGTATGTGTTTGTCTGTGTGTGAGTGTGTATGTCTGTGTATGTGTGTGTCTGTGTATGTGTGTATGTGTCTGTGTGTGTCTGAATGATTGTATGAATGTGTGTGTCTGTGAGTGTATGAGTGTGTGTTTGTGAGTGTCTGTCAAATCAGTGAGAGTATGTTTGTGATTGAGTGTGTGTCTGTCTGTCAATGAATGAGTGTGTGTCAGATCAGTGAGTCTGTGTCTGTCAGTGACGTCTGTGTGTTTGTCATTGTGTATACACCACTGAGTGTAGCGTGGCGGAGCGCAGTATAGGAGCTTCTGTTTCCTGTACCTGGCCAGACTGAGAGGAGGTGTTCACTGAGAGAGCACTTCCTGTCAATCCAGCCAGGTACAGAAAACTGAAGCTCCTGTAGAGGGTCTGCTCCGCAACGCTACAAGACAGGTATGAGGCACACCAGGAAGGGGAGTGTGACCGCTAAGAGGGTGGGGGGTGCACCAAGGGACAGAGAGGGGAGGGGAGAGAAAAACCAAGGGACAGGGAAAGGAGGGGGGAGGGGAGAGGAACACTAAGGGACAGGGAAGATGGAGGGGCTGGTTAGGAGGCACATAGGTGAAGATGTTAACGTTAGAGGGGGGGGGCGGAAAAATGCATCTTCGCCTATGTACCCAAAAATCCTTGCACCGGCCCTGAGTGTACATTAAAAAAAAACTAGAAAGTTGACTGTGAAATAATAGCAGTCAGTTTCCTTCACGCGTGTGCGTTTCAGGGCCTGCCAGGGCACAGTGTCATACCAGTGCAACTCATATCTGGTGTAACAGTAGTGTACATTTAAAAATAAAACACTTTTTTGACTGTGAAATAATAGCAGTTAGTTGTCTGGAAGCGTGTGCGTTTCAGGGCCTACCAGGGCACAGTGTCACACCAGTGCAACTCATATCTGGTGTAACAGTAGTGTACATTAAAAAAAAAAAACTAGAAATTTGACTGTGAAATAATAGCAGTCAGTTTCCTTCACACGTGTGCATTTCAGGGCCTGCCAGGGCACAGTGTCACACCAGTGCAACTCATATCTGGTGTAACAGTAGTGTACATTTAAAAAAAAAAAATGTTTTGACTGTAATAGATTGAATAGCAGTAAGTTGTCTGCAAGCGTGTGTGTCAGGCCTACAGTGTCTACTCTGCCAGCTTCTGCCAGTGCACAGTGCCACTCATATCTGTTGTCACAGTAGCTTGCACGCATAGTACCACTTATCGAAAAAAAAATGACAGGCAGAAGCAGTCCACCCCGCAGGGGCCGTCAGGGTCGTGGTGCTGTGATTCCCTTTGGCCCTAGAATAATGCCCAGTGTTCAGAGGCCACGTACCCTGAACTCGAAAAGTTCTGAGGATATAGTTGACTGGCTAACACAGGACACCCAATCTTCTACAGCTTCCGCTCGGAACCTCAACACACCATCCTCCTCCATCTTAGCTTCGGGCACCTCTCAAGTTACCACACGCCCGCCTGCCTCCACCACCAACACTAGCACCACAGCCGCTTTACTTGATCTGTCAGAGGAGTTATTTACATATCAGTTGGAAGAAATGAGTGATGCGCAACCATAATTGCCAGAGGATATAGATAACAGGGATATGTCTCAGTCAGGCAGCATTACACACATGGACGTACGGTGTGATGATAATGATGTTGTACCCACTGCTGCTTCCTTTGCTGAGTTGTCAGATACAAGTGAAGCGGTTGATGATGACGATGCGTCCGGGGATGTCACGTGGGTGCCCGCTAGAAGAGAAGAAGAACAGGGGGAAAGATCAGATGGGGAGTGGGGAGACAGAGAGGAGGAGGAGACGAGTTTGAAGCAGGGGGAGGTCGTCGCAAGGAGCTAGTGGCACAGTCAGACAGCATGCATCGGCACATGGGGTCAGCCAGACAGCACACCAATCAACGCATGCTTTTGCCACCACCAGAATGCCATTGCAGAGCTCAGCAGTGTGGCATTTTTTTGTGTGTCTGCCTCTGACAACAGCGATGCCATTTGCAACCTGTGCCAAAAGAAAGAGTCGTGGGAAGTCCAACACCCACCTATGTACAACTGCTTTTCGAGGGCACATGATCGCACATCACAAACACCTATGGGATCAACACATGAGTACAAGCAGCACACAAACTCAAAGCCGCCATCCTCCTCCTGGTCCAGCATCTTCAGCCACGTCAACCACTGCTGTCCTCCTTGCCCCCTCTCAACCATCCGCCACTCCGTCTCTCGCCTTGAGCAGTTTCTGCTCATCTGCCCACAGTCAGGTGTCTGTCAAGGACATGTTTGAGCGTAAGAAGTCAATTTCACAAAGTCACCCCCTTGCCCGGCATCTGACAGCTGACTTGTCTGAACTCTTAGCCCGCCAGCTTTTACCATACAAGCTGGTGGAGTCTGAGGCATTCCAAAAATTTGTAGCTATTGGGACACCGCAGTGGAAGGTACCCGGCCGAAATTTCTTTGCACAAAAGGCAATCCCCAACCTGTACTCGATTGTGCAAAAGGAAGTAATGGCATGTCTGGCACACAGTGTTGGGGCAAGGGTCCATCTGACCACTTATACCTTGACTGCAAAGCATGGTCAGGGCAGGTATATCACCTACACTGCGCATTGGGTAAACCTGCTGACGGCTGCCAAGCATGGAATGCGTGGCTCTGCAGAGGAGTTGGTGACACCGCCACGACTTGCAGGCAGGCCTGCTGCCACCTCCTCTACTCCTCCTACTCCATCCTCTTCCATAACCTCCTCGGCTGGGTTCTCTTCTGCTGCTGCACCTTGCTCCACATCAACGGCACCCCCCACCCCAGCTCCCCAGGTACTATTCCACATCCCGGATATGGCAAAGTCACGCCATCTTGGGGTTGACTTGCCTGAAAGCAGAGAGTCACACCGGACCAGCACTCCTGTCCACCCTGAACGTACAGGTGGATCAGTGGCTGACTCTGCACCAACTGGAGATCAGCAAAGTGGTTTGTGACAACGGAAGAAATTTGTTGGCGGCATTGAATTTGGGCAAGTTGACACATGTGCCGTGCATGGTACATGTTTGTAATCTGATCGTACAACAATTTGTGCATAAGTACCCAGGCTTACAGGACGTCCTGAAGCAGGCCAGGAAGGTGTGTGGCCATTTCAGGCGTTCCTACACGGCCATGGAGCACTTTTCAGATATGCAGTGGCGAAACAACATGCCAGTGAGGCGCTTGATTTGCGACAGCCCGACACGTTGGAATTTAACACTCCTAATGTTCGACCGCCTGCTCCAACAAGAAAAAGCTGTTAATGACTATTTGTATGACCGGGGTGCTAGGACAGCCTCTGCAGAGCTGGTAATTTTTTTGCCACGTTACTGGACGCTCATGCGCAATGCCTGTAGGCTCATGCGTCCTTTTGAGGAGGTGACAAACCTAGTCAGTCGCACCGAAGGCACCATCAGCGACATCATACCATTTGTTTTCTTCCTGGAGCGTGCCCTGCGAAGAGTGCTGGATCAGGCCGTAGATGAGCGTGAAGAGGAAGAGGAAGAGTTGTGGTCACCATCACCACCAGAAACAGCCTTATCAGCATCGCTTGCTGGACTTGCGGCAATGCTGGAAGAGGATTGTGAGGAAGAGAAGTCAGAGGAGGAATGTGGCTTTGAGGAGGAGGAGGAAGACCAACCACAACAGGCATCCCAGGGTGCTCGTTGTCACCTATCTGGTACCCGTGGTGTTGTACGTGGCTGGGGGGAAGAACATACCTTCAGTGAGATCACTGAGGACGAGGAAAGGGACATTAGTAGCTCGGCATCCAACCTTGTGCAAATGGGGTCTTTCATGCTGTTGTGCCTGTTGAGGGACCCTCGTATAAAAAGGCTGAAGGAGAACGACCTGTACTGGGTGTCCACGCTACTAGACCCCCGGTATAAGCAGAAAGTGCCTGAAATGTTACCAAATTACTGCAAGTCGGAAAGGATGCAGAAGTTCCAAAATAAATTAAAAAGTATGCTTTACACAGCGTATAAGGGTGATGTCACAGCACAACAGGAATCTAACAGGGGAAGAGGTGAAAGTAATCCTCCTCCTCCCACGACCACGCTGGCAAGGACAGGACGCTTTACAGACGTGTTGTTGATGGAGGACATGCAGAGCTTTTTAAGTCCTACGCATCGCCACACCCCTTTGGGGTTCACCCTCAGAGAACGACTCGACCGACAGGTAGTAGACTTCCTCGCGTTAACTGCAGATATCGACACTCTGAGGAGCGATGAACCCTTTGACTACTGGGTGTGCAGGCTTGACCTGTGGCCTGAGCTATCCCAATTTGCGATAGAACTTCTGGCCTGCCCCGCTTCAAGAGTCCTGTCAGAAAGGACCTTCAGTGCAGCAAGAGGTATTGTCACTGAGAAGAGAATTCGCCTAGGTCAAAAAAGTCTAGATTACCTCACCTTTATTAAGATGAATGAGGGATGGATCCCGAAGGGACTGACAGTGGGCGATACATTCGACTAAAAAAGGCCTGATGAGGGGGACGCAACAGGGATTAAACTGATAAGAATAGTACTACTTAACACATCACTCCTATCTGGTGGCACATTAGATTGCATGCGCAGTGCCCCCAATTTGAAGTAGGAGGACCGACCAAGCATCTTTTTCCATCTCCGGTTCCTAAAATCGATGCCATATACACGTCCCCTGATAGGGGACGTAACAGGGATTAAACTGATAAGAATAGTACTACTTAACACACCACTCCTATCTGGTGGCACATTAGATTACACGCGCAGTGCCCCAAATTTGAAGTCGGAGGACCAACCAAGCATCTTTTTTTACATCTCCCGGTTCCTAAAATCGATGCCATATACACGTCCCCTGATAGGGGACATGACAGGGATTAAACTGATAAGAATAGTACTACTTAACACACCACTCCTATGTGGTGGCACATTAGATTGCATGCGCAGTGCCCCAAATTTGAAGTAGGAGGACCGACCAAGCATCTTTTTCCATCTCCCGGTTCCTAAAATCGATGCCATATACACGTCCCCTGATAGGGGACGTAACAGGGATTAAACTGATAGGAATAGCACTACTTAACACACCTTATAATAATGCAGAGAGAGGCAATGCAGAGAGAGGAGTCTGAAGAAGAGGAGTCAGAGGAGGAAGGTGGCTTTGAGGAGTTGGAAGACCAAACACAGCAGGCGTCCCAGGCGGCTTGTTGTCACCTTTCGGGGTCCCTTGGTGTTGTACGTGGCTGGGTGGAGGAAGAGACCTTCAATGACATCAGTGAGGACAAGGAACGGGACATGGCTAGCTTGGTATCCAACCTTGTGCAAATGGGGAGTTTGCGGTTGTGCAAATGGACTGTTTGTTATTTGCGGTGCGTTAAACGGGGAGTTTGGTCTGTCACGGTGAAGCGGGCGTAACCCTTACACTACCTGATCGATACAACATCATACCTGATGTTTTAAAGCACGTTATTCCAAACTATTTAGGAATGTTAGGTGATTTATGCCCTTTATGGATTAAAAACAGACTCTACATCAACTATGTAATTTTCCATGGGAGTTTTGCCATGGATCCCCCTCCGGCATGCCACAGTCCAGGTGTTAGTCCCCTTGAAACAACTTTTCCATCACTATTGTGGCCAGAAAGAGTCCCTGTGGGTTTTAAAATTTGCCTGCCTATTGAAGTCTATGGCGGTTAGCCCGGTTCGCCCGTTCGCCCGGAAATTTTTATGTTCGCGACATCTCTAGTTGTGACAACTCTGCAGAATCAGAGTACCAATGGACCTGCTGTCTGCACTAGCACTTTCTTGATCTGCTTGTTCCCTCAGTAATACAGACTTGTGATGACTTTGCAGCTGTTGCTTGACATGACAGTGAGACACTCCACTTGCCTCCTACTCATTTCTCATAAAGGCTGCTAAAGGCACTGAACGTAATCCCAAAGTTTGCTTCATTGGTGCAATACAGTTCCCTCAACCCTTTGCCTTGAATCTGCTTAAAGGGGCACTCCAAGCACCCAGACCACTTCTGCCCATTGGAGTAGTCTGGGTGCCAACACCCACCACCCATAACCCTGCAAGTGTAATAATTGCAGTTTTTATAAACTGCAGTAATTACCTTGCAGGATTAAGTCCTCCTCTAGTGGCTGTCTATCAGACAGCCACTAGAGGGACATCTGTGTTCTTAGAACATTAAAAGTGTTTTAAACGACGCTGGACGTCATGATGCTATGCATGAGGACCTCCAGCGTCACCGGAATTCCCATAGGAAAGCATTGAATAATGCTTTCCTATGGGAAGGTCTAATGCGCTCACGCAGCCATTGCCGCACATGCGCATTAGACTCCCGTGCCGGCTGATGTCGGCGGGGGAGGAGAGTGGGCGGAGCCTGACCCAGCGCCAAGGGACATCGCTTCTGGATTCAGGTAAGTAGCTGAAGGGGTTTTAACCCCTTCAACAACATGGGATGGGGGGTGGGAGGTAGAGAGTCCTGCAGTGCCAGGAAAATGGATATGTTTTCTTGGCACTGGAGAGTCCCTTTAAGTTGCAGGTTTATTTGCATCTGTGGCAATTAAAGCTCTCTGCAACACTAGGATGAACACTAGAACTTGGTTGGTTAATGTTATGGGAAATGTTGATGGTGTAGGTACAGGTGATGTAGTGGTGATGGGGATGGTAACATTGACTGAGGGTGAGCTACTTTTGCCAGTGGTAGCAGGTGCAGCTGATGTCTCAACTGACTTCTTTGGATGAGACGATTATGTAACAGACACAGATGGTCTTGGAGATGGTGGACAAGATGCAGGAGGCAAATGCACATTAGCTGCTGCTCCTACCTGTCCTCTCCACAGTCTCCTCTGTTAATTTCTCTGGCTCATCATACTCATTTCCAAGTAGCTCCTTGGCCAGAGGTGCCTGTAGTAGTTGGAGAAACTGAATTTTCATTAGCGTATTCATCACAATCACTACCATCACCAAATATTGGGAACACTTATTTGGTAGTAGGGGGCACCAAGAAGGTATACCACATGAAGTAACTGTGTTAGAATGAGCTGCATTGCCATTGGAAGCAGCATCACAAGTTGTTGCAGCAGAAAAGAATGGGAAACAAATTGCATCCTGGGTGTTGAATCGAATGTAAAGGACATGCTGCTAATCTTACTATTCTGAGGCTACATACTACTTAAAGTGATGGTGGTGGCCAGTGGCATACAGACAATCCATGGGACCCCAGAGCAAAACTGGTCAACGTGACCCTCCCACACCACCACCCCATACAGACACACCCAGACACACATCGATACAGAGACACATACATACAGACACACAAACATACACACAGATACATACAGACACGTACATAAACACACATACGTAAACACACACACAGACACATAAATACATACAGACACACACTCAGATACTTACAGACGCATACATAGACAGACACACACAGACAGACAGCCACACATACATTCAGACACACACATACATACAGACACAGATACATACAGGCACATACATAGCACATACATAGACACACATATTTTCAGACACACACACACACACACACACACATACATACAGACATACACAGATACATACATACAGAATCAGATACATACAGACACATACATAGACACACATACATAGACACAAACTAGTTCCCACTCTGACTACCTCTCCTTGCTCCCGCGTGGCTCCTGGTGGTTGCTGGGAGGAGTGACCGGGGCAGTCACTTCCTCCCAGAGTCTGACATCATCAGAGGGGGCCTGTTCAGCGCTGTGACCCCTGTGACCACGGTATGTACGCCACTGGTGGTGGCTGTGTTGGTGGTGACAGCACATGGTGTTCCACCTGTCAGAAGCCATGGCACTGCTGCTGTTGGTGTATTGTTGAACAATTTTAGTTTGGGAGCATGATATTAATGATGCTGGGTTTATATTTCTTATCACAGGAAATTAGGTATATAAATGATTGTGTATTGTATAAGCTAACACAACTGTATTTACCAGAAGTAGATGTTTGTGTTGCAATGTACAATGTTTATGTACACCAAAAAGAAAAAAAAAATCAACAAAAATAAATAAATAACTTTGAACATCTGTATATTGGTAAAATAGTCTTACCCAAGGATGAATGGCAAAATGCATGCCAAGGGTCAAATTCCTATCTATCATTCTCTAGTGCTCCAGGCAGTACTAGCTTCTAAATATACCATACAGCTAAATCTAGCCTCACACTAGGATCAATGACTTAAGCTATTTTGCACTCCAACACAGGCACAGCAATGGTAAATGTGCAGGATCATTGTTGGTCTGTTGGTCCCTCAATAGCAGCAAAGTCTGTGGAAAACATCCTGCTTGGAAGTACAGCTGTTTTATTTGAAGTTGGTCAGTTCCCTTGATCTGTGAATAAACTCAACAATAGCTAACTGTCTCCTAACATCAATATCATTTTTTGATACCTCTTAATTGGACAGGGAATCGAGCCCACATGATTGGGCAGACCTCTTGTATACGGTGGAAACATAAGCTGTTAATTCCCACCATCACTTTTCTTTTCCATTCCCATGTTTTTCTGGTGCCAGGAACGGCACTCTGAAGCAAAAATGAAAATAAGCATGTTTCGGCCCATGCAAGTTGGTTCCCCCGAGACCCTAACCGATGGCAGTTCTGAAAATGGAAATTCTTCTGATCACCTGCTCGACCCGAATTCAGCTGGATTTCTAGTGGAGACTTTCCTCAAGTCACTCAAAACACAATTTGCATTTAAAAGTGGTTCTATCAAGTATTGACAGGGGAGGGTGATTTACTATGCAAGCAATGAATGTTTTATTATTATTATTATTATTATTATTATTTTTATTCCACAATAAGCAATATTTTGTATTTTCAAAGTGTTACATACGTAGTGTAAAATGGGGAATGTCCAAAGGGACAAAATAATAAGGCATGGCACTGCAACTTTGTTGTAGGCAAATTGTTATATTTATTATAAAACACAAAGCATATGGTGTAATATTTTATTAAAGTATTACACCATCTGCATAATACTTTATTAAGGTGCCACAAGCACCATGACTCTTTTTAGTCCCTGATTTACATCTTTATTCCTCAAGCTATAAATGATAGGGTTTAGCATTGGAACAATCATCGCATAGAACACAGACACTATCCAATCCCCAGGCTTTTTTTTGCTTTTTTTATTATTAGTTTGTTTTTTTGATTCCACAATAAACAAACTTTTGTAAGTAATACGTGTGTAGTGAAAATGGGGAAATGGGGCCAAATATTAATGCATGGCACTGCAACTTTTGTAGTAAGTAAATTGTGATAATTATTAACTAACACAGATCATATGGTGCATAATACTTTATTAAGGTGCCATAAGCACCATGACTCTCTTTAGTGCCTGATTTACATCTTTATTCCTCAAGCTATAAATGATAGGGTTTAGCATTGGAACAATCATCGTATAGAACACAGACACTATCCAATCCCCATTCACAGAATAAGACGTAGGTGGTCGCAAGTATGCAAATAAAATAGGACAGTAGAATAAAGCAACACAAGTGAGATGAGAGGCACATGTGGAAAATGTCTTATGTCTACCAGTAGTAGAGTGAATCTTAAACAAGGCCAATAGAATACAAGTATATGATATCAGAATACATAACAGAGATCCAACTTCAATAGAACCAGCAAAAGTAAACAAAAACATTTCATTCAAAAATGTGTCCTGACAAGATATCATTAAGATGGGTACAATATCGCAATAAAAATGATTGACATGACTTGAACAAAATACTGGTACTCTAAATGCGCAGTAAGTATGTATCAGTGAATTTATAAATCCTGCACTGTATGCTGTGCAAATGAACTGAATACATCTTTTATTGCTAATAAGTATTGGATAATTCAATGGATGGCATATTGCTACATATCTGTCATAAGCCATGACCGCGAGTAACATTCCTTCCGAGGCACCCAGGCCAATGAAGAAAAACATCTGTACTGCGCAACCAATGACCGAGATTGTTTTATGGACTGAGATGATATTAGCCAAACTGTTGGGTGTAATTGTCGATGAATACACTATATCTACAAGGGATAAATTAATAAGGAAAAAATACATTGGTGTTTGCAGATTAGGTGTAATTCTAATTAATGTAATAATAGTGATATTACCCATCATAGTGATAATATACACTAACAAACATAGCAGAAATAAGGGAAATTTAAGTTTTGGGTTTGATGTGATTCCAGAAAGTATAAGCTCGGTTGCATAGGTTTTATTACTCTGCTCCATTTGTCCAATGATTTCCTTTATAAAAGAGAATTAAGAAAGAATTAAAAGATAATGCAAACAATTTATATATAGACCCTCTGCAAATATGAAAAGTTTAAAGCGATGTGGCATTGTTCACCTACATAGGATGCATTGTGATTCCTACTGGAAGAAATCTTGATAATTGGAGGAGTCCATCGTTCTTTTCTATTAAAATACATTCAAAATAAGTGCTAATTAAAAAACAAACAAACAAACAAACACACACACACAAACCAAAACAGTTTTGAACAGAGGGAATTAATGTGTTTATTCATTGTACTAAGTTTGGTAAATCTAAACTATTCCAGTTGGTTACATAGTTGTGTTGAAAAACATAAAAATAAATTGTTTTAAACATTGCATAACAAACCGGATCATTTGAGATTTCAAAGTGAAATCAAAGTGAATTTCAAATTTAAGGCCAAAGTAGCCAAACTGGATTTTTTAAAGTCAGCTATGATTTCAGTTTGGCTACTTTGGCGTTACATTTTAACTTAACTTTGAATTCTCACATTAGCTAATTACCCATAAGGAATTTATTTATATATTTAATCTGTTTTCTAATCAAATGCTACGTTTCAGATGCTACTTCAATTTTAAAACTTAAATCTAACGAATGATTAGTGATGGCCCGAACGGTTCGCTGGCGAATAGTTCCTGGCGAACATAGCGTGTTCGCATTCGCCACGGATGGCGAACATGTGCGATGTTCGTCATCATTGAGTAAACTTTGACCCTGTACCTCACAGTCAGCAGACACATTCCAGCCAATCATCAGCAGACCCTCTTCCCAGACCCTCCCATCTCCTAGACAGCATAAAATTTAGATTAATTCTGAAGCTGCATTCATTTTTTTTTATTATAATAATTTTTTTGTGTTTATTATACACTATCCTCCATAGCCAGTAACCTGTGTTTATTATTCATTATCCCCCATAGCCAGTAACCTGTTTATTATACATTATCCCCACACAACCAGTAACCTGTGTTTATTATACATTATCCCCCCACAACCAGTAACCTGTGTTTATTATACATTATCCCCCACAACCAGTAACCATTATCCCTCCATAGCCAGTAACCTGTGTTTATTATACATTATCCTCCCCATAGCCAGTAACCTGTGTTTATTATACATTATCCTCCCATAGCCAGTAACCTGTGTTTATTATACATTATCCCTCCATAGCCAGTAACCTGTGTTTATTATACATTATCCCCCCATAGCCAGTAACCTGTGTTTATTATACATTATCCCCCCATAGCCAGTAACCTGTGTTTATTATACATTATCCCCACATAGCCAGTAACCTGTGTTTATTATACATTATCCTCCCATAGCCAGTAACCTGTGTTTATTATACATTATCCCTCCATAGCCAATAACCTGTGTTTATTATACATTATCCCTTCATAGCCAGTAACCTGTGTTTATTATACATTATTCCCCCACAACCAGTAACCTGTGTTTATTATACATTACCCCCATAGCCAGTAACCTGTGTTTATTATACATTATACTCCCCATAGCCAGTAACCTGTGTTTTTTATACATTATCCCCCCATAGCCAGTAACCTGTGTTTATTATACATTATGCTCCCCATAGCCAGTAACCTTAGTTTATTATACACTATCATCCCATAGCCAGTAACCTGTGTTTATTATACATTATCCCTCCATAGCCAGTAATCTGTGTTTATTATACATTATCCCCCCATAGCCAGTAACCTGTGTTTATTATACATTATCACCCCACAACCAGTAACCTGTGTTTATTATACATTATCCCCCCACAACCAGTAACCTGTGTTTATTATACATTATCCCCCCACAACCAGTAACCTGTGTTTATTATACATTATCCTCCCATAGCTAGTAACCTGTGCTTATTATACATTATCCTCCCATAGCCAGTAAAATGTGTTTATTATACATTATCCCTCCATAGCCAGTAATCTGTGTTTATTATACATTATCCCCCCATAGCCAGTAGCCTGTGTTTATTATACATTATCCTCCCATAGCCAGTAACCTGTGTTTATTATACATTGTCCCCCATAGCCAGTAACCTGTGTTTATTATACATTATCCTCCCATAGCCAGTAACCTGTGTTTATTACACATTATCCCCCCATAGCCAGTAACCTGTGTTTATTATACATTATCCCTCCCATAGCGAGTAACCTGTGTTTATTATACATTACCCCTCCCCCCCACAGCCAGTAACCTGTGTTTATTATACATTATCCCCCATGTTCATTTATCATTGGACCTAGGCAGCATGATGTCTTAGGCCGTCCCAGAGAGTGAGTGAGTGAATAATATAATATATATGTTCAGAAACATATTAGTAATATATGTAAATTGGGTTCATGCAAAAAGGGTGAAAAGGTATTAAAGAAAAACACACTTATTGCATCAAATTTACAAAGCCAAACTTTTAAAAGCTTTCCTCATTTCTTTCTCGGGATGAGGAATATATCGGTTGTAGACTGAGGATTTCCATCTGCCCAATCTTTTAATAATATGCACTGGAGTGTCAGTGTTGAAGGAGACCGAAGCTGCCCCTATTCTAAATAAAAGACCCAAGACATGGATACAACCCAATCTTAGGAGTAGTGTTCTGATGTAGAAGATGAATTTAGCCGTAGTCAGAGGGATTCAGTGAGAGTAGTGGTGAAATGTGTGTGGCATGACTGAGTGTGGGTAAGTAAGAGTCAAGTATTTTAATTGGGCACTAGTTCTAGGTGGGATAAAGTGGTATAGCGGATGGATGAGTAGTTTGGTTCGTTTTAGAGGTTTGTAGAGAAAGTATATAGTGATCATGATTTTTAGCGATATTCAATATTTTTAAGGTGGTCCCAGTGCCACCACTCATATCTGGTGTCACAATAGCTTGCATTTAAAAAAAACAAAACATTTTTTTGACTGTAATATAATAGCAGTCAGTTTCCTTCACACGTGTGCGTTTCAGGGCCTGCCAGGGCACAGTGTCACACCAGTGCAACTCATATCTGGTGTAACAGTAGTGTACATAAAAAAAAAAAATATAGAAATTTGACTGTGAAATAATAGCAGTCAGTTTCCTTCACACGTGTGCGTGTCAGGGCCTGCCAGGGCACAGTGTCACACCAGTGCAACTCATATCTGGGGTAACAGTAGTGTACATTTAAAAAAATAAAAATACAGGGGGCTTGTTGTCACCTTTCGGGGACCCTTGGTGTTGTACGTGGCTGGGTGGAGGAAGAGACCTTCTATGACATCAGTGAGGACAAGGAACGGGACATGGCTAGCTTGGTATCCAACCTTGTGCAAATGGGGAGTTTGCGGTTGTGAAAATGGACTGTTTGCGGTTGTTTGCAGTGCGTTAAATGGGGAGTTTGGTCTGTCACTGTGAAGCGGGCGTAACCCTTACACTACCTGATCGATACAACATCATACCTGATGTTTTAAAGCACGTTATTCCAAACAATTTAGGAATGTTAGGTGATTTATGCCCTTTATGGATTAAAACCAGACTCTGCATCAACTATGTAATTTTCCATGGGAGTTTTGGCATGGATCCCCCTCCGGCATGCCACAGTCCAGGTGTTAGTCCCCTTGGAAACAACTTTTCCATCACTATTGTGGCCAGAAAGAGTCCCTGTGGGTTTTAAAATTTGCCTGCCTATTGAAGTCTATGGTAGTTCGCCGGGTTCGCCCGTTCGCGAACATTTGCGGAAGTTCGCGTTTGCTGTTTGCGAACGGAAAATGTTATGTTCGCGACATCACTACGAATGATTATATAAGGATTGATATTAATTAAAAATGTATATTAAACCATACCTGGAAATTTTAAAGATTATCAAACTTATGACAATCTGGAAATTATATTCTTTGGAATAGAGTAACATCTTTTTTAAGCAATCTAAAATCTACTGCACACAAGATGTCATTGTCTTAAGATCCTGGGACATACAATATGGATATTCAGATAAATGATTATTTTAATTTAGAGGTTCCCAACCCAGTCCTCAACTACCCCCTAGCAGTCCAGGATTTAGGGACCACCCCGTAGTGCCTAAAGTGTTTTATTTTCTCCTTTCTTTCTAATAACACTATAGACACAACTGGGTAATCCCTAAATCAGGGGTCAGCAACCTACGGCACGTGTGCCAAGCATGGCACTCAAGGAGCCTTTGCACGTCACTCAAGGCTGCTATAGCCGAACAGGCTCTGGCCTATCAGGAGTCCTGGTGGAACTTCAGTTATCTGCTAGTGCAAAAGGGTGGTGAGGGATCATTCTCAATTTACCATTCCAGCACTTGTAAACAGGAAGTAGAGCAGCCCCCACCAACTATCGCAGATCCTGCCTTTGACCTGTACCTGGCCAAACTGGTCCCCACTGAATCCTAAGGAAGCCACGCACTAGATATACACAAAATTGCAGAATAAGCCTCCCCGTTATACAAATAATACTGACCACCCACAAACAAACACACACAGTCCCCACAAACACCACAAGCAGCCTCTCACATGCAATACCACAAGCAACCCCACACATACACACACCACCAAACACACTGTGACATATCATCCACACACGCAATTCCACAAGAAACCCCCATACACAGCCTACATTCATAGGTATCATAGAAAACACCACAAATTACTAATGAACATATACAATAGAACAGTCTGCATGCACACAAATACAATGTTACAAAGCAGCTGCAACACCCATAAATAACACAAGCAGAATATGGCAACATACACACATACAAAATTTGGGTTGGCACACCAAGGGACTTCGAGATATTGTTTTATCACAGTACTACTAAAAGGTTGCCTACTCCTGCCCAAAACCCTGGACTGTTAGGTGGTACTAGAGGGCTGGGTTTGCAACCACTGTTTCTAACTCATCTGCTAATAATTTTGTTCGCACTGTGGAGCTAAAAAAAGAGCAAAAGTTAGGCTGATAATTTCTGATTTAGTCCTTTCATAGAAAGTGGAGAATATTCTGCTAGTTTTGCTTAAAGGAACCAGATAAGCAGCTTAACTCTTTCCTTATCATTCAGTCAGATTCTCTTAACAGATCTCATAATGTTCTAGAAAAAAAAACACAAAAAAAAAACACTGCTCTTTCTAGCAACAGTGTGGTTAGAAAATCTGAGTTAGCCCAACACTCTCTGATAATAAATGTAGTTCAGGTTTGATAAAATTGACATTGGTAATGTGAACATCAACATTATCTATGTGGCCCTCAGGGATGAGATAGGCCCTAGTTTGTATCAAACCATCCACTAATAAGCTGTAATAGTTACGTTGCTTAGAGTGTCACTTTAAACCTACCCCTAAGTGCAGATGCAACTCTAGCTAAAATACATAGTCCCCTATCGAACTATTTTAATATTGGGGTTGGGTGGGTGTCTTAAACACAAGTGCTTTGTCACTTTATCATCCCTTATGTTTATTCATATATAACTCCTAATCCTAACTGTATGGATTCCTTAAAGGACCACTATAGTGCCAGGAAAACATACTCGTTTTCCTGGCACTATAGTGCCCTGAGGGTGCCCCCACCCTCAGGGACCCCCTCCCGCCGGGCTCTGGAGAGAGGAAGGGGTTAAACACTTACCTTTCTCCAGCGCCGGGCGGGGAGCTTTCCTCCTCCTCTCCTCCTTCCTCGCGACGTCATCGGCTGAATGCGCATGCGCGGCAGGAGTCGCACGCGCATTCAGCCGGTCGCATAGGAAAGCATTTAAAATGCTTTCCTATGGAAGCTGGCGTCTTCTCACTGTGATTTTCACTGTGATTTTCATGCAAGCGCCTCTAGCAGCTGTCAATGAGACAGCCACTAGAGGCTCTGGAGGCTGGATTAACCCTCAGTATAAACATAAACTTAATCCTAGCGGGACCAGGCACCCAGACCACTTCATTAAGCTGAAGTGGTCTGGGTGCCTAGAGCGGTCCTTTAACACTAGCTCTAAATAAAATAAAATGGTGCTCTTATGAATGAAGCTTTAATTTTTATGTATTCTTATATTTTTATATTATTTTAAACGTGAAAACAAATCCATTACATTGCAGATCTTTCACCCTCAAAACGCAACCTCCCGCCTGCTGCAAAGAAGATAATAACAGATAATTCCCTATACATCCTATAGTTAAAACTCACAATGAGACCCTAAAGCACATTTTAAATCACATTAAATCATATCGTAAATCAATGAAATAAAAAAGTCTAGACTCATGATATAAAACATAAAATTTTAATTTCTTTCTAAGTAAAGCGTACGTGTCATAAATAAAAGAGATTTGTATCTGGCACAAAATCACTGTGTAATGTATTGTATCACTGTCACTATTTCCTGCTAAGGCCAATCACAGGGTGAAGTTCGAAAGCTCAGGGTGAGCTTTTTTTTAACTAGAAAGTTGTAGTTTGTGGAATTGGTATAGTGGAATTCTCTGCCTGACGAGGTATTTTATCAGAGTCCATACAGATTTTTAAACAAAAATTGGGATATAATTTCTAATTAGTGGGGTAATAGCTGCTTGAATCAAGGAGATATCTCACTGCCATTTTGGGGTCAAGAAGGAATTTTATTCCTAGTTTGTTGCAAAATTGGAAGCGCTTCAGACTAGGTTTTTTGTCTTCTTTTGGATGAACAGCAAAAACATATGTGAGGAAGGCTGAACTTGATGGACGCAAGTCTCTTTTCAGCTATGTAACTATGTAACTATGATGACGACTTACACACAGTGTGTTTCTGTGCTTTACCAACAAGTGGATAATCTGCGACTGGTTAGTATCTTTGGGAGCAGACATTGTTGATGGACAGCCAATAAAAAATAGCGACAAGTTTGGAAATCAGTCGGTAAATACTAGTGACAAGGTTATCCTCAATATTTGTACAACTTGCAACTTTGTTAGTACAATTTAAGTAGATTCCACAACACATTACCAAATTCATGTACCACTTAATTTCACTCATCAAAACATTGAACTATGTTATACAGTATATGTCCAGAGTTTTACATGTTGTGGAATTAACTGTTCTCCTATGACTTTTTCTGAACCAAATGAAAACCAAAATAATTTTTGTTATATAGTTACATAGTTACATAGCTCAAAAGAGAATTGCGTCCATCAAGTTTAGCCTTCCTCACATGTTTTTGCTGTTGATATTGCTGTTAATGAAATGCTCATACCTTTAGCTCCTATCCATTGCTCTATTATAATTGTAAAATTGCTGTACCTTTCCTACATCATCTCCAGTGTGTCTTCTAATTATAATTAATCTAAAAATCCACATAGGACCAAAACAGAATATAATTCTTCTCTCTGTATCAGAGGTATGTTTTCATACAGACCTGCATGAGTGTTAAGTTGCAACACTTGTATGTTCAGCTGTTTGTCCGGCTGCAGATTATACACTACATTTTCTTTTTTATAAACCTAAATTTGGGATATGCAACAAGGTGTTTATTTACTAAATGGTGAATAATTATGAATTCAGAACAACATTTGCATAGTTTAGGTCAAATTAACACGAGCTGGAAATATTCTCAAATTCAGCTATGTTCGAGACATCAACTTTTTGGCCTGGATTTAGCAAATTTGGTTCTCAACTCACCACAGTGCACTTTTATAAATAAAAAAAAAATTCTGTTTGGTTTTCTCAGATCTATAAGGTTTTTTCACTAAGCTGTGAATTGTGCTAAACTGATAATTATAATATACATCTTGGGCCAAACCTGCTTCATCAGAAAACATTCTCCAACAGTTATTTGGTTACTTTTTTTTTTTTTTTTCACAATTTGTGATTCCCTAGTTAGTCTCCAGTATTTCCCTTATAACTCTATGATGCAAATTGGTTGTTAGCAAAAAAAAATTATAATAATAATTTGAAAAAAATGCTAATTCTATCAGTTTCATTAGTTTTGATAGGCAAATTAAACCGCTATCAACAACAAGAAATTAATAACCAATCTGACATTGTTTAGTTCAAATCAACTGGACATTCTTGACATTTAAAATGTGATCCGATCTAAAGTGTGAAATGACATGATTATAAAACAATTGTACCTGCAATAAAGCAAACACCAAAAAAGGCTTTTCTTGTGTTTCAATGCCGTCTTTTAAAGAAAATAAAAAGTCTGGTTGTCACTGTTTATATTATATTGCTAGGAGAGAATTGTTTACCCAAAGAATCCTTTGAGATTTTGTGGATTTATTCCATTGTGGTTATTGTTATAATTTTCTATATGTCTTTGTTATCTCAGTTCAAGTAAATAATGTTAAACTTGATGTATGTAGTCACAATCTATGGTTATATATACCATTTATATACATATATTCACAATTACCTACAGATACAGTGTATATATTCACTAAATGTAGAACTGAGATGACTCACCAGGTAAGTAGCCAAGCTGTCCTTAAACAGTTTGAAAGTTTACATTTGCAAGGCACTCTTGGCACCATAACCACTACAGCAGGCTTCACTTTTTTCCTCTCTCAACTTTATCCATCCCCTCTCAAGCAGTTTCAATGCACAATTCTGTCCTCTGATTATGGATGTGCCAATTAAAGCTCACTCTAAGTGGCCATCACAAATTTAACACCAACACATTATGTTAAACCATTCTCCCCAAATATTTTCCCACCCTGCATGAAGTTGTTGGAGGAAGTCTCACACCACACCAGACTTTCCTCATTACAAACTAATGCTACATTATTTAAGCTCTGTCCTCTCCTTTGCCAAATAAGAGTACCGTATATACTCGAGTATAAGCCGACCCGAATATAAGCCGAGGCCCCTAATTTTACCCCCCAAAAATGGGAAAACTTATTGACTCGAGTATAAGACTATGGTGGGAAATGCAGCAGCTACTGGTAAATTTCTAAATAAAATTAGATCCTTAAAAAATTATATTAATTGAATATTTATTTACAGTGTGTGTATATAATGAATGCAGTGTGTGTATGAGAATGCAGTGTGTGTGTATGAGAATGCAGTGAGTGTGTATGAGAATGCAGAGTGTGTGTATGAGAATGCAGTGTGTGTATGAGTGCAGTGTGTATATGAGTGCAGTGTGTATATGAATGCAGTGTGTGTGTATGAGAATGCTGTGTGTATGAGAATGCTGTGTGTATGAGTGCAGTGTGTGTGTATGAGAATGCTGTGTATGAGTGCAGTGTGTGTGTATGAGTTCAGTGTGTGTGTATGAATGCAGTGTGTGTGTATGAATGCTGTGTGTATGAGTGCAGTGTGTGTGTGTATGAGAATGCTGTGTGTATGAGTGCAGTGTGTGTGTATGAATGCAGTGTGTGTGTATGAATGCAGTGTGTGTGTGTGTATGAGTGCAGTGTGTGTGTATGAATGCAGTGTGTGTGTATGAATGCAGTGTGTGTGTATGAATGCTGTGTGTGTATGAATGTTGTGTGTATGAGTGCAGTGTGTGTGTATGAGAATGCTGTGTGTATGAGAATGCTGTGTGTGTGTATGAATACAGTGTGTGTGTATGGATGCAGTGTGTGTGCATGAATGCAGTGTGTGTGCATGAATGCAGTGTGTGTGTATGAATGAAGTGTGTATGAGTGCAGTGTGTGTGTATGAGAATGCTGTGTGTATGAGTGCAGTGTGTGTGTATGAATGCAGTGTGTGTGTGTATGAGTGCAGTGTGTGTGTATGAATGCAGTGTGTGTGTGTATGAGTGCAGTGTGTGTGTATGAATGCAGTGTGTGTGTATGAATGCTGTGTGTGTGTATGAATGCTGTGTATGAGTGCAGTGTGTGTGTATGAGAATGCTGTGTGTATGAGTGCTGTGTGTGTGTATGAATGCAGTGTGTGTGCATGAATGCAGTGTGTGTGTGTATGAGTGCAGTGTGTGTGTGTGTGTGAATGCAGTGTGTGTATGTGTGTGTGTAATGCAGAGTGTGATGCAGAGCCTTGGTGGGGGGTGGGCATTTTTATTTTTTAATTATTATTTTAATATTTTTTTGTTTCATTACATTTTTTTATTATTATTATTTTTTATTTTATTATTATTATTTATTTAATTTTTTTTTATTATTTTTTTTTTTATTATTATTAATATATATATGCATTTTTTCGTCCCCCCTCCCTGCTTGCTAGCTGGCCAGGGAGGGGGGCTCTCCTTCCCTGGTGGTCCAGTGGATGGGCACTGTGTAGGAGGGGGCTGTGGGGGCTGCAGAGAGATGTTACTTACCTTTCCTGCAGCTCCTGTCAGCTCTCTCCTCCTCCGCCGGTCCGTTCAGCACCTCGGTCAGCTCCCAGTGTAAATCTCGCGAGAGCCGCGGCTCTCGTGAGATTTACACTGTGAGCTGACAGAAGAGCTGAACGGACCGGCGGAGGAGGAGAGAGCTGACAGGAGCTGCAGGAAAGGTAAGTAACATCTCTCTGCAGCCCCCACAGCCCCTGTCTGTATTATGGCAATGCAAATTGCCATAATACAGACTCTGACTCGAGTATAAGCCGAGTTGGGGTTTTTCAGCACAAAAAAATGTGCTGAAAAACTCGGCTTATACTCGAGTATATACGGTACTTCCCCTCCTTCATCAGTACCTATTCTCATGACCATAAATTTATTTTTAAGATCTTTAACTCCTTACTCGGCTCCGCTGCAAACACTTCCCACACCTGTCTTGCGCGTAAGTAGAGGGTATTGTGTATGGGCCATAACTAGAAACCCTTGCCCTTATCCACCCGAAATAACCAAACCACAGACTTACCTGGTGAAAATAGACCATAGCTTTATTACAAATTATAAATATTTATATCTTCAACATAAACTTTACAACATATTAACTTAATCCTGCTCCTTTCAAGCACCATAGGGTCCCTTGCACCCCACTAATAGTTCCAGGACAGCACTTCTGACCACACAATACAAAATTTCAGGAACATAAGCCATAACTGTGCCAAATCCTTCTGGTTCGTTCCTCCCAGATCCCACACCGGAATAGTGCCAAGGTCGTTACCCACCAGATGAATTATGAGTACATCAGGAACACCGAGTAGGCGGATCAACTGTTCCATTTCAGGCAGCAGGTGAGCCCAGCGCATGCCCCGGTAACCAAACCAGCGGACGTCCGCCAATGCTGGCGATAAACCCAGTCGCAGTCCCCTGGGATGAACCTCTGCACGCTGCTGTGTTCAATAAACATAAGAATGGCCGATCACCCACACTTGCCTTCCGGCACCTACGGAGACAAAACGGGGAACGTAATCAGTTCGGCTGGACGAACATAAGAATGGAACCTGCTAGATTCCCACTTCCCAACCCCCCGTGAGCCTCCTCTGAAAACCACAGGTGTGACGCTTCATTGGCAGTTCCAATCCAGAAGGAGTGCCCTCCAAACTCAGCACTAGGCATCCCAAGGGCCTTCAGCGCCATGCGGACGACCCTGATAAACTGAACACGTGATGGAAAACTAAAATCACTGTGAACCAGGAATGGGCCAGCGGACACGGGGCGAACTCAGCAGAATGCCGGAAAACATGCGACCGGACAAACCACTGAACCAGAGATCTGCTGTAACGAGACCCAGGTACCACGGCTGAGAACATCCGTCTTGAACTTACGCAGCAAGAAATGTACAGATCCTTCCTAAATGAACACGTCTCCAAACAATACTCCCCCAGGGACCTTCTTGTTGGGGCTAACGAGCTTCCCCACCTGCATGGCCCTGAAAAAGGTGAGCACGAATGCCAAACGAAACAGAGCCACTTCGAAATCAGAAGAGCAAACCTGTGGCAGAACCTGAAACAGGCCCACCATCAGAGCACCAGAGCCTGGCCTCCGTGAATCCAAAACCTTGGGCACCCTACGCCAACTCCTCATCGCCAATGATATTAAAACATCCTTTGTAAGATCCGGAGCCCTGGTGAGCTTGAACCAAAAGCTTAGCCCAGATAACTTACCCGAAAGAGCTGAAGGGGAGCATCCAGACGCTTCCCAAAACCACAACAGTTGTAACAAGCCATGCAGACGCTCCGCATCAGATCGGAAACCACCGAGCTGCCTCTCAAAATTCACCCACTCCCCCCATGCCTTACCATATCACAGCCAAGTAGATTCCGAAACCGAAACCCGAATCCACAACATCACTCGGTCAGCCCAAGTCCCCAGAGATCCGCCAGGCACGGGAAGCCCACCTTGTTCTCTTTAAGTTCAGAAGTTCAGTTTGTATAACACCTGTATATTCAGTTTGTTACTGTCATGGAGTAACACTTCCGGGTTCGGCACTCAGCGGTGAAGAGCCGGACCCCGCCTCCCTCTGACACAGCTCTGACGGTATTTAGGGAGACTGGGCCAGAGAGAGGGGGCTTGGTGATTGATTGTGTGAGCTAACGTGTGAGCTGCCTCCGTGAGACCGCAGGCTCCACAGGCTCAGCTACTGGGAGCTACTTCCACCAGACTTACCTCTCCACAAGCTCAGACAAGCCGTTCCAGCCTTTGAGCAAATGCAAGGATTGCTGCATGCCATAAAGGATTACTGGAGAACGGATACTTTGCTACTTTACAAGTGGACCATATCTCTGAACTATTGGAGGACTACCCATATTAACCTTAAGTATATATTTCAGCTATTTGTCTGCAATATCATTTATTAATGAACTAATGCTTGCTTACTCAAATCTTCATTGCTACAAGTTACTAATCTCATGAAGGACAACTCCCATCATGCGTATTCACTATGAACTGTTTCTTGCTTTGCATTTACATTCAGTGCTTCAAGTTACTAATCTCATGAAGAACGACTCCCATCATGCTTATTCACTATGAACTGTTTCTTGCTTTGCAATTACATTCAGTGCTTCAAGTTACTAATCTCATGAAGGACAACTCCCATCATGCTTATTCACTATGAACTGTTCTTGCTTTGAAAATATTCTTAGCTACTTGATTATTGTTCCTATTGAAGATTATTCTCATGAACTAATGTTACTTAATTCATCTCTGAAGAAATACTTAATAATGAACTTTGTGTTGTTGATTACTTGCACTTCTTCTTATTGGATTATTGCCTAAATGCAATTCATTTAAGTTTAACACTTATTAAAACTTTGGATGAATCAAGTAACCAGAGATTCTCTCTTTTCTTAAAGCTACAGCATTGATACTTAAGGATTCTCAATTTCTTCACTATTGTAATTAGGGAGATTACAAGCTGCAGTTGAGTTCAAATCCAAATCACCCCTAGTAGCGTAACAGTTACTCAGTATTGGTTATCGGTTGTTTAAGAAATAATTTTTTCAAACATAACTTTCTTTTAAACCTATTCAAATCTAAATATACACTGAATTTGTCTATTGGCATTGTAGGGGCAAACCCAAGCCCTTTTTCCAATACTTCCACCTGTCTAGAAGTCAGTTCTCTTTAGGAAAGATTGAAGATTTCATTTTGTTTCGGTATCTGTCTCTCCTTTCCTTTATGTAGGTGTATTCCTCCTCTATTTCCATTTCTTCTAAACTTCAATTTCTTCTTTCCATTCCCTTTCTTTTTGGTGCCAAGAATGGCTCTCTAAAACACTAGCATGCTTGGGCCCATGCAAGCGTGTTCCCCCCAAGATCCTATCAAATGGCAGTTCGGAAAACAGAAATTCTTCTGATCACTTGATCGACCATAATTTGGCTGAATTTGTAGTGGAGACTTACCTCGAATCACTCAAAACACAATTTGCATTTCAATATCAATATCAATAATTGACAGAGAAGGGTGGTTTATTATGCAAGGTTTTTTTTGCTTTTTTATTATTAGTTTGTTTTTTTGATTCCACAATAAACAAACTTTTGTAAGTAATACGTGTGTAGTGAAAATGGGGAAATGGGGCCAAATATTAATGCATGGCACTGCAACTTTTGTAGTAAGTAAATTGTGATAATTATTAACTAACACAGATCATATGGTGCATAATACTTTATTAAGGTGCCATAAGCACCATGACTCTCTTTAGTGCCTGATTTACATCTTTATTCCTCAAGCTATAAATGATAGGGTTTAGCATTGGAACAATCATCGTATAGAACACAGACACTATCCAATCCCCATTCACAGAATAAGACGTAGGTGGTCGTAAGTATGCAAATAAAATAGGACAGTAGAATAAAGCAACACAAGTTAGATGAGAGGCACATGTGGAAAACGTCTTATGTCTACCAGTAGTAGAGTGAATCTTAAACAAGGCCAATAGAATACAAGTGTAAGATATCAGAATACATAACAGAGACCCAACTTCAATAGAACCAGCAAAAGTAAACAAAAACATTTCATTCAAAAATGTGTCCTGACAAGATATCATTAAGATGGGTACAATATCGCAATAAAAATGATTGATATGACTTGAACAAAATACTGGTACTCTAAATGCGCAGTAAGTATGTATCAGTGAATTTATAAATCCTGCACTGTATGCTGTGCAAATAAACTGAATACATCTTTTATTGTTAATAAGTATTGGATAATTCAATGGATGGCATATTGCTACATATCTGTCATAAGCCATGACCGCGAGTAACATTGCTTCCGAGGCACCCAGGCCAATGAAGAAAAACATCTGTACTGCGCAACCAATGATTGAGATTGTTTTATGGACAGAGATAACATCAACCAAACTGTTGGGTGTAATTGTCGATGAATACAATATATCTACAAGGGATAAATTAATAAGGAAAAAATACATTGGTGTTTGTAGATTAGGTGTCATTTTAATTACTACCATAATAGTGATATTACCCATCAATGTGATAATATACACTAACAAACACAACAGAAATAGGGAAAACGTAAGTTTTGGGTTTGATGTGATTCCAGAAAGTATAAGCTCTGTTGCATAGGTTTTATTACTCTGCTCCAGTTGTTCAATGATTTCCTTTATAAAAGAGAAATAAAAAAGAATTAAAAGATAATACAGACAATATATATCTAGACCCTCTAAAAAATACTTAAAGTGTAAACATATGTAGCATTGTTTACCTTCGTAGAATGCATTGTAATTCCGACTGGAAGAAGTTTTGATAATTGAAAGTGTCAATTCTTTTCTATTCCAATACATTCAGAATAGGTGCTAATTAAAAAACAAACAAACAGAAAACAGATTGGGACAAAGAAAATAAAAGAGTTTATTCATTGCAGTAAATTTGGAAAATCTTAAATATTTAATTTGGTCATATATCTGCATTATAGTAAAAAAAATCAAAATTAGTTTGGATGCCATTTTGTATTTTAATTATTACACAACGAACAGTGTTTTTCATTAAAGAGAAAATTTAAAGTGAAATCAAAGTGAATTTTTTTTTGAAGGTTTTTATTAATTTTGAACAACATGGGGGAAGACAGTATCATAAGTCACATCCGCATCAAGTATCACATCAGCATTTACAGTCCGACAGCATATTGGGGTACAGAAGAGAAAGCATGGCATTTTCAAATTCATGGCAATGTCATATTACAGTAACTCCTGAACGACACACGTTATATGACGTGCACTTGCTACACATGCAATACCCTCCATACGTCTAAGTAATTATTTTGAAGAATAATCTGCTGCAATTTAGCGGAAGATTTACCGCGTTTTGTGTTAGTGGCTTGTAGGACCCTATCGTTTGAGGTGGAGTTGAGCGACTGGTCTAACCGATCACTACCTCCCCAAACTTGTGGAGCGGAACTAGGACACACAGTTTTTCAAGGAAAGAGGGGTGTCTGTCATGTGTCTTCCTGAATATACAATCAGGAAGGTATAGGGTTCGTTGCTAAAATAGCATTGCTGTAACAAAAATCTGCCCGCCTCATTCCCTTTTTTTTAACGAAGTTAAAGGAGACTGCTCTGCTAACTAATATCGACACTCTTCTCTTTTTGGTTTTAAACTAAATTTGGGTCGAATTCCCCACTGGAAATGAGTTTCTTGGCAAAAAAAAGACGTGGGCATTAAGTTTCCGTGCCTCCATCAGTGTCAGCCTGCATTTATTGGGAGAATTTAGCCCCTTGACAGTAGGAGTGTGTCTGAATTACCCTTATGCTATCGAGAGGGAGGGTGCAATTGTTGGTCTCCAACGTGAAGAACTCTTGTTTTTTTATATTTTTTAAAAATTATGTTTTTTGGGGGGGGTTCTCTTTTGAAATATTTTTGTGATTTTAGTAGTTTTTTGGGGGGTTTTGAATACAGGCCCATCTCATGTATCCTCTCGTGCACCATAAGCACCTATGTGCTTCAAATATCGCCTCCACTCCCACCTCTGGGTCCCCAGGGGGTGGTCTTGAGGCTGTTGCCCCGAGATATGATGCCCATGTCACCTGCATGTCATCATGCCTCGTCAGATAGTGAGAAGTTGACCCTAACAAAAAAGGGGAGGGGTGAAGGAAGGGGGAGAACAGAAAGAAACATATAACTATGTACAAAAAGTCGTCAATCGTGGTGCATTTGCGTGCCAATGACATAAACATAGCTCTTGTGAGTTGCTGGAGGGGGTCGCCCCGGCTGAGAACCACTTATTCCCTTACGAGAAAGAGAGTACAGTTATACCCAAAACATCAATAGCTCTTGTAATTGTGGGACTCTAGGTCTGAACAGGTCAGTATACCTCCTAAGATCTAACTAGTAAACTGAGAACTTGGCACTTGTGAAATAGGTAGGACAGTCAGGGCAAATACATAATGGGGGCCGAAGCCCTTAAACTGAGTATCGTATCTGTCCGTCGTGGATAGACATCTCCACAGCATGTTTTGAGTAAGAGCACAGTCACTTTGCCTTGGGTGCCGTATGCCAGTCTGAGTGAACTTTCGGCGGCGTGTTATGTACCTTGCTAGAAGGCCCTTGCCCTCCAAGCTCTTCTACCGGAATCTTCCATTCTCCCAATGTGTTCTTGGCTTCTTCAATCATTGTAATGCGTAGACTTGCGCCCTTATGCCTGATGATAAGATGGGCTGGGAAGCCCCATTTGTACATCCCATTAGCTTTTCTCAGCTCCAGCGTTATCTGAGCCAATGCCCTCCTTTTTTGGAGTTTGGAAGCTGACAAATCTGTGAATAGCTTCACATTGAAGTACCGGCCCGGCAGGGCTGCCAAAGCCTTGAGGCTTGCATAATCCTGTCCTTGGTGGTGTAATAATGCATTTTAGTTATAACGTCCCTGGGTGCTGATTGCGGTGAGTTGCGTGGCTTTGGAAGTCGGTGGATCAGGTCCAAGAGAAAGTCCTGATCAGGCAATTCTGGCACCAGGGCTTTGAAAAGCTCCCTAGTGTAGGGTGCAAGCTCTTGCGGCGAGATTTTCTTTGGGATCCCTCTTAGACGTATGTTACTATGTTTGTCCCTGTCTTCGTGGTCCGCCACTCTCTCTGTCAGACTGCCTATCTTGACATGCAGCTCATAGTAGAAAGCAGCAAGGTTATTGTGCGCTGAGATTATTTCTTCAGTCTTGTCCTCAAGCTGTGCCGTCCGTTCTACTATTGTCTGAACATTTGACCTGACATTTCTGGCCAGTTTGGCGAACTCGGCCTGCATTGTTAATTGAAAATCTAGCAGCATTTTGTGAACAGAGGAGTCGGTCGCTGGGATAGAGGTATGTTGCGAGATACATTTGCGGTCGCTGCGATCAGAGCAGGACGCCAGCAAGCATGGGACTTCAGAGCCATCTTGAATTCTTGGCGAGGACAAGGCCACAATTTGCAAAGATGCTTTCTATTTAACTTTTTTAGCTGATTTCTGTGCCATTGTTGTCTGGATGGTATCTGCACCTGTTTCGGATTGTTTTTTGGCGTATAACAATATTATAATCGCTGTAATGTGGATCTCTCAGCAGGCGCTAACCACTCACGCATCCATTCCGCTGAGCTGCGAAACTACGCCCCATGAATTTCAAATTTAAAGTTAAAATAGCCAAACTAGATTTTTTTTTTGTTAGCGATGCATTCAGTTTGGCTGCTTAGGCCTTACATTTGAAAACGTATTTATATACTTAATCCCTTCTTCCAGTGTCATGGTTCAGAGGCTGCTTACATTTTAAAACTTAAATATGCTAAATGATTATATCAGGTTGGTATCTATTACTATTTATAATAGCCCATACTTGGAAATTTTAAAGTTTCATCTACGACAAACCACAACATTCTACTTGTTGGAACAAAGTTAAATCTTTTTTCCTGTTGCTAATGAATTTGAGATTCTTTAAGCAATCGAAAGTCTACTGCACACAAGATGACATTCTCTTACAATCCTGGGACATACAGCATTGATATCCAGATATATGATCACTCTAACTCATCTGCTAACAATTTTTTTTTTTAGCACTTTTGGTTTTCTATAGAAAGCAGAGAATATTCTGAAAGTTTTGTTTTATGGAACCAGATAAGCAGCTTAACTCTTTCCTTATCATCCAGTCCAATTATTTTAATTGATCTCATACTGTTATAAAAACACTGCTCATTCTAACAGTAGTATGGATAGAAAAACCGAGTGAACCCAGCACTCTCTGATAATAAATGCAGTCCAGGTTGAATGAAATTGACCTTAATAATGTGAAAATGTTAATTCAGCATTATGTGGCCAAGGAGGGTGAGGTCCCTCAGGGTTGAGATGAGCCTGTATCAAACCATCCATAAATATATCTATATCTGAAACATATTTTTATATGAATAAAAACTCTAAAAGTATGAGACATTTAAAAATGTATTTTCTTAGTACTGCATAGCATTTTTACTGTGGATGTCATAATACGGTTAGATTTTACTGCAATAAAATACACATATTTGTATTCAGTTATGTCTCACAAGAACAATGGTACCACCCATATACAGGTTTTATGGTGTATTGGAAAGTTATAGGGTCAAATATAGGGCTATTCCATTTCCAGTTTGTACACATTGAATTTTAGCAGATTGGGTATGTTGCTGTATGGCAGCCCAGAAATGAAAATTACCCCCATCATGGCATACCATTTGGAAAAGTACACAACCCAGGGTATTTAAAATGGGGTTTGTCTAGTCTTTCTTTCTTAGAGGGCACTTGGTCACAAACACTGGCCAAAGTTAGTCTTCATATTTTTTTTGGTTGCATTTTTCACAAATAAACTGCCCTTTTGCCAATGATATCAACATTATCTATTTTAGTTTTCCAAAACACTCATATTTCTGATCAGTAATGTCTCATGAGTTCAACAGTAAGCCCTTCGTCCAGGTTTTATGATGTTTTGAAAAGTTACAGGATCAAATAGAAGACTTGCCCATTTTTGTTTTTACACATTAAAATTTGACAGATTGTTTATGGCAGCCCAGGAATGAGAAGTACCCCATCATTTGAAAAAGTAGGCAACACAGGGTATTCAAAATGGAATATGTCCTTTCTTTTTTAGTGTTCACTTTGTCAAAAACCCCTGCCAAAATTAGCAATCATATTAGTTTTTGCATTTTTTACACAAAACTGCACTTTCACTGATGATATCAATGTTGTGATACATTTTACTGTTTAAACACTCATATTTGTATTCAGTAAAGTCTGATTAGCAAAACAGTATCCCTATGTACAGGTTTATGGTGTTTGAAAAGTTACATATAGATATATAGAGCTTGCTAAATAAATTCTCTGGACTTTCTGCCTGGGTTACCAGGCACATCCCTCAAATTTTAATTAGTAAAATCAGATAATTATGTAAAATATATACGTATACCACACACATATATGTATAGATAGATATATTTAATTTGGGCAATACTATTTTTTCCCCTGTTTTAGGCACTGGGGGGGGGGGGGGAGGGGTGGGGGGCTACTTGACTGCCCAGGCCGTCCCCTGCAGGCAACTCCATAGCAATCACATGGACGGTGGGTGTCTGATTCACCAAAGGGGGACTGCCTGAGGCAGTCCCCGAGAATGGGATTACGGCACAGGTAATTTTGCCGGTTCTCCTGGGGCCGAGAGCTGTTATGTCATTCCATGCCACCGCAATGGCTAAAGCCCATTATAATGTGGGCGGCATGAGACGGTGTAACTGCTTAAAGGAGTTAAAACATATTAAACAATATCAAAAAGCAATACAATTAAAAAAGGCTAGGCTTATAATACAATAAATACAATTGTGACCTCTTTATTTATTTACAGAGATATCTATCTGTTACAAAATCACTATATGTATTGTATCACTGTCACTATCTCCTGCTAAGACTAATCACAGGGTGAAGTACGCATGCTCATTGTGAGCTTTCTAACTGGAAAGTTGTAGTTTCTATGATGACAACTTACACATAGTATGTTTCAATGCTTTACCAACAAGTGGATAATCTGCGACTGGTTGGTATCTTTGACTTTATTGACGGACACCCAAACGAAAATAGAGACAAATTTGGAAATCAGTCAGTAAATACCAGCTGTTACTAAGTACAGGCTGGTTAACAGCAAAAACTTGCAGTTGCTATTTAGTTACTTTGTTAGCCCAATTCATGTACCATTTAATTTCACTCATCAATACATTGAACTATGATATACAGTATACGTCCAGAGTTATACATGCTGTGTAGTGATGTCGCAAACATAACATTTTCGGTTCGCGAACAGCGAACGCGAACTTCCGCAAATGTTCGCGAATGTGCGAACCGGGCGAACCGCCATAGACTTCAATGGGTAGGCGAATTTTAAAACCCACAGGGACTCTTTCTGGCCACAATAGTGATGGAAAAGTTGTTTCAAGGGGACTAACAGCTGGACTGTGGCATGCCGGAGGGGGATCCATGGCAAAACTCGGAAAATTACATAGTTGAGTCTGGTTTTAATCCATAAAGGGCATAAATCACCTAACATTCCTAAATTGTTTGGAATAACCTGCTTTAAAACATCAGGTATGATGTTGTATCAATCAGGTAGTGTAAGGGTTACGCCCGTTTCACAGTGACAGACCAAACTCCCCGTTTAACGCACCGCAAACAACCACAAACAGTCCATTTGCACAACCGCAAACTCCCCATTTGCACAAGGTTGGATACCAAGCTAGCCATGTCCCGTTCATTGTCCTCACTGATGTCATTGAAGATCTCTTCCTCCACCCAGCCACGTACAACACCAAGGGTCAAATTAGGGGCACTGCGCGTGCAATCTAATGTGCCACCAGATAGGAGTGGTGTGTTAAGTAGTACTATTCCTATCAGTTTAATCCCTGTTACGTCCCCTATCAGGGGACGTGTATATAAGGCATCGATTTTAGGAAGCGGGAGATGGAAAAAGATGCTTGGTCGGTCCTCCTACTTCAAATTTGGGGCACTGCGCATGCAATCTAATGTGCCACCAGATAGGAGTGGTGTGTTAAGTAGTACTATTCTTATCAGTTTAATCCCTGTTACGTCCCCTATCAGGGGACGTGTATATAAGGCATCGATTTTAGGAAGTGGGAGACGGAAAAACATGCTTGGTCGGTCCTCCTACTTCAAATTTGAGGCACTGCGCGTGCAATCTAATGTGCCACCAGATAGGAGTGGTGTGTTAAGTAGTCCCCCTCATCAGGCCTTTTTTAGTCGAATGTATCGCCCACTGTCAGTCCCTTCAGGATCCATCCCTCATTCATCTTAATAAAGGTGAGGTAATCTAGAATTTTTTGACCTAAGCGACTTCTCTTCTCAGTGACAATACCTCCTGCTGCACTGAAGGTCCTTTCTGACAGGACACTTGAAGCGGGGCAGGCCAGAAGTTCTATCGCAAATTGGGATAGCTCAGGCCACAGGTCAAGCCTGCACACCCAGAAGTCAAGGGGTTCATCGCTCCTCAGAGTGTCAATATCTGCAGTTAAGGTGAGGTAGTCTGCTACCTGTCGGTCGAGTCGTTCTCTGAGGGTGAACCCCGAAGGGCTGTGGCGATGCGTAGGACTTAAAAAGCTCTGCATGTCCTCAATCAACAACACATCTGTAAAGCGTCCTGTCCTTGCCGGCGTGGTCGTGGGAGGAGGAGGATTACTTTCACCTCTTCCCCTGTTAGATTCCCGTTGTGCTGTGAAATCAGCCTTATACACTGTGTAAAGCATACTTTTTAATTATTTTGGAACTGCTGCATCCTTTCCGACTTGCCATAATTCGGTAACATTTCAGGAACTTTCTGCTTATACCGGGGGGTCTAGTAGCGTGGACACCCAATACAGGTTGTTCTCCTTTAGCCTTTTTATATGAGGGTCCCTCAACAGGCACGACAGCATGAAAGACCCCATTTGCACAAGGTTGGATGCCGAGCTACTTATGTCCTGTTCCTCGTCCTCAGTGATCTCTATGAAGGTATGTTCTTTCCCCCAGCCATGTACAACACCACGGGTACCAGATAGGTGACAACGAGCACCCTGGGATGCCTGTTGTGGTTGGTCGTCCTCCTCCTCCTCAAAGCCACATTCCTCCTCTGACTCCTCTTCCTCACAATCCTCTTCCAGCGTTGCCGCAGGTCCAGCAAGCGATGCTGATAAGGCTGTTTCTGGTGGTGATGGTGACCACAACTCTTCCTCTTCACGTCATCTACGGCCTGATCCAGCACTCTTCGCAGGGCACGCTCCAGGAAGAAAACAAATGGTATGATGTCGCTGATGGTGCCTTCAGTGCGACTGACTAGGTTTGTCACCTCCACAAAAGGACGCATGAGCCTACAGGCATTGCGCATGAGCATCCAGTAGCGGCAACTGCTCAAGGCGAGAGACGGAGTGGCGGATGGTTGAGAGGGGGCAACGAGGACAGCAGTGGTTAACGTGGCTGAAGATGCAGGACCAGGAGGAGGATGGCGCTTTGAGTTTGTGTGCTGCTTGTACTCATGTGTTGATCCCATAGGCGTTTGTGATGTGCGATCATGTGCCTTCACAAAGCAGTTGTACCTAGGTGGGTGTTGGACTTCCCACGACTCAGTTTCTTTTGCCCAGGTTGCAAATGGCATCGCTGTTGTCAGAGGCAGACACACAAAAAAAATGCCACACTGCTGAGCTCTGCAATGACGGCATTCTGGTGGTGGCAACATCATGCGTTGATTGGCGTGCTGTCTGGCTGACCCCGGGTGCCGATGCATGCTGTCTGACTGTGCCACTAGCTCCTTGCGACGACCTCCCCCTGCTTCCAACTCGTCTCCTCCTCCTCCTCTTCTCTGTCTCCCAATCTGAACTTTCCTCCTGTTCTTCTCTTCTAGCGGGCACCCATGTGACATCCAGGGACACATCGTCATCATCAACCACTTCACTTGTATCTGACAACTCAGCAAAGGAAGCAGCAGTGGGTACAACATCATCATCATCACACCGTACATGTGTAATACTGCCTGACAGAGACATATCCCTGTTATCTACATCCTCTGGCAATAATGGTTGCGCATCACTCATTTCTTCCAACTGATGTGTAAATAACTCCTCTGACATACCAAGTGAAGCGGCTGTGGTGCTAGTGTTGGTGGTGGCGGCAGGCGGGCGAGTGGTAACTTGAGAGGTGCCCGAAGCTAAGCTGGAGGAGGATGGTGCGTTAAGGTTCCGAGCGGAAGCTGTAGAAGATTGGGTGTCCTATGTTAGCCAGTCAACTATGTCCTCAGAACTTTTCAAGCTCAGGGTACGTGGCCTCTGAACACTGGGCATTATTCTAGGGCCAAAGGGAATCACAGAACCACGACCACGACGGCCCCTGCGGGGTGGCCTGTCTCTGCCTGTCATTTGTTTTGTCGTTTAGTGGTACTATGTGTGCAAGCTACTGTGACAACAGATATGAGTGACACTGGTGTGACACTGTGCCCTGGCAGGCCCTGAAATGCACACTCGTGAAGGAAACTGACTGCTATTATATTACAGTCAAAAAAGTTTATTTTTTATTAAATGCAAGCTATTGGGACACCAGATATGAGTGAGTGGTGGCACTGGGCAGGCCCTGAAACGCACACTAGTGAAGGAAACTAACTGCTATTATATTACAGTCCAAAAAGTTTAGTTTTTTTTAAATGCAAGCTATTGGGACACCAGATATGAGTGAGTGGTGGCACTGTGCAGGCCCTGAAACGCACACTCGTGAAGGAAACTGACTGCTATTATATTACAGCCCAAAAAGTTTAGGTTTTTTTTAAATGCAAGCTATTGTGACACCAGTGAGTGAGTGGTGGCACTGGGCAGGCCCTGAAATGCACACTAGTGAAGGAAACTGACTTCTATTATATTACAGTCAAAAAAGTTTATTTTTTTTTAAATGCAAGCTATTGGGACACCAGTGAGTGAGTGGTGGCACTGGGCAGGCCCTGAAACGCACACGTGTGAAGGAAACTGACTGCTATTATATTACAGTACAAAAAGTTTAGGTTTTTTTAAATGCAAGCTATTGGGACACCAGTGAGTGAGTGGTGGCACTGGGCCGCACACTAGTGAAGGCAACTGTGGGCTGAAACGCACACTAGTGAAGGCAACTGACTGCTATTATATTACCGTCCAAAAAGTTTTTTTTTTTTTTAAATGCAAGCTATTGTGACACCAGTGAGTGAGTGGTGGCACTGGGCATGCCCTGAAACGCACACTAGTGAAGGAAACTGACTGCTATTATATTACAGTCAAAAAAGTTTAGTTTTTTTTTAAATGCAAGCTATTGGGACACCAGTTAGTGAGTGGTGGCACTGGGCAGGCCCTGAAACGCACACTAGTGAAGAAAACTGACTGCTATTATATTACAGTCAAAAAAGTTTAGTTTTTTTTAAATGCAAGCTATTGGGACACCAGTGAGTGAGTGGTGGCACCGGGCAGGCCCTGAAACGCACACTAGTGAAGGAAACTGACTGCTATTATATTACAGTCCAAAAAGTTTTTTTTTTGTTAAATGCAAGCTATTGTGACACCAGGTATGAGTGGTGGCACTGGGCAAGTGGGCACAGTATATGCTGCGAGCCTGACACACACGCTGGCAGACAACTAACTGCTATTCAATCTATTACAGTCAAAATTGTATTTTTTTTTTAAATGTACACTACTGTTACACCAGATATGAGTTGCACTGGTGTGACACTGTGCCCTGGCAGGCCCTGAAACACACACTCGTGAAGGAAACTGACTGCTATTATATTACAGTCCAAAAAGTGTTGTTTTTTTTAAATTCAAGCTATTGTGACACCAGTGAGTGAGTGGTGGCACTGGGCAGGCCCTGAAACGCACACTAGTGAAGGAAACTGACTGCTATCATATTACAGTCAAAAAAGTTTAGTTTTTTTTTAAATGCAAGCTATTGGGACACCAGTGAGTGAGTGGTGGCACCGGGCAGGCCCTGAAACGCACACTAGTGAAGGAAACTGACTGCTATTATATTACAGTCAAAAAAGTTTTGTTTTTGTTAAATGCAAGCTATTGGGACACCAGTGAGTGAGTGCTGGCACTGGGCAAGTGGGCACACACGCTGGTAGACAACTAACTGATATTCAATCTATTACAGTCCAAATTTTTTATTTTTTTTTAAATGTACACTACTGTTACACCAGATATGAGTTGCACTGGTGTGACACTGTGGCCTGGCAGGCCCTGAAACGCACACTAGTGAAGGAAACTGACTGCTATTATATTACAGTCCAAAAAGTTTTTTTTGTTAAATGCAAGCTATTGTGACACCAGGTATGAGTGATGGCACTGGGCAAGTGGGCACAGTATACACTGCGAGCCTGATACACACGCTGGCAGACAACTAACTGCTATTCAATCTATTACAGTCAAAATTGTATTTTTTTTAAAATGCACACTACTGTTACACCAGATATGAGTTGCACTGGTGTGAAACTGTGCCCTGGCAGGCCCTGAAACGCACACTCGTGAAGGAAACTGACTGCTATTATATTAGAGTCCAAAAAGTTTTTTGTTTTTTTAAATGCAAGCTATTGTGACACCAGTGAGTGAGTGGTGGCACTGGGCAGGCCCTGAAATGCACACTAGTGATGGAAACTGACTGCTATCATATTACAGTCAAAAAAGTTTAGTTTTTTTTAAATGCAAGCTATTGGGACACCAGTGAGTGAGTGGTGGCACTGGGCAGGCCCTGAAACGCACACTAGTGAAGGAAACTGACTGCTATTATATTACAGTCAAAATGTTTTGTTTTTTTTAAATGCAAGCTATTGGGACACCAGTGAGTGTATGGTGGCCCTGGGCAAGTGGGCACAGTATACGCTGTGAGCCTGACACACTGCGAGCCTGACACACACGCTGGCAGACAACTAACTGCTATTCAATCTATTACAGTTAATTTTTTTTTTTTTTTTAAATTTACACTACTGTTACACCAGATATGAGTTGCACTGGTGTGACACTGTGCCCTGGCAGGCCCTGAAATGCACACTAGTGAAGGAAACTGACTGCTATTATATTACAGTCCAAAAAGTTTTTTGTTAAATGCAAGCTATTGTGACACCAGATATGAGTGGTGGCACTGGGCAAGTGGGCACAGTATACGCTGCGAGCCTGACACACACGCTGGCAGACAACTAACTGCTATTCAATCTATTACAGTCAATTTTTTTTTATTTTTTTTAAAAATGTACACTACTATTACACCAGATATGCGTTGCACTGGTGTTACACTGTGCCCTGGCAGACCCTGAACCGCACACTAGTGAAGTAAACTGACTGCTATTATATTAGAGTCCAAAAAGTTGTTTTTTTGTTAAATGCAAGCTATTGTGACACCAGTGAGTGAGTGGTGGCACTGGGCAGGCCCTGAAACGCACACTAGTGAAGGAAACTGACTGCTCTTATATTACAGTCAAAAACGTTTTGTTTTTGTTAAATGCAAGCTATTGGGACACCAGTGAGTGTATGGTGGCCCTGGGCAAGTGGGCACAGTATACGCTGTGAGCCTGACACACTCGCTGGCAGATAACTAACTGCTATTCAATCTATTACAGTTAAAATTGTAATTGTTTTTTAAAAATGTACACTACTGTTACACCAGATATGAGTTGCACTGGTGTGACACTGTGCCCTGGCAGATCCTGAACCGCACACTAGTGAAGGAAACTGACTGCTATTATACTATATTAAAAAAAATGTTTTTTTTTGTTTAAATGCAAGCTATTGTGACACCAGTGAGTGAGTGGTGGCACTGGGCAAGTGGGCACAGTATATGCTGTGAGTGTGACACACAGGCTGGCTGGCAGGCAGGCAAGCAACTGCAATTACATTACACAGAAAAAAAAGCAGACTGATGTTCTAGCCCTAAAAATGGCTTTTTGTCCTTACAGCAGAGATCAGATGAGTCCTTCAGGACTGTAGTGGACACTGAATACACTAGCCTAGCTATCAATTTCCCTATCAAATCAGCAGCAGCTACACTGTCCCTACTCTCACTAAGAATGCAGCTTCACAATGAATGTAAAATGGATGCTGTCCTTGAGGTGGGATGGTATGGGAGGGAGGGTCTGCTGCTGAATGGCTGGAATGTGTCTGCTGACTGTGAGGTACAGGCCAGGGTCAAAGTTTACTCAATGATGACGAAAAGGCGGACCGAACAGCTCATGTGTTCGCCATCTGTGACGAACGCGAACAAGTGATGTTTGCCAGGAACTATTTGCCAGCGAACAGTTCGGGACATCACTAATGCTGTGGAATTAACTGCTCACCTATGACTTTTTCCAATCCAAACGAACACTTTTTTTTTAATGAAATGCTCATACCTTTAGCTCCTATCCATTGCTCTATTGTAATTGTAAAATTGCTGTACCTTTCCTATATAATCTCCAGTGTGTCTCCTAATTATAATTAATCTAAAAAATGCACATAGGACCAAAACAGAATATCATTATTGTCTCTGTATCAGAGGTATGTATTCGTACAGACCTGCATGAGTGTTGAGTTGCAACACTTGTATGTTCAGCTGTTTGTCCGGCTGCAGTTTATACCCATTTTCTTTAGTAAGATAACACTAAATTAGACATGTGCTCAGTTTTTAATTTTTTTTTTACAGTTTATACACATTTTCTTTAGTAAGATAACACTAAATTAGACATGTGCTCAGTTTTTAATTTTTTTTTAAATTTTTTTTTACATCTTATATTGGGGATATGCATTAAAGTGTTAATTACTAAATGGTGAATAATTATGAATCCAGAATTACACTTACACAATTTAGGTCAAATTAACACAAGCTAGGGATATTCTCCAAATCAGCTATGTTCCAAAAGTCAATCCTTTTTGGCTTGGATTAAACAAATTTGATTCTAAACTCACCGCAGTGCACTTTCTTATAGATCAAATAGTTTTACGGTTTGTATTTCTCAGATGTGTAAGTGTATTGTGCTAAACTGACAATGTACATTTTAAGTCAGAATTGCCACATCAGAAACAATTCTCCAACAGTTTTTTTTTTAACTTGGCTATTTTAGTCTATAATTTGTGATTCCCTACTCAATTCTCCAGTATTTCCCTTATAACTTGAAGGCGCAAAATAGCTGTTAATTTTTTTTTTTTTTTTTATGTTTTCTACTATTTTGATTAGTTTTTAAAGGCAAATAAAACAGCTTTCAACAAACAAGAAATTGTAGCTTTAATTCTCAACAATAGCAAATCTGACATTGTTTAGTTCAAATAAACTGGACATTCTTGACATTTAAAATGTGATCTGATCTAAAATGTGACCTTACATAATTATAAAACAATTGTACCTGAAATAAAGCAAGCACCAAAAAAAGGCCTTTCTTGTGTTTCAATGCCGTGTTTTTTAAAAAAAAGTCTGGGTGAATAAGGGATGGTCTGAAATGTCACTGTTTATATTATATTGCTAGGAGCGAAATGTTTACTAAAAGAATCCTTTGAGATTATGTGGAGTTATTCCATTGTGGTTATTATTATAATTTTTTTTATATGTCTTTGTTATCTCAGTTCAAGGAAATAATGTTATATATGCTGTTTGTAGACAAATTTATCTATGGATAAATACACCATTATATATTATATATATATATATATATATATATATATATATATATATATATATATTCACACTTACCTACACATACAGTGTATATATTCACTAAATGTAGAATTGAGTTGACTCACCAGGTAAGTAGCCAAACTGTTCTTAAACAAGCAATTTCAATGCACAATTTTATCCTCTGATTATGGCTGCGCCGATTAAAGCTCATTCTTAGTGACCATCATCCATTTAACCCCAAAGCAGTATGTTAAACCATTCTGCCCAAATATTTTCCCACTCTGCAGAAAGTTGCTGGAGGAAGTCTCACACCACACCAGACTTTCCTCATTACAAATTAATGCTACATTATAGGTCTGACCTCTCCAAGCAAGAGTATTTCCCTTCTTCATCAGCACCTATTCTCATGACCCTAATTTTTTTTTTAACATCTTCAGCTCGTTACTCTGCCCCTTTGCAACCACTCCCCACACCTGTCTAACTCAGAGCTCTACATAGCCTAACGGCCACCCATCGTGTTTTCTACAAGCAAAGAGAATGGTGAAGAATAATAAAGCTAAGGTCTCCTCGAAGTTCCACCATTAGGCCTTCCCTGCAGCAAAATCTAACCTAGGCCTACCACCTTTCCAAGGCCTCAGAGTCTGACTTGTTTCTCTAGAGTTGAGATACAGACTTTACATCAGCTGTTCTGCTCATGCCAATTCCAGTACTCAATTTGTTGAGATATTATAACATGTTTTTTTTTTTGCTCGCAAAGTAATGTTACATGTAATACTTTACAGAATGTTGCATCTTTATTATCCCAGACCATACAACTATATAAAATGAACTGTATAAAACTACAATGCACACATGATATAAATATTTTTTTATTAACTACATTATTCCTTTTTAAAGGTAAATATGTATACGCAGCTGGAGCATGGTGCAAATCAATCAAACTTCAGTTACAGAATTTATTTTGGTAGGATTAATCGATAACCCTAAATTCAGCCTTCTATTTTTTATGGGTTTTTTATTGATACATTTAAGACCATTGTTAAGAAATGCATGTATGATTAATTTAATGAATTGTTCCTCAACTCTTTCAGAATCCCATGTACTTTTTTCTTGGGCATCTGTCATTTTCAGATCTTTGCTATTCATCGGTCATCACCCCAAAGGTTCTACATGATATGCAGTCCAATAGGATGCATATTTCTTATAAAGGATGTGCCTCTCAGTTGTTCTTTTTTGCTTTATTTGTGGGTGCAGAGTGTTTCATTGTAACTACAATGTCATATGATCGTTATTTGGCTATTTGCAATCCACTTCATTACATAATTATCATGGACAAACTTTTTAGGTTAAAATTAGTTGGGTCATCTTATGCTCTGGGATTGTTAACTTCAATAATACATACAACTTGTACTTTCTTGCTATCATTCTGTGGATCAAATGTAGGAAATAATTTATTTTGTGACATTCCTCCACTACTTAAACTTTTATGCACTGATACCTTCTTAAATGAACTCTTCATGTTCCTACTATCCAATGTTCTTATGATACTTTCTGCTGTAATTATCCTGTATATTTTTTTTTATGCTAGCGTTATCTCAGCCATTATGAGAATTCATACATCACAGGGAAGACAGAAGGCCTTCTTAACGTGTTCTTCTCATCTCATGGTGGTCGTATTGTTATTTTGGGACAGCTATATTCGTATATGCTATTTCCAGTTATTCAGTTCAGAAGGACAACGTGATTTCACTGATTTACACTGTAGTTATATATAGTTATAACAATAAATTAAAAGTCAAAGAGAACTAAAAAACAATACAGTAGTTCAGTACAATATGTTTAATCCTAGAACCCCAATCTTTGGTCGCCTACCTGCTAATTGCTCCTCACACTTAACCTCTTCTCCTTCTTAGCCCTCTTCCACATGTGCTTCTCTGACCTTGGTAGTCCTCACATTGATCTAAACAACCAGCTGTACTCTTTAGTTCCCACTCTTCCTCATTAGCCCACATTTCTTCTCAGTAGATTCCATGGTCATTTGTAGCTGCTATGTGCATTTCAGTAGCCCCTTATGTTCTTCTTAGGAGAGCTAATGAGTGAAGTATTGTGTCTACTATTTCTCAGTACCCACTGTACCCAAAAGAAGGATTTTCTGTCCACCAAAAAAATCAACAAAAAAATAAATCAATCAATCACTTTGAACATCTGTATATTGGTTAAAAAGTCTTACTGAAGAATGAATGACAAAATGCATGCCAAGTGTCAATCTCCTATCTGTTATTCAGAGTTTTCTCTAGTGCTAGTCTAGGCAGGACTAGTTAATACAGCATATACAACATCAAGCTAAATCTTGTCTCACTAGGATCAATGGCCCAGGCCATCTCATACTCTAACACAAGCACAGCAATGGTAAACATGCAGGATCATTGTTAGTTTGTTTCCCTAAATAGGAGCAGTCAAAGTGTGTGGAAAAAAACATGCATGGAGGTATAGCTGTTTTATTTGAAGTTAATTCATTCCCTTGATCTGTAAATAAAATCAACATTTATTAGATGTCCCCTAACCATTAATATAATTTTTGATACCTTTTTATGGGACAGAGAATCCAGCCCACATGAATGGGCAGACCTCTTGTCCACCATGGAAACATACGCTGCTAATATTCTTGTGGTGGATCCTGTCCTACCCCCATTCGATTTCCTGTATTCCCCATTGATTTCCCCTAACAAACTGTGTTCCCTCTGGTTCCGTGCCTTTCTACTACCGAATGTATTACCGAAAGTACGCTCCATGGCTGATGGCGGCCATTTTGTCTCCTGAACGCTAACAGCAGTACTTGGCTGTGCACTTCATGGAACTCTATTTGGCCACTTGACCACGTGGTTCCCGATCTATTTGTTTAGCTGTTTTGCCCCACTTACCAACATGCCAGGAGAGCTCTAATTGGATGAAAGGTACTATGGACTATGTGGAACAATTGCTCCCTAAGAGCCAGCCATTTATAGACCAAAGTAACTCCCGATATTTGACCGGGCAAGCCCACTTTTGCTCTGGAAACATTTTGGGCTTCCTCAAGTGTGCGATTGGTCTAAACTTTACCCTGGTGGACAATTCCTTATGGATTCGGGCACTATTTGGACAACTTTGATGGTCGGACAAGAGCTATTCGGGGATGTACGACATGTGGGGTTTAACTGTATTCTAGGGTGTTATGTTTTCTTTGTGTATCTCTCTGTATCCGGGAGTTAATTAAGTTACTGGTTCTTGACTCAATTATCTCCCAGACAGTGAGATGCCTGGGCCTGGATTGTATGTATGGAGACCACATGCTGGGGTCTGTGCATAAAAGGTCAAGTTTGGCTCAATAAAAACAGTTGTACTCCCAAAACTGTGCTGTCCAGTTACTGGGGGATGGGGCTATTTTAACTAAGAAGTTCTTTGTTCTAGCTCGAGAGGATTTCCGCTGAGATATTCAGTCTCAAGATTGCGCTCTGCTACACCTCTCCCCTGTTTTCTTTTCCACTCCCTTTCTTTCTGGTGCCAGGAATGGCACTCTGAATCACAAATAAAAATGAGCATGTTTGGGCCCGTGCAAGTTGCATCCCCCAAGATTCTACCATATGACGGTCTGGAAAACGGAAATTCTTCTGATCACCTGACCAACCTGAATTCGGCTGAATTTCTAGTGAAGACTAACCTCAAATCATATGAAACACAATTTGCATTTAAAAGTGGTTCTATCAAGTATTGACAGAGGAGGGGGATTTATTATGCAACCAATAAAGTTTTTTTTTTGTTTTTTTTTTTATTATTTTTTGTTTCCACAATAAACAATATTTTGTATTTTCAAAGAGTTACATGTATGTTCTATAATATGGGGGAAATGTCCAAAGAGGTCAAATAATAATGCATTACACTGCAACTTTTGTAGTAGGCAAATTGTGATAATTATAAACTAGCACAAAGCATATGGTGTAATATTTTATTAAAGTTCCACAAGCACCATTACTTTCTTTAGTGCCCACTTTACATCTTTATTCCTCAAGCTATAAATGATAGGGTTTAGCATTGGAACAACCACAGTATAGAACACAGACACTATCCAATCCCCATTCACAGAATAGGAAGTAGGTGGTCTCAAATATGCAAAAAAAACAGGACCGTAGAATAAAGCAACACAAGTGAGATGAGAGGCACATGTGGAAAATGTCTTATGTCTTCCAGTAGAAGAGTGGATCTTAAACAAGGCCAATAGAATACAAGTGTATGATATCAGAATACATAACAGAGATCCAACTTCAATGGAACCAGCAAAAGTAAACAAAAACATTTCATTCAAAAATGTGTCCTGACAAGATATCATTAAGATGGGTACAATATCGCAATAAAAATGATTGACATGACTTGAACAAAATACTGGTACTCTAAATGCGCAGTAAGTATGTATCAGTGAATTTATAAATCCCGCACTGTATACTGTGCAAACAAACTGAATACATCTTTTATTGTTAATAAGTATTGGATAATTCAATGGATGGCATATTGCTACATATCTGTCATAAGCCATGACCGCAAGTAACATTCCTTCTGAGGCAGCCAAGTCAATAAAGAAAAACATCTGTACTGCGCAACCAATGATTGAGATTGTTTTATGGACAGATATGATATTAGCCAAACTGTTGGGTGTAATTGCTGATGAATAGACTATATCTACAAGGGATAAATTCATAAGGAAAAAATACATTGGTGTTTGCAGATTAGGTGTAATTCTAATTAATGTAATTATAGTGATATTACCCATTAATGTTATAATATACACTAACAAACATAGCAGAAATAGGGGTAACTGAAGTTTTAGGTCTGAAGTGATTCCAGAAAGTATGAGCTCTGTTGCATAGGTTTTATTACTCTGCTCCATTTGTTCAATGATTTCCTTTATAAAAGATTAATAAGAAAGAAGTAAATTAAAGATAATTCAGATAATATATGCATAGACCGTCTTAAAAATATTTAAAGCGTAAAATTATGTGACTGTTTACCTTCATAGAATCCATTATTATTTCTATTGGAAGAAGCCGTGATCATTGAAAGTGTCCATTGTTCCTTTTTATTACAATACATAAAAAAAACAAAACAAAAAAAAAAACGATTGGAACACAGAAAATAAAAGAGATTATTTATTGTAGTACATTTGGTAAATCTGTAATAATTAAGTTGGTTATATAGCTGTATTGAAAAAAATTATAATTCGTGTGGATGCCATTTTTTTCAAACTTAGTTTTAATTATTACACAACAGTGTTTTTCACTAAAGTGAGAATTTAAAGTGAAATCTACGTGAATTTAAAACTTAAAGTTAAAATCGCCAAACTATTTTTTGTCAGGAATGCATTTAGTTTGGCTCTTTTTGGTCTTACATTTAAAAATTAACTTTGATTTCTCATTTTAGTAAACTACCCCTAAAAGATTTATTTACTTAGTGAATCCCCTTTTCAAGTGTCATGGTTCAGAGTCTGCTTACATTTTAAAACTTAAATATACAGAATAATTATATCAGGGTTGGTATCTATTACAGTTTATAATAGCCCATACTTGGAAATTTTAAAGTTTAATCTACAACAAACCACAAAATCCTATTTTTTGGAACGGAGTTAAATCTTTTTTCCTGTTGCTAACAAATTTGAGATTCTTTAAGCAATCTAAAGTCTACTGCATACAAGATGTCATTGTCTTACGACTCTTGGACATACAACATTGATATCCAGATAAATGATCACTCTAACTCATCTGTTAACAATTTTGTGAGCAATTTAGAGCCAAAAAAAAGAACAAAGGTTAGGCTGATCATTTCTGATTTTCTTCTTCCATAGAAAGTGGAGAATATTCTGATATATTGTCTGATATACTGTTTTATAGGAACCAGATAAGCAGCTCCACTCTTTCCTTATCATCCAGTCTGATTCTCTTACTAGATCTCACAATGTTATAAAAAATACTACTCTTTCAAGCAGAAGTGTGGTTAGAAAAAAGTCCAGGCTGAATGAAATTTACTTCAGGGAGATCATGCCAAACTAATCTTATTGATTTTTTTGATTGGGTAACTAAAATTATAGATCAGGGTGGTGCAGTAGACATTGCTTACCTAGATTTCAGTAAGGCTTTTGACACTGTTGCACACAGAAGGCTTATCAATAAACTGCAATCTTTGAGTTTGGATTCCAATATTGTTGAATGGGTAAGGCAGTGGCTGAGTGACAGGCAACAGAGGGTTGTAGTCAATGGAGTATATTCGAAGCTTGGGCTTGTCACCAGTGGGGTACCTCAGGGATCTGTACTTGGACCCATTCTCTTTAATATTTTTATTAGTGATATTGCAGAAGGTCTTGATGGTAAGGTATGTCTTTTTGCGGATGATACTAAGATATGTAACAGGGTTGATGTTCCAGGAGGGATAAGCCAAATGGCAAATGATTTAGGTAAACTAGAAAAATGGTCAGAGTTGTGGCAACTGACATTTAATGTGGATAAGTGCAAGATAATGCATCTTGGACGTAAAAACCCAAGGGCAGAGTACAGAATATTTGATAGAGTCCTAACCTCAACATCTGAGGAAAGGGATTTAGGGGTGATTATTTCTGAGGACTTAAAGGTAGGCAGACAATGTAATAGAGCAGCAGGAAATGCTAGCAGAATGCTTGGTTGTATAGGGAGAGGTATTAGCAGTAGAAAGAGGGAAGTGCTCATGCCATTGTACAGAACACTGGTGAGACCTCACTTGGAGTACTGTACACAGTACTGGAGACCATATCTTCAGAAGGATATTGATACCTTAGAGAGAGTTCAAAGAAGGGCTACTAAACTGGTTCATGGATTGCAGGATAAAACTTACCAGGAAAGGTTAAAGGATCTTAACATGTATAGCTTGGAGGAAAGACGAGACAGGGGGGATATGATAGAAACATTTAAATACATAAAGGGAATCAACACAGTAAAGGAGGAGACTATATTTAAAAGAAGAAAAACTACCACAACCAGAGGACATAGTCTTAAATTAGAGGGACAAAGGTTTAAAAAATAATATCAGGAAGTATTACTTTACTGAGAGGGTAGTGGGTGCATGGAATAGCCTTCCAGCTGAAGTGGTAGAGGTTAACACAGTAAAGGAGTTTAAGCATGCGTGGGATAGGCATAAGGCTATCCTAACTATAAGATAATGCCAGGGACTAATGAAAGTATTTAGAAAACTGGGCAGACTAGATGGGCCGAATGGTTCTTATCTGCCGTCACATTCTATGTTTCTATGTTTCTATGAAATTAACATTGAAAATGTGAAAATGTTAATTCAGCATCATCTACGTGGCCAAGGAGGGTGAGGGCCCTATCTAAGAATTTGGGTATTAAGGATGGGTGGATGTCTTAAACACAAATGCTTTGTCACTATATCATCCCTAAATCTACATCTTCCTTAACAATTAGTCGATTCAAGTTTATCCATATATAACCCCTCATCTTTACCTTATGTATTCCTTTACACTAGCCCTAAAAAAAATAAAATGGGGCTCTTATGAATTAAGCAATAATGCCTATGTGTTCTTATATTTTTATATTATTTTATATGTGAAAACAAGTCCAGCTCTATCACCCTCAAAACTCAACCTCTCGTCTGGTGCAAAGAAGATGCCAACAGCTATTTACCTATACATCCTATAGTTAAAACTCACAATGAGACCCTAAAGCGCATTTCAAATCATATTAAACCATATTGTAAATCAAGAGAATAATAAAGGCTAGACTCGTGATATAAAACATAAAGTTGTCAAGTGCACGTGTCATTTAAATGAACAATTCTCGCTGCAGAAATTCACCTTAAAAGTTACAATATCACAGTATGATGCATTGTATTACTGTCACTTATGTCCTGCTAAGGCCAATCACAGGGTGAAGTACGCATGCTCTGGGTGAGCAATTTAACAGGCAAGTTCTAGTTTGGTATTGTGACAAATTGCACACAGTGTGTTTCTGTGCTTTACCAACAAGTGGATAATCTGCGAGTGGTCGGTATCTTTGGGAGCAGTCATTACTGATGGACAGCCTATCAAAAATAGCACAGTGCAAATTCACAATTATGTGCAAAGGAAAAATGTGAAACAAAATATTAATATTACCTTAAAAAGGCTTTAAAATTCTGGTCAGGGCACTCTCAGAATTTGTATGTATATAGTGGATCATATAACAAGAAAAACATAGAGAAAAGGTAACATCATAGTGAAGTATTTAATATAAGAAAAAAGTTTTAAAAAATCAAATGTACACTCACAAGGATATATACACTAAATAAATTGTGCTATATATGCATTGTCCACCAGGGGGTTATTTCTCCGGCATACATATACTGTCCCGAGGATCTTTTGCAGCAACAGCAGTCTGCTGGAAAGGCAAAGTTTGTTCAGTGTTTTGCATTCACCAGAAATTCAATTCCATGGAGTTCTTGTAGTGCGTTCGTCTGTTTGGATCCGCTTTCGGGACTTTTTCAAGAGCTGTTAACATTTAAGCCTGGATTTAGCAAATTTTGTTCTCACTTTCTTATAGATTAAATAATTATACTGTTTGTTTATAAACTGAACTGAGATTTGTGGTAAATTACTTATTATTACAGTGTACATTTTTTAGCCAAAACTGTCACATAAAAAAAATTATAATTCTCCAATTTTATTTATTTTTTTTTTTTTTGGTCTACAATTTGTGATTCCCTAGTCAATTTCCCAATATTATTCTTATAATTATATGGCACAAAATGGTTCTTTATAAAATAAAAAATAAATAAAAAAAATTACAATTCTATCTTATATTTAGAAAAGCATAATATGCAACACATTTTGGTTAGTTGAGGTAGGCAAATAAAACAGCTAATAACAAACCAAAAGTTATGACTTTATTTTCCATTATTGGCCAATCTGGCATTGTTTAGTGAAACTAGAAATCTTTGACATTTAAAATATGTTAAACATCACCATTCATTCAGTAGAGTGTGACTTGACATTATTATAAGACAATTGTACCTGAAATAAAGCAAACACAATAAAAGGCTGTTCTTGTGTTTCAATGCTGTCTTTTTTTGAAGAAGGTCTGGTTGAATAAGGTATGGTCTGAAGTGTCACTGCTTATATTATATTGCTAGGATCGAAATGTTTACTAAAAGAATCCTTTGAGATTATGTGAATTTATTCCACTGTGACTATTATTAAAATTGTCTATATGCCTCTGTTATCTCAGTTCAAGTAAATAATGTTAGTTGATGAATATAGTCACAATTATATATGGATATATACACTATTTTAAAAAAAATACATTTTCACAATTGCCTACACACGCAGTGTAAATTTACTAAATGTATAATTGAGGTGACAAACCAGGTAAGTCATCAAACCTTTCTTCAAGCACTCCTGGCACCATAACCACTACAACGGGCTCCACTTTTTACCTCTCTCAACCTTCTCCTCCCCATCTCAAGCAATTGCAATGTAAAATTCTGTCCTCTGATTATGGCTGCATCAATTAAAGCTCTCATGCTGTCATGCATTTAACACCTTTTGTTAAACAATTCTCCCCAAATATTTTCCCACTCAGCAGGAAGTTGTTGGAGGAAGTCTCACACCAAACTAGATGTTCTCCATTACAAATTAATGCTACTTTATTATAGCTCTGCCCTCTCCTTTGCCATATAATAGTGTTTTTGCTCCTTCATAGGCACCTATTCTCTTTGTAACACTTTTAACTCCTTACTCTGCCCCAGTGCAACCACTCTCCACACCTGTCTAACTCAGAGCTCTCTATAGTATTACGACAATCTGTAGTGTTTTCTACCAGCAGGCAGAGACTGTGAGGAAGACTAATAAATCTAAGGGCTCCTCTAAGCTTCTGGATGCACGAAATTCCCCTTATTATGGCTTCCCTGCATCAATATCTTACCACACCAGTGGACCTTAACCACTTAAGGACACATGACATGTGCGACATGTCATAATTCCCTTTTATTCCAGAAGTTTGGTCCTTAAGGGGTTAAAGACCTGACTCGCAGTGTAGAACTTGAAAATCTAAACCCCCAGCTACAAAATCCTTCCCCTGCCCAAAGTTAGGGGACCTTACTCTCTTAGGTATAAAACTTTATTATTAAGTTACCATCCTTCTGTGGTTGGTTCCAAAAAAGACTTCACATACTCTGAAAGGATGTAGAAGTGATCAGGTTAATAGGCCCATGCATGCGCTGCACTGGCTAGAAAGACATCTCTTTGTTTAGACCCAGAGTCCCTGGAACTTGGGATAACAGTTCTTTATGTCATCCTCCAACACCAAACTAAGAATCCTTTACCTACATTTTTTGGAAGGTGGGAAATAGCCTTGAGAGTGACATTCACTTCTGGACAGTTGTAGAACATTTGAGATCTGACCTTACATTGCAAGTTTATAGTAAATGTTAGGACTCCATCTGTGACAAAACCCCTATTTTGCTTTTTGAGAGAATGACTCTGGGGAAAGCAAAATAGGGGGTTTGTCGCACCATCTACAAACTTCTTTCAATGTGGTGCAGAGTTGACTAGGTCCTGCATGCAAATCATACCTCCATTGACAGTCATTGTTGGAATTGTTGCAATGAAGAAGGCATCATCCTCTGTATATGATGGGATTGATCCTTGATCTGACCATACTGGGAAATGATCCACACTATCATTAAGATATTCTCCAATAAGCTCCCACATTTCCAAATTTCTGCCTCCTCTCTTCCTGCACTCTTGATTCATTACATCACTACTTGGTTTTCCACATACAAAAAGTTAATGACAATACAGATTTTAAATGGGACCAAAAGGATTATATCCCTTTTTTGCAGGCAAACTACCCCGAGGGCTGGTGCAAGGAATTTGCTCCCCTTCCCTAATGCCCCTATATCTATTTCTTCCCTCAGTCCCTTTTGTGTATCTCTTTCATCCCTTCCATCCCCTTCCCATCCCCTTCCCATCCCATCTATATCTTTTTCTCCCCCAGCTCCTGTGTGCCCACCACCCGCCCCACTGTATGTCACTTCTCCCCACTGCTCCTCTGTGTCTCTTTGTCCCACCAGACCATCTGAATACCCCCCAGCCCATGTCCAAGGCCGGACTGGGGATACAAAGCAGCCCTGGAAAAAAAAATCTATGCCAGCCCCATAAGTCATTGCGCCATATATTGTCGCATGTATTATGTAAGGCTATGTCTTGCCACCCCAGATGATTGAGTAATATATATATATATTATATATATATATATATATATATTGCTTTTTCTAATATAAAATATTGGTCCTTTCAGAGTAAAACATTTAATTATACTGTAAGCATACTCACATGCAGACACAGACAATCTCACTGACACATACAAGCTCATTGATACACAGCCTCATAGACAAACAATTTCACTAATATACATAAGCTCATTGACATAAAAACACAAGCTCACTCACTAGCAGGCACACACACACATGCAAGCAAGCTCACTCACTAGCAGGCGCGCACACACACACACACACAGCTTAATGTAGTGGTTCTGGTGTCTATAGCCTGTCCCTGCAGGCTTTTGAATGTAAACACTGACTTTTCAGAGAAAAGGCAGTGTGTACATTGCTTAATAGTGACACCTCTAGTGACAGACACTCAGACGGTCACTAGAGGCGCTTCCTGTGTCAGTGTGGATTGGCTGAGATCATCAAGCTTGTAAAACAGAGTAAAACACTATTTTTAAAAACACACACAGACACCACAACTGACACACACACACACATACACCATGACAGAAATACACACACCATGACAGACACACCATGACACAGGCCATGACACAGACACACACACCATGATACAGACACACACACCATGACACAGACAGACACACACACACATACCATGACACAGACATACATACACACACACACACCATGACACAGACAGACACATACACACACACACACCATGACACAGACAGACACACACACACACCATGACACAGACAGACAGACAGACACACACACCATGACACAGACAGACACACACACACCATGATACAGACACACCCTGACACAGACACACACACATGACACAGACACACACACCATGACACAGACAGACACACACACACACACACCATGACACAGACAGACACACAGCATGACAGACAGACAGACAGACACACACGCCATGATACAGACACACCATGACACAGACACACGACACAGACACACACACCATGACACAGACAGACAGACACACACACCATGACACAGACAGACACACACACACACACCATGACACAGACAGACACACATGCCATGATACAGACACACCGTGACACAGACACACGACACAGACACACACACCATGACACAGACAGACACACACACACAACATGACACAGACAGACACACAAACACACACACACCATGACACAGACATACATACAGCATGAAAGACAGACAGACAGACCATGACACAAACAGACACACACACACACACACACACACCATGACACAGACATACACGCACACAGCATGACACAGACAGACACACAGACACAGCATGAAACACACACACACTCAAACACTCCCACTGACATAGATACTTTTTGGTACCTGTGGGTGGGCAGACAGATATGTGTGCTAGCGTCCGCAGGGAGAAGTTGAATGGCGGCCGCAGGGAGAAATTGAAAGGCGGCCGCAGGGGAAGCTCTTCTGGCGGCCGCTGGGGGAGCAGGCTGTTCTGTCTCTGCTCCCCCCCCTTCCTCGCACGCTAGAAAGAGACCGGGGCCGGAATATGATGTCATATTCCGGCCCCGGTCTCATTAAGCTGCGCGTGAGGGAGGGGGGGAGCAGAGACAGAACAGCCTGCTCCCCCAGCGGCCGCCAGAAGAGCTTCCCCTGCGGCCACCATTCAACTTCTCCCTGTGGCCGCAGGTCACCCCGGCCCCAGGTGCCAACGGCCCACTGGGAAATTTCCCGGTATCCCGGTGGGCCAGTCCGGCCCTGCACCATGTCTGTGTCTTTGGGTACTGCCAACCCCCTCTGTGTGTCTATTTTTCTTCCCAGCTGCTTTTGTGTGTCTATTTCTTCTCTTCCCAGCCTATCTGTGTGACTCTTTCCCCCAGCACCTTGCCTCTTTACCCCCTAGCATCTCTATGTCTCTTTGAGACTCCCCAGCCTCTCCATGTGTCTCATTTCCTCCCCCCAGTTCCTCCATTTGTCTAATCCCCCCAGTCCATCCATGTGTTTAATTTACGCCCCTCTCCTTCATGTATCTCATTCCCCAAGGAATCAGTTTGCTGGGCTCCTCTCCCCCAGCCTGTGGCTCGACCATGCTACACAGGAGTGTCTGTCTGGAGTTGAGCACTGTGCAGTGCTCTACCTTCCTGCCAGTCAGCAGGATATTGCACCCTCAGGGCTGGTGTGTCCTAAGGTGGCCACCTGTGCCACCTTATGGTAGAGACAGCCTTGGCTACCCCCACCCTTGGTCTCTGGTTCCAGCAAATTAAGGTTTTAAACACCATGGTAGATTTGAGATTTGACTCTTCTGGGCCAAAAAAACCTACTTTAATAATTAAAGCCAGTGGATGCTTTCCATGACATCTGTTGGTTTTCAGATCATGTTGTACTAACCCGACTGCTCTAGTGACACCCTTGGAGCATGGGGATAGGGGTCCCCCCTGGGTTTAATTTATTGTAGTGTAGGGGTTCATTTCTCCTGAATTTCCAGCATGATTGTCATTGGCTGTTAGATACTAAGTATCAAGACATTCCAGGAATACACTCTAGACACTCTTCCACACACCAAACTGTATACCCTGATGCCAACATGCATGGATACATTTAGTTTCAACCTGTATCACTGTTTTTAGATGGTTTCAAAAGATAATTGTATACTTTCTGTTGTATCTATATTACTGGTAGTATTGTTATTCTTTTTTTTTTTTTACTTTGAAACATAGTCTCTTACTGTGCCACCATTACTACTGTACTATTTACGATACAAGCCCTTCATAAAATCTAATTTACAAAAAAAAAATATTTAGTCCATAGATTCTTATAGAACGATTTTCACTTTGGATTAAAACACATTTCTCTGCCAGAGCTCCAGTATGAGCCATTGAATCTGTAAAATGAAAGCCCTTTCCTTCCACACAGTTAAGCAAACTTAAAATAAAATATATTGATTTCTCCATTCTAACAGCCAGGAGTGTATGCTCTGATGTCATAGATTCGTTCGGGTTGCTATGGCACCTTACTAACCCCTGTATTTTACAAATAGATTATTTAATAATGCTTACAGTATGTCCACGTGGGTGTTCCCCTTGCATGGGGACTTGCATAAAAGGCCAGTGTGGCACCATTAAAATTCAGTTCTATTTTATCCTCAACATAGAAACATAGAAACATAGAATGTGACGGCAGATAAGAACCATTCGGCCCATCTAGTCTGCCCAATATTTCAAAATACTTTTAATTAGTACCTGGCCTTATCTAAAGTCAAGGATAGCCTTATGCCTATCCCACGCATGCTTAAACTCCCTCACTGTGTTAACCTCTACCACTTCATCTGGAAGGCTATTCCATGCATCCACTACCCTCTCAGTAAAGTAATACTTCCTGAAATTATTTTGAAACCTTTGCCCCTCTAATTTAAGACTATGTCCTCTTGTTGTGATAGTTCTCCTTCTTTTAAATATAGTCTCCTCTTTTACTCTGTTGATTCCCTTTATGTATTTAAATGTCTCGTCACATAGCCTGGTCTCGTGATTGTAGGGTAACAGCTATACAGCTATCACTACTAGCTCTTTTAAGAGCTTTACAGCTATTAGGAATTACAGGTCGGCTTGGAGGTCAATGGAGGAATACTGCAGCGCTGCTCTGACTAAGGGAAAAGGACGTTTCTGGCGGTAAATACCCCTTCTTACTCTGGGTAACCGTTACAATTCTGTTGCCATTTTAGGAGACGGTATTGCATACCTCCAATGAGAGGTAAGAGATCTGGGTGGGTGGGCAGACCCAGAGGCGGGCGACACCTATAATGGGTGGGCCTTCAAGGAATGTGGTGTGTCATGTCTCTAGTGGCGTGTCAGTCTGGTGTATAGCACGCCAGGCTGACTGTCAATCTGCCTAGTTGGTTTCCAAAATACAGGAACATGCAGAGAGCGTTGCTAAAGCTCTCTCTCCACAGTAATACTGCCTGTTCATGGTGTTAGCATGCCAAATGATGTGCCTACGTTGTACAGCCAGTACAGACAGTTCCTTTGTGTCCCCAGATGTGGGAGAGGACCTTAAAATAGGGGCCATTCTGCTAAAATTGGGACTCTTGGGAGGCCTATTATTGCTAATATTCTATCATAAGCAGGGTAACGTATAGTTTTATTTCTATTTTTCTGACACCTACATTATAGGTGACAAAAGTTGTATTTTTGCTACAATACCAACATTTTGAACCTTGTATGAAAAATTGCAAGCTAAGGGATATCGTCTAATATCTAACACTTTTCATCCCACAAGATTTCTATAAAAGTTAAACAAATAAATGAAAAAGTGTGTAAATATTTATTTTTAATTTGTATGTGTCTTTGAACAGTAATTTATGCACAAAGTGTTGTTTTATTTTACATTTTTGTGCTTAGCTACACAAATAAACATTATGCAATTCGTAAAGAAAAATATACCTCATAGGAAAGGAGTTAAAGAAAAAATATATATGATTGAGATATGAGAAAATATGAAATTCTGGTTAAAGAATAAAATGTGGATTGCTGAAGATGATTCAAGTTTACACTGTTCTCATTTTTTTTAAAGAGTCAGAGGATTCATTTGGTGAGAAGATAAGAAAGAGAACTAGTTCAGAGAAGGTTTTATTTACAGATTGAGGTTCGCATAGGTTCGAGAATAATGCAATTATATTTGTTATCAAGTTTATAAAGGATATTCACTAAGCCACTGGCCAGGATGGACAAAATCCAGTTAATTTACAATTTGTAATCTCATATTTACAAAATAGCTAAATTATAGTTTTAATAAAATACTCACATCTCATTTGGTACCATGCATGGTCTACTTTCTAATCAGCGAATGCTAAACAAAAGATAGAAATTTATGAAACGCTGAGTTTTTACCAGGTTCACTCTGAACAAATTAGGTAGATAGCAAAATTATTAAAAAATAATCACTTGTTCTTTGCATGTGATCCTACATAAATCTGTAGCTAAAATAATAGTAAATTAATAAATAAAATAATATGAATATAACAGAGAATGGTAAGACATTTAATAACTTAAATAATTATGTTTTAATGATTGGGGTAAATAGGATCCTTCTATTGAAATATCCCTAACACTGAGTGCTTTTTGTCATGATAACTTCTATTAGAATTGGCAACTGTCTGTTTGTACATTGAACTGCATATTTTCATAAACAGTTCCAGATTTTAGCTGTTCAATTGCTTCTGGAAAATCTAAAATCCAGCATACAGTCAAGGTAATTGAGAGACGGTATTACAAAATCCAGATCTTGATTAATCTTGAGAAAAATATCTGGATTTTGCAGGCAAAATGCACCCGGATGGGGGCGTGGCCGGATGTTGAATGGAGCAGGCAGCACACTGAAAGAGCTCCGCAGCCCAGGGCTCTTAAACGCGGCTAAAACCAATTTCTTTTTGGCTACTTCCCAACCAACACGAACCTACGATGTCTCAACACCGCACTAAAAAAGGCGCAGACACAAAAGACAAAGCAGCCTTCTTTGCGGCCAGACCACCGCACCCAAAGCAGGCCGATGTACAGGCCCAAGATGGCGCCGAGCCTGATCCCCATGCGGACCTTACCGGCGCACAAGAAGCTGACACTGACACCCCGCTGACCCAGAACCTGCTGCAAAAGATGTTAGACGCGGCAGTCTTGCGGATGCAAGCGTCATTCACAATGGCTCTCGCGACCATCAGAAACGACATTACTGACCTGAACGCACGAGCCTCCCAACTAGAGGAGAAGATGGATGAAAATCTTACGGCCCACTCAGCCCTTGAAGACCGAATGGACGAGATGGAGAAGAGGCTGTCTCTACACGATGCTAAAATCACGGACGCAGAGGATAGGTCCCGCCGCAATAATATCAGGCTCAGAGGAGTCCCAGAGGACGTGGAAGCTCAGGACTTAACGGCCTACACCATGGAGCTGTTCCGAGCGGTCTTACCGGACATACCTGCTGACATGCTGTTATTGGACCGCATTCACAGACTCCCCAGGCCGCAACACCTGCCACCATCCACGCCTCGGGACGTGCTCATGAGGCTCCATTACTACCATACCAAGGAACAAATCCTCAGAGCCCACAGAGCAAAAAAGGACCTACCTGACAAATTTAAATCCATCCTTCTATTCACAGACCTGTCGGCGGAAACACTCCGACGGCGAAAATCCTTCAAACCAGTCGCAGAAGCTCTCAGACAACATCGTATCCCCTACAGATGGAGCTACCCAGCGAAACTCCTGATCACCAAAGGAGGGAAGCTTCTCACAGCCGCCTCGCCGAGAGATGGCCTAGAGCTCCTGCACAAATGGGACATAGCTCCGAACCTACCAACAGCAGGCCCAAGCAAGACACCCACAGAGACAGCGGCGTGCTACATCGAAAGAAGGCGACCACTAAACTCACCCGAAACAGCAAGTGTTTAAATATGTTTGACAATGTTTTACTTAATGTCTGTTTACGTCTTAGCCTAACTTCATCCCCGTGGGGTTGACACGTTTAAGGCAACCTCTAAATGTATGATATAGTACTAAACAAAAAAAAAAACAAAAAAAAGTAAGTTTCAGTTGTTAAAACAAAAAAAAAAGAAAAAAAATATATAACAATTATAATGATTACCAATTAAAACATAGAAAGTACTAAATAATAATAAAAAAAAAAAAAAAAAGAAAAAAAAAATATTAAAGAAAATACAGTGGCAAGATAACCGATCCTCCGGATCAGCCACGTTTAAACTCCAAGTTGCATTCATTCCGAGGTTAGCCCCAGAGATGCCATAAGAAGTTGCGGTACTATACATGGACCGCTTAACGGCTTAACGAGGCACAGTAGCACCCCAAGGTTAAACGCTCCCATTTCAACTACACACGTGAACTCCTGCCGCACCTGTCCCCACATATAAATGTACTGAACTGCAATGTGTATATACAGGTTGTGACAACGAGCATGGACAGATATGTAATGGACTTACCCAGTCCACAATCTCCAGAATAGTACATGCAATGTCTAAACTGTAATCAGTATACAAGCTTGTTCCCCCTGTACCAGCCAGTCATGTCTGGGACACATATAGGCACACTCTGACAGGACACTAATAGTCCTACATCACGCCTAACAGAGACAACATGGGAACGCCAACCAGTGCCCTCTTGGTCACACGAGCACCAGCCGCCTCCACCATGAAGTTAATAGCGGTACCCCACCCCTCACGATACGAATGTCCAACATGGCATCTTGTTGCATGACCCGGAGAGCATGCACCAACAGTGACTCCCTAAAGTAGAAATAACTTACCATTGCCTAATGATACACCCACGATAGCTATAGACAGACTGACCCAGCACTCAGGCGCAAATTTTCCCCCACGGTGGCGCCCAAAGATAAGGCGCGAACCGAGTGCAAGCACACACTTGCTGGTACAACACACCTACAGGGATCGGCCTCAATCCAGTGGGCCCTAGATTGCTGTCAGCTGGATCCGACCCGACCGCACTACCCCCACTTACGAAGTGCCACCCCGGCACATACCCTTGAAAGTACCTAACGTACTGTTTTTTTTCTCTCTTCCTCAGTTCACGGTTTATCTGTTTGCCCCCTGTTTTTGTACATATACACAATACCCTCTTAGTTTCACCCTTTGGCACCGAGACACAAACTAAACTAGACGTAGTTCTTACTTAAGTGGGACTCCCTGAGACTCCACAGGTCGACTCTAGCCCATCTGACTTGCCGTGGCCACCGAGCCTTAAGATACTGAGCCCACTTACCAGACTAACCCACCAACTACTCACGTAACATCACCCCGACTTCCAAGTCATAAGTTAAAAAAATCAATAAAAATAAACACAAAAAAAAAATATATATATATAAAAAAAAAAATAAACCCGATAAAAATAACAAGAAAAAAAAAAAGACAGACAATAATAATTTTTTGATAATTTTTCCCACAACAGAACCTCCACCCCCTACACCAAACCCGACGTCCCTCCCCTAGCAACGACGATGAAAATATATACACACAACGTTCGGGGCCTGAATACGCCCCATAAGAGATACGCTCTCCTCAAGGAGGTCCGCAATTCATACGCAGACATTATATGCCTGCAAGAAACCCATTTCAAACATGGCTCTACACCCATACTAGGGCTCAAACACTTCCCCCACCAATATCATGCCACATCTCCATCCAAGAGCAAAGGAGTATCGATCATGATAAGCAACACCCTGGCCTTCGACCAAATAACAACCCAGCTAGACCCGCAGGGAAGATACATTATTCTCATCTGTACATTAAACAACAACACATACACAATAGTTAACTCTTACTTCCCGGACGAGAACCAGCCAAGCTACATGGCCTCACTATTAGACAAAATCGAACAAATTCAGATGGGCACCCTGATCCTTTGTGGGGATTTTAACCATGTCCTCGACCCAGTCACAGACTCCACAGCCATACACACTCACAAGAGGAATAAGGCCCTACACAAACAATGCTCCTCTCTGAACAAAACGCTAGCATCACATAGGCTTTACGACGCGTGGAGGACCCTTTACCCAACAGACAGGGAATACACCCATCATTCGCAGGTGCACAACACTTATTCCCGTATAGACGGCTATCTAATGCACAGCGCACATCTCCAGCAGATCATTACTTGCGAGATAGGCCAATCTGCACTCTCAGACCACAACCCAGTATCTCTCACTCTAGCCGATTCCTACCAATACAAACACCGAAGCCCCTGGAGACTAAATGAGCACCTACTCAATGATTTAGACTTCACCGACAAGATTCGTGAGGAAATAAAACAATACTTTCGAACTAATAGCAGCGAAGAGATCAACCCCGCCACACTATGGCTGGCGCACAAACAAGTCATACGTGGGCTTCTGCTCAGTCGAGCGTCCTATATCAAGAAGTCAACACATACAGCTCTACTAAACCTTCTCAAACGTATCCAAGACCTCCACAGAGAAAACCAGACAAACCCCTCCAAAGACCTTCAACAACAATTACAAACAGCGCAAGACGAAGTTAAATCAATCCACCTAAAAAAAGCCAGCGTTGCATTGAAAAAGCTCAAAGCAACTTCTTACTCCATGGGGAACAAAGCAACAAAAGTACTGGCACAAAGGCTCCGAGCGAAACAGGCACAGGAACGCATTCCATATATAAACTCACACACCGTGTGCAAGATAATGCAACCCGCACAAATCTGCAACGAATTCGCACACTACTACTCCACCTTGTACAACCTAAAAGACCAAAGCTATTTAGCAAAGATTGCCCTCCCCAAGCTCCCGCCACAACACACTACAAGCTTATCCGCACCGATTACCACAAACGAGGTGCTCGACCAAATAGTGCTCGACACAAAGTATTACAAGCATACAGCCAACAGTCCTACTATAAGCTTAACATCGCCAAAACACAGGCGATGTGCCTCAACACGCCAAAACACATGGAAGCAATCCTGAAGTCCAGCCATAGTTTCGACTGGAGAGAAGATTTCCTGGTGTACCTCGGTGTCAAGATAACTCACAAAGAAAATGAGCTATTCCACGTCAACTACACAAAACTGCTAAAAGACATAGATACCCAACTGCAAGCATGGAAGAACCTATACCTGTCATGGGTTGGAAGAATAGCGGCGCTGAAAATGACAATTCTCCCCAAAATCCTCTACCTCTTCCGTACACTACAAATCAAAATCCCACAAAGCTATTTCACAAAGCTACAGGCAACCCTTCTCAGATTTAGCTGGGGCGGCAAACACCCTCGAGTCCCCAAAGCGTTGCTGCTGAGAAGTGTGAAACATGGTGGAATGGGCTTCCCCAACGTCAAAGCGTATTACCAGTCTGTCATTCTTACGAATGTGATCAGTGCCCACTCGACCACATACACCCCACAATGGGTAGCAATAGAGAGTACCTGCTGCGGGAATCAGGACTTATCAACACTACTCTGGATACCCCAACACCTGAGAAGGAAGCCCATGAACATGTTGGGCACCACCGAGTGCCTCCTTAAAACCTGGGACACCCACAGGGATCTACTGTGCTCAGCACACCCGTGGGCCCTAGCGGCTCCGATCCGAACCCTACACCACTGCAACGGCACATTCCCGCATCAGAAATGGGAAGAAAAAGGAATCACACATGTATACCAGCTATGCACCAAGAACGGTCTCAAAACTTTCCCAGACCTACAAAAAGAATTTGTCTTACCTCCGAATTACACGTTCGCATACTTACAACTCAAAGCGCTCATAGTAGACAACAAGTTTACGGATTTGAAAAACTCACTGCAAGCATCCATTACAAAATTTGAAGCACAATGTCTTTCACTGGCCCCCCCGAAGAAGTCGGTCTCCACCTGCTATACCTGCCTTGCTAAACCGGACAACAACGCCAAATGGAAATTCATGCAGGATTGGCAGACAGACCTCCAAGTCACAATATCCCCAAAGGACTGGGAAAAAATCTTTGCCTCTCACGAAGGGCTGACAACGAGTACAGCACACCTCGAAGCATCTAGGAAAATTCTATACAGGTGGTACATGGTACCGACCCGACTACACACCATATTCCCCACCTCGTCGGACTTATGCTGGCGCTGCCACACCACCAAAGGGACTATGCTACACATGTGGTGGACATGCGACAGAATACAAGGCCTATGGAAACGTACAGTCCTACTTATCAGAAAAGTCACAAATTTCCGTCTAGCACTTGACCCTAAAACTATACTACTCCGACTGTTACCAGACGAAGCACCGAAACTGATCAAGAAAATGATGTACCTCATTCTCGGCACAGTATCCATATTAATAGCTAGGAAATGGAAGACGACAGACTTGCCCTCCGACCGAGACATTGAAATAGAAGTGACATCTGTGCTGGAGTACGAACTTACCATGTGGAACCAAGCGAAAATAGGGAAACTAAGCCCCCACACCGCCACGATGTGGCGAACCTATACCCAACAACTCACACGCACCAACACAGGCCTTCCTAGGCCCACAAGCGAGCTCACCTGAGCCGCAAAAGGGAAAACACCCCACAAACCAGCACCGACCTCCCAACACACCTTACCAGATTAACCCAAACCATAGAAGTCAGGACCTTAGGACCCACCTACAGCCGCAACCCGGTACCAAAGCCAAATCTCCCCCCACCTCCCTCCCACCCTCCACACCAGTTCACTAAAGCCCCCCCACCCCTCATGTTCCCCCCCTTCCTTGAAGTCACAACATATGATAGCGTTATCACCCTGACCAACGATGGCACCCCCCCCCGGTAATAGGGGACCTTGAACCATATCGACCCCACAGGGTTAGTGATGCTACCTTTACACGTAGAAACGAGCGGACGCCCCGATCACGGGGAGATCCCCCCCATGCACGCCATCCACAGCAACACCGCAATGACAACATAGAACAATAAGTGTAAAGGCAGTAGATGTGTACAAGATGTGTTAACCCCCCCCCCTTTTTCCTTCTGTACCCCCTCTGCTTAATTCATTTGCCATGCAATGTATATCGACGATTGTATGACCACATTATGTTCAAATGAAACTCCCCTTTCTCTTCTGTACCCCATTTTTCTTGTCTTTATGAAAATAAAATTTCAAATTGGAAAAAAAAATGCACCCGGATAGTATCAGATTATTTTTGACAATGCAGACCGAGGGCATTTTGTCCTTAGTAAATAACCCACTATGTGTTTCTTGCTCATGTTTAGTTGATTTCAGCATTTATTGATGTAAGTGAAAGAAGTTGAAGAATACTATTTGCCCCTTTCTTTAACCCCTTAATGACACAACTTCTGGAATAAAAGGGAATCATGACGGAATATATCCGTCGTCTGTCCTTAAGGGGTTAATAATATTGTAATGTGCATCGTATCTCAAGAATATATTGGCCTTCTACATCAACATAAACAGGTATATTGATATTTCTTAAATAGGAAACTGAAAGAATTGTAACTTTATCGGAAGTCATACAATGACAAAAAAATTAAGACATAATATAGAGTCAAATGCAAATTTTTTGTACTATTAGCATCTTAGCTTTTTGTAGTGCCCCCTTTACATCCTTATTCCTCAAGCTATATATAATTGGGTTTAGCATTGGAACTACCACTGCATAGAACACAGATACTACCCAGTCCCCATCCATAGAGTATGAAGTAGTTGGTCTCAAGCATGTGTAAACAACAGGACCATAGAATAAAGCTACAACAGTTAGGTGAGAGGCACAGGTGGAAAACGTCTTATATCTACCAGTATTAAAGAGTGGATCTTAAACAAAGCCAAAAGAATACAGGTGTATGATACCAAAATACATAACAGAGATCCAACTTGGATAGAACCACCAAAGATAAACAAAAGCACTTCATTCAAAAATGTGTCCTGACAAGATAATTTTATGATGGGTATAAGATCGCAAAAAAAATGATTGACATGACTTGAACAAAACAATGGCACCCTAAATGCACAGCAGGTATGTATCAGTGAATTTATACAGCCTGCAAAGTATACTGTACATATTAATTGAAGACAACTTTTATTGTTAATAAGTATTGTATAATTTAATGGATGGCATATTGCTACGTATCTGTCATAAGCCATGACCGCAAGTAGCAGTACTTCAGACCCAATCAGGTCAATAAAGAAAAACAACTGTACTGCACAACCAAAGATGGATATTGTTTTATGGACAGAGATAATGTTAGCCAAACTGTTGGGTGTAATTGTCGATGAATAACATATATCTACAAATGATAAGTTCATAAGGAAAAAATACATTGGTGTGTGCAGATGAGATGCCATTCTAATTAATGAAATAATAGTGATATTACCCATCACTGTTATAATATACACTAACAAACAGAGCAGAAATAGGGGTAACTGTAGTTTTGGGTTTGAAGTGACTCCAGAAAGTATAAATTCTGTCGCATAGCTTTTATTATTCTGCTCCACTTTTTCAAACATTTCCTGTAATAGACAGAACGTAAGATACAGATTAAAGGCTGGATTAATGTAATATGGTCAGAAAGCTTTGAAAAATAGTGTAGCATACCTTTTTATAATGCATAGTGTCACCTTCTGCAACATTCGATTATCCATCATTCTGCATTGCAAATTAGTGCTAATAAGAAGCAAGTAAATAAAAAGATTTTCTTTTATTTTATTTTTCGGTAGCTGTATTTGTAAGTGATTGGCTACACAGACAATTTAATATGATTATTTACTAAAACCAAATAGTTAAATCTAGAACTAAGCTGAGAATATAACTGGGCGGTACAATGTTACCGAATATTTAGCTTATCTTGAATACAAGAATTTCACTGCAACATAATTCAATAATGAATGAATCTATGGAGTGGAGTAAATGTTTAAAGTTTATATCACCATACTAATAGCATAAAACAAAAAAACATGTATGAATCAGTTGCTTTCCAAACCTAGAACTATCTAGAACAGCGTTTCTCAAACCAGTCCTCAAGAACCACCAACAGTCCAGGTTTTGTTAGTATCTCCATTGGAAAAAAACAGGGAAATACATAAATCCTGGACTGTTGGTGGGCCATGAGGATTGGATTGAGAACCACTGATGTCTGTTTACAAATCCTAGAATAGTTTATCTTTTGTGCTATACATGGTTGGGGCAACAAACATTTTTATCCATTTTGTTCTGCCTGTATGATTGGCTCTGAAAAATATTAGGTGTTGTACGTAATTCTTCCAGAAGATTGCTTGTTATTGATGTGTGCAATGCAATGAATGGTCGTTTCACCGCCATTTAAAGGACGGCACAAATAGGGCTCAAGCTACTTTAATTGCTACTTGGCCCTTAAAATTATCCCAAGTGAAATTACTCACTCGATCAACAATTATATTTAACAAAAAATAGCTCAGACTAAAACATCTCAAGATCACTGAAATACTTGTCATTAGTTTGATATATTCTACCTTTCCCCGTGATGCTTTTTATTTGCTAATTGATCTGTGTAAGCTACTCCACCTAAATCTATCATTGTGTAAACAAGCACTCTGCTCATTATAACAACTTTATCCGAATTAATTATCGTTTTGTTTTCTTTTATCTGGCAATTGCAGGTGGAGGGGAGGAGGTTAAAACTAACTAGGAATATTTAGACAAGTGTATACAAATATGTATTTTTTACAGTGTCCCTTTAACCTGCTTAAATATATATTTTTTATTTTCTCTTCCCAAACCAATAAGCCACTAAAGCCTCAATTTAAAAATTTTAAAATCCAAAAGATTTAATATTCTTAGATAAAATTTAAAAAAACGAATAAAATAGTATGAAAATTATTTTAATTTTGTGATATTTAGATTTTTTTTATACATTAATATTTTATTATATACCTAATAGATATATTTATATATTATATATTATACATTTTTATATATTATATAAATATATAAAGTTGAAGTAGAGAGCACTCTGGAGTCTGTAGAATACGTTTCAAACTGCTGCTTTATTTCGCAAACACAGTAATACAGATAACAGTCGACGTTTCAGTCCATACAGACTTTTTTCAAGACCTGCATGGACTGAAACATCGACTATTATCTGTATTAATGTGTTTGCGAAATAAAGCAGCAGTTTGGAACGTATTCTACAGACTCCAGAGTGCTCTCTACTTCAACTTTATACATTTTGGTGGGAGGTTCTGCTTCGGAGCAGTACAAAGACTGGGAACTTTTCCAACAATATTAAATCGAGGCCTAAGCTAGCATTTGGTGAAAATCTGTTAAGCAGTGCTAAAGGCCCCTGTAAGCACCATAACCACTGCAGCCTGTTGTAGTGTTATGGTAGAAGCAGGCTATTCGCACTGTCCCCCTGTTCTGCGTCAAACCGTTTCAAACCCCAGCCATCCTCCCTTGCTGTTTTGCTACTGTAGAAGTTAAACCTCTGTATTACCAATGCCTTCTTTACCAGTCTTTGGTTGACATTGGTGGCTGATTATAATGACATTGCATGAGTCAAAGTTGACCATATACAGTTAATATACAGAAGAAGGGACAGATGTTATTGTCATGGGTTGGTGGGATTGCCGGTCCCACATTCTACAGAGGTCCAAACTCCCATTTGTACATTTAGTTCAGTGCAGTGCTTCATAAGACTGATGAGAGTTGCAGACTGGGTTTTATGTTATTAATTATCTAACTTGTTCTCTGAATAAATATGTTAGATTAAATAGCACATTTGTATTTATTTTATTTTATTTTTTTTTACAGATTTTTAAATGCTTTGTGACATTATAAATTCTTACATGAAACACAATTTACTGTTTAGCTTTTAAGCAAAACATGTTTGTTTTAATTAAGAGGGTCCTCATCCTAGAAATATACCATTTAAGAGGATTTTTTTTCTCTATATTAAGCACGTGTGGCATGTAGCTCATATATTGTGCGTTTGAAATATTCACCCTAATAGTGTGACTGTGACACTAACAGAGTTATTTACTAAAGTAAGAATTGCTGGGAATTCAAAGGGAATTCAAACTAAACGTATAGTTCAAGCCCAAATGCAGACAAATTGACAGCAGAATTGATTTTACAGAGTTTCTCTGATTTGGCTATTTTTGCCTAAATTTTTAAATGAAAAATTCAATTCAAAGTATTTCTCACATGTGATTGTGTATTGTGAGTACTTGCTATGATGCTGCACATTTTTGGAAATCTGTACATTTTTAAAAGCCGTGTACTTGGGATATTTGGTCATTTGTATACATGTTAATGTGTACTTGTGTTTGGGATGTAAAAGTTTTTTGTTTTTTTTTAATGTTGAAGGTATCTTATAAGAAATCTAATAATTTCACCAAAATATGACCCCTTTGCTTATTTTTTAGCATAGTCATTTCAGTGAGCTAGGTCTTAAGATAATGGGGGAACATCTTTTTTTTTTTTTTTTTTTTAGCATTATATGCTTTGGGAAGATGTTTTGCTATGTTAGATACACTGTGCGTATGGACACACAATGGATCTATTAAATATTATTACAATCTCCAGAAATGTAGCTGACATGTTCAAAAGTACTGTAGCAGTCAAGTTGTTCAATCATAAATATACATAATAATCCATATTCTTTAAATTGATGATGAGTGCGGGGAAAAAATGAAATACATAATATAAATGTTAATACATGCAATTATTTGTTTATAAAACAATGACATAGGAATGACGTATGTACCTTAGTAAATAACCCACTGTGTTTCTTGCTCATGTTTAGTTGATTTCAGCATTTATTGATGTAAGTGAAAGAAGTTGAAGAATACTATTTGCCCCTTTCTTTAATAATATTGTAATGTGCATCACGTATCTCAAGAATATATTGGCTTTCTACATCAACATAAACAGGTATATTGATATTTCTTAAATAGGAAACTGAAAGAATTGTAACTTTATCGGAAGTCATACAATGACAAAAAAATTAAGAAATAATATAGAGTCAAATGCAAATTTTTTGTACTATTAGCATCTTAGCTTTTTGTAGTGCCCCCTTTACATCCTTATTCCTCAAGCTATATATAATAGGGTTTAGCATTGGAACAACCACTGCATAGAACACAGATACTACCCAGTCCCCATCCATAGAGTATGAAGTAGTTGGTCTCAAGCATGTGTAAACAACAGGACCATAGAATAAAACTACAACAGTTAGGTGAGAGGCACAGGTGGAAAACGTCTTATATCTACCAGTAGTAGAGTGGATCTTAAACAAAGCCAAAAGAATACAGGTGTATGATACCAAAATACATAACAGAGATCCAACTTGGATAGAACCACCAAAGATAAACAAAAGCACTTCATTCAAAAATGTGTCCTGACAAGATAATTTTATGATGGGTATAAGATCGCAATAAAAATGATTGACATGACTTGAACAAAACAATGGCACCCTAAATGCACAGCAGGTATGTATCAGTGAATTTATACAGCCTGCAAAGTATACTGTACATATTAATTGAAGACAACTTTTATTGTTAATAAGTATTGTATAATTTAATGGATGGCATATTGCTACGTATCTGTCATAAGCCATGACCGCAAGTAGCAGTACTTCAGACCCAATCAGGTCAATAAAGAAAAACAACTGTACTGCACAACCAACGATGGATATTGTTTTATGGACAGAGATAATGTTAGCCAAACTGTTGGGTGTAATTGTCGATGAATAGAATATATCTACAAGGGATAAGTTCATAAGGAAAAAATACATTGGTGTGTGCAGATGAGATGCCATTCTAATTAATGATATAATAGTGATATTACCCATCACTGTTATAATATACACTAACAAACAGAGCAGAAATAGGGGTAACTGTAGTTTTGGGTTTGAAGTGACTCCAGAAAGTATAAATTCTGTCGCATAGCTTTTATTATTCTGCTCCACTTTTTCAAACATTTCCTGTAATAGACAGAACGTAAGATACAGATTAAAAGCTGGATTAATGTAATATGGTCAGAAAGCTTTGAAAAATAGTGTAGCATACCTTTTTATAATGCATAGTGTCACCTTCTGCAACATTCGATTATCCATCATTCTGCATTGCAAATTAGTGCTAATAAGAAGCAAGTAAATAATAAGATTTTATTTTATTTTATTTTTCGGTAGCTGCATTTGTAAGTGATTGGCTACACAGACAATTTAATATGATTATTTACTAAAACCAAATAGTTAAATCTAGAACTAAGCTGAGAATATAACTGGGCGGTACAATGTTACCGAATATTTAGCTAATCTTGAATACAAGAATTTCACTGCAACATAATTCAATAATGAATGAATCTATGGAGTGGAGTAAATGTTTAAAGTTTATATCACCATACTAATAGTATAAAACAAAAAAACACGTATGAATCAGTTGCTTTCCAAACCCAGAACTATCTAGAACAGCGTTTCTCAAACCAGTCCTCAAGAACCACCAACAGTCCATGTTTTGTTAGTATCTCCATTGGAAAAAACAGGGAAATACATAAATCCTGGACTGTTGGTGGGCCATGAGGATTGGATTGAGAACCACTGATGTCTGTTTACAAATCCTAGAATAGTTTATCTTTTGTGCTATACATGGTTGGGGCAACAAACATTTTTATCCATTTTGTTCTGCCTGTGTGATTGGCTCTGAAAAATATTAGGTGTCGTACGTAATTCTTCCAGAAGATTGCTTGTTATTGATGTGTGCAATGCAATGAATGGTCGTTTCACCGACATTTAAAGGACGGCACAAATAGGGCTCAAGCTACTTTAATTGCTACTTGGCCCTTAAAATTATCCCAAGTGAAATTACTCACTCAAGCAACAATTATATTTAACAAAAAATAGCTCAGACTAAAACATCTCAAGATCACTGAAATACTTGTCATTAGTTTGATATATTCTACCTTTCCCCCGTGATGCTTTTTATTTGCTAATTGATCTGTGTAAGCTACTCCACCTAAATCTATCATTGTGTAAACAAGCACTCTGCTCATTATAACAACTTTATCTCAATTAATTATCGTTTTGTTTTCTTTTATCTGGCAATTGCAGGTGGAGGGGAGGAGGTTAAAACTAACTAGGAATATTTAGACAAGTGTATACAAATATGTATTTTTTACAGTGTCCCTTTAACCTGCTTAAATATATATTTTTTATTTTCTCTTCCCAAACCAATAAGCCACTAAAGCCTCAATTTAAAAATTTTAAAATCCAAAAGATTTAATATTCTTAGATAAAATTTAAAAAAACGAATAAAATAGTATGAAAATTATTTTAATTTTTTGATATTTAGATTTTTTTTATACATTAATATTTTATTATATACTTAATAGATATTTTTATATATTATATATTATACATTTTTATATATTATATAAATATATAAAGTTTAAGTAGAGAGCACTCTGGAGTCTGTAGAATACGTTTCAAACTGCTGCTTTATTTCACAAACACAGTAATACAGATAACAGTCGACGTTTCAGTCCATACAGACTTTTTTCAAGACCCGCATGGACTGAAACATCGACTATTATCTGTATTAATGTGTTTGCGAAATAAAGCAGCAGTTTGGAATGTATTCTACAGACTCCAGAGTGCTCTCTACTTCAACTTTATACATTTTGGTGGGAGGTTCTGCTTCGGAGCAGTACAAAGACTGGGAACTTTTCCAACAATATTAAATCGAGGCCTAAGCTAGCATTTGGTGAAAATCTGTTAAGCAGTGCTAAAGGGCCCTGTAAGCACCATAACCACTGCAGCCTGTTGTAGTGTTATGGTAGAAGCAGGCTATTCGCACTGTCCCCCTGTTCTGCGTCAAACCGTTTCAAACCCCAGTCATCCTCCCTTGCTGTTTTGCTACTGCAGAAGTTAAACCTCTGTATTACCAATGCCTTCTTTACCAGTCTTTGGTTGACATCGGTGGCTGATTATAATGACATTGCATGAGTCAAAGTTGACCATATACAGTTACTATACAGAAGAAGGGACAGATGTTATTGTCATGGGTTGGTGGGATTGCCGGTCCCACATTCTACAGAGGTCCAAACTCCCATTTGTACATTTAGTTCAGTGCAGTGCTTCATAAGACTGATTAGAGTTGCAGACTGGGTTTTATGTTATTAATTATCTAACTTGTTCTCTGAATAAATATGTTAGATTAAATAGCACATTTGTATTTATTTTATTTTATTTTTTTACAGATTTTTAAATGCTTTGTGACATTATAAATTCTTACATGAAACACAATTTACTGTTTAGCTTTTAAGCAAAACATGTTTGTTTTAATTAAGAGGGTCCTCATCCTAGAAATATACCATTTAAGAGGATTTTTTTTCTCTATATTAAGCACGTGTGGCATGTAGCTCATATATTGTGCGTTTGAAATATTCACCCTAATAGTGTGACTGTGACACTAACAGAGTTATTTACTAAAGTAAGAATTGCTGGGAATTCAAAGGGAATTCAAACTAAACGTATAGTTCAAGCCCAAATGCAGACAAATTGGCAGCAGAATTGATTTTACAGAGTTTCTCTGATTTGGCTATTTTTGCCTAAATTTTTAAATGAAAAATTCAATTCAAAGTATTTCTCACATGTGATTGTGTATTGTGAGTACTTGCTATGATGCTGCACATTTTTGGAAATCTGTACATTTTTAAAAGCCGTGTACTTGGGATATTTGGTCATTTGTATACATGTTAATGTGTACTTGTGTTTGGGATGTAAAAGTTTTTTTTTTTTTTTTTTTTTAATGTTGAAGGTATCTTATAAGAAATCTAATAATTTCACCAAAATATGACCCCTTTGCTTATTTTTTAGCATAGTCATTTCAGTGAGCTAGGTCTTAAGATAATGGGGGAACATCTTTTTTTTTTTTTTTTTTTTTTAGCATTATATGCTTTGGGAAGATGTTTTGCTATGTTAGATACACTGTGCGTATGGACACACAATGGATCTATTAAATATTATTACAATCTCCAGAAATGTAGCTGACATTTTCAAAAGTAATGTAGCAGTCAAGTTGTTCAATCATAAATATACATAATAATCCATATCCTTTAAATTGATGATGAGTGCGGGGAAAAATGAAATACATAATATAAATGTTAATACATGCAATTATTTGTTTATAAAACAATGACATAGGAATGACGTATGTACCTGAAATGAAGTAGAGATCAGTTCAAAGCCATTCTTGTTTTTTTGCTTTCGTCAAGGTGCATAGTTTTCTAAAAAATCAAAGCTTTTATATCTGAGTCAAAGCTTTTATTTGTTTGATTGAAAGGGAATTTTTGTTCAGACAATCCTTGGAGATTATGTAAATTGACACTACTGGGGTTAATTTGTTGTCACCTAGAGACATTTTGTTGCCTCAGTTCAACTAACAGAAATATAGTTAAACTTGAACTCTGTTACCTATGGATTTATTCGCTGTACCTGGAGTCTTTGTATGTTTATATGTGTATATGTTTTTAAACATTAGAGTGTTCTTTTCTAAAAAAAAAAACAGTAATACTCACCTTTTTTCCAGCACAGGGACAGTCTCCTCTCTCCACCTCATCCTCACATGATGACACCATTATACTTGATGAGAGAGAGCATTGTAGACCAATGGTACATGTATGGAGATTGCTACATTCAGTGCTTCTCAAAGCAACATTATAACCTGTAAGGGCAAAGATTTTCCCCAGAGAATCTTAACGTCTGCAGTCGTTACTTGGAGTTCCAACCAGCACACCACACCTACCAGATCAGATACATCATTGACAAGAAACATCAATATAGTGTGGTTTCAAATTAATTCTGAATTTTATTAGCATAACATATTGGTTTATATAAGTGTCTTATCACGTGGTATTGCATTCCATTACAATAATCAGCAAGTAATTTGGACATTTGTCAAAGAGGATGCTCATTAATACAATATCTGTATTTGATATTCTGCTTCTGTTGTGTTAATGCCAAATTAAGCATAATGTCTGTATGCTGGATGGACGCTGATCACATCAGCTCCTCAGCATTGTATGAATAAAACCCTCTTATTTACTCTCTGGCACCCAATTCAGGCAACAGCTGATGCTAGTTTAAGTGGAGAGTCCCCCGAGCACCGGTAGCTGCAATTACTAGCTCTTGCCCTGCCTGCAGATTGTGCTGGCCAGTGGGCGAATCTTGCAGCCTGGTGTTTGAGCGGGAGACGTGGGCGATTTCCCAAGCTTAATCCAACTTACAGGCCACGTGCTCCCCCCTGTGGGCCAGTGGAGGTTATCCCGGCGCCCGCTAGATCCTACCTACCTGAACCTACTCCAGTACATCGCACACACAACGCCACGCTCGTAGTCTGCCCAAGATGGTGGACTCACCTAAGTCCCTCACAAGCACCACTCCGTGCCCTGAAGGGGCTCACCAGAACCTTGTGGAGCAATCTCTACAGTGGCTAGACGCACTTATCGCACAATTCTGGGTAAAACTAGAGCAGCGTGCAACAGCAGCTACACAGCAGCCTCAAAAGGGAGTTCAGTGGAATGTATGCCAGGAGGCGAGCGGATCTCCTTCAGGCAGAGAACTACAGCTACCACTCACACTAGTCCACCCGGGCCAAAAGCCACCAGTGGCTTGACCCAACAGCCTCCTCTGCACCAACAGAGGGCCTTCCGAAAGAGAAGGACTGAGACCAGTGGTGTACACACAAACCATGGGCCCCCGATGCTAAAACTGATCTGTGGGCCCCCCCGCGCTTACTCTGTGCAGGCCGGGGCCGCAACACATGGTGGCGGGTACCTGGTCGCAGGGGTCGCAGGGCGACGTATGTACGCCAGTGCATGCAGATACACATACACTTAAAGGACCACTACAGACACCCAGATCACATCAGCTCAATGAAGTGGTCTGAGTGCCAGGTCCCTCTAGTTTTAACCCTGCAGCTGAAAACATAGCAGTTTCAGAGAAAGTGCTATGTTTCACTGAGAGTTAATCCAGCCACTGGTGGCTGTCTCATTGACAGCCGCTAGAGGAGCTTCCGCGATTCTCAATGTGAAAATCACAGTGAGAATACGCTGAACATCCATAGGAAAGCATTGAGTAATGCTTTCCTATGGGCGGTTTGAATGCGCATGCGCATTCGGAGCTGAGAGGCGGATCGGGGCGGAGAGATCCCCAGCACCACGGGAGTCCGGCGCTGGAGAAAGGTAATTGCTGAAGACAAACACACACTCTCTTACGAACAGACGCATACACACTAGCTAACAGACACACACACACACACTCTCATGAACAGACGCATACACACTAGCTAACAGACACACACATTTACTGTACGACACACACTCAGTGACAGACATAAATACACACTCACTGACAGACAGACACATACACACTCACTTACAAAACACACACTCACTAACAGACACCAAACAGACTCAGTAACAGACAAACACACTATCACACACACACTCTAATACACTCTAACACACACACACTGTAACACACACACACACACACACTCTAATACTAACACACACACTCTAACACACACACACTCTAATACTAACACACACACACACACACACACACTCTAACACTAACACACACTCTAACACTAACACACACACACTCTAACAAACACACACACACACACACACATTGACACTAACACACACGCACACTCTAACAATAACACACACACACACTCTAACACTAACACACACACGCTCACTCTAACACACACACACTAACACACACACTAACACACACACACACACACTAATACACACACACACATTTTTAAAAAAAAAATGTAATCCCCCAGCTTCCCTACCTTTGGGAGTGCTGAGGGGATTTCCTGGGGACCAGTGGTGTCATCCGGAGGGCAGGCTGGCGGGCGCACGAGGGAGCACTCTCCCCGTGTGCTCCCTCTTCAGCTCCCTCGCGTGTCGCGTACTGATACTGGATGCTTGGGTATGCGAACGAAGAAGTGCTTGATTTTCTCACAACCTGCTCGGATTTTAAGAGAGTACGAAGGGACGTACTATTTGAACAGGCTATAATCACATACCCCTCTTGGAGTTCGGGAGAGTGCAAATGAATGTAAATACAAGGGGTTTACTACATAAGTAAAATGCTTTTTTCCCTTTTTGAAATTGAATATAAATAGGGAGGAGAACACTAAATTGTATTTCTAACACTATATTGTTCCTTTAGGTATGAACTCAGTGGAGTTAAAAGTACACTCCACTGCCTCCCAAAATGTTTTTTTTTTAAGAAATCACTGTTTAGTAGATATGTGCCCAATGAAATATGCATACATTTAATTATACATTTTTTCACTGGGGGTATATATAAAAAACAACTTGAAAAAGCTGCAAATCTCGGATCATGACTAGTTGTTAGGGGTCCAGAGTGTCCCACTAAGGGAAAATCTGACTTTTTTTTATTTTTTATAATTTACTTAACTCTAGTAAAAGGCAATATTGAACATGACATTTGATTAATTTTTTTTTACCATGAAACCCTTAACGGGACATTATAGACACCAGAACTACTGCAGCTTAAAGGGAAATTATAGGCACCTAGATCACTTCAGCTCACTGAAGTGGTCTGCGTGCAGTGTCCCAGGTGCCTTAACCCAGCAATGGTAATTATTGCAGTTTTTATTACACTGCCATAATTACCTTTGCGGGTTAACTCCACCCCTAGTGGCTGTCTACAAGACAGCCACTAGAGGAATGTCTGGGTCATTAGGTGACTTTCGGTCGCCTAACTGACTCTGGATGTACCCACGCTATGCATGGGGACGTCCAGCTACACTGAAAACCACACTGGAAAGAACTATACATGTGGATAAAAATATTATCCCCAACAGGGATAGATGGTGTGCCAAGGAGTCCTACCAATAGGAGGTAACCCAGCAAAATACACACACAGTAATAACTATAGTCTAATATGCGTAGGCACATAATACATAACAGCTCCAAATATTCTTGTAACCATATTTTGTTTGAAGTTTTCAGAGGCGGCTCTAGACTTTATGAGGCCTCAGGTGAAACTCAAACATGATGCCCCACTAACACCAAAGTGAAAAAAATAGTTGCAATACACGCACACATATACACATTAATGCACTGTTTACCTGAGAGTGTGTGTCTGACAGAGAGTATCCTTGTGTGTGTGAATGTATGTCTCTGTGAGCATGTTTGCGTTTTTGTCTGGGACCGTATGTGTATGGGGTAGCTGCTTGAAGTGTGTTGTGTGTATGGTGGGTGTGCCTGTGGCCTTTGGGCATTGTGTTTATAGCAAAGCTATGTTTCCTGACTGTGTGTGTATGATGAATGTCTTTAGCTGGTGACTGTGACAAGGTGAGTAAAGGGGTGCCAGTGGCAGGGAGAGCTTGACAGGACAAAGGGGGTAAAGGGACAGGGGATGGGGGGGAATTGTGAGCGAGAATGGGGGAGAGGGAGTAGGACATGGTTTGATAAGGGAGTGTGACAGGGCAAGAGGAGTTAAGTGTGTCAGGGCAATTGTGGCATGGTACGAGGGATGAGTGTGACAGGATTAAGGAGGGTTGATGTGACAGGGTGAGTGTTGCAGAGTGAGGGCAGGTGAGCTTGGAGGGGGTGAGATTAACAGGATTAAGAGTGGATAATGTGAGTGTGGATGCATGAAGAGGCTGCCAGTGTGTGCGGGGTTTGACGACAGTGTAGGGAGGGGTGACAATGTGTGTGGAGGTGACAGTGTGAGGGGATGCTAACAGTGTGTCTGGGGAGGCTGACAGTGTGTGGGAGTATAGTGACACAACATTGTTGTGGGTGACAGTGTGTGTGGGGCATGACAGTGTGTGTGAGGGGGGTGATACTGTGTATGGGGTGGATACTGTGTGTGTGTGGAGGGGTGATTCTGTGTGTGAGAGGGTGATGATGTGAGGGAGGGAGAGAGGATGGGGTGATAGGACCTGGTTGTCCCCCTCTGATACTGCTACTCCCCCTCAATGTACCTTTCAACCTATCCTCCCTGCCCCTGCGCTTTCCTTTACTTCATTTGAAGTTCACACTGTCTGCCTTTTAAAGCCCACTCCTTTAAGAATTGCCATCATCTATCGCCCCCCCACCCTTCCGGTCATCCTAGGCTATTCATCGAACACTTTTCTTCATGGCTACCCCACTTTCTCTCCTCTAGCACTCCCTCCCTCGTACTTGGGGACTTTAACATTCCAATCAACAACCTCAACTGCCCTGATGCCTCCCGTCTGCTTTCTGTAATCTCCGCCTTTGGCCTCACGCAGTTGTCTACTGTTACGACACTCACCGCCAGATAGATGAAGCCACCGTTTAATAAATAATGCCCTTCTCCAGGAACGCAGGTTCTGTACAGACGACCGTCAAACTCCTGAATGGAGGATACGTGAACGCGGCAACTCCCGACCATAAAATCAGCCGAACTCCATTCACAGCTAGAAATAACGAAAAGTGCTTTCCCAGTAATAATTCCCCCCACAAACGAGACCAAGCTCCGTCTTGAGGGTCAAACAGGAATCTGCTTTAATGGGGGCTACCTGCCCGGTATTTATGCAGGTAGCCGGGGCATTCTTCATCCCAAATGGCATGACCTTAAATTGGTACAAGCCAAATGGGGTGACGAAGGCCGACTTGGGGATAGCATCCTCAGCCAGGGGAATCTGCCAGTAGCCCTTACACAGGTCTATGGTGGTCAGATAGCGTCCCCTGGCAATACGATCTAATAATTTGTCTACCCGGGGCATCGGGTAGGTGTCAGTGGTGGTCCGCTCATTGAGCCGCCTGTAGTCCACACAGAACTGGGTGGTCCCATCTTTCTTAGGTACCAGGACTACAGGCGAAGCCCAAGGGCTATCGGAGTGTTCGATGACCCCAAGCTGGGTCATCTCCTGTATCTCCTTCCGCATTCCTTCTCGGACTGCTTCAGGGATACGGTAAGGGGGCTGTGCAGAGGGTTCTGTCCAGGGGTCTCTACCTTATGTACAGCTAGGGTAGTGTAGCCGGGCTCTTGGGAGAACGTCGCCTGCTTCTCCCACAGAAGCTGTCTTGCCCTTCTCTGTGGGGCTCAACCTGTCCCCTAGCTGTACAAGGCTAGTAAGGTCCCTCTCTAGCAAATCGGGAAGGGGTAAGTTCTCTGGGTCGTCTGCAGCCGGGGCACACACTGCAGCGACATCCTCCGGTCTCTCCTGATACTTCTTCAGCAGGGCCGTCTTTAATATTGATTGGACCCTGGGCAAAGCATTTGCTTGGGCCCCCTGGACCCTGTACACCCTCCCCAGGCGTGCAATCATGTTATCACCCTTAATACAGTGGCAACCTAAAGTAGAGAGGTGCAAGAATATTTTTTTGGGCCTCCCTATTGCAAGGATGTTTAAAAGGTAGATCCCCATCTGTCGTACAACTCCAGCAATGCCTTGACAGCTGGGGCTCTACCATTTACCCACGTTTGCAGGTTTGTATTTAACACTAAGCAGTTTTTGTATGTTTCAATGTAAACAGGTTTTTGAATGGAATATGTTTGTATGTGGTGTTGTTGGCGTTTGAATGTAAGCATGCATTTATGTCTAGTGTTGTTTTTTGAAAGCAGGGGTGTGTATACATATAATGTTGGTGTTTAACACAGACGTGTATTTGTATGTAGTGCTGAAGCTTGAATGCAGGGGTGTATTTGTGTGTAGTGTTAGCGTGTGGATGTTGAGATGTATGCACATATACACACACAAACACACAAGTAGATATACACACACTGACACATAGATACACAACCTGACACAAATTCAGATACACAGACACACATACTAATAACATAACATACAGATACAGTGAAACACACAAAGACAACATACAGATACACACTGACACACATACAGACACACCGATACACATCCTGACATACACAAAGATTCAAACACTGACACACATGCAGTTACACAGACACACATATACACACCTGACACACTGGCAGATACACAGATACACACACAGACTTCATACAGATACACACACAATGACAACATATCTATACACAAACAGATATACAGACACATAGAGACAGACATACTTAAACAGACACATAAACTGACAGACATACTGACACATACACTGAGAGGCATACTGACCCACATACTGACACACACACTGACAGACATACTGACACACAATCTGACAGGCATACTGAAACACATACTGACACATACACTGACAGGCATACTAACAGACATACTGACACATACACTGACAGACATACTGACACACACTGACAGGCATACTGACACACATACTGACACACACACACACACTGACACATACACTGACAGACACACTGACAGGCATACTGACACACATACTGACACACACACTGACAGACATACTGACACACACACTGACAGACATACTGACAAAACACTGACACATACACTGACACACACACTGACACACACACTGACAGACACATTGACAGGCATACTGACACACATACTGACACATACAATGACACACACACTGACACACACACTGACAGACATACTGACACACACACTGACACACACACTGACACACACACACTGACACACGCACTGACAGACACACTGACAGGCATACTGACACACACACTGACAGGCATACTGACACACATACTGACAGACATACTGACAGGCATGCTGACACACATACTGACACATACACTGACACACGCACTGACAGACATACTGACACACACACTGATAGACATACTGACACACATACTGACACATACACTGACACACATACTGACAGACATACTGACACATACACTGACAGACATACTGACACACACTGACAGACACACTGCCACACATACTGACACATACACTGACACATACACTGACACATACACTGACACATACACTGACAGACACACTGAGAGACACACTGACACACACACTGACAGACATACTGACACACATACTGACAGACACACTGACAGGCATACTGACACACATACTGACACATACACTGACACACACACTGACACATACACTGACAGACATACTGACACACATACTGACACATACACTGACACATACACTGACAGACACACTGACAGACACACTGACACACACACTGACAGGCATACTGACACACACACTGGCAGACATACTGACACATACACTGACAGACATTCTGACACACACACTGACAGACATACTGACACACACACTGACACACACACTGACACACACACTGACACACGCACTGACAGACACACTGACAGGCATACTGACACACACACTGACAGGCATACTGACAGACATACTGACACACACACTGACAGGCATACTGACACACATACTGACAGACATACTGACAGGCATACTGACAGGCATACTGACACACACACTGACAGACATACTGACACACATACTGACACACATACTGACACATACACTGACACACATACTGACAGACATACTGACACATACACTGACAGAGATACTGACACACACTGACAGACACACTGACACACATACTGACACACATACTGACACATACACTGACACATACACTGACAGACACACTGACAGACACACTGACACACACACTGACAGACATACTGACACACATACTGACAGACACACTTACAGGCATACTGACACACATACTGAGACATACACTGACACACACACTGACACATACACTGACAGACATACTGACACATAGACTGACACATACACTGACAGACACACTGACAGACACACTGACACACACACTGACAGGCATACTGACACACACACACTGGCAGACATACTGACACACACACTGACAGACATACTGACACACACCCTGACAGACAGACATACTGACAGACACACTGACAGACATACTGACACACATACACTGAGACACACACTGGCAGACATACTGACACACACTGACAGACATACTGACACACACACTGACACATACACTGACACACACACTGACAGACATACTGACACACATACACTGACACATACACTGACACATACACTGACAGACACACTGACACACACACTTTTATTTATGCAGGTCTCCCACAAGGTGGACACTCCCCTAGGGGACCTTGTGGAAGACTGTAACACATATAGGACAGTAGCCAATCGCAGTGGCTTAAGTGTAAGCCCTCCCCATTTTACCCATAAATCCTTCCTCTCTATCCTGGAGATAATTGGGAAGAAACCTAATTATCTCCAAGGATAGAGGCAAATCGCCATTTAAATACAATATGAAAAATACGTTAAAATACATAAATGAGGAAATACCGAATACATATGGTTCGTGTAACGTATCCCCATATAGCCTGGATCTGAGTGCATATTTCTACCGAATAGCGCTCAGATCCGATGTACACAGTTCAATCGCCATGGAGTCAAAGTCTCTCACAAGTCTTTCGGTATACGATTGACTCCATGGGACGTCTATCTGGGTGAATTCTATACGTACGTTACAAAACTCCAGAACGGACCGGTGTTCGTATGCCTCGACGAAATAGAAGGCGGGTGGCAGCTTCCAGCGGTGTTCGGTAGAGAAAGTGTCTGCTTTTAGTTCCATAGAATCGACACCGGACACCGCTGATCTTCCTCGTGTCCCAAAATGGCTGCCGCCTCGTGGTCTGCATACGAACGACGACCACCCATACGGATGGAATGGAGAGGTGTTTGCGGTTAACCACAACATTCTAATTGGGGCCAAGAGGTTAACCAGCAGCACACTCCTCTCCTGGGTGGCCGTCCTTTCGGTAGTTTCAATCGGTATTACGGAACCACACGAACAGGGGCATACGGACAGGAAATCCAACGAAATAAAGGCAAACAGATGAACCAGCAATACTAGTCTGTACAGATGGATCTGTCACATCTACTTCAGCAACTCATACAGCAGGAAACTCTCATCTTCACCAATCTATGTACCACCTCTAATCTCTTCACTGTTCCATTTTCTTTGTCTGACTACCATCTACTATCATTCGACATCAGCATACCCCGTACCCAAATTTCACCACCCTCAACTCTCCAATCTCGTAGAAACCTCAACTGCCTTGATCTCCAGCATTTCTCCACAAAACTCAATACTCTCCTTTTACCCATCTCAAATCTAACTTGCCCTAACTCGGCTACCTCACTCTACAACTCAACTCTCTCCTCTCAACTCAACATCATGGCACCTCCTACAATTAATCTCAGCAAGCGCCCCCAATTACAACCCTGGCACACCAAGCTGACCCATCACCTCCAAAAATGTTCTAGAGCTCCTGAACACTGCTGGAGAAAGTCTCACTTTGCATCTGACTTCCTCCGCTATAAATTTATGCTGCGCTCCTACAGCCTGGCTCTGCGTTCCAATATATCTTTAAGGGTAGCACGCCTTAACTCTTAAAACTGCATTTCCAACCTGGGATGTGTAGCTGGCCTTCTGGGCGGTGGGATTCATCCCGTCGCTTGCCACCAATTGTTACGACACTCACCGCCAGATAGATGAAGCCGCCGTTTGATAAATAATCTCCTTCTCCAGGTACGCAGGTTCTGTACAGCCGACCGTCAAACTCCCGAATGGAGGATACGTGAACGCGGCAACTCCCGACCATAAAATCAGCTGAACTCCTTTCACAGCTAGAAATAACGAAAAGCGCTTTCCCAGTAATAATTCCCCCCACAAACGAGACCAAGCTCTGTCTTGAGGGTCAAATAGGAATCTGCTTTAATGAGGGCTACCTGCCTGGTATTTATGCAGGTCTCCCACAAGGAGGACACTCCCCTAGGGGACCTTGTGGAAGACTGTAATACATATAGGACAGTAGCCAATCGCAGTGGCTTAAGTGTAAGCCCTCCCCATTTTACCCATAAATCCTTCCTCTCTATCCTGGAGATAATTGGGAAGAAACCTAATTATCTCCAAGGATAGAGGCAAATCGCCATTTAAATACAATATGAAAAATACGTTAAAATACATAAATCAGGAAATACAGAATAAATATGGTTCGTGTAACATATCCCCAGATAGCCTGGATCTGAGTGCATATTTCTACCGAAAAGCGCTCATGACCGATGTACACAGTTCAATCGCCATGGAGTCAAAGTCTCTCACAAGTCTTTCGGTATACGATTGACTCCATGGGACGGCTATCTGGGTGAATTCTATACGTACGTTACAAAACTCCAGAACGGACCGGTGTTCGTATGCCTCGACGAAATAGAAGACGGGTGGCAGCTTCCAGAGGTGTTTGGTAGATAAAATGTCTGCTTTTAGTTCTATAGAATCGACACCGAACACCGCTGATCTTCCTCGTGTCCCAAAATGGCCGCCGCCTCGTGTTCGGCATACGAACGACGACCACCCATACGGATGGAATGGAGAGGTGTCTGCGGTTAACCACAACGTTCTAATTGGGGCCAAGAGGTTAACCAGCAGCACACTCCTCTCCTGGGTGGCCGTCCGTTCGGTAGTTTTAATCGGTATTACGGAACCACACGAACAGGGGAATACGGACAGGAAATCCAACTAAATAAAGGCAAACAGACGAACCAGCAATACTAGTCTGTACAGATGGATCTGTCACATCTACTTCAGTAACTCATACAGCAGGAAACCCTCATCTTCACCAATCTCTGTACCACCTCTAATCTCTTCACTGCTCCCTTTCCTTTGTCTGACTACCATCTACTATCATTCGACATCAGCATACCCCGTACCCATATTTCACCACCCTCAACTCTCCAATCTCGTACAAACCTCAACTGCCTTGATCTCCAGCATTTCTCCACAAAATTCAATACTCTCCTTTTACCCATCTCAAATCTAACTTGCCCTAACTCGGCTACCTCACTCTACAACTCAACTCTCTCCTCTCAACTCAACATCATGGCACCTCCTACAATTAATCTCAGCAAGCGCCCCCAATTACAACCCTGGCACACCAAGCTGACCCATCACCTCCAAGCTGCTGAACACTGCTGGAGAAAGTCTCACTTTGCATCTGACTTCCTCCGCTATAAATTTATGCTACGCTCCTACAGCCTGGCTCTCTCTGCTGCAAAAGTACCCTACTTTAATACCCTCATAAGTACACTGTCCCATCAACCCAAACACCTATTTCACACTTTGTATGCTCTTCTTCGCCCTTTTACTCCCCCTCCCTCTACCGCCTTGTCCACCAGAAACTTTGCATCTCACTTCACTGAGAAGATCTATACGATCAGAGAAGAGATCGATAATTTCTCTTCTTCCCCTACCATTACATCACCCAATCCCACTCCCCCCACCACTCTACACTCATTCGTACCTCCTACAGCAGAAGTGTTTTTTTTCCTCTGCTCCGGTCCTCCCGCCCCACCACCTGTTCCCTCGATCCTATTCCTTCATATCTCATCCGCACTATGTCTCCCTCTCTTGCTCTTCCCCTCACTAAAATTTTCAATCTCTCACTTTCCTCTGGCACATTTTCTTCACCCTTCAAACATGCAACTATAACCCCAATTCTGAAAAAGTCCAGCCTTGACCCCAACTCCCCATCCAACTACCGCCCTATCTCGCTACTGCCATTTGCCTCCAAGATCCTTGAGAGAGTTGGGTACACCAGACTAACTGACTTTCTCAAAACCAACTCTCTGCTTGACCCCCTTCAGTCTGGATTCTGCGCTGGTCATTCTGTCGAAACGGCTGTGACCAAGGTATCCAACGATTTAATTGCTGCTAAATCTCGCGGCCATTACTCTATCCTAATTCTCCTTGATCCTCCTTGCCAAATCCTGTCGCTTCTATCTAAAAAAAAAGCGCGCATACGCCCCTATTTAACCCCGGATGCGGCTAAGGTGCTGGTCCATGCTCTTGTTCTCTCTCACCTGGACTACTGCATTCTTCTCAGTGGTCTTACGTGTTCTCAGATTGCACCATTGCAATCTATAATGAATGCGGCGGCAAGGCTCATTTTCCTGCCCGCTCGCACCTCCCACGCCTCCCCGCTCTGTCAGTCCCTGCAGCTCCCAGTTAGATATAGGGCTCAATTTAAAATTCTGGTGCTTGCTTTCAAGTCCCTACATAATGCTGCTCCAACCTACCTATCCTCCCTAAAACACAATTATGTCCTGTCAAGGCCCCTAGACTCTGCCAAAGACCTACGTCTATCCTCTGTCCGTACTCCCATTTCTAACGCTCGCCTCCAAGACTTTTCCAGGGCTGCACCTCTTCTGTGGAACTCCCTTCCCTCCTCCATAAGAATTTCACCCAGTCTCCTTTCAAAAAATCATTGAAAACTCACTTCTTCAAGAAAGCATATCAATTAAACTGTTAGCAGGTTTTCATCCCCCACCCTCCATTACTCCTCTCCTACAACTGTCAAAAATTACCTATTAAGCCCTCAGCGAATACTTTTCTAACATCTTACATCCTATCTCTACTTTTACCCTTTGTATCACTATACCCCACTCCCTCCAGAATGTAAGCTCCTTGAGCAGGGCCCTCCACCTCTCTGTTCCTGTACGTCGAGTTGTCTGGTTACAATTAAATGTCTGTTAGTCCACCCTTTGTACAGTGCTACGGAATCTGATGGCGCTATATAAATAAAATAATAATAGGGAGAGGGGGTGATGGTGAGAGGGAGGGGATGTGATGGTGAGATTGATGGGGTGATGGTGAGAGGGGGATGACGTGGAGAGGGGTGATGGGGAGAGGGAAAGGGGGGTGGTGGGGAGAGGGAGGTGATGGGGAGAGGGGGTGATGGGGAGATGGAGATGGGGTGATGGGGAGAGTGAAGGGGGGTGATGGAGAGAGGGAGAGGGGGACTAAATACCTTTTTTTTATTTCCTGGTGGTCCAGTGTGGGCCCCCTGGTGGTCCGGTGGTGATATCCGGTCTGCAGCTATGCACACCATGTGTCTCGCGAGACCTGGTCACCCGGCAATGCTCTGATTGGCCAGTTCTCCCAAGACACATGGTCTGCAGCTCTGCACACTGCGAAGCTACAGACCCGCGGCCACGGGCGCTCTCGGGCAGCCAGGAGGGGCCTCGCACCCGGCGGCATACTGAGCTCCTCCCCTTCCCTGGTGGTATCCTGTCCTCGTCACTGACCAAGTACCCGACACAGTATGCCCTAAGGTGGTTTAGGTGGCCGCGAGAGAGCCGCCTCTGCAGGTTTCAATTGGAGTGTGAGACACTTGTTTTGTGAACTAAACACATATACATCTGCTTACCTCCACATATCAGCTTTTTAAGCACTTTTTGAAACTTATTGTACTTGACACTTTTTTTTTTTCACTTTTAATCTTTATGTTTTTTGTTTGCTTACCTTTTACTCATATATTGGTACAATGGTCCAATAAAGTGATTTTTTCTTGTTTTTGATATCATCAATATAAGTGATATTGATTAGTGGTCATTTCTTTGGAGCCTGGTTCCCTCGTGGAGCCCGTCTTCATTATCTGTTGTTAGTTCATACCACTATACCCATGGTAGCTTCCGGCCTGCCTCCATAATCCTTGCTGCTGGTGTGAGGTCTATGGCATTTGTGCTGTCTCAACAAGATGGTGGCCGCATTGCAGGCTGCACACTGATATGTCTGTGAGTAGTGGGAAAGTTGGTGGGCATCATGAGGAGGGCAGAGTAGAGACAGGAATGTTGCCAAGGTGACGCTGAATTTTACAACATAACAGGAGGCTTCATATTTTGCATAACTTTCTTTACTTATGCCTCCAGCAGCACAAGTCAATCATAAAACCTCAACCAATCAGAAACAAGTAACACATTTCATATAAAGCCCTGACAGGCATAGCTCTTCCTCTTTCTTTGCTGCTCCAGCTGGGCACAGGTCAGAGTAATTTGTTCTGAGCATATTTTATTTCATTTGTTGTATTGTACTTGGATTTACTTTATAGAATTACTATTTATACCTGTTTGCCCTCCTGTTCCCTCTCATGTCTTAACCCTTTATTCCTATACCTATGTAATGCTTGTTTTTCCATTTTTTATACTACATCATCTCTGTGATGCAACTATGGGACCCATCTATTCAACACATACTCTTGAGGGTGATCCCCTCATTGGTACTGACCCCACCTTAGTGGGACATAACTAGGGTGAACCCTTAACACAGTATTGAGACTCCTCATGTCTCCCTATATCACAGGGGCTACTACCCATTTGGACTCGACCATTATTCCTGGTCGCAGAGAGAGTGACCCCCTCTTCTGGCTGTCTGGCATTACTGCCTCACTAACAGTGGGCTCTGATTGCCTGATACCCTGGCTGACCCTCAGTTGTACGTGGAGGCGCGCTGTGTGTCCAAACATGTTTACACCTGTACCTGAACCTACTATATTTTCCTCAGACCGAAAGATTCCACTGACACACATCACTAGCAATTTGCCCAGCCTCACACTCAAGACTTTCAGTCTATGTTAAATGCGGCTGTTGCAGCCTCAGTAGAAACAGCAATCCCCAAGATGCTGGGTCAGGGTCTTCCAGAGATGGTGGGCCATGGTGTCCCACCTGCCAATTAACTTATGGGCTCCAAGACCACTAAGACCAAACACCGGTATCCGAATGACACTGGAAGGCCCTCGGAAAAGCCCTGAAACGGATCCCCAATATGTCCGAAAGATTTTTCGAGATGGTCTAAACTCTTTTTTTTAATGAAGATTGCTGAAGATCCGAAGGGGAGGTCTCCTGCAAATCTGCGGACAAAGGGGAGGACGATATTTCCCGACACCCACGGTGTTCCTATTGTTTGACCACCGCACGGTCGGAAAACACACAGAGATCGTCGAAATGGGGGCTGCCAGGACACGATTCATACACTTCTAGTTACAAAAGCCTATGAAAATAAGACGGCATGTTCGACTCTGGGCCGTATGCACTTGCCCACTTCTCCCCGACAACGTAGCACGACACTAAATGATTTGACACCACAAGGGTGACCTATAGGTCCCGCTCTGGTTGGGACCCCTGGAAGGAAAGTGAAAAGAGGGTAAAAAAACCCTAGATAACTGTTTGACCCACTGGCTTAGATACTATATTATGCAGCCTCTTCTCCATGTCATCGCACATTTTTTTTGTGTGCGCCAGGAATGGGAATCCAAGTCATGAATGAAATTTCCTCCAATTTCCTCCAAATTACAGTTCAGTCTGAAAGTAACCTAGTAAACACTCTAAACAACAGTGGTTTAACCAAGTATTGACAGAGGAGGGTGCTCTCTTACTCAAGCAATGACTGTTTGCTTTTTAAAATAGTTTTTGTCACAATAAACAATATTTTGTGTTTTAAAGTGTTACATGAGTTATGTAAAATAAGTAAACGTACAACGTGGGCAAATAATAATCAATGGCACTGCAATTTTGCTGTAGTAGGTAAATTGTGATACTTATTAAATAACACAGGGCAGATGGTTTACTAATTTAATAAAGTATCACACCATCTGCATAATACTTTATTAAAGTGTCACAAGCACCATGGCTTTCTTCAGTGCCCCCTTTACATCTTTATTCCTCAAACTATAAATGATAGGGTTTAGCATTGGAACTACCACTGCATAGAACACAGACACTACCCAATCCCCATTCACAGAAAAAGAAGTTGGTGAACGCAAATATGCAAAAAGAGCAGGACAGTAGAATAAAGAAACACAAGTTAGATGAGAGGCACATGTGGAAAACGTCTTATGTCTACCAGTAGTAGAGTGGATCTTAAACAAGGCCAATAGAATACAAGTGTATGATATCAGAATACATAACAGAGATCCAACTTCAATAGAACCAGCTGAAGTAAACAAAAAAATGTCATTAAAAAATGTGTCCTGACAAGATAATTTTAAGATGGGTACAATATCGCAATAAAAGTGATTGACATGACTTGAACAAAACAACGGTATCCTAAATGTGCAGTAAGTATGCATCAGTGAATTTATAAATCCTGCACTGTATACTGTGCAAACAAACTGAAGACATCTTTTATTGTTAATAAGTATTGGATAATTCAATGGATGGCATATTGCTGCATATCTGTCATAAGCCATGACCGCGAGTAGCATTGCTTCCGACGTAGCCAGACCAATGAAGAAAAACATCTGTACTGCGCAACCAATGATGGATATTGTTTTATCGGCAGAAATTATATTAGCCAAACTGTTGGGTGTAACTGTTGTTGAATAGAATATATCTACAAGGGATAAATTAATGAGAAAAAAATACATTGGTGTGTGCAGATGAGGTGTAATTCTAATTAATGTAATTATAGTGATATTACCCATCAATGTTATAGTATACACTAACAAACATAGCAGAAATAGGGGTAACTGAAGTTTTGGGTTTGAAGTGATTCCAGAAAGTATGAACCTAGTCACATAGCTTTTATTACTCTGCTCCAGTTGTTGAATGACTTCCTTTATAAAAGAGAAATAAGAAAAAAATTAAAAGATAATACACATATAAAGGTATAGCTCCTCCAAAAAATACTAAAAGTGTAAAAAGATGTGGTATTTTTTACCTTCATAGAATCCATTCCAATTCCTAATGGAAGAAATCCTGATAAATGTAATTGAGAGTGTCCATCGTTCTTTTCTTTCACAATATTTTCAGAATAAGTGCTAGTTAAAAAACAATTACAAAAAACAAAACCATTATTAAGTACGGACTTTGCTTGTACTTTCTTGAGAACAAAAAAAAATTAAGAGGTTGATTCAATGTGCTAGATTTGGTAAATATAACATATTCAAGTTGGTAAAATAGTTGCATTTCAAATGTTTTGGAATTATTTTAGATATTTAGCAAATTTAGTTTTAAAGGAACACTAAAGCATCAGAAATAGAAACCTGTATTCCTATCGCTTTAGTGTCCCTATCGCTAGTTATATAGGTCCCCCTCCCCATCCCCCTCCTTGTGAGCAAACAAAGTAATAAAATAAAGATTTTTACTTACCCTATCTTTCAACCTCCCTTGATGCCATAACTCCTCCATGATGGTCCAATCCAATGCTCCTTGTAGAGAAGAACTGTGGATCTGATGCACAGGAACAAAAGCAATCAGTGCTTTTCTATGGGGCTTCCACATAACATGACCAAGCTAACTTAGTCAATGGCACCGAAGTGTCTCTAGTGGCTGTCAGTTTGAGTTCCTAAAAACTGCAATGTTTTACACTGCAGGGTTAAAATAAAAGGACCACTGCACCCATACCACTTCATTGATCCTTTAATCATGCTTAATCAATTATCCCTAAGTGATATCAACATTTATATAGCTAACCACATGTTTTAATCACAAGTGTCATGTTTTAGAGGCTGCCTACATTTCAAAACCTATATATATATATATAGAATGATTATATAACTGTTGGTATTTATTACAATTTATGATGCCCATTCCTGGACATTTTAACAATCACAAAATTCTATTCTGTGGAATAGAATTTTTCTCTCTTTTCAGAATACATTTGAATATCTTTAAGCAATCTAAAGTCTACTGTGCATACCCAGGGTTATTCACTCAAGTTAAAAAATGTAAAGTGAATTCAAAATCAATTTCAGATTTAAGGACACCATAGCCAAATTGGGAAAAATCAGATAAGCAGTTTAACTTTTTCCATACCATCCATCCGATTCTTTTAACAGGTATCAAAATGTTCTAAAAATGGAGTTAATCCAGCACTCTTTGACAATAAATGCTATCCAGATTGGATGATAATAACATTGATAATGCATAAATGTTAATTCAGCCTTATCAATGTGGCCAAGGACCTATCCCAAATAGTAGATATAACTCTAGCTAAATTACATAGTCCCCCATCTAACAATTTGGGTATTAGGGATGGGTGGATGTTTTAAACACATGTGCTTTGTCAATATATCATCCCTAAATCTATGTGTCCCTTAACCATTACTCAATTCATGTTTATCCATGTATAACCACCAATTCTAACATTATGGATTCCTTAAAACAAATTTGAATGCATAATACACATAGCAGAAATTCACATAAGATGTATCTATGTATCTGACACAAAATCACTGTGTAATGCATTGTATCATTGCCACTATCTCCTGCTAAGATTAATCAGAGGGTGAAGTATGCATGCTAAGGGTGAGCCTATTTAAACTGCAAATTTTGGTTGCTCTGGTCACAGACTGCACCGTGTGTTTCTGTGAATTACCAACAAGTGTGGTAATCTGCGACTGATCAGTAGGGAGTGGGACCATTTTGACATTATTGATGGCCTGCCAGTAAAAAATAGCGTAAGTTGGAAACCAGTTGGTAAATAATACTAACTACAGGCTATAGTAACAGCTTGTGGTTGGAAAAAAAACCCTCAATATTTTTACAACTTGCAACTTTGTTAGCACAATTTTAAGTAGATACCACAATCCACTGCCCAATTCATGTACCACTTAATTTAACTCATCACTAAATTTAACTCAGATACACAGCATATGTAGAGTTATACTGTTGTGGAATTAACTCTTCTCCTTCTATAACATTTTTCAATCCAACAGACAGTGAAGAAAAATTGATAATGATATGTTGATAACTTTATAGCTTAGCTCCTCTCTATTGTAGTTGCCCAATTATTTTAACTTTCCTATGTCATCTGCACCGTGTCTCCTAAACAGAGCCAATCTGATAGTGTGGAAATAATTAAATCTGTGCACATACCCCCCCCCCCCCCCAAAACATAATATATAATTCATCTTTCTGGATCAGTTGTATGTATTCATGCGGACATACCGGAGAAGAGTTGCCAACAGTCTTGTGCTCAGCCGTTTGTGCTGTTGCACTTTATACACTAAATTTCTTTTTATTCCATCTTCCTGTAAAAATGTTTAGCAAGAGATTGCTAAATTTTACAGTTTGCTTTTTGCATGATCTGTTTGTTTGTTTGTTTTTTCAATAAATTGTGATCTGTGTAAATTAACAATTATATTTTACATTCTAAGCCCAAATTGCCACATCAATAAACTTCTCCTACAGTTATTTTCATACTTGGTTGTTTTTGTCTAAAATGTGCCAATTTTACACAATTAAATTAATAACACAGAATGGCTGTAACACATGGGGAGACATGGGGCAGAGTGTGGTAAAATACAACATAATTAACAATTGTAATTTAAATTTAACTGTAACATATTTTGATTGGTTGATATTAACAAATATCAACAAACATGAACATAAGTGTGATTTGACATAAATATAAAACAAATGTACCTGGAATAAAGCAAACACCAATAAAAATGATTTTCTTGTGTTTCAATGATGTTTTGGCTCAGAAAAGATCTGGTTGAATAAGGTATGGTCTGAAGTGTCACAGTTTATATTATATTGCTCTGAGGGAAATATTTATTTAAAAAATCCTATGAGGTTATATTAATTTACTCCATTGGGATTACTATGATTTTGTTATCTCAGTTCCAGTAACAAATGTTAAACTTGATGGATGAAGACACAATTATCTATGGATTTAGTCACATTTTTTTATGAATATAGTCACAGTTACATAAAGTATATTTTCACTTAATGTGACTAATGTGTGGGGTCTCCCCAGTTAAATTGTCAAACCATTCTTAAGATATTCTTAAGATATCTTGTGTATATATATATATATATATATATATATATATATATATATAATTAAGCAGGATGTGCCCCCCCAAAAAAGTAAAGTCTATATTTGAAAATATATTTCAAAAATAGGAATACATGATCAGCACCATCTCAGCAGCATTGCTCTTGGGGCCACCACCCATGGCAATGATTTATCTGGGTCAGTGCTGGGGCGCTTAAAGAGCACGACCGGGCCCCAGTGATGACGTCAGAGCACCCGCTGGCACTGGATCGAAGCCGCGCGGGAAGAGAGAGCGCCGGGGAGGGGAGGATGGAGTCAGAGTGGGAGCTCTAACTCCCATCAGCCGAAGGCAGCCACTGAACCCAAGGGAAGGTCACCCTCCTGCACCTAAAGGTATGAAACTGTAGGGTGACTAAAATTGTTACCAGTCTGTGTGTGTGAATGTATGTGTGTGTGAATGTCTGTATTTGTGTGTATATGTCTGTATCTGTGTGTCTGTATGTGTGTGTGAATGTCTGTATTGGTGTGTCTGTATGTGTGTGTGTGTGTGTGTGTGTGTGTAAATGTCTGTATATGTGTGTATGTGTGTGAATGTCTGTATCTGTGTGTGTGTGTGAGAGAGAATGCCTGTCTGTATCTTTGTGTGTAAATGTGTGTGTGTGTGTGTGTGTGTGTGTCTGTATGTGTGTGTGGCAGAATGTGTGCATATGTGTGTGAATGTCTGTATCTGTGTGTGTCTGCATGTATGTCTGTATGTGTATCTTTGTCTGTATCTGTCTGTATGTGTATCTGTTTGTATGTATGGGTATCTGTATGTCTATCTGTTTGCATGTGTGTCAGTGTGTGCCCCTATGTATCTCTATGTGTGTCACAGTTTATATCTGTATGCGTGTTATTCTGTGTAGCTGAATGTTTGTCATTAAGTGTGTCTGTCTATCTGCATTTGTGTCTCTATGTGTGTCTGTGTATCCGCATGTGTATCCGCATGTGTGTCTGTATGTGTATCTGTTTGTCTGTATGTGTATCTGTTTTTCTGCACATGTGTCTGTATGTGTATCTGTTTGTCTGCATGTGTGTCAGTGTGTGCCCCTATGTATCTGTATGTGTGTCACTGTATCTGTATGTGTGTCATTCTTTGTATGTGTATCTGCATGTGCCGATGTGTGTATCTGTCTGAATGTGTGTCTGTGAATCTATATGTGTGTCAGTGTTTGTATCTGTAGAAGTGTCATTCTGTGTATCTGAATGTGTGTCATTCTGTGTGGATGAGTATTATCATATGTGTCCGTGGATGTATCTATATGTGTTATATTATACAAATGGAGGGGCAGGGCCCCTGGGCAATTTTGCACCGGGGCCCTGAAGTTTCTAGTTACACCTCTGACACAGACTGCTGAATACATATAGAGACTGCTAAATACACAGACTGCTGAAAACACACAGATTATGAACACACACACACACACACACAGACCCCCCCCCCCCCCCCCCCCCAAAACATAATATATAATTCATCTTTCTGGATCAGTTGTATGTATTCATGCGGACATACCGGAGAAGAGTTGCCAACAGTCTTGTGCTCAGCCGTTTGTGCTGTTGCACTTTATACACTAAATTTCTTTTTATTCCATCTTCCTGTAAAAATGTTTAGCAAGAGATTGCTAAATTTTACAGTTTGCTTTTTGCATGATCTGTTTGTTTGTTTGTTTTTTCAATAAATTGTGATCTGTGTAAATTAACAATTATATTTTACATTCTAAGCCCAAATTGCCACATCAATAAACTTCTCCTACAGTTATTTTCATACTTGGTTGTTTTTGTCTAAAATGTGCCAATTTTACACAATTAAATTAATAACACAGAATGGCTGTAACACATGGGGAGACATGGGGCAGAGTGTGGTAAAATACAACATAATTAACAATTGTAATTTAAATTTAACTGTAACATATTTTGATTGGTTGATATTAACAAATATCAACAAACATGAACATAAGTGTGATTTGACATAAATATAAAACAAATGTACCTGGAATAAAGCAAACACCAATAAAAATGATTTTCTTGTGTTTCAATGATGTTTTGGCTCAGAAAAGATCTGGTTGAATAAGGTATGGTCTGAAGTGTCACAGTTTATATTATATTGCTCTGAGGGAAATATTTATTTAAAAAATCCTATGAGGTTATATTAATTTACTCCATTGGGATTACTATGATTTTGTTATCTCAGTTCCAGTAACAAATGTTAAACTTGATGGATGAAGACACAATTATCTATGGATTTAGTCACATTTTTTTATGAATATAGTCACAGTTACATAAAGTATATTTTCACTTAATGTGACTAATGTGTGGGGTCTCCCCAGTTAAATTGTCAAACCATTCTTAAGATATTCTTAAGATATCTTGTGTATATATATATATATATATATATATATATATATATAATTAAGCAGGATGTGCCCCCCCAAAAAAGTAAAGTCTATATTTGAAAATATATTTCAAAAATAGGAATACATGATCAGCACCATCTCAGCAGCATTGCTCTTGGGGCCACCACCCATGGCAATGATTTATCTGGGTCAGTGCTGGGGCGCTTAAAGAGCACGACCGGGCCCCAGTGATGACGTCAGAGCACCCGCTGGCACTGGATCGAAGCCGCGCGGGAAGAGAGAGCGCCGGGGAGGGGAGGATGGAGTCAGAGTGGGAGCTCTAACTCCCATCAGCCGAAGGCAGCCACTGAACCCAAGGGAAGGTCACCCTCCTGCACCTAAAGGTATGAAACTGTAGGGTGACTAAAATTGTTACCAGTCTGTGTGTGTGAATGTATGTGTGTGTGAATGTCTGTATTTGTGTGTATATGTCTGTATCTGTGTGTCTGTATGTGTGTGTGAATGTCTGTATTGGTGTGTCTGTATGTGTGTGTGTGTGTGTGTGTGTGTGTGTGTAAATGTCTGTATATGTGTGTATGTGTGTGAATGTCTGTATCTGTGTGTGTGTGTGAGAGAGAATGCCTGTCTGTATCTTTGTGTGTAAATGTGTGTGTGTGTGTGTGTGTGTGTGTCTGTATGTGTGTGTGGCAGAATGTGTGCATATGTGTGTGAATGTCTGTATCTGTGTGTGTCTGCATGTATGTCTGTATGTGTATCTTTGTCTGTATCTGTCTGTATGTGTATCTGTTTGTATGTATGGGTATCTGTATGTCTATCTGTTTGCATGTGTGTCAGTGTGTGCCCCTATGTATCTCTATGTGTGTCACAGTTTATATCTGTATGCGTGTTATTCTGTGTAGCTGAATGTTTGTCATTAAGTGTGTCTGTCTATCTGCATTTGTGTCTCTATGTGTGTCTGTGTATCCGCATGTGTATCCGCATGTGTGTCTGTATGTGTATCTGTTTGTCTGTATGTGTATCTGTTTTTCTGCACATGTGTCTGTATGTGTATCTGTTTGTCTGCATGTGTGTCAGTGTGTGCCCCTATGTATCTGTATGTGTGTCACTGTATCTGTATGTGTGTCATTCTTTGTATGTGTATCTGCATGTGCCGATGTGTGTATCTGTCTGAATGTGTGTCTGTGAATCTATATGTGTGTCAGTGTTTGTATCTGTAGAAGTGTCATTCTGTGTATCTGAATGTGTGTCATTCTGTGTGGATGAGTATTATCATATGTGTCCGTGGATGTATCTATATGTGTTATATTATACAAATGGAGGGGCAGGGCCCCTGGGCAATTTTGCACCGGGGCCCTGAAGTTTCTAGTTACACCTCTGACACAGACTGCTGAATACATATAGAGACTGCTAAATACACAGACTGCTGAAAACACACAGATTATGAACACACACACACACACACACAGACCCCCCCCCCCCAAAACATAATATATAATTCATCTTTCTGGATCAGTTGTATGTATTCATGCGGACATACTGGTGAGCTGTGTGTGTGAGGATGCAGTGTTTGTGAGGGGTGCAGTTTGTGCACGTGAGGAGTGTAATGTGCGTGTTTGGGGTTCAGTGTGTGTGAGGGGTACATTGTGTGTGTGTCAGGGATACAGTGGGTGGTCCGTGGTAGTAAGGCAAGTCTAGTCTGCAGCTCTTTTGGCTGCAGACTGCTTTTACATTTCACGCAAGCAATGCGCTGGGTCGGAGCATTGCCATGGTAACGTGTGGCAACACTCCGACCTGCCTGCTGGGTCCTACCTCCCTCCAACCCTCACCCCAACAAAGTGTGAGTGGGCTGGTGAGAGAGATCATTGATCTCCCCACTGGTTCGATAAAGGCACACAGTAAGTGTACAGGGTCAGCAGAGGAGATGAAAGCTAATAAAGATAATAGATTGAAGAGCAGTTAGTTGTCTGCCAGCTTCTGTGTCAGGCTCAGTGGATACTGTGCCCATTTGCCCAGTGCCACCACTCATATCTGGTGTCACAATAGCTTAAGCTTGACATTTAAAAAGAAAAAAAGTTTTTCACTGTAATAGATTGAAGAGCATTTAGTCGTCTGCCAGCTTCTGTGTCAGGCTCAGTGGATACTGTGCCCATTTGCCCAGTGCCACGACTCATATCTGGTGTCACAATAGCTTAAGCTTGACATTTAAAAAAAAAAAAATGTTTTCACTGTAATAGATTGAAGAGCATTTAGTTGTCTGCGAGCTTCTGTGTCAGGCTCAGTGGATACTGTGCCCATTTGCCCAGTGCTACCACTCATATCTGGTGTCACAATAGCTTAAGCTTGACATTTAAAAAGAAAAAAATGTTTTTCACTGAAATAGATTGAAGAGCATTTAGTTGTCTGCCAGCTTCTGTGTCAGGCTCAGTGGATACTGTGCCCATTCGCCCAGTGCCACCACTCATACCTGGTGTCACAATAGCTTAAGCTTGACATTTAAAAAGAAAAAAAAATGTTTTCACTGTAATACATGGAATAGCAGTTAGTTGTAAGCAAACGTCTGTGTGTCAGGCCTTCGGCGTGTACTCAACCCACCCTCAGCAAGTGTACTTTGACACTCATATCTGGTGTCTCTATAGCGTGCTTTTACAAAGAAAAAAAGTTTTTCACTTAGCTAATAGCAGTCAGTGTCCTTAAAGCGGGTGTCAGGCCTACAGCGTGTGCTCTGCAGACCTCTGCCAGTGCACATTGCCACTCATATCTGGTGTCACAATAGCGTGCATTTAAAACCAAAAAACTTTTTTCACTGTTATAGATTGAATAGCTGTTAGTTGTCTTCAAGCGGGTGTCAGGCCTACAGCGTGTACTCTGCCAGCCTCTGCCAGTGCACATTGACACTCATATCTGGTGTCACAATAGCGTGCATTTAAAACCCAAAAACTTTTTTTACTGTTATACATTGAATAGCAGTTAGTTTTCTGCAAGCGTCAGAAAGTCACCCCCTTGCCCGGCGTCTGACACCTGGCTTGTCTGAACTATTAGCCCGCCAGCTTTTACCATACAAGCTGGTGGAGTCTGAGGCGTTCAAAAAAATTGTAGCTATTGGGACACCGCAGTGGAAGGTACCCGGCCAAAATTTCTTTGCACAAAAGGCAATCCCCAACCTGTACTCGACTGTGCAAAAGGAAGTAATGGCATGTCTGGCACACAGTGTTTGGGCAATGGTCCATCTGACCACTGATACCTGGTCTGCAAAGCATGGTATGGGCAGGTATATCACCTACACTGCGCATTGGGTAAACCTGCTGATGGCTGCCAAGCATGGAATGCGTGGCTCTGCAGAGGAGTTGGTGACACCGCCATGACTTGCAGGCAGGCCTGCTGCCACCTCCTCTACTCCTCCTACTCCATCCTCTTCCATAACCTCCTCGACTGAGTCCTCTTCTGCTGCTGCGTCTTGCTCCACATCAACGGCACCCCCCTAGCTCCCCAGGTTCTATTCCACATCCCTATTCTGCTCTGTTTCAGTGTGTATCATGGTTTCTGAGCACAGGTGTCAATCCATACCTGCCAAGAGACCCTATGCAGGGGGAACAGTCTCTATTCTGCTCTGTGTCAGTGTGTATCATGGTCTCTGAGGACAGGTGTCAATCCATACCTGCCAAGTGACCCTATGTAGGGGGAACAGTCCCTATTCTGCTCTGTGTCAGTGTGTATCAGGGATCCTTAGCATAGGTGTCAATCCACATCTGCCAAGTGACCCTTTGTAGGAGGAACAGTCCCTATTCTGCTCTGTGTCAGTGTGTATCAGGGATCCTTAGGATTAGTGTCAATCCATATCTGCCAAGTGACCCTATGTAGGGGTAACAGTCTCTATTCTGCTCTGTTTCAGTGTGTATCATGGTCTCTGAGCACAGGTGTCAATCCATACCTGCCAAGTGACCCTATGTAGGGGGAACAGTCTCTATTCTGCTCTGTGTCAGTGTGTATCATGGTCTCTGAGGACAGGTGTCAATCCATACCTGCCAAGTGACCCTATGTAGGGGGAACAGTCCCTATTCTGCTCTGTGTCAGTGTGTATCAGGGATCCTTAGTATAGGTGTCAATCCATATCTGCCAAGTGACTCTTTGTAGGAGGAACAGTCCCTATTCTGCTCTGTGTCAGTGTGTATCAGGGATCCTTAGGATAGGTGTCAATCCATACCTGCCAAGTGACCCTATGTAGGGGGAACAGTCTCTATTCTGCTCTGTGTCAGTGTGTATCAGGGATCCTTAGGATAGGTGTCAATCCATATCTGCCAAGTGACCCTATGTAGGGGGAACAGTCTCTATTCTGCTCTGTGTCAGTGTGTATCATGGTCTCTGAGGACAGGTGTCAATCCATACCTGCCAAGTGATCCTATGTAGGGGGAACAGTCCCTATTCTGCTCTGTGTCAGTGTGTATCAGGGATCCTTAGGATAGGTGTCAATCCATATCTGCCAAGTGACCCTATGAAGAAGGAACAGTCCCTATTCTGCTCTGTGTCAGTGTGTATCAGGGATCCTTAGGATAGGTGTCGATCCATATCTGCCAAGTGACCCTATGTAGGGGTAACAGTCTCTATTCTGCTCTGTGTCAGTGTGTATCAGGGATCCTTAGGATAGGTGTCAATCCATATCTGCCAAGTGACCCTATGTAGGGGTAACAGTCTCTATTCTGCTCTGTGTCAGTGTGTATCCTGGTCTCTGAGGACAGGTTTCAATCCATACCTGCCAAGTGACCCTATGTAGGGGGAACAGTCTCTATTCTGCTCTGTGTCAGTGTGTATCAGGGATCCTTAGGATATGTGTCAATCCATATCTGCCAAGTGACCCTATGTAGTGGGAACAGTCTCTATTCTGCTCTGTGTCAGTGTGTATCACGGTCTCTGAGGACAGGTGTCAATCCATACCTGCCAAGTGACCCTATTTAGGGGGAACAGTCTTTATTCTGCTCTGTGTCAGTGTGTATCAGGTATCCTTAGGATAGGTGTCAATCCATATCTGCCAAGTGACCCTATGTAAGGGGAACAGTCTCTATTCTGCTCTGTGTCAGTGTGTATCAGGGATCCTTAGGATAGGTGTCAATCCATATCTGCCAAGTGACCCTATGTAGGGGGAACAGTCCCTATTCTGCTTTGTGTCAGTGTGTATCAGGGATCCTTAGGATAGGTGTCAATCCATATCTGCCAAGTGACCCTATGTAGGGGTAACAGTCTCTATTCTGCTCTGTGTCAGTGTGTATCATGGTCTCTAAAGATAGGTGTCAATCCATGCCTGCCAAGTGACCCTATGTAGAGGGAACAGTCCCTATTCTGCTCTGTGTGAGGAGGAGGAACGGGAAATGAGTAGCTCGGCATCCAACCTTGTGCAAATGGGGTCTTTCATGCTGTCGTGCCTGTTGAGGGACCCTTGTATAAAAAGGCTGAAGGAGAACGACCTGTACTAGGTGTCCACGCTACTAGACCCCCGGTATAAGCAGACAGTTGCGGAAATGTTACCGAATTACAAGTCGGAAAGGATGCAGCATTTGCAACATAAATTAAAAAGTATGCTTTACACAGCGTATAAGGGTGATGTCACAGCACAACGGGAATCTAACAGGGGAAGAGGTGAAAGTCATCCTCCTCCTCCCATGACCACGCCATATCTGCCAACTGACCCTATGTAGGGGGAACAGTCTCTCTTCTTCTCTGTGTCAGTTTGTATCAGTGATCCTTAGGATAGGTGTCAATCCATATCTGCCAAGTGACCCTATGTAGGGGGAACAGTCCCTATTCTGCTCTGTGTCAGTGTGTATCAGGGATCCTTAGGATAGGTGTCAATCCATATCTGCCAAGTGACCCTATGTAGGGGGAACAGTCCCTATTCTGCTCTGTGTCAGTGTGTATCAGGGATCCTTAGGATAGGTGTCAATCCATATCTGCCAAGTGACCCTATGTAGGAGGAACAGTCTCTATTCTGCTCTGTGTCAGTGTGTATCAGGGATCCTTAGGATAGGTGTCAATCCATATCTGCCAAGTGACCCTATGTAGGAGGAACAGTCCCTATTCTGCTCTGTGTGAGGAGGAGGAACGGGAAATAATTAGCTTGGCATCCAACCTTGTGCAAATGGGGTCTTTCATGCTGTCGTGCCTGTTGAGGGACCCTCGTATAAAAAGGCTGAAGGAGAACGACCTGTACTGGGTGTCCACGCTACTAGACCCCCGATATAAGCAGACAGTGGTGGAAATGTTACCGAAATTACAAGTCAGAAAGGATGCAGCATTTGCAAAATAAATTAAAAAGTATGCTTTACACAGCATATAAGGGTAATGTCACAGCACAACGGGAATCTAACAGGGGAAGAGGTGAAAATCCTCCTCCTCCTCCCACGACCACGCCATATCTGCCAAGTGACCCTATGTAGAGGGAACAGTCGCTATTCTGCTCTGTGTCAGTGTGTATCAGGGATCCTTAGGATAGGAGTCAATCCATATCTGCCAAGTGACCCTATGTAGGAGGAACAGTCCCTATTCTGCTCTGTTTCAGTGTGTATCAGGGATCCTTATGGTAGGTGTCAATCCATATCTGCCAAGTGACCCTATGTAGGAGGAACAGTCCCTATTCTGCTCTGTGTCAGTGTGTATCCGGGATCCTTAGGATAGGTGTCAATCCATATCTGCCAAGTGACCCTATGTAGGAGGAACAGTCCCTATTCTTCTCTGTGTCAGTGTGTATCAGGAATCCTTAGGATAAGTGACAATCCATATCTGCCAAGTGACACTATGTAGGAGGAACAGTCCCTATTCTGCTCTGTGTCAGTGTGTATCAGGGATCCTTAGGATAGGTGTCAATCCATATCTGCCAAGTGACCCTATGTAGGAGGAACAGTCCCTATTCTGCTCTGTGTCAGTGTGTATCAGGGATCCTTAGGATAGGTGTCAATCCATATCTGCCAAGTGACCCTATGTAGGGGGAACAGTCCCTATTCTGCTCTGTGTCAGTGTGTATAAGGGATCCTTAGGATAGGTGTCAATCCATATCTGCCAAGTGACCCTATGTAGGGGGAACAGTCCCTATTCTGCTCTGTGTCAGTGTGTATCAGGGATCCTTAGGATAGGTGTCAATCCATATCTGCCAAGTGACCCTATGTAGGGGGAACAGTCCCTATTCTGCTCTGCGTCAGTGTGTATCAGGGATCCTTAGGATAGGTGTCAATACATATCTGCCAAGTGACCCTATGTAGGGGGAACAGTCCCTATTCTGCTCTGTGTCAGTGTGTATCAGGGATCCTTATGATAGGTGTCAATCCATATCTGCCAAGTGACCCTATGTAGGGGGAACAGTCTCTATTCTGCTCTGTGTCAGTGTGTATCAGGGATCCTTAGGATAGGTGTCAATCCATACCTGCCAAGTGACCCTATGTAGGGGGAACAGTCCCTTTTCTGCTCTGTGTCAGTGTGTATCAGGGATCCTTAGGATAGGTGTCAATCCATATCTGCCAAGTGACCCTATGTAGGGGGAACAGTCCCTATACTGCTCTGTGTCAGTGTGTATCAGGGATCCTTAGGATAGGTGTCAATCCATATCTGCCAAGTGACCCTATGTAGGGGGAATAGTCCCTATTCTGCTCTTTGTCAGTGTGTATCAGGGTCTCTGAGGACAGGTGTCAATCCATATGTCAAGGTGTCAAATGTCATATGTCAGGTGTCAATCCAAATCCATTGTGATTTAGGAATGTTAGGTGATTTCTGCCCTTTATGGATTAAAACCAGACTCTGCATCAACTCTGCATGATTAAAACCAGACTCTGCATGGACCCCCTCCGGCATGCCACAGTCCAGGTGTTAGTCCCCTTGAAACAACTTTTCTATCACTTTTGTGGCCAGAAAAAGTCCCTGTGGGTTTTAAAATTCGCCTGCCCATTGAAGTCAATGGCGGTTCGCCCGGTTCGCCGGTTCGCGAACGTTTGCGGAAGTTTCCGCTCTCCGTTCGTGAACTGAAAATTTCGTGTTCGCAACATCACTAATCACTACCTCTGCCTTCTCTCCTCGGAGCTCTACTGCTGCTTCGTAGGAACGCTAACAACCTCCCTGGAGCCCATCTGTCACTGGGGGGGCCCATGGGGTGCCCATCTGTCACTGGGGAGGGAGGCCAACTCCCTTTACCTCCTTTTCCTGTGTTTCAATCTGCCGCAATGGGATGGAGGCTGACCACCTCCTCTCCCAGGAGTGCCATCTGCTGCTTGGAAGCTAGTGTGGTGACCAAGGTCCCAATGCCAGCATGAATTAATTACAACACCCCAGCTAACACAATTGTCTCCTTGCTATGCCCTCACATTCCTAAAGTCACAGCATACATAACATCCATCAGAACTACCTTTCCCTGGACCATACTCCCACACAATATATCATCACCAAGTACCCTGGGTACCCTGGGTGACCTGATCAGAGAATCAGCACCCCAGATACTACTTGTAAAAGTTTTACCGAGTTGCAGTTATTCTTCGATCCCATGATGAGTTTCAAGCCTGCAGCACTTTGTGTACAAGATCCAGGAGGCGAGTACATGGTAGATTTTGGAGAAAATACTGGGTGTATGCCTGTCCTCTTCACACTCTCCTTTTCTAACTCCTCTGGCTCATCATACTCATAGTCATATAGCTCCTGAGCCAGAGGTAAAAGGACTGTGTCTGCAATGGTGGTGTAAACAGAATATCATTACCTGATTCATCCACTAATGCTAGACACTTTGGATGCTACTTTGGAAGAGGTGGGCACCAAGAAGGTATAACGCTTGAACTAGCTGGAGTGGTAATGCCAGTGGAAGCTGCAGCAAGTTGTTATTGCATGAAGGATGAGAAAAAAGGCAACTGCCTCCAGAGTGTTGAATTGGATGTAGAGGACTTGTTGCTAATCCACTATCCTGTGGCTGAATACAACTAATAGTAATGGTGGCGGTGGTGGTGGATGCAGTGTTGGCAGAGGAGGTGTCCCAAATTTGTGCTGCAATATAGGTTAGTGCTTGGTGGATTTACTGCTGTAATGTTATTGTGTTTGACGTTATGAAGCACTGCACAGTGCTCACACACTTACTAGGGATTGATACACATGGAGTGGCTAGGAGGGAAGTGAATGAGGTACACGGAGGGGGTGGGGGGAGTAATAAGACACACTACTAAACACTCAGAAAAAATATATCATTGTTATTATTAGCATTTATATAGCACCAACAAATTTCACAGTACTTTAAAATATAAGTAAGGGGACTTTAACAACAGATGAGACATACTTTTATAGATTTTGACAGAAACAATAGGTTCATGAGGACCCTACTCAAATGAGTTTACAATCTAGAGTCAGTGGTGAATAAAAACAATTCTGAAGAGGTGGATTTTTGGGAACTTCTTAAAGGATTTCAGAGCAGGAGAGGGTGTGTGTGTGTGGGGGGGGGGGGGGGGGGGGGGGGGAGTAGACTGTTCCATAGATATGGAGCTGCCCACCAGAAGTCCTATAAGTGTGAGTTAGCAGTATAGGTATGAGCAGCAGGCAGGAGAAAGTCATAGGCAGAGTGGAGCAGCTGAGAAAGGGTGTATCTATGGAATTAGTTAAGAAATGTAGAGGGTGGTAAAGTTGTTGATAATTTCTTCTGTTTCCAAACAGTTAACAAAAAGAGAAAAACAAACAATAAAAGCACTTTTAACAACTGTAACTTGGATCAATGATTAAGGCTAAGCAGGCAAAACACGTTTTTTTGTCTTAAGACTATAGCCTCCAAAAGAAAGATTTTTTTTCCTTCAAACAGTTAACTAAAGAAAAGAAAAATAACTTTTAACTTCTATTTTTAACAAATGCCTGCCATGTGCATGCCAATCTCCTATCACCCACACACAGTTTTCTCTAAAGCTCCTCAAACTACTAGCTGTCATGTTACAATTAATGACCCAGGCAAGGAATAAGGTTCTTTTTCCTGACACCACAGTCCCCAAAATAAAGATTATCTGTCCTCCAAACAATTAACAATGATAAAATAAAAGATATACATAACTGTTTATTTGTAATCCCCCCCAGCACAGGCACAGCAGTTTTTTATTTCCCTCTACTTTTCCCCCCCTCTACTCAGTGGCTTAGCTACCATGGTCACAGGGATCACCACAGCTGCGACCCCTGCAACCCCTGCAACCATGGGTCACCATAACTTCAGGGCCGGTGTTCTGCTGCTCCCCTCCTGCTGCTGTATGTAACGTGGCCGAGCGGATTGCGGTCTGAAATGACGTTCTCACTGAGACAGCACTTCTGGTGAGACCGGGATCCGCAAGCAGGTACAAGAGGGGAGGGGGGAGAGACACATGGAAAGGCTGGAGGGTGAATTGGATACTACACATGGAATGATACACATGGAGAATGATACACATGGAGGGGTGGGGGAAGGATTAATACCCATGGAGCTGCTGGGTGGGAGTAATAAGACACATAGAGGAGCTGAGGGGGAATGATATACATGGAGGGTCTGGGGTTAGAGAAAATAATACACATGGAGGGGCTGGGGTGAGGGATTGATACAGATGGAGTGGCTATGAGGGAAGGGAAATGAGGCACATGGAGGGGCTGGGGGGAGTAATAAGACACATGGAGAGGCTGAGGGAGAATAAGACACATGGAGGGGCTGGGGAAGAGGGAATGATACACATGGAGGGGTTTCGGGAGGGAATTATACATACGGAGGGGCTGGGGGAGAAGGAATGATACACATGGAGGGGCTGGGGGAGAAAGATTGATACACATTGAGTGCTGGGGGGAGGGATTGATACACATGGAGTGGCTATGAGGGAAGGGAATGAGGCACATGGAGGGGCTGGGGGGAGTAATAAGACACATGGAGGGGCTGAGGGGGAATAAGACACATGGAGTGGCTGGGTAAGAGGGAATGATACACATGGAGGGGTTGGGGGGAGGGAATTAAACACATGGAGGGGCTGGGGAGAGAGATTGATACACATGGAGGGCTGGGGGGAGGGATTGATACACAAGGAAGGGCTGGGGGGAGTAATGAGACACATGGACACATCCATATGAGGGAGAGTGAATGATACACATGGAGGGGCTGGGGGGCAGTAATGAGACACATGGAGGGACTGAGGGAGAATGAGACACATGGAGGCACTGGGGAAGAGGGAATGATACACATGAAGGAGTTGGGGGAGTGAATGATACACATGGAGGCACTAGGGTGGGGGGAATGAGACACATGTAGGGATGGGGGAGAAAGGAGACACGTAGGGGGGAGCCCACGGTAATTTTAGCACCTTTTTTTTTTTTTTTTTTTTTTTGCTACCTCTTGATTTGACAGGACATAAAGCCCCTATGATTGAGCAGGCTTCTTGTCTATCTGGGAAACTAAACTGCCTATTTGACCACACCCACGAAAATACCCTCTTCTCCGTGTCATCCCCCTCTTTTCTGGTGCCAGGAATGGCACTCCGAAACATGAATGAAAACAAGCATGTTTGGGCCCTTATGATCACCCAATCGGCCCAAAATTAATCCGATGAACAGTTCAGTCCAAAAGGAATCTAGAGGTGACTTTCTTCAAAACACTCTAAACAACAATGGTTTTACCAAGTATTGACTGAGGAGAGTGCATGTTTGCATTTTTTTTTTAAATTCTTTTTAGTTTTGTTTTTTTGTCACAATAAACAATATTTCGCTTTTTTAAAGTGTTACACATGTGTAAAATAAGGAAATATCAAAAGTGGGCAAATAATAATGCACGGCACTGCAAATTGTGATGACACAGGGCAGATGGTTTACTAACTTAATAAAGTATCACACCATCTGCATAATACTTTATTAAAGTGTCACAAGCACCATGGCTTTCTTTAGTGCCCCTTTTACATCTTTATTCCTCAAGCTGTATATGATAGGGTTTAGCATTGGAACAACCACTGCATAGAACACAGACACTACCCAATCCCCATTCACAGAAAAAGAAGTTGGTGTTTGCAAGTATACAAAAAAACCAGGACCGTAGAATAAAGCAACGCAAGTGAGATGAGAGGCACATGTGGAAAACGTCTTATGTCTACCAGTAGTGGAGTGGATCTTAAACAAGGCGAATAAAATACAAATGTAAGATATCAGAATACATAACAGAGATCCAACTTCAATAGAACCAGCAAAAGTAAACAAAAACATTTCATTTAAAAATATGTCCTGACAAGATAATGTTAAGATGGGCATGATATCGCAGTAGAAATGATTGACATGACTTGAACAAAATACTGGTACTCTAAATGCGCAGTAAGTATGTATCAGTGAATTTATAAATCCTGCACTGTATGCTGTGCAAACAAACTGAATACATCTTTTATTGTTAATAAGTATTGGATAATTCAATGGATGGCATATTGCTACATATCTGTCATAAGCCATGACCGCGAGTAACATTCCTTCAGACGTGACCAAGTCAATAAAGAAAAACATCTGTACTGCGCAACCAACGATCGAGATTGTTTTATCAACAGAGATAATGTTAGCCAAACTGTTGGGTGTAACTGTTGATGAATAGAATATATCTACAAGGGATAAATTAATAAGAAAAAAATACATTGGTGTGTGCAGATGAGGTGTAATTCTAATTAACGTAATAATAGTGATATTACCCATCATAGTGATAATATACACTAACAAACACAACAGAAATAGGGGTAACTGAAGTTTTGGGTTTGAAGTGATTCCAGAAAGTATGAACCTAGTCACATAGCTTTTATTACTCTGGTCCAGCTGAACGATGATTTCCTTTATAAAAGAGAAATAAGGAAGAATTAAAAGATAATACACATAATAAAGATATAGATCCTCCATAAAATATTAAAAGTATAAAAAAACATGGCGTTGTATACCTTCATGGAATCCATTACGATTCCTATTGGAAGAAATCCTGATAAATGTAATTGAGAGTGCCCATCATTCTTTTCTGTTACAATATATTCAGAATAAGTGCTGATTAAAAAAAATACATAAAACAGAACAGTTATTATGTAGGAACATAATATTTTATTCATTGTGCTAAATTAGGTAATTTAAAATATTCAAGTTGGTAAAATAGCCGTGTTAAAGGTTTTTAAAATTATTTTGGATACCATTTGTCAAATGTAGTTTTAAAAGAACACTAAAGGTATAGAAACCTGCATTCCTATTTCTTTAGAATCCCTGTCGCTAGTTATATAGCCCTCCCCCCCCCCTTTTACTTATCTTACCATTCTTCACCAATCAAATACTTTTCATAGAGGAGCATTGAAGACCTGATGGACAGATACAGTGAGCAATTAATGCTTTCCTATGGGAGCTCCCAGCTGATCGAGTTATACTCAGTCAGTGACATCGAAGTGCCTCTAGTGGCTGTCAGTATGAGCTTCTAAAAAACAGCAATGTTAAAACTAAAGGACCACTGGATCCATACCACTTCATTAAGATGAAGTTGACTGGATGACTTTAGTGGTCCTTTAACTCTTTGCGGTCCTATGTCGGATTATATCCGACAAAATATTTTACCTCTTGCAGTCCAATGTCGGATTTTCCCTGGAGATTATGGCCAATCCTCTGTGCCGTGATATATCTATGTGCCATGATATATCTAAAGGGTTAATCATTACTCAATTCAGTGTTTAATGAGTTATCCTTAAGTTATATCAACATTTATATATCTAACCCCATTTTTTAACCATATGTCATGGTTCAGAGGCTGCTCTAAAAACCTATATATATATATTGTGTTGGTATCTATTAAAATGTAGTATGCCCATTCCTGGAGATTTTAAAGTTTAATCTATGACAAAATAATTCTATTATTTGGAATAAAGCTTTTTTCTCTGTTCATAGGGAATTTTAAATTATTTAAGCAATCAAAAATCTACTGCACACATGGGTTATTCACTTAAGTGAGAATTCAAAGTGAATTTCAGATTTAATACCAAAATACCTGTACCGGAAAAATATATAAAAAAATAATTACAAAAAATGCATTTATGCTTATAATTGGGCTACTTTGGCCTAAAATTCGAAATTCACTTTGAATTTATTTTGAATCATCACTGTGAACAACCTTTAAGATGTAATTGCTTCAAAACCATGGGACACCATGAATATTAAAGGGATCCTATAGTGCCAGGAAAACAAAGCCTCCCCCTTCGCACCCCCTCCTGTGGGGCTAAAAGGATTACAACCCTTTCAGCCACTTACCTGAATCCACCGGCGTTAGGTCAGTCTCCGCCCACGCTACTAATGTGCATGTGAAGCAATGGCATCACGCACATTAGATCTCCCCATAGAAGAGCATAATTCAATGCTTTCCTATAGGGAAAATCTGACGCTTGAGGTCCATGACAACGTCCAGCGTCAGATGATGGACCAAAAGTCTGTTTCTATTCCGGAAGCCCTCTAGTGGCTGTCTGTTAGACAGCAACAGAGGGCAGAGTTAGAGCTGCAAGATAAACATTGCAGTTCTCTGGAACTGCAATGTTTTACATTGCAGCACTAAGTGCAAAAGGGTCACAGCTCCCAGACCACTTTAATTAGCTGAAGTGGTCTGGGTCCCTTTAATATGTAGATAAATGATCACTTTAACTCATCTGCTACCAATGTGTGTGAGCACTGTGGAGTCAAAAAAAGACTAAAAGGAAATACATTTCTGTGTATGTAATTCCAGGAAGCGGGGAATATTCTGATAGTCCTGTTGTATAGAAACCAGTAAATAAGCAGTTTAACTTTTTTCACATCATCCATATGATTTTTTTAATAGGTATCATAATGTTCATAAAACTGAGTTGGTCCAGCACTCTCTGACAATAAATGTTGTCTAGGGGAACGTGATGACGTAGCACATTTATTAGGTGGGGAGGTGAGGCTTGACGAGAAAGGGTCTGCTTTCTGCGTGCGGCCACTCGCTGATAAGCACACAAAATATATAACCGAAAAAAAAAGAAATGAAGGGCACTAAGAGCAATAAGCGTATATCTGTATGAAACCGTATGTAAAGTTTCCTTAATAGTGATAGACCCTGACAGAGAAGGGAATTTTGATATATTAAAAAGATTTTATAAAACTAGAATGCAACTTCAAACAATAATGAAGGAGATGGATATAAGCTCCATGAATATTAAGAATGAAATATATAACATAGCAGGCAAATATGAGGAAGAAAAATTGACTGACAAATATGGAAGAAAAAATTAACAACACAGACTTTAAATATTAAAAGATGTCAAAAAGTGTGAAGCAATGAGCAACACTCACCTGAACATGCATACATTATCAGGTATATATATATATATTTATTTTATTTATTTCATAAGCCTAATATGTATATATATATATATATATATATATATATATATATATATATATATATACTGTATATATATATAATTTTTTTTAATAATACTGAGATTCAACCAATTTTTATGAAAACTTTCAAACCCTCGCCGTCTCTACCATATGTCACTAATCCTAAATCATTCCAATTCCCAAAACTGACTTAACAGTCTAATCCATTATAAAAGAGTACCTAATGTATTAGGGAAAACTGTAAAAAACAAACGCTCTTTAAATTGTGCTCTATGGACAAGGACATGACATAATTGATTAGATGAAAAAATAACTGAATATTATATTAAAATTGATAAAGTAGATTGGTACAAATCCTTGAATAACACGAGATCTGCAATTCATTGTTTGTATCTGCAGGAAAACCAATAAAAGATGACGGATAGATGTTATTTAGTACCAACAAGAGTGGTTTAGATGTTTCCATTAGTTCGAATGTTTTCTGGGAATATTTAAAAAAATTGGCTTATATTTACATATCTGGTGGGGATATAAAGATATTCAAGGTATATGGAAAAAGATGTACGGTCTGAATAATCAAATGAAATATTAGGTTAAAAGGCTCTCCATCAGAGACATTATTACACTTAGAATAGCCTCAAGTAAAAAAAGCAAATAATTTTTTTTATTACTCACTGTTTTGTAGCAGTAAAAAGAGCTATTGCAAGAAATTGGAAATCACAATTAAAACTTGCTTGGTAAGCTGTTGAAAACCGACTGCCATTTCAATTACAGATTGAAAAAGGCATCAGTAAAGCTTGTTTAGGTTCTAAAAGGACCTGCAGTATATGGGATATATGCCTGAATGTAAGCTTGTTTGAACAGGGCCCTCAACTCTTTCTTCTTCGGTGCTTCCTTCTCGTCTAGTTATAATACTTGTCTGTTAGTCCACCCATTGTACAGCGCTGCAGAATTTGTTTGCACTTTATAACTAGCATGATAATAACAAGCTTGCCCCCCCTCACACACAGCACCACAGCACACAGCACCCATCCCCCCACAAACAGCCCCCCCCGCACACACACACACACAGCACCGCCCCACACAAACAGCACCCGGCCACACACACAGCGCCTCCCTACACACACACACAGTACCCCCCTCACACATACACACACAGCAACCCTCACACACAGCACTCCACACACACACACACTCCACACCTGTATGTGTGTCTGTAAGTGTGTGTATGTATTCAGCAGTCTGTGTGTGTGTATTCAACAGTCTGTGTGTACTCAGCAGTCTGTCTGTGTGTACTTAGCATTCTGTTTGTGTGTGTATTCAGCAGTCTGTCAGTATGTGTATTCAGCAGTGGGTGCATTCAGCAGTCTTCAGCAGTTTGTGTGTATTCAGCAGTCTCTCTGTGTGTACTCAGCGGACTCCATTGTAGTTGCAAACTTGTGTTACCTTTCATACATCATCTACAGTGTACAACCAACATAGATATCTACAGAGGGGAGAATAAAAACAACTCATAGAATAGTATGTCAAACCAGTGAATATGTATGGTTCAAGGTTGCACTCACACAAGTTAGTTGATTGCAGGCATATAAAAAAAGATATAAAGATGATATTGGAATGGTATGAACTCCTCAGACTCCAAAAAGGGCATGTGGGAAATAAGAAAATATACACAACAATAAGTGCAGACTCAAAAGATCAATTATTGCGCTAGATTAAATAACACTTGCACACTGGAAGTGTAGTTCAGGCATATAATGATCTCAAAAGATAGTTGCTCCAAAAATTGAAGGTAACTTCTTGGTGATAATATAAACAAATTTATTAAATATAACAAAATAATAAAATAAAAATAGAAATTAAATAAATGAATAAAAAATGAATGAATAAGAATAAAAGTCCCACAGGGGCCCAACCCTACGCGTTTTGTCCGGTAATCCGGACTTCCTCAGGGATATCGTCTGTTGAATCCTCAAAGTGGAGTCAGTCTGATGTCTTTAGGCTGTTCGCGTCTTTTAAACCTCACTTGCCGCTCTTTTTTCGGCCGCAGACCAATCCAACATCATGGGCAGCAGCTGTAAATCATTACTTCAAATTTAGATGACGTCACGCGTTCTTCCGTGCGTAAGGACGCGAGCGTGTGCGTTCCATTTATGCGTTCCATTTATATGAGGACTTACACAGCGCTTGCAGGTCGTTAAATCTGTTCATACATCTTCGAAATGTTCATAGTTAGAAACAATATTGCAAAAAGTTAAACACATAGGGAATATTGCAAAGCACGGATACTTATGTGCTCGCTACATTCTTTTAAACATACACTGCTTACTATTTTAAAAAAGAAATAAAGAAGGAAAAATACATGATATAATATGCTCATCATTAAACTTTTAAAGCTATTAAAGTTATTCCTCCTAAAAATCTTAAATAATAAAAATAATTCTCAGATAATAAAAAAATATATATATTGGAAAGACATATATTAAGACAGCATGAAAAAATATAAATGATAAATGACCAACCAATATCAATAGAAAAATCAATAGTGATTTATAACATAATGATTTAAAAAAATAATTTTAAAAACGATATACAATTCTTTAAACCTATATTAAAAAGCATACTAAATCTTCTACATTTAGGCCTCTTGGTTATAAAAAATGAATCTCAAAACTTGAAACAGTTAAAAGATAGAAAAGATATAATAATTAAAAAGGCCGATAAAGGTGGAGGTGTCGTTATAATGTCAACGGAGTATTATTTAAAAGAGTCTGATAGACTTCTGAATGACCAATCAACTTATTCAAAATTAATAATGAACCCTAACACTAGATTTAATAAGACCTTGAAAAGGATTTTAGAAACAGCGAAAGAGAATAATTTAATTGATGAGAACGCTTTTAAATTTATGTTTTTAGAATCACCTAGAGTACACACGTTCTATTTTTTACCGAAGGTTCATAAATGTAAAAAGGCCCCACCAGGTAGACCAATAATTAGTGGAATTGATTCACTTACTTCAAGACTTTCGGAATTTATTGATTTTTTTCTACAAAAATACGCACAAAATGCACAATCATATTTGAAAGATACTAAGCACCTTATACAAGAACTAAGATCTATAAGTTGGCAGGATAATTTTATGTGGGTAACTTTAGATGTAACCTCGCTCTACATGATTATTGAGCATTCGAAAGGAATTGAAGCAGTCAGATAAATCTCATTCAGGATGAGGAGATCGACCCAAATTTTGGAGAATTTTTATTACAATCAATTGAATTTATTTTAACTCACAACTTTTTTAGTTTTTTTCTTCAAATCAATGGAACCACCATGGGCACCAAGTTTGCGCCAAGTTATGCCAATATTTTTATGGATAACTGGGAAAAAACAACTATATGGGATAATAATCCTTTTGGCGTGAACTTGGTGCTATGGAGAAGGTACATTGACGATATTTTAATTATTTGGCAAGGGTCGGACTCCTTATTGGTAAATTTTATGGATTTTATTAATACTAACAATTTGGCAATAAATTCACCCCTAATTTCGGAAAAGAAACTATACATTTTTTGGATCTTACTTTGTACATCGAAAACTCTTTGATTAAAACGAAAACTTTCTTTAAAAGCACTGACACTAATAGTTATATAGATAAAAATAGTAGCCACCACCCCAAGTGGTTGACTGGAGTTCCAAAGAGCCAATTTACTCGTATCAGGAGAAATTGTACAGATAAAAATATGTATTTTAAACAAACAGGTATTTTAAAAGAAAGATTTTTAGAGAAAGGTTATTGTGAGAAATTCCTAAACGAAGAAATTAAAAAAGTCGGCAGTAAAGAAAGGGACATTTTGCTTCAAAATAACAGATATGAAAAAGGGAATTCAAGTTTTGAATATGCTTTTAATACCAGATATAATTCAAAAGCCTTCGATATACAACAAATTCTTAAGAAACACTGGAAACTCCTTTTAGAAGATGATTTCCTTAAATTAAAGATTCCAGAATATACGAAAACAATTTTTAAAAGGGGGAACCATTTTAAGAATATTCTAGCACCCAGCACTTTTCAAAATAAGGATTGTACCAACAGATCTAATATTGGATTTCAGACCTGTGGTAATTGTAAAGCGTGTGGTCATTCTTATAAGACATTTAAATTATTTAAAAGTAACCAAACAGCCGAGGTTTTTAAAATAACTGGTCATCTATCATGTTCCTCCACGCATTTTGTGTACCTGATATCTTGTGGTTGTGGGGCACAATATGTGGGGAGGACGGGTAGAAAAGCGAAGGTCAGATGTCTGGAACACTATAACAATGTACGTAAACGAATCACCACTCACTCAGTTCCTACACATTGTAACTCCTGCCCATCTTTTACAAATAACCTGAAAACTGAGAAAAAGAGAAGGGTTCTGGATCCATAGACTTAAAACTTTACAACCAAGAGGCCTAAATGTAGAATTCAATTTAGTATGCTTTTTATTTTCTGTGAGGACTGGGAGGAGTCCTTTATTCTCTACACTGTGGGAGATATATATAGGTAAACTACCCTATATATTTTTTATTCACCAAGTGGTGTGTAGAGTTTTCCATTTAAAAGGGTAAACCCATTTGATCATCTACAGTATGCCTCCTAAACAGAACCAATCTGATAGTGTGGAAAGCATGAAATCTGTGCACATATCAAAATAAAACAACATATAATTCATCGTTCTGCATCAGATGTATGAATTTATATGGACATACCGGAGAATTGAGTTGCAACACTTGTTCATTTGTGCTGCTGCACTTCATACAGTAAAAAACTGCTTCACACAGTGAGCAGAGCAAGCTCTTCATTAATCTTCTTGTTACAAAAATCCATTTAATACATGGGCCCCAGATAGGGGACGTATCAGATATTAAAATGATAAGTACCGCCACTACACTTGATCTTAGCCAAAAAACAGAGAAGCTACACTATATATATTTTTATTAACAGATTGGTAAATTAAACATTTGCTCAATTATTTTATCTTAAATTGGGGATATGCATTAAGATTTTATTTACTAAATTGTAAAAAAATTGGATTTCAAAGTAAAATTTGCACATTTTAGGTCAAATTAACTCCTGCTGGGAGTATTCTCCAGTACCAATTGTGAAAGATTTTCACCTAGATTTAGCAGGTTCATTTTTTTTTTAACTCAGTATACTGAACTTTCTTATTGAATTATATATATATAATTTTACTATTTGTTTTTCACAGATTTGTTTGGTTTATTAACTTAATTGTGAAATAAAAATTATCCTGCAGTTATTTTTATACATTTGGTTGATTTCAACAAGCATGGACTTTGCCTATTAAAGGATCACTATAGGGTCAGGAACACAAACATGTATTCCTGACCCTATAGTGTTAACACCACCATCTAGCCCCCCTGCGCCCCTCATGCCTCCATAAATATAGTAAAAATCTTACTGTATTCAAGCCTGAAGCTGTACATCTGCATGCGGTTAGACTCAGAAAAACAAGCAGTCTGCTGACATGTGGTAGCCAGATCCAATCACAGTGCTTCCCCATAGGATTGGCTGAGACTGACAAAGAGGCAGACCAGGGGCAGAGCCAGCACGATTCAAACACAGCCCTGGCCAATCAGCATCTCCTCATAGAGATGCATTCAATCAATGAATCTCTATGAGCAAAGTTCAGTGTCTGCATGCAGAGGGAGGAGATACTGAATCACAGGATGCTGTGCACAGTGCTGTCCTGTGCTCTGCTGACAGTCCCTCTGGTTCACTCTGAGTGACTGCAACTGGAGGTGTTCCTAGCTTTCAATGTAAACACTGTATTTTTCAAGAAAATACAGTGTTTACATGAGAAAGGCTGCAGGGAGCTATAGTTCTCACCTGAACAACCTCATTAAGCTGAAGTTGTTCAGGTGACTATAGTGTCCCTTTAAGTTAATTTACTGGACAAACTTATCTGAGTTTTGGCTTTATTTTCTATTAAAAGTCAATTTGACACAGCGTAGTTCAAATCAACTGGACATTTTTTACATTTAAAATCTTTTAAACATCACCAGTCATTCACTAGATTGTGATATTTAAAAGAAGAAAAACTACCACAACAAGAGGACATAGTCTTAAATTAGAGGGGCAAAGGTTTAAAATTAATATCAGGAAGTATTACTTTACTGAGAGGGTAGTGGATGCATGGAATAGCCTTCCAGTGGAAGTGGTAGAGGTTAACACAGTAAAGGAGTTTAAGCATGGAATAGGCATAAGGCTATCCTAACTATAAGATAAGGCCAGGGACTAATGAAAGTATTTAGAAAATTGGGCAGACTAGATGGGCCGAATGGTTCTTATCTGCCGTCACATTCTATGTTTCCATGTTCCTATGACTTGACATTATTATAAGACAATTGTACCTGAAATGCAGCAAAGGCTTTTCTTGTGTTTCAATTCTGTCTTGAGTCGAAAGAGGTCTGGTTGAATAAGGTATGGTCTGAAGTGTCACAGTTTATATTATATTGCTCTGAGGGAAATGTTTATTCAAATAATCCTTTGAGATTACGTTAATTTACTCCATTGGGATTACTATTCTAATCTTCTACATGATGTTGTTGGATGAAGTCACCATTATCTATGGATATATTCACAATTTTCTATTAATATAGTCAGAGTTACACAAAGTATATATTCACTTAGTATGACCTGGGTGCGGTGATGCCCCGGGTGAGTTATCGAACCATTCTTAAGAAAATAAATAAAACTGAGCAAGAAGCGCAAAAGTTTTTAAAAAATATTAAAAGAAAATTTTAATTATTTATTTAAAAAAATAGTTATACATAATCTGGGTAATTATCACTAACAATGTATTGGAATAAAAACATATCGATAGGGCAAATCAAATAAGGGAGTATCATAAGGAAATCATAGCATTAGAAACACAATATATATATAAACCATAGGTCACCTAGAAGCCATCAGCCCTCTGTGTGCCTCTCCCTCCTCAGCACTCTGTGTGCTTCTTCCCCCTCAGCCTTCTTTGTACATCACCCGTCAGCCCTCTGTGTGCCTTTCCCCCAGCCCTCTGTGTGCCTCTTTGCTCCCTTCATCCCACTGTGTGTCCCCCCCCTTCACCAGGCCTATGTGTGCCTCTTCCCCCCAGGCCCCTGAGTGCCTCTTATTGCCCAGCCTTCTGTGTGCCTCTTCCCCCCTCAGCCCTCTGTATGCCTCTTCCTTCCCTAAGTACTCTGTGTGCCTTTTCCCCCAGCCCTCTGTATGTCTCTATTACCCCACTCCTCCGCCCTGTGTGAATTTTACCCCAACCATCTGTGTGCCACTCCTTTGCCTTCCCACCCCTGCCCCTTGTGGTCTCTCCAGCCTTCTGTGTGGCACTTTGCCCTCAGTCCTCTGTGTGCAACGCCCTCCTCAGCATTCTGTGTGCCTGTTCCACCCTCAGCCTTCTATGTACATGTCCCCTCATCCCTCTGTATGCCTCTCCCCCAGCCCTCTGTGTGCATCTTCACTCCCTTCATCCCTTTGTGTGCCTCTTTTCCCCAGCCCTCTGTGCGCCTCTTCTCACTTCAGCGCTCTGTGTGCCTCTAACTCCCTCAGTACTCAGTGTGCCTCTTCCTCCCAGCCCTTTTTATGCCTCTCTCCCCCCAGCCCTCTGTATTCCTCTTGCCCCGCAGCCATCTATGTGCCTCTCCTTTGCTTTCCCATTACCCGCCCTTTTTGGTCTTTCCCACAGTTGCTCCCCAGAGCCTTCTGTGTGACTTTTTCCTCCTATCAGCCTTCTGTTTGCCTCTCCCCCAGTTCTCTGTGTGCCACCTCCCCAGTCCGCTGTGTGCCTCTCCCTCCTCAGTCATCTGTGTGCCTCTTCCCCATCTCAGTCTTCTGAGTGGCTCACCCTCTCAGCCCTCTGTGTGCCTCTTCCTTCACTAAGCACTCTGTGTGTCTCTTCCCCCAGCCCTCTGTATGCCTCTATTGCCCCCTCCTCAGCCCTGTGTGCCTTTTACCCCCAGCAATCTGTGTGCCTCTCCTTTGCCTTTCCACCCCTGCTTCTTGTGGTCTCTCCCCCCTCTGCCTCTTCCTCCCCTTAGCCCACTGTGTGCCTCTTTGCCCTCGGTCCTTTGTGTACAACACCCTCCTCAGCACTCTGTGTGCCTCTCCCCAAGTCCTATGTGTGCCTCTTCTCCCCAGCCCTCTGTGTGCCTCTTCTCCCATCAGCTCTCTGTGTGCCTCTGTAACGGATCACCTGGCACCCCGACTAGGTACTTCCGCCAAAGGACCGCTTCCTAGCTAGAACATGGGATAAACCACAGCACTTCTTGCCCTCAGTGGCCGTAGCTTGACTGGGGCCCTGGAACGGCCACCTCCCTCCTGGAGCCGAAGGGGAAATTCGCTCTGCCACCTCCATGCACTGGATGACACTCAGTCCTGAGAACTCTGAAACCGAATGGGGAATTAGGTCTAGTCCTTACAAGGACTTTCCCGATTGAATCTCCTGCAAGCTGGAACAGCAGACAGAGGAGCAAATCTTTTTTCCATTCAATAAGTGGACGACACACAGTTTTGGAGTGTAAGTAGGAATCTCAAGTTTAATGGGACACACTGGCCTTTTATACAATTTTTCAGGCCAGAGGAACATCCCCTGGACCTGATGGGGCACAGGAACACAAAGGCAGAGGCGGCTCTCTAATTAGGCGGTTTAGGCGGCCGCCTAAGGCCTCGCGCTGGCTGGGGCCTCGCGGACGCCTAAACTGCCTGTTGGCAGAGTGTGTCAGGTCCTCGGTCAGTGACCGAGGACCTGACACCAGGAGGGGGCCCGGCGGCTTGCCCGTTATGCCGCCGGGTGCGAGGCCCCTCCTTGCTGCCAGGCCGGCCACCGCAGACACTGGTCTGCAGCTCCGCAGTGTGCAGAGCTGCAGACCATGTGACTCGCGAGAATTGGCCAATCAGAGCGTTGCCGCGGGTTACCACGGCAACGCTCTGAATCTCGCGAGATTACACGGTCTGCAGCTCTGTGGAGCTGCAGACCGGGAGCAGGGGCCACCGGACCACCAGGGAGCCCACTGGACCACCAGGGAAAGGTAGGCTCTCCCACCCCATCACCCCCCACCAAACTCAGGCTCACCCCCGACCACCATCACCACCCACCACCACCCTTAGCCTCACCCCCACCACCATCACCCCCCACCACCCTCAGCCTCACCCCCACCACCATCACCCCCACCACCCTCAGCGTCACCCCCCACCACCATCAACCCCACCACCCTCAGCCTCACCCCCCACCCTCACCATCACCCCCCACCACCCTCAGCTTCACCCCCCATCACCCCCACCACCCTCAGCTTCAACCCCCACCACCACCACCCCCACCACCCTCAGCCTCACCCCCACCACCATCACCCCCCACCACCCTCAGCCTCACCCCCACCACCTTCACCCCCACCACCCTCAGCTTCACCCCCCACCACCATCACCCCCACCACCATCACCCCCACCACCCTCAGCTTCACCCCCCACCACCATCAACCCCACCACCCTCAGCCTCACCCCCCACCCTCACCATCACCCCCCACCACCCTCAGCCTCACCCCCCACCCTCACCATCACCCCCCACCACCCTCAGCCTCACCCCCCACCCTCACCATCACCCCCCACCACCCTCAGCCTCACCCCCCACCACCATCACCCCCCACCACCCTCAGTTTCACCACCCACCACCATCACCCCCACCACCCTCAGCCTCACCCCCACCACCCTCAGCCTCACCCCTCACCACCACCATCACCCCGCACCACCCTCCGCTTCACCCCCCACCACCATCACCCCCACCACCCTCAGCCTCACCCCCACCACCCTCAGCTACACCCACCACCACCATCAGCTTCACCCCCCCACCACCGTCACCATCACCCCCCACCAACCTCAGCCTCATTCCCCACCACCATCACCCACCATCACCACCCTCAGCCTCACCCCCCACCACCCTCAGCTTAACCCTCAGCTTAACCCCCCACCACCATCACCCCCACCACCCTCAGCCTCACCCCACCACCATCACCCCACCCTCAGCCTCACCCCCACCACCATCTCCCCACCCTCAGCCTCACCCCCCACCACCCTCAGCCTCACCACCCACCACCATCACCCCACCACCCTCACCACCATCACCCCCACCACCCTCACCATCACCCCACCACCCTCAGCTACACCCACCACCACCATCAGCTTCACCCCCCCACCACCGTCACCATCACCCCCCACCAACCTCAGCCTCATTCCCCACCACCATCACCCACCATCACCACCCTCAGCCTCACCCCCCACCACCCTCAGCTTAACCCCCACCACCATCACCCCCCACCACCATCACCCCCACCACCCTCAGCCTCACCCCCCACCACCCTCAGCCTCACCACCCACCACCATCACCCCCACCACCCTCACCATCACCCCCCACCACCCTCAGCCTCACCCCCACCACCCTCAGCTTCACCCCTGCCCACCCTCAGCTTCACCCCTGCCCACCCTCAGCCTCACCCCCACCACCCTCAGCCTCACCCCCACCACCCTCAGCCTCACCCCCCACCACCCTCAGCCTCACCACCCTCAGCCTCACCATCCCCCATAACCCCCCACCACCCTCAGCCTCACCCCACCCTCAGCTTCACCACCCCTCAGCATCACCCCCGTCACCCCCCTCAGCATCACCCCCCACCACCCTCAGCATCACCCCCCACCACCCTCAGCATCACCCCCCACCACCCTCAGCATCACCACCCTCAGCATAACCCTCCGTCACCACCCTCAGCTTCCCCCCACTCACCATCACCCCCTCCTTCTCACATCACCCCCTTCTCACTCTCACATTACCCCCTCTCACTCTCACATTAGCCCCCCCACTCTCACATTACCCCCCCACTCTCACATTACCCCCCACTCTCACATTACCCCCCCACTCTCACATTACCCCCTCTCACTCTCACATTACCCCCTCTCACTCTAACATTACCCCCTCTCACTCTCACATTACCCCCCTCTCACTCTCACATTACCCCCCTCTCACTCTCACATTACCTCACTCTCACATTACCTCACTCTCACATTACCCCCCTCTCACTCTCACATTACCTCACTCTCACATTACCCCCCTCTCACTCTCACATTACCTCACTCTCACATTACCTCACTCTCACATTACCTCACTCTCACATTACCCCCCTCTCACTCTCACATTACCCCCCTCTCACTCTCACATTACCCCCCTCTCACTCTCACATTACCCCCCTCTCACTCTCACATTACCTCACTCTCACATTACCCCCCTCTCACTCTCACATTACCTCACTCTCACATTACCCCCCTCTCACTCTCACATTACCTCACTCTCACATTACCTCACTCTCACATTACCTCACTCTCACATTACCTCACTCTCACATTACCCCCCTCTCACTCTCACATTACCCCCCTCTCACTCTCACATTACCCCCCTCTCACTCTCACATTACCCCCTCTCACTCTCACATTACCCCCTCTCACTCTCACATTAACCCCCCTCACTCTCACATTACCCCCTCTCACTCTCACATTAACCCCCTCACTCTCACATTAACCCCCTCACTCTCACATTAACCCCCTCACTCTCACATTAACCCCCTCACTCTCACATTAACCCCCTCACTCTCACATTACCCCCTCTCACTCTCACATTACTATCACCCCCTGCTCCCTCTCACATTACCATCAACCCCCCGCTCCCTTTCACCATCACCGTCCACTCCCTCTCACCATCACACCCCCCGCTCCCTCTCACCATCAGCTACCCCATACACATAGGGTCTCAGACAAAAACACAAACATGCTCACAGAGACATACATTCGCACACACAAGGATACTCTCTGTCAGACACACTCTCAGGCACATACACAGGTAGACAGTGCGTCAATGTGTATATGTGACACTTTTTTGTTAGTGGGGCCTCATGTTTGCGTTTCGCCTAAGACCTCATAAAGTCTAGAGCCGCCTCTGCACAAAGGACATAAACCAATCAGAACAAACATACAGTTTGTGACACGCCCATGTACAGCACACAATCCCTCCCCTCTGCTTAGGAGATAATTGAGTAAAGTCCTGGAAGTAACTCAAGTATCTCCAGGAAGAAAAAACACATTTTCATAAGGTTCAGAAAGTACCCCAAAATCCAACATATCCCCATAAAACACATCCCCTGATAGCCCTGACTTTGGTGAACAACATATCCAAAACTCACCCAGATCGGTTCAGGGGTTCACATTTAATGGAAGTCATATTTATGCCCAAAACAGTTCCATAGAATCGCGGCTAAGTGCCGCTGGAGGACCGAGCGGGAACCACAAGGTTTTCATGCCGAAAATAGTTCCAGGGCATTCGCGGCTAAGTCCCCCTGAAGTCTATTTGTGGTTTTAGCCCATGTGAACAAGAACTGGAGGGAGTAAACAACTTATCAAAATATCAGCCTACTCAAACTGAGATTAAAGTTTTAAATAGAGGTTTAAAATTTGCCCCAGATAGGAAATTTAACTCTTTTTCGGCTTACATTGATGTTTTAAAATATTCAAGGAATCTTACACTTAAAAGGTTTTTTGAGATTCATAAGTGCCAGGATAAGGTTATAGACAGTACACATACTACCCCGAGGGGTAAGTCAAATTTTTACCCTAGAACGTATAAATCCAGTGCAATAGATATCTTTGAAAAATCAGTAACTGAGGATTTCAAAATGTTGGAACTAAATGATAAAAATAGCTCTAATAACTTAAGTAAAATTGAATGGGAAGCTTTGCAAAACCTAAGGAAAAATAAGGAAATCGTGATAAAGCCGGCGGACAAAGTGGGAAGTATAGTTATACAAGACACCAATAACTATTTAAAATAATGTTTTAAACAGTTAAAAGATGAGAAAGTATATATTGAATTAAAAACAGACCCTACCGAAGACATAATTAAGTCCTTAAACAAACTCTTGGATAGAGGTAGAGAGAAAGGCATCCTTAATGAAAATGAATATACATTTTTTATCACAACAATTCCCTAGAGTGCCGACCTTCTACACTCTGCCTAAGATTCATAAGGATGCACAGCAGCCCCCTGGTAGACCAATAGTTTCGGGGATAGGTTCAGTATCTGCAAATCTTTCAAAATATGTGGACATCTGGCTACAGGACTTGGTTAAAGCTATGCCCTTGTATGTCAAAGATACAACTGATATCATAAAGATAGTTAGGAATTTTAAATGGGAAGACTCTTGTATTTTAGTTACCAGCGATGTCTCCTCTCTGTACACATCTATTCCTCACTCCCTTGTATGCGAGGCAACATGTGATGCTTTAATTAAATCTAAAAAGAGAGGAGCATATATAATTTTTAATAGACAGCATCACATGGATTTTAAATAATGACTATTTTTCTTTTAGTTCAAAGTTTTACCTGCAACGTCAAGGTACAGCTATGGGGACCAGATATGCGAACCTGTACATGTCAGGTTGGGAAACCAAATACATATATGGTAGTTAATCCTGGGGGACAAACCTGGTCTCCTACTGTAGATACATCGATGATGTATTGTTTATATGGAAGGGTTCTGAAGAAAGTTTAAAAGAATGTTTAATTCAATTGAATATTAATGACTGGGGAATAAGACTAACCAGCGATTTTAGTGTTTCTAATATCAATTTTTTAGACTTAAATATTTATGTTGATAATGGTGTTTTAAAAACAAAAAAAATATTTTAAAAAGTGGATGCCAACAGCTATGTGCTGTACAATAGTGGCCACTATTCAGCCTGGCTCGATAATATCCCCAAAGGGCAATTTAGGTGGATCCGGAGAAATTGTACAGAAACAAATATATTTAAAGAGCAAGCCACTGTTTTAAAAGAAAGATTCAAAAAGAAACAGTATCCTAGCAAACTTGTTGAGGAGGCATATGAGGAAGTTCTTAAATTAGTGCAAAATGATTTGATTTTAAATAATAATACTGTTACGGATTCTAAATATAAAGATGACATGGCCCCTATGGTATTTGACTACAACAAGGATTGTAGGAAAGTTAAATCTATTATTAATATACATTGGCATATTTTAAAGAAGGATAATGAACTTTGTAGTATACACCCGAATAAACCTTGCATTACCTTTAGAGGGGCACCTAGTTTTAAACAGACTTTAAGTTTTAATCACCGTAGAAAAGTAATGCATAAAACTTTTTTAAATGATAAAAAAGGTTTTTATTCATGCGGATTGTGCACAGGTTGCAAATGCAGTAAGAATAAAAGTCTGAAGGGTAAAAATACATTTAGAACAAAATATGCAGAGAAGGACTTTAATATAAAAGTTTTTATTACATGTCTTAGCAAAAACTTAATTTATCTTTTAATTTGTCCTTGCGGGTTGCAATATGTAGGTCGTACTATTCGACCTTTGCACAAGAGAATTTATGAGCATATTAACAATATCCGAAAAGGCTACGAGAAACAAAGCGTTTCAGCGCATTTTTAAAAATATCATAACCAGTACCCTAACGGTCTGTTTTTTTTAGGGATTAAAATAGTTAATAAATCATGGCGAGCTGGCAATCATATTAATAATATAGGAAAAGAGGAAATGAAATGGGTGTATAAATTAGATACTTTGGAGCCTAGAGGTTTTGAATAAAGAATTTGATCTTTTTAACTTCTTATAACTTTTTTATAATTAGTTTTTATAATTAGTTTTTATGTCTGTTTTACAATTTTTGTGGTTTTTAAGATTTTAAGTTTCAATTAATTTTTAAATAGTTTTCTTTGCTTTTTTATTACTTTCTGTAAGCAGGTTTTTTTATTTTTATTTTTTATTTTATTTTTATTTTAATACTATGGAATTTAGTTGTTCTGTTTTAATATGCTGTTTTACACTATCTAGAAAATAGGCACGAAATTTAAGTATATTAAAAAAAAAAATTGATGCTGATTTTGCACCAAGGGAGAAGTATGTAGTGTTTATACTGTCTAGAAAGAGTTGCTTAATTGAGGCATGTGATTTTAAATTAACGAATGCCCAATTTTTTTACAAGTGAAAATGTTTTAATCATATATGTGGTATACCTTTAAACAAGGGGTATCTAATTAAAACATTTTATTGTAGAGGAATTAATGTTATAATCAAATTTAGCATAAGGCTGTAAAAATAAGGCTGTAAAAGTGTGTTGTTTTTTTTCTTTTGTTTTTTCCATGTCCATTACCTAACTCACTTAAATGTTTATATTGTGTGTATTTTACAGTGTTACACTATATATATATTTTTTTCTGTTTTATGTTTCTTATACTGGGTTTTACCGTATATACTCGAGTATAAGCCGAGTTTTTCAGCCCATTTTTTGGGCTGAAAAACCCCAACTCGGCTTATACTCGAGTCAGAGTCTGTATTATGGCAATTTGCATTGCCATAATACAGACTGGGGGGAGAGGGGGGCTGGCAGAGCTGTACTTACCTTTCCTGCAGCTCCTGTCAGCTTTCTCCTCCTCCGCGCCGTCCGTTCAGCACCTCGGTCAGCTCCCAGTGTAAGTCTCGCGAGAGCCGCGGCTCTCGCGAGACTTACACTGGGAGCTGACAGAGGGAGCTGCACAGACCGCGCGGAGGAGGAGAGAGCTGACAGGAGCTGCAGGAAAGGTAAGTACAGCTCTGCCAGCCCCCCTCTCCCCCCCACTGAACTACCAATGCTGGACCACCAGGGAAGGAGAGCCCCCCTCCCTGCCATATATCAAGCAGGGAGGGGGGACGAAAAAAAAAATATAAATAAAATAATTAAAAAAAATTAATAATAAAAAAAAGGGGTATAAGGACCACTATGGGAGGGGGGGGGGTATAAGGACCACTATGGGAGGGAGGGGGTGGGTTAAGGACCACTATGGGAGGGAGGGGGGTATAAGGACCGCTATGGGAGGGAGGGGGGGTATAAGGACCACTATGGGAGGGAGGGGGGGGGTAAGGACCACTATGGGAGGGAGGGGGGGATAAGGACCACTATGGGAGGGAGGGGGGGGATAAGGACCACTATGGGAGGGAGGGGGTATAAGGACCACTATGGGAGGGAGGGGGGGGATAAGGACCACTATGGGAGGGAGGGGGATAAGGACCACTATTGGAGGGAGGGGGGTATAAGGACCACTATGGGAGGGAGGGGGGGTATAAGGACCACTATGGGAGGGGGTGGGATAAGGACCACTATGGGAGGGAGGGGGGTATAAGGACCATTATGGGAGGGAGGGGGGGGGGTATATGGACCACTATGGGAGGGATGGGGGGGGATAAGGAACACTATGGGAGGGAGAAGGGGGATAAGGACCACTATGAGAGGGAGGGGGTGGGATAAGGACCACTATGGGAGGGGAGGGGGAAGTAAGGACCACTAGGGGAGGGGAGGGTAAGGACCACTAGGGGAGGGGTGAGTCAGGACCACTGGGGGGGGGAGTGAAGGAACACGGGGGTGGGGATGTAAGGACCACTGAGGGAGGAGGAGGGGAAGTCAGGACATATGGGGGGGGGAGGGGGCGGCAAAAAATGTTTTGCCTACGGCGGCAAATATCCTTGCACCGGCCCTGCACACACTGCATTCACACACTGCATTCATGCACACACACACTGCATTCATGCACACACACACTGCATTCATGCACACACACACTGCACTCATACACACACTGCACTCATACACACACGCTGCACTCATACACACACACATACGCACACACTGCATTCATTATACACACACTGTAAATAAATATTCAATTAATATATTTTTTTTAGGATCTAATTTTATTTAGAAATTTACCAGTAGCTGCTGCATTTCCCACCCTAGTCTTATACTCGAGTCAATAAGTTTTCCCAGTTTTTTGGGATAAAATTAGGGGCCTCGGCTTATATTCGGGTCGGCTTATATTCGAGTATATACGGTACCTGAAAATTTGCTACTGTTGTAAGTTTTTTTTCCATAATATTTTTGCACAATATCACTGGAAGTGGTCCTTTGAGTTCACAAGCATTTGCACCAAAAAGTTGTGTATTTTATACTATTTGCTGCTTATATATATATCAGTGATTTGCACTGGTTTGAAGCACTTTTTACACAGATTGATGAGTGTATAGAAGTGTGGTTCTTTCACAATACTAAGCACTTTATGCCATTGCACTGTGATTTTTTTATATATTGTGTGCTGCTTTAATAGTAATGCACTTTAAAATATAGCGCACCTATTTGTTGTTTTTTATTATTTTTTCATGCGAACAAGATGGCCGCCACCACTTGTTCGAATGTCGAATGGCGGCCGCTTAGATTGTTCGGGAGTTCGAAGAACCGAATGTTTAAAGTCCCAATAGCCACAATTAGGGTCTCTTAACCAAAATAAATTAAAGGGGCCATAGTCAGAGGGCAAGAGGCTGGCCATTAGTCCTCTCCAAAAACCAGTGGCGTAGTTGCTTTCGTCACAGCCTCTAACTCCCTCAGTACTCTGTGTGCCTTATCCCCCTAGCCCTTTGTTTGCCTCTATCCCCCCCCTTAGCATTGTGCACCTCTTCCCCCCAGGTCTCTGTGTGTCTCTATTCCTCCCTTAGCCCTGTGGGTCTCTTGCCCCCAGCCATCTATGTGCCTCTCCTTTGCTTTCCCACCCCCACACCTTGTGGTCTCTCCCCCTGTGCCACTCCCCCCCACAGTCCTCTGCATGCACCTTCCCCCCTCATCCCTCTGTGTGCCTCTTTCATCCAGCCCTCTCTGTGCTTCATGTTGCTTCATGTTGTGATGTAGCCATGATCAGTAAAAAAAATTACCGTGAGTATGAAACAATTTTCCTTATTGTTTGTTCTTTTAATCTATTAGGCACTCTTTGTCAGGGTTGCAGCTTTGATTTATTGTTTGTTGGATTTAGAATGCACAGATTTGTAAAACATTCCTAAACAGTTTGCTAACATTGGGAGGATGTTAAGACACTCCTGGCAACAAAACCACTACAACAGGCTCCACTTTTACCTTGCTCAACTTTCATTCTATCTTCTATAATGCTCGGATTTTGGTTACACCAGTTAAAGCTTGCTCTAGGCAGCTGTCACACATTCAACTCCAACACAGTATGTAAAACTGATCTCTCCAAAGATTTTTCCATACTACCGAATGTTGTTGGATGAAGTTGCACACCACAGCATTACCATTACAAATTCATGTTGCATTATTATATCTATGCACTCTCACTTTTAAACACTTTTTAACCCCTTACTCAGCCCCACTGCAGACACTCGGCCCCACTGCAACCATTTCACACACTAACCTCACACTCAGAGTTTACTGACTAATTTTACTGTCAAGATTGACCAAATTAAGAATGATCTATCTCCCTCCTTTCCCCAACAACATTAGCTCTTTTCCTGCATTTACTCTATATTTCTTTCCTGCATGTTTGAAAAGTGGGTTTCTATACTTCTTCATACTCTCGTCCCTTGGATCCCTTTCCCCCAATCTTGTTCCAAACATAACACATATTGCCAATCTCTCTCTGTCTTCTGGTGTCTACTCCATGTCCTTCAATCATGCAAAAATCTATTCCAGCAATACAAAATGAAATGTAGGGAGTGTGATTGAGTCACAGAGGAAGATGGCTGTCTAATTTTGAGCTCTATATAGGCTTTTGGCTACCCATTCAGTTTTCTAGTGCGAGACACCCAGTATGGGGAAAACTGATAACGTTTAAGGCTCCTCTAAGCCCCCAGGGAAAAAAAATCCCTTGTTGCACCTTGCCTGTGGCAATACCTTACCAAGTCAGTGGATCTGACATCCATGCATGCTCAACATGAGCCATACCATCTATCTAAGACCTTAACACTCGTCTTAAATCAAGAAAGGAATCTTATCTCTGCTGACATGGACTGGGTGAGCCACTCCTGACCAAGGATGACCTGAAGGCCCAATTACAGTACTGCAAACTGCTATTCAAGCAGACCTACACATGTTGAGTACTGATCTCCAAGACCTGACCAACAGGCTAGAGATACCCACAACCTGATATATGACTGTCATCACCTAAAATATTTCCTGTCCTTTCCCACACCACTTTGGGATACCAACGAGCTACCAAGCTACTTACTCATGTACTAGCCTGCTAACATATCCAATAAAGATGGCTGTACCTGGCTGGACTATTAGTTTTCATGCTCTTTTGGTCCTTACATGATTAGAACCCACAAGGACTTTCCCGCTGTAAGCACCTTGCTTCAACTACCAACAATTAACATGAGATGACTAGATTATCTGGACTTTTAATTTCCTACTCATACGTAGACATTCACAATGGCACTTCTGCAGAGGCAGTGAAGAACTCTACCAGGCAGATATCTACTAGGCCCTTCAAGGCTCACAGTTCAACAAGCCTATGCTGGTAAGCTTAGTTGCCTCTTGTACTTTCCACATCTCCCTATTACTCTCACTCACATACAACGCCCTCCTGTATATGCCCATTTCTCTGAGCCGGACTGAGTTTCATCTTATATGGTTTGTGGTGTTGCACCCCCAAAGTGCATTGAGCTGTGACACTTCTTCATGTCAGTATCTCAACTGCAATGCTATATGGACTGGATGTGCACCCGACCATCTCCTCCCTTTCAAGGAGTACTAATTTCAGACTGTTTCTACACTTTTGTCTTGTCATTGTGACTATTGCATCCTTGTCGTGCACTAGCTTTCCCTATACCCTGGTTGACTCCACACATTGCTTGACCCTGAGGGAGGTTAGGAGATGGCTCTGAACTCACTCACTGTCCCACTTCTGGGTCCAAGACCCAGTCCTTTCCAGTCTCATAGAAGATCATTGTCTCCCGGATACATCCCCAGGGCTGGTTTGTACCATGCTGGCCTCTCATTTTGGTTTAAGCCTGCTCCTCCATCCTTCTATTATGACCTGGATTGGTCTCCAGGATTCTTCATACTTTTACCTAGTGCATTGCACCTTGTGACTTTCCTGAGGGCCCGGGCGGGGGGGATTCATAAGTGATCCAGCGGGCCAGCCTAGGTTTCTTGAAAGTCAGGCCTCCCCATTTTTTGCTCTCTTGCTGTCCCTGAGAGAAAATTCAAGTTTTGGTTTATTGCTATTACATCAAATATTATGTTTCAGGGTTTCACATTAAGTGTCTTACCTCTCTTCCTATTTGGAAGCCAAAAAGTTAATATGTCAGTGTTTAAGTCGTTTAACTACACTTATCATATTAACTATTATACAGAGAGTCTTAACATTCCTGAAAATCTCATTCTCTTTGACAATTCAAAAGCCAAATGTCTCATATAGTCTATTCAAAAGATACATATCAAGGAAGGCAACTCCTATAAATTGGTCATTTATACCCCTCTGGTAAATCTAAGGTAACTGCTATTCTGTTCTATAAATCCCTCTGATTCTTTCCAACTGCAACTGTGATCAGGAAGGTAGTAATGTGTTTGGGACAATATTCTCAATAAACCCTACACCCTAGCAAATATATATACCCTAAAGAATAAGCAGGACATATTCTTGAAGACTTTGTGCCTTATCTGAATAATTTATAGAAGGGTGTTTGTGTCAGGGGTCCGCGGGCGGCTAGGAGGGGAGGCTGCTCGCAACTTGCAGCACTCACCCTCAGTCCATCGCCGCCCGCGGTCTCCCCTCCTCCTACCTGTCGGCGAGCGGCGTCTCCTCTCCGCCGCTCGCCGCTCGCATCCTTCACGCCTCCCAGCGGCAGCATGCATAACGCTGCACGCTGGAAGGCCGTTAATTTATGCAAACGCCGGGGTCACGTGAGTGACCCGGTGTTAAAGCAACAGTACCACAATCAGAGTGGGAGGCTTAGATATCTCCCACGTGTGATTGTTAATTCTGATTGGAAGTTATCCAATCAGAATTAAACCTAGGGTATTTATACTTACCTTTCGTTTTCCTCCCTGCCCTGTTGTGGTCTTTGCTGTATAGTATTGATTCTGAACTTGTGATTTCTGGTTACGTACTCTCTGGCTTGTTATACTGACTTTGTGACTTTCTCCTACCCTTTGACCTTGGCTTGTTTATCGTTACCCTGTCTTCTGGTTCCCTTGACTCGGCTTGTCTCCTGACTATTCTGTGTGTGCTTAGCCCGGCCACTCTATGGTCCGGTACGGCACCTTTTCTGTGTGTGTGTGTGTGTCTGTTAGCGTGTTGGGTTCCCGGAATCGTGACAGTTTGATCATGGAAGGGAACTTTAGCATAGCCCTCAACAAAACCCTTCAAAATTACTTGAGGAGTTTCTACCTCCCCCCCATGTCACATAGATAGACAAAAGGGTCCTACATGACCAGAGGTTGGTGGATTGTTGCATATAGGGACATATAGGGACTATATGTTTATTTCCATTCTGAACTTCATATACTCTAGATTAGTCTACTTTTTCCTTACAGACTATTACCTGCCGGACTTGAAAAAGGTTTAGATTGGTACAACCTCTTGGTCATATCATGCCCCTGGACTTATGACTATGATTTCCCCACTACATAGGCCGAAATTGCAAAATTGAATTAACAAGTCCCTTCTTACTGACCTAATTACTAAGGAGACACAGATGAGACTTAAGCAATATTTTCAAGACAATGACATGGAGAGTATTTCCCTCCTATCCCTTTGAGAAGCACATAAATGCATAATGTCTTTTCCATCTTTAAAAGTGTGGCTCTAAAGAGGGCTCATTCTGCACAGCTTACTCACCTGCTACAGAAGATCTTGAGATTTGACACAACATATAAGCAGACTCATGATCAAACCCATTTCCAGACTCCCACTACACTCCTCTCTGCTACAAACATGTTTCAATACCTACCAAATAGGATTGTGATCTTCTCTGCTTGTCAATAGCACTATCACATCTACGATTCAGGATTAGATGTCCATCATTATCTTCCTAAGGTAATCACTACATTCTTTCTTTGATTACCTCTCATGGATGACGAGTTAACACTAGCTCTTAAGAGTTCAAATCAGTGGAAGTGTCCAGGCCCTGATGGCTTTCCAGTCAAGCACTACAAACTATTTCCTGGTATGCTGTTTCCTTATTTCATTAAGGGATGGATCCTGAGGGACAGAGTATCCTCTTGCATACATTGGTGGTTAATATTTCTCTTATTCCCAAAGTGGGCGCAGACACTGAGCCCCATATCTTTATTTAATTGTAACTTGAAATTGTTTAGATACTTTCATGCTGACTTCAGCCTCATCTTAATGATCTGGTGCAAGATGATCGAGTAGTTTTTATCCTGGCTCTATTGTCATGGAAAAGGCCTTTGATAGAGTAAGCTGGGAATTTATCTTTGCAACCATGGAGCATATGGACTTTTTGTCCTGCACCCGATGAACTGGATTCACTCAATTTATACTGTGCCTTCTGCTAGTATCTGAGAAAATATAGTGTTTACAAACTCCTTCCAAGTGATACTAGACAGGAATGCCCATATTCACCATTGCTGTTTCTCCTTGCCCTCGAACCCTTACTCATTGCCGTTCATTGTAATCCCTATATCACAGGTCTTTCAGTTGGCCACACAAAACATAAACTAGCAGCATATGCAGACAACCTTTTATTTTATGTTACAAACCCAGTGGTTGCACTGCCTAGCATCTTAATTAATTTGAGACCTATGGCTCCCTAACCAATTTAAGTATGAATTACTTAAAATATACAATCCTCAATATTTCAATAAGTCCTCATGTCAGGACCAACCCTATCTGTCAGATGATTTTTCCCTTCAGTGGTCCAACACCTCATTTAAGTATTTGGGTATATAGCTGGCAAAAGATTTTGGCCAACTATATCCAACCCCTCATTCCTCTCTGTCATGCTCAATGAGTGGCATACCATGGCAGAAATATTGGAATTGTCCTTGATTCACTCTTTGTTCTCCCACTGGTCTATAGCTTAGGTGCCAAATAAACATTGTACTTGGCAGTGAAGGAGTTTAAGAAAGAATATATATGGTTAAGATAAAAGACGATATTACATAGTTTCTGGTTAAAGAATAAAATATGGATTGTTGGATTAAAGTTTACATTGTTCTAATTTTTTAATGAGTAAGAGGATTTATATGGTAAGAAGACAAAAGAGAGATCTAGTTCAGGAAAGGTGAGTTTTATTTACAGATTGGGGTTTACATAGTTTCCAGAATAATGCAATTCTATTTGTTATCAACTTTATAAAGGATATTCACTAAGGAAATGGTCAACAACAACATTCTGTTAATTTACCATTTGTAATTTCATATTTTAAAAAAATGGTTGAACAGCTAAATAATCTTGTCTCAACCAATTATTCACATCTTATTTGGTACCATCCATTATCTACTTTTAAATCAATAAATCTCATATGTGAATGCTAAATAAAATGGGAATTTCTCATTTATGAAATACTGAGTTTTAACCAGATTCTCTTTGAATAAATCCAGTAGATCTGTAGTCAATAATAATAAAAATAATAACTGTAAATGAATAAAATAATATAAATATATAATAGTAAGAAAATCAACCATTTAAATGTTTTTAATGATTGGGATATGTAGGACCATTGTATGGTGTTAACCCTTTCTTCTATTAACTTAAATTTTGATAATGACAGCTTTTTGTAATGATTGCTTCTATTAGAACTGCCTGAAAATTATATCTAACTTGATATTTCAGGTAGAGAGCTTTAAATTCTGTCTAATTATCATTGAGTGTTATTGCATAGTTTTATGAATTACTTCCAGATATTAGCTGTTGATTTGCATCTGGACAATCTGGAAAAGTTATACGATTAGATTCAAGGTTATTGAGAGAAGTACTGCAAAATCAAGATATATTGATAAATCCTTGAGAAAAATGTCTGCAGACCAAAGTTTGCAGTACAAATGGAGTGTACCGGTTTAATTTTATAATCTAGGGTAATTATTTTATAATCTAGGGCAGGGATAGAAAACCTTCGTCACTCCAGATGTTGTGGACTACATCCCCCATAATGCTCTTAAACCCATAATGCTGGCAAAGCATCATGGGAGGTGTAGTCCAAAACATCTGGAGTGCCGAAGGTTGCCTATGCCTGATCTAGGGAATAATCTAGAATGACAGGGTCATTCCGTCCTTAATGGATAACTCTGCAAGTGGTTAATGCTCATGTTTAGTTGATTAAAACATGCATTCATGTAAGTGGAAGTGGAAGTCTTAACAGCTTACTATTTGCTCCTTTCTTTAATAATATTGTAGAGTGCATCACTCATGTCAAAATTATCCTGCTTATATTTAGGGGGAAAAAAATAGACAGGTATATTGATATTACTTAAATGGAAAGCTGAAAGAAATCTAACTTTATCAGAAGTCAAACAAAGAGAAATAATGAGAAATAATACAGAGACAAATGCTTCTTTTGTCATAGAAGTTTATCAAAATACTATAAGGATCTTAGATTTTTGTAGGGCCTCCTTTACGTCTTTATTCCTTAAGCTATAGATGATAGGGTTTAGCATTGGAACAACCACTGTGTAGAACACAGACACTACCCAGTCCCCATCCATAGAGTATGAAGTAGTTGGTCTCAAGTACATGTATAGAACAGGACCGTAGAATAAAGCTACAACAGTTAGGTGAGAGGCACAGGTGGAAAACGTCTTATGTCCACCTGCAGTAGAGTGGATCTTAAACAAAGCCAAAAGAATACATGTGTATGATACCAAAATACATAACAGAGATCCAACTTCAATAGAACCAGCAAAAGTAAACAAAAACACTTCATTCAAAAATGTGTCCTGACAAGATAATGTTAAGATGGGTATAAGATCGCAATAGAAATGATTGACATGACTTGAACAAAACAATGGCACCCTAAATGCACAGTAAGTATGTATCAGTGAATTAATACAGCCTGCAAAGTATACTGTACATATCAGTTGAATACATTTTTTATTGTTAATAAGTATTGGATAATTCAATGGTTGGCATATTGCTACATATCTGTCATAAGCCATAACCGCGAGTAGCATTGCTTCAGAAGCGGCCAAGTCAATAAAGAAAAACAACTGTATTGCACAACCAATGATTGATATTGTTTTATCGACAGAGATAATGTTAGCCAAACTGTTGGGCGTAATTGTCGATGAATACAATATGTCTACAAGGGATAAGTTCATAAGGAAAAAATACATTGGTGTTTGCAGATTAGGTGTAATTCTAATTAATGTAATTATAGTGATATTACCCATTAATGTTATAATATACACTAACAAACATAGCAGAAATAGGGGTAACTGAAGTTTTAGGTCTGAAGTGATTCCAGAAAGTATGAACCTAGTCACGTAACTTTTATTACTCTGCTCCAGCTCTTCAAACATGTCCTGTAATAAACAGAAAATAAGATATAGGTAAAAAACAAAATCAAATACCTGAATTACTGAAATGTATTTAGAACCTTGAGAAAACATAAAAATACACAGCGTACATTACCTTTGGAGAATGCATAGTGTCTCCTTCTGCAACATTCGATTATCCATCAATCTGCATTGCAAAATAGTGCTAATTAAAAGTAAGCAGGTTATTAGTTTTTATTTTATTTTATTTAGTGGCAACAGTATATTTAAATCATTTGTTACACATACTTTACTGTTAGGAAACCTATCTGCACAGTTTAGGTTATTGCATGTTCTAACCATTGGCAACCTTCGGCACTCCAGATGTTTTGGACTACACCTTCCATGATGCTTTGCCAGCATTATGGGTGTAAGAGCATTATGGGGGATGTAGTCCACTTGCCTATCTCAATCTAACCAATATTTTAGAATTGCAAATATCATGAGGAATTAACTGCCTGCCAAATCTGTTTAGCAGTATTCATCTGTAAAAAAAAAAAAAAATAGTTTCCTCTCACCTGTCTACAAATCTATGAATAGCCCATTACTTGTGATATGTATTGTTGTGGTGACATGTATCCATTCTGTTCAGCGTTTTTGATTGGCTCTGAAGTGGTTAAACATTAGGTGTCAAACTTGATCAAATCCTCCATCTTCAACCTTAGAAACATTGCAATGACTGAACACTTGATTCCTTACGAAGATTGCTTTTTCTATTCATGTGTACAATATAAACTTGTTTTAAAGCATAAACATGGCCCAAGATGATTGAGGGGTCAAACATGGACCCCCTACACTTCAAATCCACCTATTAGATCACCAATTTAATTATAAACTATATTTAACACATAACTGCATTTCTTTATATATTTTATCTAAAGTAAAACTAAAGACTGCTCAGATATACAGACAGTTACTCACATAGTTGCATGCTGTCATTGCTGTGATATATATTCTGCCTTCCCTACGTATTTCTTATGCACTAATGGACCTTGTCCAAGATGCGTCAGCTAATCTGTCACTGTATGTCTTAACCTACATAAATAAAATGTTCTTCTGATCTCTTCCTATGTCACTGAGCCACTATGTTAGAATGGCTATAGTGGTTATGGTGATTAGAGTCACCCCTACCTGAGTTTTTTTACCAGAGGAAGTGATAATATTATGTTGTGAGATTGTGCCCTGTTGGTTGAGGAACTTGACTGGCAGAAGCCTGATTATATACAGAATAAGGGGGGGAAATGTAGTCAAGCCAGGGGGGATGACAGTAGCCTCACACGCTACACAGGACCAAACACTCATCACGTTCTATGTATATTTAGTAATGTGCAATGCTTGATTGATAGATGCAGACTGAGTTTCCTGTTCTCGAGCATCTAGTTTGCTTCCTTAATATAAAATATTAAATTAAGAAGCCAGTTTACAATGTTGTTCAGATATTTAAAGGGAAACTGACACATCTGGAATATATACCCTTGCATAAAACATTAAAAAAGCGCCTAACTTGTGTTATCTTTTTTTCATGAGAGGCTCTGTTTCTTAAATTTATATTAAAAATGTTGCCAATTACATTCTGATTTAGATCAGAAAACCAATGCCAGGGCAAACATTGCCAATGTAGAGGGGAGTTAAGATAGAGGCACCCAATTACAGTATAAAGAGTTGTGTATTCATAAAGGTAATTTTTATTTTCACATCTCAAAAATGGGGATAAGTAAATGTAGTATTAAATATTTGACAGTTCCCCTTTAAGTATTCATAGCATTCTATTTTATCTTACGAGACACAATTTATTACATGCTTGTGCAAAACTGACTTTTTTAAAAAAAGTTAGATTTTTAAAGGGGGTCCTTGTTTTACGGACATATGGCATGCAGTTTGTGTACTGTAGATTTAAAATATTCACCGTAAGTGTAAAAAGAAATACTGATTATTAGCACTTGCTAAAATGTTGCAATCTGATCATGCTCCGGACCCATAGTGTACATTTATATTGGGATTTCTGTAAATATTAATGTGTACTTTTGTGAGGATGTGGGATTTAAAAGGGCTATTTTATGAAATGGTATTTTAGAAATCTATTTTTTTCACCAAATATGTACAATTTGTATTCTATTTAGTATAGCCTGTTATGTTTTTAACAGTGTAAACTTTGAGGCAATATTAAACATTATGATTATCTTTAGAAATTAAACTGTCAAGTTTAAAAGCTTTATTTGGCAGTAAAGTTGCATAAAAACCCATATTTTTAAACTCTACATCACATTATTTTTAATTGAAATATCCGTGGTTATTTATGCCTGTGTCATTAACTCTACTACAGGAAAAATAAAATAAATTATATAAGTGTTAATATGTACAATTATTGACAGTTTATAGAATATTGACATAAGAAGTATGTACCTGAAATGAATTAACGATCAGTTCAGAACCATTCTTGTTTTTTTTGCCGGTGTCAGGATGCATATAGTCTGATTCTCGAACGTGTCAATGCTTTTATATAAGAGTCAAAGCTTTTATTGGTTTTATTAAAAAGACATTTTTGTTCGAGCAATCCTTAGAGATGATGTGAATTTAGTCCACTGGGGTTAATTTGTGAGCACCTAGAGACATTTTGTTGTTTCAGCTTAACTAACAAAAAATATAGTTAAACTTGAACTCTGTTACCCATGGGTGTAATCAATAAACCTAAAGTATTGCAGGATTATTTACAAAAGTGAGGATTTAAAGTGAAAAAGCTTTTAAAAACCAGCAAATTTCCCATTTATTCCCATTTTGGGACAGTTTACTCTGGATAATAGATGTCCACCATTCAGTTCACAGGTCAAGGGTTAAGAAGTAACCAGCATAGAGAAATAGAGGGGGAGCAGTAATAAAACTATATTTATATATAATATATTTATTAAATATATATTTGTTTTTACTGTTCCTCTTTTCCTCTCTATTGGTAGCTTCTAATCTAGCCTGTGGATAAAAAAGATGATTGATGTCTACATAAGACATCAATCTACATAAGACATCAATCATCTTTTTTTCCCATCAGTCATCTCTTTTTTTAGCACCATGGACACAACTTTGAATCACAAAATAAGTTAAATTGTTTGTTCATTGCCTTTTTTGTTTGTTTCCTGATTCATCTATATTGAAGGAGCATAAAATTCATAACAGCCACCAATCACCCAAAGCGAACTCAAACAAATTGCAATTTCATAATTTAAGTCTCCTTGGTTCTGCCCAGTCATCTCATGATGGCATCATCATCTTTAATTATTCCTGGTCAAATCAGATGTTTCTTATAGAGAAGCATTTCAGACCTATGGTGCATGGACAACAATCAATACTCAGTCAACCCAGTGCTCCTCATGGCAACATGAAGACCTTCAAAAACCTCTAGTGGTGGTCAGACAGACCAATGTAAAATTGTCATTTCTTCTCATTCATCAAGAGATACAGTCTTCAAGAATACCACCATGGTATAGCTGTCTAAATCTAAAGAAGCAACACATTTATTTTTGGTTAAGCAAACGTGTAATATCTAATGCAAAATGAAAACAGAAAAATATGGTAGCTTTCCTTCACTTGCACAAGTTTTATTTATTTTCAGTTAGTATTATTGAATGTAAATGCCAAATATTGATTGCTTTGAGAACATGGCTTGTGCTCTCATACTAGCATTTAGAAGTAATCATTGTCAAGTGAGACAACTCAATGCAGTTCTAGTAAAGAAACAATTCGGCATTTGCAATGTTCACTCCATAGAAACCCGTCTTCACATTGTCCATAGCTTCCTAAATGTAGAAATGGTAATTGATTTTCTCTCCTTTCAAATTTTACAGGAGATATCATTACTAGTCACCAGCAAATTTTAACTTGCATTAATAACAGTTGGGTGGCACCATACAGGGAGCTCGCCATTACTGTAACTATCAGAAGTTTCTTTCTTTCTAAGTATGTAGTTAAACCCCAGGCAAACGTTTATCAAACACCAAATCACAGCTGAAAAGACTTCAAATTCATAGGCAAATGCAGTGATTTTTACATTTCTACATTTTCATGTAGAATAGAAAAGTTGGTCCTCAATTTTATAACATGACAGGAGGCTTCGTATTTGCTTAAGTCTCTCTTTACTAGAACTCCACAGCAGCACAGAAAAAACAACCAATCAGAAAAAAGTTAGGTACTATAAAACTCCCCTCCTCATGCATCATTTCCTCTTTCTTTGCTGCTCCGCACCAGTACAGGTCAGAGTACCACTGCCTCCTGCTTATAGTGGGTGGCTTTGGGTTGTTTTATGACTTATTGGGATTTATTTTGATATCTCAGTATATTTTCTTATTTGTTATTTGTACCTTTATCTAGTATCTTGTGTTCTGTACTCCTATATTTTTTGGTTATATTTCGTGTTACTTTTGCTTATACATTTTTACTACTTGCCTTGCATTTGCTTCCCCTGTCTTCTTAGGGATTCTTTCCCTTTCAGGGGGTAGTTTTAGGGGAGTCTTGGGGTTTTTTCTCTGTTTCGCCATGCCTACCCCCCCCCCTCCCCTCGCTGCCCACTCTCTTTGCCCGCCATTTTCCGCGGGCTGCCTGCGCGGTATAGGGGTTTCAGGAGACTAGCCTCTGGCTGCCTCCTGATTTCCCGACCCCCTAGTTTCATACCGGCAACCGAGGTACTCGCGGTCGGACGCGAGTACCCGGCGGCCGCTCCGCTCACTCTCGTGGCCGAACCGTCCGCCACGTGGTCGACCGCCGCGCTCAACTTCTTCACAGAGCCGCAGGCGGCCGACCGGGTGGAGGAGAACGCACTTACTCGCGACCCCTCCTCCACCCACGGTGGTCGGATCGCGGCTATTGTTGCCCTGCCTTTTCCCCGGCGGATTGCCTTCAGTTTTGCCGGAAGGCAATGTACTATCCCTTTTCCTATGTGCTATTTATTTTCAGCGTGTATCCCACAGCTTCTGTGTGTCTTAGGGCATTTTTCATGTCGGATATATAGTAGTCTGAGCCTTTTTAGTGATATATATTTCATATCTGCTGTGAGTTTTATTGGCACAGATTCTGTTTTGCTGTGGTTTTTTCACTGACAATGTGTATCACATAATTAGTTTTCCCACAGTGTACATCACATAGACAGTGTATAACACATTAGTTTTACTGACAGTGTATAACACATATTAGTTTTACTGACAGTGTATAACACATATTAGTTTTACTGACAGTGTATAACACATATTAGTTTTACTGACAGTGTATAACACATTAGTTTTACTGACAGTGTATAACACATATTAGTTTTACTGACAGTGTGTAACACATATTAGTCTTCTGACAGTGTATAGCACATATTAGTTTTACTGACTGTGTATATCACATATTTGTTTTACTGACAGTGTACATGACATGTTGGTTTGCTTTGGTGACTGTGATACCACAGATTCTGTGAGTTTTTACCGACAGTGTGTATTGTGGTTTACTGTGGGTTTTTGTTGTCAGTCTATATCACAGATTGCTGCGTGTTTCTGTTGACTGTGTATATCGCAGGTTGATGTGAGTTTTGCTGACAGTGTATGTCACGGATCGCTGTGAGTTTTTTACTGTCAGTGTATATTAACAGGTTTTGTGAGTGCCTGATGGGATATATTGCAGGTCATTGTGAGTTACAGGTATATAAACTCTGTTACACAGACTCTGTACAGGGTGTTTACAGTGCCAGTTAGTTCTAGGATTCATCTCCTTCTCAGTATATATATTTTTTCTGTCCGGCTGGAGGTCTCTTGAGACTACTCTGGTATGATTTCTCTGTCCATGGCATATATTTCTCACTTACAGACCTGGCTCTGACTCAAACTAGTAAGGGAGACCAGTCTACGCTGATGCCATACATTTTTATCAGATTCCCGGGGGAATTCATTGGGTTGGCTATCGTTGGCCCTACTCCTGGAAGTGCCCATGGTTACAATACCCTTCAGGTGGTGTGATGAGGGTAATCTATTATATGATAAGGAATTTCCAACAGATCTGTGTGAACATGGGCATACCAATTCACAGTTTAAGGAGAGTATTGCTCAGTGTATCTTACATTCATGGACATGATAGCCTCTGGAACAACTTCCACTTATACCCAATACAGACTGAATACCACTATTTGCCTGCTGGGCATCTAGGGACTGCCAGTCCCGGTTCAGGTTTATTCACACGGCATTACACTGCCTAATGGGTTGGAGTCTAGAGATCCTATGTCAGGATGCTCTCAGAATCTGCTATTCTTAGGGACCTCCACTGGAACTAGGAGGTCCCCATTACTCATTCAATACCCATTGTAACGCGCTACGGAATCGGAGGGCGCTATTTTGAATAACATGTTATCATAATATAACAATAATACACAACCAGGATCGGCCTGCTATGTCTGTGCCCATAAGAACGGCCTACTATGTCTGTGCCCATAAGAACGGCCTGCTATGTCTGTGCCCATAAGAATGGCCTGCTATGTCTGTGCCCATAAGAATGGCCTGCTATGTCTGCGCCCATAAGACCGGCCTGCTATGTCTGTGCCCATAAGAACGGCCTGCTATGTCTGTGCCCATAAGAACGGCCTGCTATTGTCTGTGCCCATAAGAACGGCCTGCTATTGTCTGTGCCCATAAGAACGGCCTGCTATTGTCTGTGCCCATAAGATCGGCCTGCTATTGTCTGTGCCCATAAGAACGGCTTGCTATTGTCTGTGCCCATAAGAACGGCCTGCTATTGTCTGTGCCCATAAGAACGGCCTGCTATTGTCTGTGCCCATAAGAACGGCCTGCTTTTGTCTGTGCCCATAAGACCGGCCTGCTATGTCTGTGCCCATAAGATCGGCCTGCTATGTCTGTGCCCATAAGTACGACCTGCTATGTAAGTGCGGCCGGCTATGTCTGTGCCTATTAAGAATGTCGGTACCTATTAAGACGGCCTGTTATGTCTGGGTGCCGAACCCCTGCTAGGCCGCAGACCTGGGGGAATATCACTGGGGAAATGCCGGTGCCCACCAGTGACATGGAAATAGGCAGGTGTCCAGACAGGCACCTTTGCCAATCTATCCAAGAGGAAACCAGTATACGGCCATCTGAATATGGTGGGTAGGGTGAAGGCCCTGAACCTCATGCCTGAAGGGCAGGGTTTTTTATAAGGCACCCGGTAATACATCTCCAAGGAAGACTTCGCACAGGCAAGGATCGGTGCTCAGACACCTAAGGAGAACGCGGTGTTTTTTTCCTTGCCTTTACATCTACCTCCGTATCTGCTCCCCGGTATCCTTAGAGGTATCGGTAGTTACTTCCCACGTTAGGTTAGCTCCTGGCTCAGTTCAGTGGGGCTTACCTTCCGGCCTGCTATTTTCCCTTCTATCTGTTCTAGAATTTATGTATTTTTCTCTTATCTACGTTAATTTTTTCGTTTTCGTAACTTCCTTTTCCTTTCGCTCGGGTCGTCGAGAGGCCTGACTTGACCTCCCCCGACCTCCCGGGCGCTTGTGGATTGCGGAGAACGTCTCCAGCTTTCCTCCAGCTACCAACGGTTGTCCTGGACCCCGCGCGCGCGCACGGGATCCGGGCGGACAGTTGGTAGTTTTTCTTTTCCATTGTTGTTTTCTTCCGTGGATTGCCATCAGCCTTATACTGATATTGGTATTGGGTGTACCCTGCAATTGGTCACCCTGAGTCTCTAGGGACTCTAGTTTGGACCACAGGAGGGTGCGGCCCTCCATCATCCCGATTCAAGAATACTTTATTTTCAGGAACAGAGAGCGAACCCTCTCAGATACAGGACGGACACTGATTTGTTATTGAGGGACACAGCCCTCCCTCAACCTCGGCCGAATACTGGGCTGGATACAGAGTACATGTTTGGAGGACACGTTCTCATAGAAGGAACCGATCACGGATGTAAACCCTACTGTTTTGATTGTTAACAGGCGCGGCCCGCTCAGGCTATCGGCCGGACGCTATCACGTTAGTCGATCACATTAGATGAGAACGCGGCTCTCTCATACACTCGTCACTCTACAGGGCCGGCCATTCGCTCACCACACAGGCTTGTACCTGTGCAAGACATCGGTGACTACATAGAGGGGCGTCCCTCCTGCATTCAATTGGATCTGACGCCCGTACTACTGATTTCGTTATAGAGGACTGCCTAGTCATACAAGATATAAACTTTAGTCTGGATCCCTCTATTCTATCTCCTGTGAGGGCTCTACTGGGTCCGGATCACTTAGGTACACACACTACTGAAGATAGTACGGCTAACGGATGGCCTCAGGTATTACGAGAGTGCAGTTGTTTGGTATTTTCTACACCTTATAAATCGGAAATCTGCTTTCTGTTTTGGATATCCAGGCTATTGCGGACCAACCGCACAGACCGTTTCTCCCATATCAAGATGACAGGAGCTACGGAAACCTTCATGGAGCGAAAGGACACTGCCTTGCTCGGGTACCAAGATTAAGGAGGGCCAGTTATCCGGTCTCTGGGTAACCGTACACATGGTTCACATGGTAAGACCGGACATCCCGGTTGGCTTGAGTTCCCTGCTCATTACGATCTTGGGAGAAGGGGGCAGGACGGCCCCATCTCCTCGGAACGCATACCTGGTGAACAGGATTCGGAGTTGGTGGGTCCTCCGTCTATTAGCTATTTACCCCTCGCGGGAGCCATTCTGCTTTTTTGATTCACGCTAACCTATTCTTCAACTACCGTCGAGGAGACCTACGAGACCTTGTGAGAGTACCTGGGGTACCCCGACTCCTACACAGACACCTTTCACTCTTAGGCGAGGACATACCTGGATGGAAATCTGCACTCCGGTTTGCACTCTCCATCCCTTTGAATATTTCTGGGATTCACTATTCCAGAAAATAGTCGACCACTGTTCCTCCACACGAGTTCAGTTCGGAACCATGACTGGACGTCCTTTTGGAATCTTTTCTCTACAGAGTCCGAGGATTACACAGTCCATTTGGAATGTCGGAATCACTTAGGATATGGCTAGTTGACAACACTCTCGCAGGCACTACAGATTTATCCTCGGATGAGACATCTCACCAGGTAGACCAGGAGAGAACGAAGGATCATACTCGGTTATATTGCGTCTTGGTGGCAGTTTCTTCTTGCGGCCTTGCATCCGCAAAAGGCCTTCGTTATTTTACAACTACAGGAAAATAGCTGATAGGTCAGTTTGCAAGCTCAGGTCCCAACCGCTAGGTAGCGGGTGACAACACAAGTTTGTTGGATCTATCAGCAGATGGTGTTTTTTCTGTGTGTTGAGATGCTTCATCGGCTGACATCTTCATTGATTCGTCTACTGTCGTTTTTTCGCAGTTGGTAAGTACAATTAGGATTACTCTGCTATCTCCTGGAATAGGTACCAGCGACACAACCAGCGTTGGATTGGTGATCTGAGCGTTGAAACAGCAAATACGAAGCCTCCTGTCATGTTATAAAATTGTAGATTATGCTAGCTTTAGTGTACCTATAATCTTAATTTTATTAATGACAGGAGGCGAGTATTTCCCACCCATTTTTATCCCTCCCTTGTTCTATGTTTATAGTTTGGTTTAATCAGGTATGTATGCAACTCTGTTTGTTGTCTCTGCTACATGTTGCATGCTCTTATGTCTTTTCTTTCATAAGTAGGGTTGGGATATCTTCATTTTAAGGTAATTTTGGTTGCTACATTGGGTGCACACATGTTTATTCAGAGTGCCTTTCATTGGATAATCAACCTGTCGATTCTGTTTTTTCTCTCGTTTCAGTCCATCACTATCTGGTTTGGCAGTTCTTCTCGGGTGGTGGACATCATTGTATTCATCGTATCTAGGACTTCGTTTCTTCCCCATTATGTTTTCTGCCTTTTATTCTGTTTTGTCGCAGCTTGAAAGAGGAAATGATGCATGGGGAGGGGAGTTTTATAGTACCTAACTTTTTTCTGATTGGTTGTTTTTTGTGTGCTGCTGTGGAGTTCTAGTAAAGAGAGACTTAAGCAAATACGCGCCTCCTGTCATTAATAAAATTAAGATTATAGGTACACTAAAGCTAGCATAATCTACAATTATGGTGATGTTGGCTTGAGGTTTTTGGGCTGGTGTCTAGAGGTTTGGGACCCAATATAGCATAACAGCCACCTTTACAAAAATAGGACTAATAGATATCCAATTCCTTGTTCCTAAATAGTTAAATCCATCTCTGGCTATGAATTCCAAAACCCCTAGCTACCAACCCCTGGCCACCAACCCCAAAACTCCTAGCTGCCATTTTTAACTTCATTAAACATGTGAAATCTATTAATTCATAGCTCTCTGTTAAATTATTGTTTAAATATCTATTTTATTTTTCAGCAAAAAAATGGGCAAAATAGGCCATCATAACTCAACCCAACTATATGTTACAATATGTGCCCGTTTAAAATATAGTGCCCGGTTGCACTATATTTCCCATAGTCCTTGATAGGACGTGATCCCAGCTGCCACGCTCTTGTGGCCAATCATTTACTTAATTTTATCAACAATTCTGGGTAGATTTTAATACACAACGCCCATGCCGCACCCCTTTTACTTTTGTTTTTCTTTTTTTTCTGTAATAAACTCATTTTAGCAAGTTTACATAATACAGACAAGATACACTTATGGAATTTACTTAAAGGAGCACTATAGGGTCAGGAACACAAACATGTATTCCTGACCCTATAGTGTTAAAACCACCATCTAGCCACCCTGGTCCCCTCATGCCTCCCTAAATATAGCAAAATCTTACTTGTATTCAATTCTGGAGCTGCTTGCGTGTCCCTGTTTCTTTTAGACCTGCCCACTGCCTGCTGACATCAGCAAAAGTGGTAGCCTAATCCAATCACAATGCTTCCCCATAGGATTGGCAGAGACTGAAAAAGAGGCAGATCATGGGCACAGCCATGGCCAATCATCATCTCCTCATAGAGATTAATTGAATCAATGAATCTCTATGAGTAAAGTTCAGTGTCTGCATGCAGAGGGTGGAGATACTGAATGTTTGGATACATTTTAGGCAGCCATGACCCAGGAAGGATCTCTAACAGCCATCGGCGGAGTGGCCAGTGAAGTTATCACTAGGCTGTAATGTAAACACTGCATTTTCTCTGAAAAGACAGTGTTTACAGCAAAAAGCCTGAAGGTAATGATTCTACTAACCAGAACAAATTGAATAAGCTGTAGTTGTTCTGGTGAATATAGTGTCCCTTTAAACATAGTTGTTACTTATCAGGTAATCATGACCACATGATCGACATTGTGGTCACGTGACCATGACTTAATATTACTGCCAAAATTCTAATTTGTTCTGTTTGAATGCCTGTATATGTGTATGTGCCAGTTGTATGGTTTTCCACTTGAAAAAGCCCCAATAAATGAAATGCAATGTCGATTTTATTATAATATTGTATTAATAAAAAGTATTATTTGGCTACCTCAGCAGTTGGTTTTGCCACATACTTTTTTAGTCTTTTACTTTCAGGTATTTATTTATTTTTACACCTGGTATTTGTTTTTATCACCTGAGACATCAGTAGACCACCGTCCAAAGAATCCTAAGTGGGGATTATACCAACCATGCCTGAATCATAGAGTGGTCTGTCTGCTCATTTATTGTAACTCCTTTGCAGCTTGCCATCTACTATTTATACGTACCCATGTAGAGAGCATTATTGTTTCTTTTCTTTTGCCCCATATGGTCCTACTCAGCATTACCCTGTTGTGAACTATTGCCAGAGGGATATCCTGCAAGTGGAAATTAAAAACCACTGTATGCGGTTTTATCTAGAGCTACGTTAAGCTCCATCAAATGTGAGTTGAAAATTGGAATTAAGTGTCGAATGTGATATTTTTTATAATTAGTATTTTATTGAATTTTCAGTTTTCAGGTAGGGGAAGGTACGGGAGATATACATACATAATACAATCCAGTATGACATATATTAAGCGTGCTTATGTAGTTGTACAATCATACATAGTTGTGGTTTTAGGTTCATTAGAATTACAAGGATCATCAGAATCACAAGAGTCTTAGGAGTTCTCTCCAACATCTGAGCGTATTGTTCATAATGTTCATAAGTTGACAGCCCACTTTTACTTTGCAATCGAGAGTGGAGGTACCGTGTACTATGGTGTATTCAAGTATCAATTGTAGGGGCGTACATGAATGCTATACGATGTCCTAATCTTTTGGTATAATTAACCACTGTCCTTGGGTCAATTCCCTAGGTACAATTATATGCATGTAGAATAGCTCTTAGTCGTACGTGGTGATTAATCATTCAAATTTTTCTGAGAGAAGATTGGACATTATATGTCCTCGTAGTTTATTGTAAAGGTAGTGTATTGTGCAGATTTTTTTTTAGTTCTAGATTTTTCCATTTCTGCCAGTTCGACCGTGCTATATGGGTCTGTTTGGGTGTGGTGGCAGATAATACCTCATATCGGAGAAATTGTCTGGTTTTGTGCCATATTAAAACAGGAAGTGGGCAACCCAATTTTTTCCAATGGCCTGCAATTATATTCCTTGTGGCTAATATTGTCATCAGTAGTATGTGAGTGTCCGTACGGGACACCTCGATTGGGAGTATTAGGAAAATGGCCAGCGTAGGAGTAATCGGTGGAAGGTTGATCCCCAGTTGTTCCCATATGCGTTGTGTTTCTACCCATAGTGGTTCTATATCTGGACAGTCCCACCAGATATGGGTCATTGTTTCCCTATCTCTGTCGCATCTCCAACAAGTAGGTGAGGATTGGGGGATCATCTTTTGAATTTTGTCAGGAGTATAGTACCACCTGTAAATTAGCTTTCTATGGGCTTCAATGTGGGAGTAGCAGGTTGTAATGCCTTTCAGGGCCTGGAGTGATGTCAACCACTGTTTGTCTGAGGGACAATGAGTGCATTCTTCCCTCCAATGTGATCTATATTTGTATTCTGTTGAGGAACCTGGTTCAGTAGTATGGAATAGCTACTCGTGAGGGTTTTGTTCCTGACCGGTGTATAATGACATCGGTTGTACAGAAGTATGCGTTGGGTGTCGGAATTGTCGTGTGCAGATACCCTGTCAGAGATTAAACTCTTCAGCTGGATATATGGGAAAATAAATTATGGGGGTAAATGATGCTGTTCTCTCAGCTCCGGGAATGGTATTATAGAACCCTGTTTATATAGATCTGCAATTCGGGAGATCCCCCTTTCCCCCCATTTACCTAGGGATAACCATGGAGATACTGAGTTCAGGGACGTGATAGGTGCCCAGAGGGAGAACTTAGTGTCGTTTCCTCTGGAGCGGTGGAGGTAATCCCATGCCTGGATGATGTATTTGGTAAGTGGCAGTATTGGTTTGCGCTTGTCCCTAAGATGTTTGGGAGTCCACATGTGATCTATCGCTGAGCCTTTGGGGTCATACCCATTCTCAATGTCGACCCATTGTAGTGTGTGTTTCGGGGCATGTAATTTCACAGCGTGTTCTAGTAGGGCTGCTCTGTGATAGGCTGCTATATTGGGAAATCCCAGTCCCCCCTCTTTGCTGGGGGATTGTAGAAGGATTAAGGGTAACCTGGGTTTTTTGGAGTCCCATATGTAAGCTGTCAATATAGATTGTATTTGTTTCTGTAACGTAGGTGAGAGGGGTATTGGTAGCATTCGGAATATGTATAATATTTTTGGTAAGACCATCATTTTGATGGCGTTTATCCGGCCTAACCAGGATATCATATCATCTTTCCATTTGTGCAGTATCAGTTTACAAGTTTGCGGCAACGTAGAGAAGTTGCAAGTGCTAATGCCTCTAAGTGTGCATGTGATTTTCACCCCTAGATACGTGAGGAAAGTTTGTCTCCAGTCGAATGTGTATTTATGTTTCATTTGTGTAATTTCTGTAATTGGGAGACGTATGGGTAAAGCCTGGGTTTTTGTGATATTTTTGAGCGACATATTGCACTATTTTGTTTTCTTTATTTTTCCGCTCTCTTACATACGCTGTCATAAAGTGAAGTCCAATCCAAGAGCAACTTACAGAAATCTAAAAATCTAGACACTAGAAGGACTGCTAGTTTTGAACTGTGCATTGAACTGTATCTGGATACCGATGAACTGGATCTTTGGCTACATTTGTTCCCTGTATGTTTTTTATAATTTGAAGATACACTCTACTCTATAGAGAACCACAACAAACAATTTGGGATATGGCTGTATAAATTAGATGTAGATAAGTGGAAGCATTCTTAAGGGGCCTCCCCCGATGTAATGGGGGGGCAACAGATCTCTTTGATCACCTCCAGATAATTATTCCACCACAGGACTTCCACAGCTTAAGGTAAAAAATTTGAAATTTATTCCATAAAAAAATAAGCAGTCACCAATCAGCATAGGATATGAAGAGCAGATATGCTCAAAGAGATCTGTTGGCCCCCCATTACATCGGGGGAGGCACCTTAAGAATGCTTACACTTATCTACATCTAATTTATACAGCCATATCCCAAATTGTTTGTTGTGGTTCTCTATATATGATATAGGTCATTTCTGGGTAATGACCTAGGGAGGCTGTCATTCGTGATCTAAAGTTAAGTACTACTCACTGTTAAATTTTGTTACTATTTGTGTTTTTCACCCTTTGGTGATATATTTGTTGGCTACATGCTACTCTATATTGGCGCACCCTATACTTATGTTTGTTTATATGTCACAATATCTGTTCGTTCTGCTCGGTCATCTGTGGTGCAGTTGTTGATACAATTTCTTTCCAGTCAGGATGTAGGAATCCTGTTTCATTAATGTATGTTATGGTCTTTGGTTTAATTTCCACCTTCACAATCTTAGGAACCACGTTTGTACCCACCCATGCACACTTTCTTTGGTCAACCGTCTGATGGAGGGTGATGAAACTTCACCAATTCTATACTCATCTCACTAAAGTAGAGTATGATTGTCTTTTCATGGTTTAAAGGTACCTAATTGTGAAGAAATTACCCTATTATTCGTTATTTCTTCATTTTCCATTCGGTAGATGGAACTACCGAACAAAGACCACCCCCTGGCTCATTTAACTTCAAAACCTGCTTCAATTAAACCCTCTACGTGTGCGGCCAGCGTTCGTACTACCGAACGCCACGTGGCTGAGAAAACCGCGGCCATCTTTTTTCAGACGAACAAAGGCAGCGGGACTTGGTCGTCGAGTGTCTGGAACTAAAACCGGACACTCGACTTCCCGAACACTGGTCTCAAACACACGAACGCTGGATCTATATGTACCGATTAGCTAGAAGAGCGCTATTCGGTACGGTTGTGCATACAAATGAGGGGAACAATCGCTGCTAGGAGCCAGGGGAATCCATTCTGTACTTTTATTAGTTTTTCTCCCTTTACTGAATTGACCGGCAAAACCACCCAAACTTGTGGAACTATTTTGGGCAGCCCACCCACGGTGAACCGGTCACAGAGGACTTCCATAGTTTCTGAGAACCCCTGAACCGATCTGGGTGAAATTTGAACATGTTGGTCACCCAGATCGGGGCTATCAGGAGACATATTATTTGTGGGGATACCTCATGTATAAAGGGGTGTTCCAGATATTGGGGAAAAGTGTGATTTTTCTGCCTGGAGATAATCAAGTTATTACTTTATCAGACTTGATTATCTCCAGGGCTAGGGGAGGGAATTGCATGTTTGTGCTGGGTGTGTTTTATGCTTTTACTGTATGTGATTGGTTATACTTTGTCCCTCCCAGTGGGATGTCCCCTTGCATGGGGACTTGCATAAAAGCCTGTGTGTGTGCTTTAAAGACAGTTCATTTTGTACCCTTCTTCTTGACTTCGGCTGATGTTTGGGGATTCGTATGCTTTACTAAGGGAATTATCTTGTAAAGCTATTTGTATTTTGTATGGATTTCGGCTATTTCAACTACCGAACGGAGAGCTAAATACACTAAGCTCTGGCGGTTCGGGAGGAAACTACCGAAGGAGGTTTAAATACACTTGGTTTGCTTACACTAATAGTGTGCCTTGTATCCCAGTGTCTCACATTAGCTTTTACTCAGCTTAGTTTCTTGCTAATCCAATTGTTTGTAATTCCAACCCCCACTTGTAATGTTAATTAGCATAGACTTCGGCTTTTCCCTCAGTATGGGCTCATTTACAACTTTGTTGGTAAATAGCTGCCATAATCTACACGATAAATAACAACCTGTAGCTTGTAGTGTCTACAAATTACCACTAGGTGTAACCTCTGCTTGTTTCCCTATTCACCACTATAAAGTATTAAAGCAGATACAGATATCTTAGCTATATATTATATGGTTAGTAAGAGTTCCTCTATTAAAAATATATAAAAAAAAAATGAGAATACACAAAAAATAGGGATTGTCTTGAAAGCAAAAAAGTTTGATCTTTTGAAAAAGGTCATTAAATAAAAATATAAATATAGAAATATAAAACTTAATAATCCATTACAATAATTTATAGCAGTGTTTATAATATTACTCTATATGCTTGCAGAATCAATCAAATATAATAACATACCCTCTTGAACAAGTCAACCTTTCAGTCATGATACAATGGAGCAGTGTCTCTGCATCCAAGAAGCTCTCCTCTGTCTTTCTAATATTAATAAGTACACGTATTTATACCTTAGATTTTCAATTAGGTCATGTTAGGACCTACCTTAACTTGGCAAAGATATGAGGCCTTGACTTGGTCATTTCACATGGGAACATGCTTGAACTTCTTTACTGTGTTAACCTCTACCACTTCTGCTGGAAGGTTATTCCATGTGTCCATTACTCTCTCAGTAAAGTAATACTTCCTGATATTATTTTTAACCCTTTGCCACTCTAATTTAAGACTATGTTGTGGTAGTTTTCCTTCTTTTAAATATACTATTCTCCTCTACTGTGTTGATTCCTTTTATGTATTTATATATATATTTAAACATTTTATAAATCTTAATCAGTGGGAATGGGTGCACACAAAAATCTTCGTTACCAAAAAAAACCAAAACACTTTTATCTATGAAAGCATAAAAGTAACCAGTCATCATGGCAGTCCACTGTGCAAAGGATATATTCTAAAACGAATTCTGGGAGTCAGCAAAGCAGTTTCACTCAATCTCTGCTGTCCAACGTGAGTGAATGGCACAATGAATTGAAAAGAACTAAATATTACCTTGTTAACTATAACCACAAACCAAGTAGAGCAAACTACACAAAAGTACAATGTCACAATATACCTATTACGTGAATATAGAATATTACAAATATCCTTGTTCCCAACTGTGCTGTAACATATATTATAGTGAACAATAAATCACACAGGCAATTCAGTTATTTTATGCAGTGAAGGAACTATTGCAGAGAGACCCTGGTGCAAGAATTTTTCTTAGCCCCCCTCCAGCACAAAGGTGTCCAAAAGGTAGATCATCATTTATTTTTTACCCATCCTTGCATCGTTGTATTTGTGAGCACTATTTGTGTTTAAATGTAAGAAATGTTTTTTATATGGAGTATGAGTGTGTGCATGTAGAAATGTATTTGTGTGTAGTGTTGGCATTTGAATGCAGTTGTGTGTTTGTATGTTCTGTTGCTATTTGAAAGCAGTGATGTATTTGTGTGTAGTGTTTGTGTTTGAATGTATTTTTATGTAGTGTTGGTGTTTGATTGCAGGCGTGTGCTTGTACCTAGTATTGGTATTTCAGTTCAAAGGTGTACTTGTATATAGTGCTGGTATTTGAATGCTGGGACGCATGCACATTTGCACATATACTGCCACATACATATATTCCCACATAAAAACACACACACATACACAGTGACACATAAATACACAGATACACACAAATAAACGCTCACTGGCACACACAGATACACACATATGCACACTGACACATACACAGACAGATCATAAATTGCATACTTTTAGCCACTCCCTGACTCGATACCATTTGAGTGCGGGAGGGTAACTTCCCTGGGGTCCAGTGGCATCTGGTTGAGACTGATGGGAGTCTGGTCCAGGCTCTCTCACTCTTCTCTCACCTTCCCCTCTCTCCTTCTACCTTGCAGCTTGCTAGTAAGCTGGCAGGAAGTGACTTTAATTCACTTCCACCCTGCACTGCGTCTTCACATTTAACAGGGGGCCTGGTCACACTGTTAATGGCCATGGCACCTGACTAGGCCCTTGATCAAAGATGGTAATCAGGTGGCCCCAAGTGCATGAGCTACCAGGTGCACCCCCCTTGCTTGTGGACCTAGGTGCAGCTGTACTGGCAGCAGTTCCACTAGTGATACTCTATTATAAATAGAGGAGATTATTTATGAAGCTAATGGAACTCCTGTTATATGGGTTTAGTTTAATTTGTTATTGTTGCATACGGGTTACTCACTAAAGTGAATTTGAAGTGAATCAAAAATTGAAAATTAAAATAGATGAACTTGAAAAATTTTGCTAGTCTGGACTTAAATTTGAAATTCGATTTGAATTTACTTTTTTTTTTTAATTCTTTATTTTTGTAGTGCATAAGCTTGTAACAGTTGGTTGTGAGGTACCCCAAAGGCAGTCCTCCACTGCATTATAGACAGTTGAACATGAGGGTACATGAGATAGGTAGCACAAATTTTATATTGAAAGGTAGTTGACTATTAACATGGTAGGAAACAAGCTCAAGTAACAGTATTTGAGAAAAGCAGAAAAACAAATACCAACGCCAGCCAAACTAAATTACATGAGGGTTAGAAATGGTTACATGCCTGCATATTGAAAGCAAGTGTGTTCGCCCCTGGGCTTGCTGGTGTAGCACAGTATGTGATAAATTGAGCAATATGAGAGGTGCATGTCGGGCATTGGGAGAGTAAGTAAAGATCAGAGATAGTGGTATACTGCGTGCCCTATTAAGCAGATTATTATAAACATGTTACACAAAGTAAAGGTGAGCTCAAGATATCTTAAAAGGTAGCTAGGAGGGTTAATTACATACTATAATAATGTAGTTTGATCTTTCCAGCTTCAGGCGTTGTATGAGGGCAGTGCATGCTGTTTGTGAATGGCTGGGAGGCTGTTTTAACTGCTAGGGACAGTGAATCACCCTACAGGCCCTTGTAGCCATGCTTGGTTATGGCTGATGAGGGTGGCTGAGCGTGATTAGGTGGATCTCGTTTGTGCTCTACCCGTGCTGGGTATGTTTGGGTCAGTGGGGTACACATACTTAAGTCCGCTTGAGTCTCTGCTTGGCCATTACCCCATGTGGGCCAAGCGTGGGCCTGCTGGTAGCCGGCTGTCGATTTGCTTCACGGCTCTGTCCGGGCTGGCTGGGAGGTGTGCTGTGTCAATACAGAATAGGTATGTGGCACCTTGCTTGGGAGACCGGTTTCCCTTCGCTTCAGGAGGAGAGGCTCTCGCCTGCCGCATTCCGTCTGCCATTGCTGTAGTGCAAGGGTTAGCCTGTCGTGATTCCATGTCTTCTGCTGGCTTCTGGCCTGTGAGGGCGCTTGTAGTTGGTTGCTTTCGGATCAGCTTGTGTCCAGAGGCCTTGTTGTTGGCAGTGTGCGTGGGGGTAAACCGTCCCCTCTCTTTGTCTCCAGCGCACATGGCATCCGCCATTTTAGTTGATATGCCCGGCCCGCTGATCAGGGTGGTGTCGCTGGGCTTTGGTTGTTTTGCAGCAGTCTGGGCCACATGATGAGGACCGGGATGACCCCCACCGGTCCAGCGGGGGGGGGGGGAACAGGGCCAGCTCCACGCCGATTTAGGCCTCCGGCTGGAAACTATCAGGCGGGATAGTGGTGCAGCGGCCGTCTGCCCCACTCACCGTCGGGGAAGGCCCCAGCTGGGGCATTGAACATTTTCCCCTCCAGGGGACTGTAACTTGGAGAGCCAGCCTCTCCCTGGATCCAGTGCCCCCTTGCACAGAGGACCAGTGCTGCCGGGTTTCTTTCTGGGTCGAAAATTGTAGGTTACAGGCTTAAAGTGTAATGGTTTGCAGGAGCTTCATTGCGGCCGGCAAGCTCGGCGGTCTTGCCCCGCCGCCCGATTTGAATTTACTTTTAATTATCAATTCAATAAATAAAAGAATGTTATTCAAATAATAAGGTATTTTACAATTTTCAAGGCAAACGTTGATCGATTCTGAGGAAACATTCCAAATGTATAGCAAGCATGTCAAACACCAACGGCCCACAATAAATATTTTTGTAGGTTGAGGAACCACGAGTTTTCCATGCTTACTAAAGCACAGTAGGCACCTGCTCACCCAACATTGCAGGTGCCTACTCTGCCAAAATTACACGGCTGGAGAGGAGAGGTCCCTGGCGGCAGCTCGGGAACTCAGTCTTCCTGCTCCTTACTGCTCCCTCGTACGCGCCCCCTGTAGTGATGCCGGAAGCCAGAATATGACATCATTCCGGCACCCGGCATCACTAAACTGTGCGCGTGAGGGAGCAGGAAGACTGAGCTCCCGAGAGAAGATCAGGGAAAGGCCCCACACCAGCTCCCGAAGGTAGGGAGCAATAAATAAAATGATGTGAGTGTCTGCAAGAATGTGTAAATGTGTGTGTGTGTATCAGTCAGTCAGTTTGTGTGTGTCTGTCAGAGTGTGTCTGTCAGTGTGTGTGTGTCTGTCAGAGTGTGCGTGTGTGTGTGTCTGTCAGTAAGTGTGTGTGTGTGTCTTGGTCAGTGTTGCGATGACCGTGGCTGGACAGTGGAAGACCTGGAGATGCACAGAGGCATGCAACACCACGTCACATTCTGACGTGACATTAAACTTTTTTTCTCCACGGTGCCACCATCTTTCCCCTGCTGGGAGATTCAGTTTTACTAATGTAACGGACCGTTTTGCTCAAAAGGGGATAAAACCCAGTTTAGGCGATAATCCCCTTTAGATAGACCAGCAGCTACTGTAAGCACCAATTTCCCGAACTCCCAAACTGCACGGATTCACCAACTCTCGACCAGCAGACACACGAACCGTGGAAGCAGCCGAACAGGAAAAGCAATACGAACAGCTTACACTCCTGGCAGTCGGCATACAGTCAAATTCCCCCCAAGAATAAGACAACACTTCAGCTTCAGGGTTAAGCAGGAACTCGTTTACTCAGGGCTACCTGCCCAGTATTTATGCAGGTCTCCCACCTGGTGGACACTCCGCTAGGGGACCAAATGGAAGACTGTAACAAAGGACAGACATAAACCAATTACAGACACACAGCAGTAACCATTCCCACAATGCATCCTGGTTTCCTCCCTTCTGCCCTGGAGATAATTGGAGAAGTAATCCAATTATCTCCCAGGCCAGAGACCAGACTCCATTACACATGTGGGAACCTAAATACAGTATTATGCTTTAAAATATATAACGTTACTTTTAATACATTAAACATAGACATGTAACATATCCCCAGATAGCTCAGGTCTGGGTGCACATTATTAGGTGAATGGCACCCAGACCACACGAATACAGTTTAATCGCCATGGAGCCAAAGTCTTTAATCACACGAATAGGCTCCATGGCATAGCTATTTGGGTTACCACAGTTCACATAGAAATACCGAATCCCGGTGTTCGGTTAATCTTGTACGATTAGGGACCAGGCGACGGACGGCTCAGCGGTGTTCGTGCAATTAAGTGTCCGTTTATAGTTCCATAGAATCCTCGCCGAACACCGCTGGTCTTTCGCACGATTAAAATGGCCGCCGCCTCGTGGTCGGCAAACGAACAAATGCCACCCAGCGTTCATCAATTAAGCTGTGGTTAACCGCAGCTTCTGGGTGGTTAATTGACGGCACACTCCATCTCCTAGGTGGTCCCTCGTACGGTAGTTTGTTCGGTAGATGAAATCTACCGAACACCCCGGCAGAAAAGGCACGAATAAGCCTTTCTGCAGGGAAAATAAGCTTTTTAACGTCTGGTCCATAGTCCAAAGGAAGCAGGCGAGCAACAAGGCTTCTCCAGCTCACAGTGGCGAAGTTGGTTTCGCCACAACTAAGTATCTATGTAAGATCCTATGAGACCGCAAAATCTTTCATAATTAATATTGCACAATAAGGTGCCATATGCACATGTTGCACATCACACAAGATGTTGCTCATTCACATCGTTAATCACAACCAATAGGTGTTGGGAGATGGCATGGTAAGATGGCAGATGCTACATCCATTGCCAATGATTGTTTCTACTTTGTCTCATGCATATCTTTTGATGTTGTTTAAAGTAAGCTATCTTTATGAAAAGTTCAAAGGTAACACCAGGTTTTTCACTTAAGTGAGAAGTGAAAGATAATTGAAAGTGAATATAAAATGTAAGGTCAAAGTAGCTGACCTTGAAGCATAGGTGACAAAGAAAATATTTCGAGCTTGGCTATTTTGGTCTTAACTTTTAAATTTACTTTGAATTTTCACTTGAGTGAATAGAGAGAGTTTCTTTGAGAATGTTCTTTATGTAGACAAAGCCTTGCCATAGATGTAATGTATCAAAGCTTCCTTTAGATTTGTGCACAAATCCGTTTAACGTGTGTTGAGCAAATTACATTTCTGTTAGACCACTCCAAAACAAATAGATCTCTCCATGATTTAGCTGGGGAGTCTTATACGACATTTGGGAGGTATGCAAGTTTCAGAACTAGACTCTGCCTACAAACGGTAGGTAAAAGCAGGTCCCTAGCTGTTTTTGTAGTAATTCACTTTTTTTGTATCACCACAACTTTGCTTGTACTTCCTTGATGGATCACATGCAGGTTATTCACAACTTGACTATTTTTGTCTCCGTTTTGCTATTTGGATTTAATTCATTGGTCACTAACTCTTTGCTTTTGGCTTTGATCTTATACTGTGCCAATGTAAGGCCAACATGTTTACTTGAGAGATTTTGTTAAACTCATTTTATGACCATTATTAGCTTTATTTCATAGAAAAAAAATCACTTCTTAAAATCAGTAATATATATTGTACGTTTTAGCAAGTGATAATCTCACAAATGCATGAAACAAATCAATCAGTGAATACATTATGTGTAGTAATACGGCTGTAAAGATAATTACACCCAGACTTGGGATATAGTTGGAAACTAGAAAAAATACCCATCCTGGTGTTGTAGAATTATTAGGCCTCTATTAGGCCTCATAAAAATTGTCTTAAAGAATGCTTTGTTAGAAGAAAGTGTGCGTCAGGGGAACATTAGATTCCTGTTGAATGAAACATTGTAGCAGCTAGCCTACATGTTAGTCTTAATAAAATGTGTATTTACTAAAAGCCTTGAAAACTAACCTTGAAACTAACCGTGCCAAACTACTCAAAATGGCTGCCAAAGCACCCCTCCCATCGAGTGAGCACCTCATGGTAACAAGATGGCGCCTGCATCTTGTGCCCACTCCCGTGTCAAGGATGTCACCACCTCTTGATGGGAGGGCATTTAACTAACCACTTAACATCTAAACCAATTAATAATGTTTACTTGTTGTTATCTTGAGTTATTTTAGTGATGTAATAATGCCTTTATAAGGGTCTGCGCACCCACTTTTTAAGCTAAGCCATTACATTTTCCGAAGTTTTTTCATTAACCTGAACCCTGTGTCTCGGTGTGAATTTACTTCTGCGTGCACGCAACTTTATTATTTTTAACTTGGACAGGAACAGATAGTCATTCAAACTTATTGGTTTGCATAAAAGGATCTATATCAATTTGGCGCCCAACGTGGGGCTCTGGGTTATGCCCTGCCCGGACAGCCGTCCAAGAAGACGCTGGGTGGATGAATCCTAGGGGAAGGAAAAGAGCCTGATCACCTCTGAGTACACGGTAGAGATTGCTGCAGCACCTAGCCGGTATGTTCCTGCCCCTGTGATTGACCTGTCCCAGTGTCTGTGACTGCTGCCGAGAGGACATCAAAGTCAGGTAATAACTTGCCCAGAGTCCTTGTATTGTTATTGATACCCATTTTTACCTGCATGTTGACTATCTGTTGCCTGGGTGTGTTTGTATTGGTTTGTATTTAGCTTAGTCCCCGGGGAGGGTGATTGCCTGTTTACCCCTTTTAGGTGCCGGGTGGCTCTGGCAGTAAGGAAAAAGGGGGGGAATCTGATGAGAGTTTGCGTGGAGTCGCCACTTTCTAGAGATCCTCAGCTGCCTGTTTACCTCTTTTAGGTGCCAAGTGGCTCTGGCAGATAGGAAAAAGAGGAGAGGGGACCTGGGGGAAGCCTGTGTAGACTCACTGCTTCCTGGGGGTTCCCATGGTGTCACTTTGACAGCTTAGCTAGCCTCATTGTGCACATTACTCTGCTTGCAGAGGGTGGGACACTTCAGCCTCGAGCGCTGATGCTGGTAGTGTTCCGGTTTTCTTTTTGTGGCGTGTGGATTCGGGCAGGCATTACTGTCTCCATCACCACATGGTAGTGAGATTTGCGGGTGGGTCCGCAGGGGCACTACGGGAGTGAGGGAAGAGGTGGTTACGAACCACTGTAACTAGGGAGGCGTATGGGACTCGGGCCGGTGTTTGCTGTTGTCCGTCGCCGCCAGGTAGTGCAGCTAAACTGCAGTCTTTCCCCGAGCGGGGACACTACGAGGTTGAGGGAGGTGGCTTCTGCCACACGAGTAAAGGAAAGGGATTACTGTTGATTTTATTTGAACTGTGATGCATGCACTGTATTTTATTTGAAATGTTGTCTTAATTGTCTGTCACACAGATTCCTGTGCTTACTCTTATCTTACTCTCTGTGTTATTTACCTTTTCCCCTCCTATTTCTCATTGTTGAGAGAAGTGATTGGTCACACACTTCTCGCCACGCTCCAATCCGCGGCTACCTCGGGTAGGCGGAATTAGTGACTAGTCTACGTTTTGGGAAGACGTACGTAGGAACCCACTCTTACGTAGCAGCCGAGCACTGTAGACCTTCTTTTCTGTTTTCTTTCTCTATATCTGGGATGCCTTATATAGGGAGGATGGGACAGAAGTTAGATAAACCCAATAAGGGTTGGTTGGCATGTGATTTGGTAGAAGATAGAGAAGGAGAAGAAATGGTTAAGAAAGTTGATAAAAAGTATGTGGAATTGCCGTACCTCCGTGCGGCAGATTGCAGCCAGAGAGCTGGCGTAAGTTACTGACAGAAAAGAAAGGGAAGCTGTTGGACCATGATTTGGTCCGTACAGAAGAAGCCTGGCACCGAGTAGCAAGGGCTATTCAGCAAGAAGGATGGGTTGAGGAAGAAATTGATCACAAAGGTTTAAGATTGTTTGTGTGTTATAAGAATTGTGTTGCTGGAAAGTTCTCCCAGCCAGCGCCCTATTATGGCGCCCAGGAGATAGCCACACCCAACATCACGTCAGCAATGACCGAAATGCAGCTGACCATGGTCCCCACCCCTGGTTGCCCGGTCCTGAATGCTGATGGATCCTTATTCTCCCCCATCAGTCCTACAGCTCTCATCACCCTCATCCTCCCCTATGCCCCCCATCTCTTTCCAATCCATTCCTCCCGTCTGATCCTCCTCCCTTCCGCTTATCTCACGTTGCTACGTCACCTGCCTGCTCTCCTCCCCCTGCCCCTCCCACTAATCCATCCCCTCTGTCTGACTCCCCTCCTACTGCTCCCTCCTCTAGTCCTTCCTCCTCTCCTGCCCCTCCCTCTCCTCCTTCCCCTCCTCCTACTCCTCCCGCTCCTCCTACTCCACCTTCTCCTCCTCCCACTCCACCCGCTACCCATCCCTCCCTTTCCCCGTCACCGTGTCTATATCCTGTATATACTTCCGCCCTTCCTAATCCCTATCCACCTCCGCCACCCTACCCGTACTCCACCCTGGCACCCACCCAAATGGCCTCGCCACTCACCTACCCTTATCCCACAGTTCCGCCCTATTCAGCCATTCCCCATGTGCCTTCCGTAGCTACACCCCAGACCACGATCACGCCTACCCTGCCCCAACCTATTCAGGTTGTGCCCACATCCAACATGGCCACCACTTCCTCCCTTAACCCAAACGCCATTTCCTTCCACGCCTCCAATATGGCGGCCCCCAGTGATCCGGCACCTCTAATGCCGGTCCTTCCAAATGACTTCATACCGCAAGCTAATAATTCACCATTAACTCCGGCAGGTTGAGTGCCCACTCAACCCCCGATCCTGACACCCCAGGTAGCTCCAAATCCTGCAGGTGTCCGAGTGACACATGAAGATGAATTTGACTCAGTTAGTTCTCATGGTTACCAAGTCCCACCGGACTCCAGAGAGACTTTGCCCCGACTGCCCCGTTGCTCTATTAATGACCCTTTTGGTCGCCGGGTTCAGGGGGAGAAGGCCCCTATAATGTATGTTTCTTTCAATCCAACACAGGCCTGTGCCCTGATGAAATCACTCCCTGACCCTGAAAAGCAACCCATGCCCTTCTATAGAGGGGTGGTTCAAATTCAGTAAACCTATTCCGCCGCATGGCGTGATTTATTAAGCATCTGTGCCATAAAGGCCGGAGATGCTTATTGGCCTAGCATTGCCCGCCACCTCTGCACCAACTGGCTTGTCAGTGATACTGACTACACATCAGGGATTGAGTTCTGTGACCAGCTGAAGGCCTGGGCTAAGGATAAGCTCGCGGACCAAGCAGATGGCCTCAATGATGTGGTTCAAGAAAAAGGTGAATCTGTAGAAAGGTTCCATGCTAGACTTTTTCAAGTGTTCACAGACCTGGGATTTGATCTTAGCAACAAGATCCACTCCCAGATGCTTTCTGGTGCCTTTGTCCTAGGCATCAAAGACTCTATACGCAAGGGTATTATTGCAGCACGCCCTGAATATAGAGTAGTTCCTCTGGATAAGTTGCTTCTAGTTGCCAGAGGACTAGAGACAGCACAGAATCCTAGAAAATCCACTTCAGCTCCTATTATGGTGTCACGCCCTGCTGTCCCAAAAGGCACCAGGCCTGCAGATGGATTCTGTTTCAATTGTGGGGCAAAGGGCCACTTCAGGAATGAATGCCCTGAGCCCAGTAAATACCGAAAACCAGACGAGGAGGTGACTAGGCCTACATCTACAACAAGGGCCATAAAACCTCCCCCACCTGATTCAGCTCAAGAAGATTAGGAAATTGGCAAGCCTGTGTCATTAACCCCTGTTATGGCAGTGTCTTCAGGGGAACAAGGGGGGCCACTAGCTACTGTAACTTTGCCCATTGAGGGTCAACCCACCACATTCCTGGTTGACACAGGTGCAGCCCGAAGTGTTCTGCGAGAACAAGACCTGCCTGATACCTCATTCCTTTTCAATATTGATGTCTCCTGTGTAGGAGTGGATGGCCTCCCGAGGCAAAGTCCTTTAACCACCCCTTTACGGGTTGGCAACTGCCCCAGTCTGCTTGCCCGCTTTGTGGTGTCTTCCACATGCCCTATTAACCTGTTAGGTGCTGATGTTCTTTCCCGCCTACAGGCATCTATCACCTTCACACCAGACGGCCAGGTAGAACTATCTTCTCCCCTGTCTGATTCAGACACCTCAGCCTTGTGCTCCCTGCCATTGATGCTTCATTTAGAAAAGCCCCATGGGGATGCAAAGGCACTGAGGGAGAATTTTCCAGAATCCCTGATGACAGGTGTCCCCAAGGAGCTATGGTCTTCAGGCCCAGAGGACATAGGCCATCTAAAAGTCCCACCTGTAATGGTAAAGCTAACTCCAGGAGCAAAATTACCAAGAAAGTCTCAATATCCATTGAAACCAGCACAAGCTGCAGCCATCACAAAACAAGTGCAAGCACTACTAGAGAAAGGGGCTCTTGTCAAGTGCGAATCACCATGTAACACCCCATTATTTCCTGTGAAGAAGAAGACACCCAAGGTTGAACCCGAGAAATATAGAATGGTTCAGGATCTTCGAGCAGTGAATGAGGCCACAGTTTTGGACACCCCAATTGTGCCCAATCCACACACACTCCTCTCTGGCGTTCCACCCTCTGCCAAATACTTCACAGTGATTGACTTGGCCAATGCATTTTTCAGTGTCCCTCTGGACCCCACCTGTCAATAACTGTTTGCTTTCACTCATGAAAAACAACAGTACACATGGACTGTTATGCCCCGGGGGCACAAAATTCACCAAGCCGGTTTGCAAAGGCAATGACTTCCATCCTTGACCCATGGCAATCTGACCACCCTGAGGTTGTCCTGCTCCAATACGTGGATGACCTACTCCTTTGTGGAGATGACGCCCCCACGACAGAAAAATGTTCTCTGAATCTTCTTTGCTATCTTGCAGACCAGGGGTGTAAAGCATCTCTTGTTAAACTTCAATTTTGTCAAACTACTGTAATTTTCCTAGGTCATTGCCTATCCCATGGCACCAGACACCTCACCCGTGATCGGGTCAGAGCGGTTTTGGCCATTCCACCTCCAAGGACTACAAAATCCCTTCATGCCTTTCTAGGACTCATTTCATACTGCAGGGCGTGGATCCCTGAGGCCTCCCTGCTCATGCAACCTTTGTATGATGCTCTCAAATCAGACCCGTTCTGTCTGTCCCCAGAAGCACATGACAACTTCAACATTCTCCAACGTGCTATTGCCTCTGCCCCTGCCCTGGGCCCACCAGACTACACCAAACCTTTCAAATTATTTGTGTCTGAAAGAAAAGGCCATGCTACAGGAGTTCTCACCCAAGCGCATGGTCCTGGTGGACGCCAAAGGCCTATTGGCTTCTTCTCTTGCCAACTTGACATCGTGGCTAGAGGAACTCCCTCTTGTCTCCACGTTGTTTTTGCTGCTCAAGCACTTATTGAAAGCACTGGGGACCTGGTTCTTGGCCACTCTCTAACTGTTTTGGCACCTCATGATATTTCTGCCATAATTAACCAGGTCCAAACCAAGCATGTCACCGCTGCCAGACACCTTCGTCTCCAATGCCGTCTCCTGTTACCTGACAATGTCACCCTTCAAAGATGTCAGGTTCTGAATCCGTCCACTCTTCTGCCACTCCCTGAGGGGGGTAGCTACTATGGATTTCTCATGGATGAATCCTATGTCCTGCTTTATGGCCACACCACTAGAAAAATTCGCCCCAATTTACCATTCTGTGATATGCTATCTGCACCATGTGGTACAAACCAACCATTAACCCTGACCCTCATTATGAAGATGAACTTTATCAATTAGTTGAGGTCAAACTCACTCTACAAGATTTCTACTGCTATACTGAAAGCAACAGTATGGTTTTAGTCCAATTACCACTGGGACTTGAACACCTGTATCACCATTGGGACACAGCCATCCCACATGTCCCTGTTACCAAATCAAAGACTAAGTCATGGGGTGATCTTGGGCCTATGGCAAAACTATGGGCTACCATGGATGAATCACAGCTCCAGGAAAGAGGCGTTGTCAAATACCCATCAACTGAACATGTAAAAGCATGGCCACGCTACTTTCTGGAAGAAGAATTTGAAGATCTGGTCATAAAGCACGACTATGATCCAGAAGCGCCCCATGACTGTTTTGAACAGATGAAAATGGAAACAACACATCTAACAACCGTGCATGAGGATCCACTAATAGATCCTGACTTCACCCTGTTTGTGGATGGCTCAAGGAATGCTGATGAAGAGGGAAAATATCACACAGGATATGCCGTCACCACAACAGATGAAATTATCAAGTTACCATCAACTTTACCATCTTTACCATCAACAATGTCTGCGTAAGAAGCTGAATTACAAGCCCTAACTTCAGCATGCAAGATCTCTGAAGGGAAGCGTGCCAATATCTACACAGATTCAAGATATGCACTGGGCCTGGCTCATGACTTCAGACTAATTTGGAAAACAAGAGGATTTCTAACCACTGCCGGTACACCAGTCAAGCACAGTTCTGCAATCAAGGAGCTGATGGATGCCCTCCTTCTCCCAGAAGAAGTGGCCGTTTTGAAGATAAAAGCACATGGGAAGTTGGACTCAGATGAAGCAAAGGGCAACCATCTGGCTGATCAGGCTGCAAAACAGGCTGCAAGAGAACCGCAGGAAGTGGAAAGAAGAGTGTCCGAAAATGAAGAAACTCCAATATTTACCTTGCAGACTCTTCCAACTGATCTAAAAATCCTACGGGAACAACAGGCTGCAGTTGCCCCTGAGGAAATACAAAAATGGAAACAGAAAGGGGCAGTTCTAAAGGATGGAGTGTACTACAACAACCTCAGGTTCTGCCTCCCTAAGAATTTGTACCCAGCAGTCGTTCAATGGGCACATGGACCTGCACATTTATCAAAAGATCTAATTAATGCTATTGTACAAAAGTACTACGAAGCCCCTGGAATTACTACACTAACCAATAACTACTGCAAGGCCTGTGTCATTTGTGCTAAATGCAATCCAGGGAAAACAGCCAAAGTCCCTCCAAAACACTTGGCTAAACCCATGTATCCATTCCAGAGAATTCAGATAGACCACATCCAGATGCCAAAGAGTGGTACCTAGGAATATGCACTAGTAATAGTGGACATGTTCTCAGGCTGGCCAGAAGCCTATCCAGTGATTAACATTACCGCCAAGACAACAGCACGGCGTCTACTCACGGAAATTGTATGTAGATTTGGACTACCAGAAGTTATTGAAAGCGACCAAGGCCCGGCCTTTACAGCATCAGTAACCAAAGAGATTTGGGCTGCTTTAGGAGTGACCCTTGCTTTCCACACACCTTATCACCCACAAAGTAGTGGCAAAGTGGAAGTGGCCAGAAAGCTTGTCAATAGCCCTATTCAGTGTCAGACATATACCCCGAGGAAAGCCCTCATTGTCCCCATATGAGATTCTGTTTGGGACTGCACCCAGGCTAGGTTGCTATTTTCCCCAACAACTACAGCTTCAAACTGATGTTTTAGTAGATTATGTAACTGAACTTGCAGGTGCTTTAAACAAAATCCATGCCCAAGTTTTCTCTTCAATTCCAGATCCAGATTCTGACACAGGCAACCACAATCTGCTCCCCGGTGATTGGGTCCTAGTTAAGAAATTTGTGCGGAAACACACCCTGGAACCAAGATTTGACGGACCATTTCAAGTTCTACTGATCACTTCCACCTCCGTCAAGTTGGCCGGGAAAGGCAACTGGATCCACGCCTCCCACTGCAAGAAGGTTCCTACCCCTGAGGAGACAGACTCCACACAACCATGTACCTCTGGTACATCATCCCCTTGATTAGTCTCCTTAAGGCCCAGCAAGTGGCCATTACTAAAGATGCTAGTGGGTACACCTTCTGGTATAATTCATCATGTACCCACGTAGCCACATTCACCTTTGACTACTGTGACATTGTAGATTGCCCATTTCCCCAGTCACAGATCCAAAACATTTATAAAGATATACCACATGCAAAAGACCCCTATGTTTGTGTAGTTGACAAGCAATGGGGGCACAACTGTAACCATTGGGGGGCTGCAGGATGGAATGCCGGGCCTGCCTGGGGTTACAAACCAAAAAGTGCCTTATCTAAGGTAGATGATCATGGTAGATCCCTCCTTCAAAGAATGACTTTAGGAAAGCCTGGAGGAGGTACACCTATGAAATTGATGTTAAATATTGAACATCCTGGCCCAAAGGATGCCGACCAATATGTAATGGGAATGTATTGGAAGAAAGGTTCCTATAACAAGTTAGGTCATTTCTATCTTAAAGATATGTGCCACTCCCCAGAGTGGCAAGGGGCTGTTCATATGGTCCTGAATCCACTGAAACCACATATCCAGTCCTTTAAGGACATGATGGCCATCGCTAACCCCACCTTCGAAGACACCATGGCCGCCGAAACTGGTTTTAATGATATTAATCTGTGGGTAGAGTGGATGAGATATAATGCTAATAAACATAATAGAACTGCATGCTATGTGTGCAGTGGTGCCCAACCTCATCTTGGCACCGTTCCTCTAACTCTCCCTTTGGAGATAGAGGATTGCTTCCTAAGTCTTTTTGCCAATCACCATGATTTTAATAGGTCCCTCTGCAAAGCATGGACGGCAGAGTACCCCCTCTTGGTTGGAAGTGTCAAGCTCCCAGATGGAATCACGATTTACAAGGGTAATTACACTTGTTATACTAACTATGACGGGATTGGTAAATTCATGGGTAACTTTTCCAATGGTTATTGTGCCACCTACAGAACTGTTCCTATACACCTATTACAACACCATACCAGGTCATTAGGGGATATTTACTGGTTATGTGGGGATTTACAGTTAAGATCCAAGCTTGAAACTGAATGGTGGGGTGAGTGCGCCCTAGCTAAAGTTATCATGCCCATTCACATCATTTCTGATAATCATCCTGGCACGCACGATCTTTCACATACACCAGCCAGAGTCAAGCGTGAAGCCCCAGTAAAAGGCAGTTTTTACCCCCACATTTACATAGATGCCGTGGGGGTACCTAGGGGGGTACCTAATGAATTTAAAGCTAGAGATGAAGTTGCTGCGGGGTTTGAATCACTTTTTATCATAGTAACTGCAAACAAGAATCTTAATTGGATTAATTACATCTATTACAACCAACAGCGTTTTGTTAACTACACCAGGGATGCCCTCCAGGGCCTGGCCGAACAGTTACAGGCCACATCCCAGATGACCTTCCAGAACAGATTGGCCTTAGACATGATTCTAGCTGAAAAGGGGGGTGTATGTAAAATACTACCCGATACCATGACTTGTTGCACTTACATTCCAGAAAACACAGGTCCCAATGGTAAAGTCACTTTGGCCATAGTAAAGTTAAATAAATTATCAGAAGAATTAAAAAGGAACTCTGGGGTAACAGATCCCTGGGAAAGATGGTTTGGTTGGATGACAGGTTGGCAGAAAGCTTTAGTCTATATTGGTATGGCTCTACTAATTTTCCTTTTTGTTCTCGCTCTTCTCGTTTGTTGTGTCCTCCCATGCCTTAGAAAATTCTTACAGAAGACCGCAGACCAAGCAACACCAACTTTTACTCATCTGGAGATTGATGATCAAGATCTCACATCACCCTGCATTCCGCTACAAACTCTCCCTTATGCTGATAAAGTGCAGAAATTTTAGGAAGGGAACCAGCGCAGGGACAGCGTCCGTTTGTATGGGTTAGTCTGCCGTGGGAGATGTAGTGGACTAGCCACTGCGGGATACCCATGGAGTGAAGTGTTCGAGGGCCGTACAGACGGATGAGCTGCAGCCTGTTAGGGTCAGATAGGGATAGACATGCACTTTGCAATAACACCAAGCTAGCGGCCATGGGGTTTCTGTGTCTTGGGCTAACAAGTCTTCTGATATTAACAAATAAAGTTTATATTTTAGTAACTAATATTTTAAGGGGGGACTGTTGTAGAATTATTAGGCCTCTATTAGGCCTCATAAAAATTGTCTTAAAGAATGCTTTGTTAGAAGAAAGTGTGCGTCAGCGGAACATTAGATTCCTATTGAATGAAACATTGTAGCAGCTAGCCTACATGTTAGTCTTAATAAAATGTGTATTTACTAAAAGCCTTGAAAACTAACCTTGAAACTAACAGTGCCAATCTACTCAAAATGGCTGCCAAAGCTCCCCTCCCATCGAGTGAGCACCTCATGGTAACAAGATGGCGCCTGCATCTTGTGCCCACTCCCGTGTCAAGGATTTCACCACCTCTTGATGGGAGGGCATTTAACTAACCACTTAACAGCTAAACCAATTAATAATGTTTACTTGTTGTTATCTTGAGTTCTTTTAGTGATGTAATAATGCCTTTATAAGGGTCTGCGCACCCACTTTTTAAGCTAAGCCATTACATTTTCCGAAGTTCTTTCGTTAACCTGAACCCTGTGTCTCGGTGTGAATTTACTTCTGCGTGCACGCAACTTTATTATATTTAATTTTGACAGAAACAGATAGTCATTCAAACTTATTGGTTTGCATAAAAGAATCTATATCACTGGTTAAATACTTTGATATTTTTGCTTCAATTATAACCTTTACATTATATAAACAGGGCTATTTATTTCTGTGATACCCTATGATACTTGTTATTTTTTTTCCCCAAATGACATAAATCTTGTAGCACACCAAGGGGCTGTGTCTCTAAGGCTTACAGAATGCATTTAAATAGTGAGTGTGTATACAACACACAACTGATTATCATTTGATACCTGCCACCAAGCAAGCTAAGGTCAGTATATGATGTTACCATTTTACTGACACCTTCATTACACATAAGGCCTATTCACTAAATCAGACATTAGGGAACCAACAACAGCAACAACAAAAAAGCCAAGCCAAAAAAAGCTTAGTTTAAAAAATAGATGAGTTTGATCAAATGAGAAAGATAATTACTGTGTTGACTTTTATCACAACATGTATTACCCCTTAATTTTGATCAAGGAAGTACTTTTCTTCATTAAAGCCACCAGATAACAAAATGTCACAATTTCCCTGGAAAAATATATTGAATTTTAAACCTGAGAAACAATGTTATTATTTTATTTTAACTCCTACCACACTCGAAGGGTACCCTCCAAGCCCACCCCTAGACCCTATACCCATAATCCAGCTATAATTAAGCAGGTATACTGCACAGGGTACATTGTCATACTCCAGACATGGCTTAACATTTCTTCTCTCCATTAGCCGTTGGCAAATAAAAATTGAACCTTGGCAAGTGTGCCATGAACTCTCCAGGTTTGCACTTGTAAGTAACTTTTAAGGCCTCTCTAATAGAATTAAAATTGTAATCCCTGAAAACAGCATCTAATACAAAAAAATATCCCCAGATTAAGTCTTATGTAAAATACCATGGGATGTCTATTTTTGCAAATAACATGCATTTATGTTACAAGACAGAATATAGATCTTACATTATTATCTTGAACTTGAAAAATTTCAAATGAGAGTTATCTAATTCTACCCTGTAATTTAAAAAACAAATTGACAAACGTTTTTTTTTTGCACATTAGTTTTGTACAATTTAGGGGGCATTACTAAAACAGCACAAAATAGCTGTGAATTGCAAATAGCATGTATTTATGGAGTAAATGGAGTCTGGTCTTTAATTTGGACTTGTGGTATCAAACGTACTCAAGAAATATATCTGATCCATATGTTGGTTTTGTTAAATGGCTGTAGCACACATTCCATTTGTGAACCATATGTGGACCCCCCACCCCAACATTGACATTTTTTAACAAAGATTGTTGGTAGACTGGCAAATACTAGATACATACATTTGTGTAGTAATTTAATCTTTTTTTTGTGTATGTGTGAACACTATTAAAAGTAGATGTGAAGCATACCAAATATTGACATTATACATTATTGTAGATCATTGTGACATGTAACAAAAACAAATACAATCCTAATCATATGATATACTCCATAAATCAGAAAAGCAAACAATTTATTTTGAAGCACTTTTCTTCAGCCACACTAATTGTATAAACATTGTTATAGACAAAAATGTGAAAAAAAATGATTATACCCTATTTGCATCATTTTGAATTTTCCCATTATAAATTAGAAACCGGCAGCAGCACTAAAGGGTTAATTTATGGAGTAGCAGAGTTTATGCCTGCTACATTCAGGAAATAACTGAATATAGAAAGGAGGGCACTATTTACAATTTCACAAAACACAATATTAGCAACTAGATAGACAGACAAACAGGCAGATAAACATGCATATGGTAAAACAAGCAGACTGTGACTGCATTCCATTCATTTTGATAATTCACACTAATGTTTTATATTTGCTCTTGTAGATACCATATTATGTTTTTTTTTTTTCAAACCATTCATTTATGCCTTGTTTCCACTGAGCGGTACGAGTCGGGTCAGTACAGTTCGGAAGGGTTAGAATGGTCCAGCCTATTCAGGTGACCGTTTCCACTGCAAGTCGGACCGCCAGGGGACATGCGGGGTTTAGACCAAATGCCTAGCGTGTCATTTGTCGTGAGCATTGACGTTTTCCTGTCCGACAATCAATGTATTGTATAGTGTGACGCCAGTAGCTCCACCCTAGCCGTACCGTACCGTACATGTAAAATTAAATTTAGTGAATTTAATTGTGCTACTTTGATAACTAGTGCATACAATGCACATGGTGTCACTTAAGCAAACCAGAACACACAACAATGTATCTTTAACATGAAATCAGCCATTGTGCTTAAATTGGTCTAATTGTTAAATAAATTAGTTCACTTGTTCAGTGTACTCAAAAGCTGCCAATTAATTAATAAATTACAACTGTAGCTAGACACCAAAATAACACTAATTATATGTTAGCATCTAGTTTTATAATTTGTTCTTGCCTCTGTTAATTTTAGTTATTTGAATTCTCTCTATGTTTAATCTCCTTTTGACAAGTTAGTCATTCTCTAATTATGGTACTGGCGCGGTTGTAGTTTGAGCTCGGGAAGAAAGATGCAACGTTTGTTAGCATTATGGAAGAACGACAAGAACATTTGTCATTCATGCAAGTAAGTGGAAGTGATTAAAATGGATTTATACTCAAGGTTTAAAAGAAATTGTATGTACAGTGCAAATGTAGGTGCTTTTCTAATGTAGCAATATTTATTTTACACAATTAAGAAAATGACTTACAAAAATGTTCTTAGTGTTTTAAATTGATATACTTAACACATGTTTAATATAAAATGTATCTTCATTTGATTTCCTTAACATTTGTTTAATATAGGATATATTTTTATATTGAGATGGTGGATGGCACAATTTTATGAAAATAATGGTTGCACAGCTACATCCACTATTAATTACTGTATATATAACATTACATTTTAAAATAGTATAACTTTGCTGTCAGCTCTTATAGTCTTTCAGATAAAGGATGCAATGTTGGTCTGACATTAGATTGGTAAAATAAAGTAAACCAGAGGTCTCTCAGTTACAAGTGAGATGGGAATATGACCAAACGGATAAGTACATGACTAAGATACTGAGGCTAGTGGTGTTGTGCAGAGAGGCACTGAGGCTAGTGGTGTTGTGAAGAGAGGCATTGAGGCTAGTGGTGTTGTGAAGAGAGGCATTGAGGCTAGTGGTGTTGTGCAGAGAGGGACTGAGGCTAGTGGTGTTGTGCAGAGAGGCTTGAAGACTATAGTGAGGCCTAATAGAAAGCAGTTGTTGTTGGGGGATTCCATCATAAGAGGTGTGGAGATGGACAATGGTGGTCTTGTGAGGTGTCTTCCCGGAGCTACTGCTCACAGAGACAGGAGACGTATCTGTAATATTGTTAAGCAAGCAAAGCAGGAAGGGGAATTGGATGTACTTGTCCATTTAGGGACAAATGACTTGGCTTGCAATGAGGTTTCAGAGGTTAAGGAAGTTTTTAGTGTTTTTGCCAATGATATACGGCAGGTTGCTTCCACATTGTCATTCTCTGAAGTTCTGCCTGTGCATAACACTCAGAATGACAGGCGGATGCGTATTAGGGACTTTAACTTGTGGCTTGGTGAATGGTGTCGGGAGCAAGGATTTGGCTTCATTGCTCATGGTAGCTCTGTTTGGAATGGAAATAAACTGTACAAAAAAGATGGTTTGCATCTTTCTCAAAAGTGAACAAATGTTCTCAGTGAGCAGTTCAGAGGTTTTGCTAGGATGTATTTAAACTAGGAGGGGGGGGGGCAAAAAGGTGATAAAACATCAATCCAATTGTCCCCCAAAACAAGGACAGAAGGTGCCTGTAGCAAGTGTGTTAAAAAATGATAAGCTTAGAGTCATGTCTACAAATGCTCGCAGTTTAGGGAATAAGATCCATGAACTTGTGGCAATAATGGCAACTGATAGTGTAGATTTAGTCGCTGTTACTGAGACATGGTATAATGAGAAAAATGACTGGGACATAGCAATACCAGGGTACTCTTTATATAGAAAAGACAGGGAAGGCAAGAAAGGGGGAGGGGTGGCCCTGTATGTAAAAAATAGCATAAAATCTAGCCTAATAAAGGTTAGTGAGGCGAACATAGAGTCAGTTTGGGTTACGTTAGAATTTGGTAATCACACAGTAACTCGTGTAGGTGTGATTTATAGGCCCCCAGGACAAATTGAAGAGTTAGATAATCTACTAGTTGAAGAAATAGCCAAAATGACAATGAAGGGGGAAGTTATCATCATGGGTGACTTTAATCTTCCTGATGTAAATTGGAAAACAAAAATAGCTACTTGTGCCAGGAGCACACATATTCTAAACTCCCTACTGGGATTGTCTCTAAAACAAGTCGTTGAGGAGCCAACTCGTAAAGAGGCCATACTAGATTTAGTGTTAACAAATGGAGATTTGGTATCAGATATTACTGTAGGTGAAAGTTTAGGATCCAGTGATCATCAGTCAGTGTAGTTTAATATAAGAACAGTGACTGAGTCACACCACACAAAAACAAAAGTTTTAGACTTTAGAAAAACAGACTTTTCCAAAATTAGAATATGTGTAAAGGAGACATTATCAGACTGGAGCAATTTAAATGGAGTCCAAAAGAAATGGGATTATTTAAAAGTTGCACTACTGAAGGCAACAGAAAATTGCATTAGGCTTGTCAGTAAAAGCAAAAAAATCAAGAAACCACTGTGGTACTCCACAGATGTAGCCAAAATAGTAAAAAACAAAAAGTTAGCATTTAGTAATTATAAAAAAACCCAGAGTGAGGAAGACAGAATGACCTATAAGATTAGGCAGAAAGAGGCTAAGCAAGTTATAAGAGCTTCCAAATCACACACAGAAGAGAAAATAGCACAGTCAGTAAAAAAGGGGGACAAAATCTTTTTTAGATACATAAATGAGAAAAGAAAAGTAAAACAAGGATTAGTTAGATTAAAAACAAAAGAAGGAAGGTATGTAGATGAGGATAAAGGTCTAGCTGACTGCCTCAATAAATATTTTTGTTCGGTATTTACAGATGAAAATGAAGGAAAGGGACTTCAGTTAAGAAAAATGATAAATGAGTCATTTATTACACGTGAGTTTACAGAGGAAGAGGTTCTATTTCAACTGTCAAAAGTAAAGACAAATAAGTCAATGGGACCTGATGGAATACACCCAAAGCTATTAAAAGAGCTTAGTGGTGTACTAGCAAAACCATTAACAGATTTATTTAACCAATCATTGATAACAGGAGTAGTCCCAGAAGATTGGAAGTTAGCGAATGTTGTGCCCATTCACAAGAAAGGTAATAGGGAGGAGTCGGGCAACTATAGGCCAGTAAGCCTAACTTCAGTAGTGGGGAAAGTGATGGAAACCATGTTAAAGGATAGGATTGTTGAACATCTAAAAACACATGGATTTCAAGATCAGAGACAACATGGGTTTACTTCAGGGAGATCATGCCAAACTAATCTTATTGATTTTTTTGATTGGGTAACTAAAATTATAGATCAGGGTGGTGCAGTAGACATCGCTTACCTCGATTTCAGTAAGGCTTTTGACACTGTTGCACATAGAAGGCTTATCAACAAACTACAATCTTTGAGTTTGGATTCCAGTATTGTTGAATGGGTAAGGCAGTGGCTGAGTGACAGGCAACAGAGGGTTGTAGTCAATGGAGTATATTCGAAGCTTGGGCTTGTCACCAGTGGGGTACCTCAGGGATCTGTACTTGGACCCATTCTCTTTAATATTTTTATTAGGGATATTGCAGAAGGTCTTGATGGTAAGGTGTGTCTTTTTGCGGATGATACTAAGATATGTAACAGGGTTGATGTTCCAGGAGGGATAAGCCAAATGGAAAATGATTTAGGTAAACTAGAAAAATGGTCAGAGTTGTGGCAATTGACATTTAATGTGGATAAGTGCAAGATAATGCATCTTGGACGTAAAAACCCAAGGGCAGAGTACAGAATATTTGATAGAGTCCTAACCTCAACATCTGAGGAAAGGGATTTAGGAGTAATTCTTTCTGATGACTTAAAGGTAGGCAGACAATGTAATAGAGCAGCAGGAAATGCTAGCAGAATGCTTGGTTGTATAGGGAGAGGTATTAGCAGTAGAAAGAGGGAAGTGCTCATGCCATTGTACAGAACACTGGTGAGACCTCACTTGGAGTACTGTACACAGTACTGGAGACCCTATCTTCAGAAGGATATTGATACCTTAGAGAGAGTTCAAAGAAGGGCTACTAAACTGGTTCATGGATTGCAGGATAAAATTTACCAGCAAAGGTTAAAGGATCTTGGAGTTCTGTCCTTGGTCCCCTTCTATTTTCTCTTTATACTGCCTCTCTTGGAAAACTTATTGCCTCTTTTGGATTCAACTACCACCTGTACGCTGATGACACTCAGATATACCTCTCCTCACCGGACCTCTCCCCGGCCGTCCTGCAACGTGTCACTGCTTGCCTCTCTTCCATCTCTGACTGGATGTCGTCACGCTTTCTCAAACTTAACCTCTCTAAAACTGAACTCCTTGTCTTTCCTCCTCCTAATACTGATCCTCCTCTCTCACTCTCCCTTCAAGTCAGTGATATCCACATAAGTCCATCCCTACAAGCGCGCTGTCTTGGCGTCATACTTGACTCTGGTCTCACCTTTGAGTCTCACATCCAGTTTGTTGCCAAGTCCTGTAGGTTCCAACTCAAAAACATAGCCCGCATCCGCCCCTTTCTTACGCAAGATGCTACCAAGGAGCTTGTCCATGCTCTAGTAATTTCCCGCATGGATTACTGTAACCCTCTCCTGATTGGTCTCCCCAAAAGCCGTACTGCCCCGCTACAGTCTGTAATGAATGCTGCAGCTAGACTGATTTTCCTATCCAGTCGGTCCTCTCACACCTCGCCCCTCTGCCAGTCCTTACATTGGCTCCCTGTATCCTATAGGAGTCAATTCAAAGTGCTAACCCATACATTTAAAGCACTGAACAATTCCAGCCCCTCTTATATCTCTTCACTGATCCAGAGGTATGCCCCTCCTCGTACCCTCCGCTCTGCCCGCGACCACCTCCTGACCGCTGCTCGCACCCGTACGGCCAACTCACGCTTGCAGGACTTCTCACGGGCGGCTCCTCTCCTATGGAATAACTTGCCTACTGCCATCAGACTCTCCCCTAGTCTTCAATCATTTAAGAAGGGCCTTAAATCCCATCTCTTCAGGAAAGCGTATGGCCTCCCAGAGTAATCTCTCCCTTACATACCTGTCCCTATGGGATAGTGCTTTGCTCTCTCCTCCAGCTCTGCTTCACTCCTACTTGATATTTCCTATCCTAATGTTTCTAATACCCCACCTCCTATAGACTGTAAGCTCATTTGAGCAGGGTCCTCTTCAACCTATTATTCCTGTAAGTTTTCTTGTAATTGTCTTATTTATTGTTACATCCCCCCCCTCTCAAAATATTGTAAAGCGCTACGGAATCTGTTGGCGCTATATAAATGGCAATAATAATAATAATAATCTTAACATGTATAGCATGGAGGAAAGACGAGACAGGGGGGATATGATAGAAACATTTAAATACATAAAGGGAATCAACACAGTAAAGGAGGAGACTATATTTAAAAGAAGAAAAACTACCACAACAAGAGGACATAGTCTTAAATTAGAGGGACAAAGGTTTAAAAATAATATCAGGAAGTATTACTTTACTGAGAGGGTAGTGGATGCATGGAATAGCCTTCCAGCTGAAGTGGTAGAGGTTAACACAGTAAAGGAGTTTAAGCATGCGTGGGATAGGCATAAGGCTATCCTAACTATAAGATAAGGCCAGGGACTAATGAAAGTATTTAGAAAACTGGGCAGACTAGATGGGCCGAATGGTTCTTATCTGCCGTCACATTCTATGTTTCTATGTTTCTATGTTTCTAAGAGAGACTAGTTTATAACCATCAATATGACAAAGATTCCCATTTGATTGATATCGTAGGACCAATACTGCCTTGCTCTCCTCTCAATGTAGTCCTTAAAGCCCTTTTGCTATGAGAGGGACATTCCATAATGGAATTTGATTTTGAAACACAACATTACTCCTTAAAAGACATAGGAGCAATCCCGTGGCTGGTATAAATTTGTAATTATTGCAGTCTTGTCATCTTCAGTGCACTATATATTTGTTATCAATAACCAGCACTCTACCCTGAAAAAATACATTAGCCTGGGTGCATTTCACTGTTAGTTAAAATTGACACACTCACATGTCTTAAAGTATAAAGTAGCGGTAAATCAAAATATCGCTGTTTTGGCCCCATCTGGGCCTTTATTAAGATCTTGATTAAGATACATATGTATATATATCAAAGTATTGTTTTTTTTTTCCAAAGAACTTTATGTCCTGTCGATGTATATTTTATCTCTCCCTCAGTAACACTCAGCTCATTATTTTACATAATATGGCTGCTAGCAATGGGTCAGATGCAGTTGTCTATGGTCACTTTCTATTGCTCTTCAGACATCCATTGCATAGCCCTCTCTCCCTCTTTACCTTGTGATGAATATAGCAAGTGGTTTTATGTTATAATTGCTCTGTCATTTCTTTCTCACTACTTGACTGGTATTTACAGCAAATGGAAACTGCAATGCCTACTTGGAGTCACCTCATAATTTCAATAGACAGAAGCAGGAATTGGGGAAAGAGATGAATGGTCACCTTGTACTCTATACAATTAGAAGATGTCCACCTCATTTTATATAGGTGTCACTGAATAAAAATATTATATCCGGACTATGGTCTAAATTATGGAGCATGATGTGGATAAATTTAGTTGGAAAATACATATAAAAAACACTATACGTATGCATCTTAGTTTAAAGGCATAGGAGATATTAAAAATATATGTGCAACAGATAAACATTGCATGTGGAAATGTGTATCTTATGTATTAATCTTACATTTATATTAATCTTATATTTTTAGATGAAGTTGCAATCATCATTTGAATACTTTGGAAATCAATCAAGGACATCTGTATTTCTTTTGTTAGGACTCACGCAGGATCCAAAACTACAGGTCCTGCTTTTTTATGCTTTCTTTATTATGTACCTGATCACCATAATTGCAAATATTGGGATTTGCCTCATCATCCAGTTCTCTTCTCATCTTCACACACCCATGTACTTTTTTCTTGGTAATTTGTCTTTCATTGACCTTTGTTACTCGTCTTCAGTGGTACCAAACACAATGGTCCAATTGTTAAACCCTGGTAAATGCATCACAAGTATTGGCTGTGCGGTACAGCTTTTCATGTTTTGTTCATTTGGTTCCACAGAGTGTCTTCTCTTTGGTGTGATGGCCTACGATCGGTATGCGGCCATTTGTAGACCTTTACATTATGGAGTGATGATGACAAAACAAACATACAGCACCCTAATGGCAGTAGCATATTCTGCCGCTGTTCTACATGCCATTATTCAGATATCCAGCATTTTTACCTTAAACTTCTGTGGCCCCAACATTATTAATCATTTCATATGTGATGCTCTACCTCTGATAAGACTTTCTTGCTCAGATATTTTTCTGAATGAAATGTTGATTATTTTTTGTGCTGCCGTCATAGGAGGAGGGCCTCTCTTTGTTATAATTCTATCTTATATCTATATTGTGTCAACCGTTCTCAAGATACCATCATCACAAGGAAAGAGAAGAGCTTTTTCCACGTGTGCTTCGCATTTAACATGTGTCACTTTGTTCTACGGTACAGTGTTATTCAACTACCTTCATACAGCGGGCACTTCGTCGTCAGTGGGCCAAGAAATGGCGGCATCTGTATTTTATATTGTGGTCATACCAATGTTAAATCCACTTATCTACAGCATAAGAAATAAAGAAGTAAAACTGATTTTGCAAAGATTCTTCGGTCAAAGTGTAACCTTCCAATTTAAATTTTTACATATCTAAAAAAAAAAATCTAAATATGTAAACACTACAGCAGTAGTATTCAAAGTAGACTTAAAGCTAGATAATTATCATGGAGCATAACTGGTTATAAGGACCTCTTTTCAACAGCTGCTTTATTATTATCCCAAACTGATTCTGTGCCTTGCTAGATGATGGCATTGTATTCAAAATGGCAGACAAGTTGCATTGGATTAAGTTTGTTGGAAGACAACATGCAAAAATGACACAGATGACAAAATGTGAAAAGACTCATGCTGAAAGGGGACACAAATTTGAAACAATTGTAAAATATAATAAAAGCTGTCTAGTATTCAATCGGTCAGTAACAATAACTATAATAAAATACATTTTAGAGGACACATTTGGCTCATTGGCTTGCATATGGGCAGATGTGAATTAAGTGAAAGATTTAATGTACATGTTTGAGTAAAATATAATAATATGAACATATTTTGCAGTTACAAAGTAGTCACTAGTATGAAAGATTATATCATGTATGGTATTAGTTAATAAATTACTTTAAAAATATATATATATTTTGTGTCTTTTTTTTTCACCAACCATGAACTTGGTTTATGACTAGCTGTATTATTTGCCACTTATTCGTCCTAATCAATTTGTGCAAAAAAAATAAATAAATAATTCATTTAGTATATGTAGTGTATGTAAGTTTTGATATGGATGGATTTTGCCTACATGATTATTTCTGGAAAAACAATTTAGCGAAACTGAAATGGCACAAAAATGTGCCTATTACTGTACTGCAATAAAAAAAATCAATAAAAAAAATAATCTTTTTCTAAATTTTTAGTCCCTTTTCATGGCACAACAGACAAATTAAATGGCCCACCCAATGTTGTTTAATTTATTTCATAATTCATCCTTCTGATGTTTCAGAGTTGCCGTATTTGGACAAAAAACAGTAGTCCAACTGAACTCAGTATATAAAAAAAGAATACATTTCTACCAGTGCTGCTATAATGCACACTGAGGGCCACTGCTTCAACTTGGAAGATTAAATACAAGAGTCATGTAAAATAAACGCATAAAGTGCAAACATGTCTTGGCCCTCTAGTGTAATTCACGTTGAACTGCAGGGATTTCTGAATGCACAAACATAAATACATTCATAAATAGAAACAAACTGATTCTAACATAGAGCTGACATTCAAGAGGCATAGCACAGAAATTGAACGAATAATATGAATATGAAAATGACTTCGATAAGACGCAAAATGGCAAAAATAAAAGGCATATGAGATACTGTGATTACTCCAACTCTATTAGGTAACTAGTAATGTGTTGATCTGCATAACATAAGTTTGTAAATTAGTAAAACCAAATAAACAGATACATATATACTGAGACAAGATGCGCGAGACTGATAAAATTAGGGATTTGGAAGAGATTGTTTGAATTTATTGAACAATTGCTACTTAAAGTGAGGGTATCCAATGGTTTAATGTCAAGGTAATATAGACAAAACCTTTTGTGTGTATATGCTTGCTCTTACAACTGATTGTTTAAACACACTTTAGCTCATTTAGCACTAGCACTATTTAGTTTATTTCCCATGTTGGAATTAGTGTAGGGTACTGTGAAGTAGTGGTGGCTTAACAAAATATGGCCATATGGTGGAACTGAATCCCCGTATTTGTTTGCTGAGATAGGTGATTTTAAGTAGCCTTATAAAATGTAAAACTGTATTTTTATGTGTGTGCTGATCCTTAGTTTGTATTATGGTTATGCAACATTATGAGTGAAATGTGGTACTGTGTATTACAGCTCATGGCAAAAGCTCATTTTAATTAATAGACCTGTTCAACACAATATTGTGCACTCTGTGCCTTTAAAATATATTGAGACAAAAAGGCATATTAGAAAATGGGTTTGGTTTTAGAGCCGCCCTGTTTCAACAGGAATTGCACTTGCCTAGTCTCCTTTAAGAAGGAATTTCTTTGAGTTGCCAGCTGCCCATGAATGGAGGCACGCTATTGGTGTCTCTATTCAGGAGCCATTGTTAGCATCAGAGTGTGGGGTTACAGCCCACAGTAGAGAGATTTAAGAAGCCATCTTGTAAGTAGCAAAAGGATAGAACAGTATCAGAACTTGGCCCCGGCCAAATGTAAGTGTATATTTTATTTTTCTCTCCCCCCAATAGCCCCAGTGACTGCCTGAGTGCCGATTAAGCAAGGGAATTTACTCAAAAATATAATAAACATATAAAACCAGGGAATCCCAGGGGTGACAAGGGGAGGTGGGCATTTCTGGTACACAGCACTGTGTTGGTGGTCACTACTATTTTCCAAAACTCTTACTGCACAGTGGCGGAACTAGTGCTGGTACAGTTGGTACTGCTGCACCGGGGTCCGCACACTTGGATTAATTGATTTTAATACTATTTATTTCATTTGCAATTGTTCCTGCCTGCTCCAGTCTGCTGATTCTGAGGTCCACCTCAGGTGGAGATCAGGGCCGGTGCAAGGATTTTTGACGCCCTAGGCAAAAAATGTTTTGCCGCCCCCCCATATGTCCTGCCCACCATGTGACATCACAATGCCCCGCCCATATGCTCTGCCATATGGGCCAACGCCAGTCTTCACAAAGTGTCTTTTATCTGAAAAGACAGTGTGTTTACATTAAAAAGCCTACAGGCACAGGCTATAGACACCAGAACCACTACATTATGCTGTAGTGCTTCTGGTGACTATAGTATCCATTTAATGTGAGGTAAATTAGAGATTAGTGCCACTAATAATATATTGGGATGCCTACTTACAACCAGATGAGGACAAGAGGCTGATGATGGTCTCAGTCTGGCTCCACAGGTCTGGTGTAGAAGAGGCTCTCTGGAGACTGTTTTTAACAGTGCTCACAACAATTAACGAACAGGAAGCAGCTCCATTTTTTAGGGCCCCTTACACAGCTCAAGGTCTGGGCCCCCAGGGGTCATACGCCTACAATGCCCACCCATAAATCCACCTACATGGCCCATCCATGAGTTGGGGATGTGTGTAGTGTAAAATAGAGGGTTTGTGGGGTAGGATATTTTTTTAATTCATAGTGCTCTCCCCTCCAGTCAATTATTGATTTCCCCTTTCCTTCTGTCCCTCCGTGTTCTCCCCTTCTGTCACTTAGTGCTCTCCCTTGGCCCCTGTCCCTCTGCAGTCCCCCCTTGGTGGTCTTCTCACTCCCTCATCCCCCTTAGTGGTCCTCCCTCTCCCAAACCCCTTAGTGGTCCTCCCTCTCCCAAACCCCTTAGTAGACCTTCCCCTACTCCCCCCACCCCCTTAGTGGTAATCCCCCCCCTTAGTGGTCCTTACCCTCCTCCCCTCTCCTTAGTAGTCCTCCCTCCTTACCCCCCTTTGGTGGTCTTTCCCCCCCTTAGTGGTCCTCCCTCTCCCAAACCCCTAGTGGACCTCCCCACCCCCGTTCTCCCTGTGTTCCTTCACCCCCCACTCCCCCAGTGGTCCTGACTCACCCCTCCCCTAGTGGTCCTTACCCTCCCCTCCCCTAGTGGTCCTTACTTCCCCCTTCCCTCCCCTAGTGGTCCTTACCCTCCTGTCCCCTAGTGGTCCTTGCTCCCCCCTCCCCACCCCTACTGGTCCTTACCTTCCCCCCCCTATTGGTCCTTACTCCCCCCTCCCCTCCCCTAGTGGTCCTTATCCCCCCTCCCTCCCCCGGTGGTCCTTATCCCCCCTCCCTCCCTCCCCTAGTGGTCCTTATCCCCCCTCCCTCCCCTAGTGGTCCTTATCCCCCTCCCCTAGTGGTCCTTATCCCCCTCCTTCCCCTAGTGGTCCTTATCCCCCCCAACCTCCCATAGTGGTCCTTATCCCCCCTCCCTCCCCTAGTGGTCCTTATCCCCCCTCCCCTAGCGGCCCTCCCTTCCCATAGTGGTCCTTATCCCCCCTCCCTCCCCTAATGGTCCTTATCCCCCCAACCTCACATAGTGGTCCTTATCCCCCCTCCCTCCATCCCCTAGTGGTCCTTATACCCCCCTCCCTCCCCTAGTGGTCCTTATACCCCCCTCCCTCCCCTAGTGTTCCTTATACCCCCTCCCTCCCCTAGTGGTCCTTATACCCCCCTCCCTCCCCTAGTGTTCCTTATACCCCCCTCCCCTAGTGGTCCTTATACCCCCCCTCCCTCCCCTAGTGGTCCTTATACCCCCCTCCCCTAGTGGTCCTTATACCCCCCTCCCCTAGTGGTCCTGATACCCCCCTCCCTCCCCTAGTGGTCCTTATACCCCCCCTCCCCTAGTGGTCCTTATACCCCCCTCCCTCCCCTATTGGTCCTTATACCCCCCTCCCCTATTGGTCCTTACTCCCCCCCCTAGTGGTCCTTATACCCCCCTAGTGGTCCTTACACACCCCCCTCCTCTAGTGGTCCTTACACACCCTTCCTCCCTCCCCTAGTGGTCCTTATCCCCCTCCCCTAGTGGTCCTTATCCACCTCCTTCCCCTAGTGGTCCTTATCCCCCCCCAACCTCCCATAGTGGTCCTTATCCCCCCTCCCTCCCCTAGTGGTCCTTATCCCCCCTCCCCTAGTGGCCCTCCCTTCCCATAGTGGTCCTTATCCCCCCTCCCTCCCCTAATGGTACTTATCCCCCCCTCCCTCCCTCCCTCCCCTAGTGGTCCTTATACCCCCCTCCCTCCCCTAGTGGTCCTTATACCCCCCTCCCTCCCCTAGTGTTCCTTATACCCCCCTCCCCTAGTGGTCCTTATACCCCCCTCCCTCCCCTAGTGGTCCTTATACCCCCCTCCCCTAGTGGTCCTTATACCCCCCTCCCCTAGTGGTCCTTATACCCCCCCTCCCCTAGTGGTCCTGATACCCCCCCTCCCTCCCCTAGTGGTCCTTATACCCCCCTACCCTAGTGGTCCTTATACCCCCCTCCCTCCCCTATTGGTCCTTATACCCCCCCTCCCCTATTGGTCCTTATACCCCCCCTAGTGGTCCTTATACACCCCCAGTGGTCCTTACACCCCCCCTCCCCTAGTGGTCCTTACACACCCTTCCTCCCTCCCCTAGTGGTCCTTACCCTCACCTCCTGCCCTGTAGTGTGGCCGGGCGGCGCGGAACACGGGACAGGAACCTCTGTTTCCTGTACCCGGCCGCTGGCGGAATGACAGGAAGTGCTCACTCAGTGTCATTCCGCCGGCGGCCGGGTACAGGAAACAAAGGTTCCTGTCCCGCGTTCCGCGCCGCCCGGCCACGCTACATGGAGAGACCGGCAGGAGGGCGCGCTCTGCGCTTCCCTCCTGCCGGTCACTCTAACCCGGCCTCCCTCCATGCAGCAGTGCTGCGCCGCCTTGGGCTTGTTAAAGTGCTCAGGCGGCGCAGCATGACGAGGCGCAGCGGGGACAGGGATCCGGCGCCCCCTGGTAAGTTGCGCCCTAGGCGGCTGCCTAGGTCGCCTTACAGGTGGCGCCGGCCCTGGTGGAGATATACCTGAACATACTGCCTTCTTGTAAGTGCAATTTTAATCATTAAAAGCATTTTTATTATAGTATTATGCTATTGACTCTTTTCTTCATGACCCACAGCTGCAGATTGAAGCACAGTCATACAGATTTTTACCTTCTTTGGGGAGACAAGCCTGCATACTTCTACGTCTCATCTGTGATAAAAAAAATTGGCATATTTCTAATCAGGTGGTGTCTATTTGTTTATATATGATGTGGAGCTTGCTTTTCTTATATGTTGTTAACGTGTTTTGCTTGTTTTGTTCTAGTGGTATTGTGAGGTTCACCATATAAGCTCCTGGTTAATTGTTCACCCCCAAAAACAGTGAATGATTTTCTGTTTTGCACTGATCAGTCCTAGAAACAACCCTGATAACATGGGAAATGGTAGATCCCCAGCTGTCAAAGCATTGTGGGAGATGTACAACAGATGGGGGATCTACCCTTTGGCCACCCTTGTGCTTGGGGATTCTGATCGGATTCTGACTTCATTTTATTTTAATCTGTAAAGATTGTTGCTTCTGTTAATCATGTCAGCTACTTCTTGGCTCCATATTGCCAGTGCAGATTAAATATATTGCCCGCTGTAAAGGTAATAAGAAGTATATCAGTATCCTGCTGCTTTATGTCAGGTTACCTTGTGTATCAGTCAGGGACAAGTCACAGGCTGGCGTCACATTGCAGGATATTGGGGACACTCCTACCAACTCTCAGCTTGTCCCCAGCGATTCTTACGCCAGCCGCAATAACCCCACCTCCTTTTATGACACGGCCAAAGTGTTAGAACGAGAACATTTTGGGGCCGTGGTTACTTACCTAATGGAGCACGGTATTTAAAGAGAAAACAGGGAGAGATTCATTGCCCTGTTGTGGTTCTTGTTTGACCCAGGAGCGCATATTCCGAATTGGTATTCTTGTATTCTGACTTTGGCTTCGTTTGACTATTCCTCCTTCTGTGTTCCTTTGACCTCGGCTATTGTATTGTCATTGATCCTGATTTCAGGTATGTCACGATTCGGGGAACCCAACACGCTAACACACACACAGACACACACACAGAAAGTGTGCAGTACCGGTCCTTAGAGTGGCCGGGCTAAGCACACACAGAATAGTCAGGAGACAAGCCGAGTAAGGGGAACCAGAAAACAGAATAACGAGAAACAAGCCAAGGTCAAAGGGTAGGAGAAAGTCACAAAGTCAGTATAACAAGCCAGAGAGTACGTAACCAGAAATCACACGTTCAGAATCAATACTAAAAAGCAAAGACCACAACAGGGCAGGGAGGAACAGGAAAGGTAAGTATTTAAACCATCAGGTTAATTCTGATTGGATAATTTCCAATCAGAATTAACAATCACACGTGGGAGATATCTAAACCTCCCACTGTGACTGAGGCACTGTGCCTTTAATGCCGGGTCAGGTGACTGACCCCGGCGTGACATATCTTGGGCAGTCCTCCAGCGTACAGCGTCATGCATGCTGCCGCTGGGGGGCGTGGAGGAAGACGCGGGCGGCATCCGAGGCTGGAGGGATGCCGCTCGCCGAGACCCCGTGGAGAAGGGGACCGCGGACGGCTGGAGGGTGAGTGCCGCGAGCGGACTGCAGCCTCCCCTTGCAGCCGCTCGCGGGGTCCTGACATTACCCCCCCCTCGAAGACCGCCCAGAGGGCGGGAAGCAGAAGGCTTCAAAGGAAACCGGGCATGAAAGGAGCGGATCAAAGAGGGAGCGTGCAGATCAGAGCACGAAACCCAAGATCGGTCCTCGGGGCCGTACCCCTTCCAATCCACCAGATATTGCAGCCGACCCCTAGAAACACGAGAGTCGAGAAGGGCAGCCACTTCGTACACATCACTGGGGACAGTGCGAGGGGAAACAGGCCGCCCGAGGGGACGAGAGAACCGGTTGCAAAGCAAGGGCTTCAAAAGCGAAACGTGAAACGTGTTCGGAATGCGCATGGAAGAAGGCAATTCCAGGGAGTAGGAAACGGGGTTAACCCTACGCAACACCTTGTAGGGACCAAGGAACCTGGGAGCGAACTTCATCGAGGGAACCTTGAGGCGGAGGTTCCTGGAGGACAACCATACCCTATCACCCGGAACATAGGAAGGGGCCGCACCCCTATGGCGATCAGCAAACTTCTTCTGAGCAGCCGCTGAACGGGACAGCGCAACATGGACCTGATCCCACATCTTCCGCAAAGAGGCGAGGTGCTGGTCCAAAGCGGGCATTCCCTTGTCGGAGAACGCACCGGGAAGGACGGAAGGCCGAAACCCATAAGCAACCTCAAAAGGACTTAAGCCAGTAGACGAATGAGACACCGTATTCCTGGCAAATTCAGCCCACGGAAGGAGGCGAGACCAGTCATCCTGGTGCGCATTAGTGAAGCAGCGCAAATACAATTCCACAGACTGATTAGCACGTTCGGCTGCACCATTAGATTGCGGGTGATAGGCGGAAGTAAACGACAAGGAGACCCCCATCTCAGCACAAAAACCTCTCCAAAACCGAGAGACAAATTGAGGACCCCTGTCAGACACTATATCTTGAGGTACCCCATGCAGGAGGAACACTTCCTTGGCAAACACCTGAGCAAGTTGAAGCTCAGAAGGCAATTTCCTAAGTGGAATAAAGTGCGCCATTTTAGAGAACCTATCCGTCACAGTTAATATCACTGTCTGACCATCGGAAGGAGGAAGGTCTACAATAAAATCCATGGATAAGTGGGTCCATGGTTTCTTGGGTACCGATAGAGGCATCAGGAGACCCTGGGGTCTCACATTAGGGGACTTACACTGCGTACAGACCCGACAAGCCTGCACAAAATCCACTACGTCTCGCTTGAGTGAAGGCCACCAGAACTGTTGAAGGAGGCCCTTATAAGTCTTGGTAACCCCCGGATGACCAGCAGTTTTGGCGGTGTGAAATAAAGCTAACAACTTCTTTCTGTCATTCACTCTAACGTATAGTCTGCCAACAGGCGTCTCAGGAGGTGCTTGAGTTTGGTATGTCTTAATATTATCGAGAACAAGGGACGAAACAACCAAACGGGTAGCAGCTATTATCTGAGACGCAGGTACAATAGGTTCAGGGGTCGGGTTAACAGATTCTAGAGGTTCATACTGTCGAGAGATAGCGTCAGCTTTGGCATTACGGCAACCAGGTCTGTAGGTAATCACGTATTGGAAGCGTGAAAGAAATAGAGACCATCTAGCCTGCCGGGCGGACAACCTTCTAGCATCAGCTATATAGGAGAGGTTCTTATGATCTGTTATAACCATGATTTTGTGTTTAGAACCCTCCAACAAGTACCTCCATTCCTTAAAAGCTAACACAATAGCCAATAGTTCCCTGTTCCCAACATCGTAATTCTTTTCCGGATCAGATAACCTTTTTGAAAAGTAGCAACAGGGATGGAGGGGTTCGTCATACGATGACCTCTGTGACAGTACTGCTCCCACACCTGATTCAGAAGCGTCCACTTCCATAACAAAGGGAAGAGAAGGATCAGGGTGGCGCAGTACTGGAGCAGAGGCAAATGCCTTCTTGAGAGTGTCGAAGGCCTTAAGGGCTTCAGGAGTCCAAACCCTAGGGTGTAGACCTTTCTTAGTCAGCTTCGTTATAGGGGAGATAAGTGGTGAAAAGTTTCTTATAAATTTCCTGTAATAGTTGGCAAATCCTATAAAACGCTGGATAGCCTTAAGACCATGGGGAAGCGGCCAGGATAGTATGGCTTCTAATTTAGCAGGATCCATACTGAAACCCTGTTCGGAAATTATATATCCTAGAAATTGCACCGAGGTCTGATCGAACAAACATTTTTCTAATTTACAATAAAGTCCGTTCTGTAATAACCTTTTAAGCACCATCCTAACATGATTATGATGTGTCTGTAAATCAGGGGAATATACAAGGATGTCGTCAAGGTACACCACGGCACAGACATGCAATAGATCCCTGAGGACATCGTTTATGAGGTCCTGGAACACCGCGGGAGCATTACACAGTCCAAAAGGCATGACTAGATACTCATAATGTCCGCTACGGGTATTGAATGCTGTTTTCCACTCATCATTCTCCTTTATACGAACAAGATTATAAGCCCCCCTGAGGTCCAATTTAGTGAAGTATTTAGAACCTTTGACCCGGTCAAACAACTCCGTGATGAGGGGAATAGGGTAGGCATTTTTAATCGTTATATTGTTCAGGCCCCTGTAGTCTATACAAGGCCATAGGTCACCCTCCTTTTTGGCAACGAAAAAGAAACCAGCCCCAGCAGGAGAGGAGGACCTTCTGATAAAACCTTTAGTTAAGGCTTCCTGTATGTACTCCTCCATTACCTGGTTCTCTTTTTCAGAAAGAGGGTATACCTTGCCCCTAGGCGGCATAGTACCAGGTAAGAGGTTTATGGCACAATCATATTCACGGTGCGGGGGTAGTTTATCTGCCTCCCTTTTTTCAAACACCTTAGCTAGGTCTGCATACACAGGGGGAACATAAACAGATAGTGGTTTGGCTGTGGGTACGTTAAGCAAGCCAACAGGACAAACACGAGTCATACATTCCTTTTGACAAGATTCCCCCCAGGAGAGTATCTCCAAACAACCCCAATCAATCATCGGATTGTGTTTAACCAACCAGGGGAAGCCCAAAACGATAGAGGCTGTAGGGGAGTTGATTATTTGAAAGGACAATCTTTCCTTGTGCAAGGCACCCACAGACATAACCAGTTCTTTGGTCTCATGGGTCACCAGAGGCTTCTCCAGTGGTCTACCGTCTATGGCCTCCACAGCCAAGGGAGTGACCCTTTGGATCAGAGTCAACGATGTGGCTTTAGCAAAACACTCATCCATAAGATTGTCAGCAGCCCCTGAATCTATCAAGGCTTTGGTTATCACGGAGGTATTTCCAACAAAAAGGGTAACCGTAATAAATGGTCTAGTAATGGGGGCGTGAGGGGTAAACGACATAACGTCCGAGGCCGACCCCTCTATAGGCCTTGGGTGCTGCAGTTTTCCCCGCAATTCAGGGCAGGTTCTTAGAAGGTGTCCCCTTTTCCCACAGTAAAGGCATAACCCTTCCCTTCTTCGGTATGATTTTTCTACCTCGGTTAACCCAGTAACACCCAATTGCAAGGTATCAGGGGGAGGTAGTCTAGAAGGGGGTAATGCCAGTAACGCAGTACTGGGTAAAGCAGGTGACATCTGTGTAAACATACGCCTCTGACTACGTCTCTCTCTAATACGATTATCAATACGGATGATATAATCTATAAGATCGTCTAGAAGGACAGGCAATTCCCTGGATGCTATTTCGTCTAGGATGTAAGCGGCCAAACCCTCCTGAAAGGCTGTAACGAGGGCATCATTATTCCATACCACCTCAGCTGCTAGAGTGCGGAATTCGATAGTGTAATCCGCTACAGATCTGTTAACCTGTCGGACCCTAAGCAGAGCTTTGCCAGCAGAAGCAACCCTACCGGGTTGATCAAACGTGCGTTTGAAAGCTGTCAGAAAATCTGCGAAGGACATAGGAGACGTATTCTCCCACATGGGGTTGGCCCATGCTAAAGCTCTCCCAGACAAGTGGTTTATCAAAAAGGCAATTTTAGTTCTGTCAGTGGGATAGGAACGTGGATTCATTACCAAATGGATGTCAATTTGATTGAGGAAACCACGACACAAAGTTGGGTTACCACTATAGCGCTGTGGCGGTGTCATATGGACTACATGAGCAGGAACGGGTACTGGAGTGGCAATGGGTTCGGACACAGCAGCAGCCACCTCCTGGACGGCAGGCTGCAAGTGTGCAGTATGAGTCAGTATGGTCTGTAAGGCTTGAGCAAACTGAACCATACGGTGGTCCAAGCCATCCAATCTAGCCTCCTGATTAACCAAAAGCTGGGGTATGTCAGCAGGTTCCATTATGGCCCTGTTGTAATGTCACGATTCGGGGAACCCAACACGCTAACACACACACAGACACACACACAGAAAGTGTGCAGTACCGGTCCTTAGAGTGGCCGGGCTAAGCACACACAGAATAGTCAGGAGACAAGCCGAGTAAGGGGAACCAGAAAACAGAATAACGAGAAACAAGCCGAGGTCAAAGGGTAGGAGAAAGTCACAAAGTCAGTATAACAAGCCAGAGAGTACGTAACCAGAAATCACACGTTCAGAATCAATACTAAAAAGCAAAGACCACAACAGGGCAGGGAGGAACAGGAAAGGTAAGTATTTAAACCATCAGGTTAATTCTGATTGGATAATTTCCAATCAGAATTAACAATCACACGTGGGAGATATCTAAACCTCCCACTGTGACTGAGGCACTGTGCCTTTAATGCCGGGTCAGGTGACTGACCCCGGCGTGACATATCTTGGGCAGTCCTCCAGCGTACAGCGTCATGCATGCTGCCGCTGGGGGGCGTGGAGGAAGACGCGGGCGGCATCCGAGGCTGGAGGGATGCCGCTCGCCGAGACCCCGTGGAGAAGGGGACCGCGGACGGCTGGAGGGTGAGTGCCGCGAGCGGACTGCAGCCTCCCCTTGCAGCCGCCCGCGGGGTCCTGACAAGGTACCCCTGACCTTGGCTCGCTATTTGACTATTCTTTGTGTGTGTGTAGTGTTAGTCCGACCATCTTAAGGTCCGGTATACATTACGAGGATTTGCATTCTGCGTGTAGGATCCCCGAACGTTCCCGACATTTTAATCCTGTGCACACTGTGTGCTGAGAGCCAATAGTGAGTCAATTGTAGTCAGAATGGTTGGAGTCTATCAGTAAAAAACAATAAATTAGAATGGCACAAATAGCTAAAAAATAAATGTTATCACCTTAAGGAAACTATAAACAATGGTATGTATGCAGCAACTCCGGACTCTCACAGGCACAGAGAGGGTCAGACCCTTGAAAACATTAGATCCAAGTGTGGGTACCCTGGATGAACTTACCACCAGCCAGAACCGTGAAGTTAAATGCTTTATTCCACATAAAAACAGTAATACTTAAAATAAATAAAATCTCACTGTACTTAGAGAAGATCAAAGTCCTGGGTATCGGTAGCTGTACAGTTCGAGCATCCTCTCGCTGTGTCTCCCAGCTTATCACAATCTCTTCACACGTGCAGGGACCTGCGGGTTCAGCGTGGGTTGCTACATGTTTCGCCCTGCTTTTCGGGGCTCTCTCAAGCATGTAGTGAGTCCTCCTATGCCTTTCCTTTATATGACGTCAGGCCGGTTAAAACATCTCTTTTCTTAAAGTGCCAAGTCCACATTATGTATATCGGTATAATATCGCACCAATGTACTAAAATAATTTCTAAAAAACATTTAAAATATAAAAATAAAATCCTCATAAACATAGAAAAGGGAAAGTATTCCCAGAACAATTATTACGAGTAGAGAATCAATTGAATAAAATGCACAATTATACCATAATATAGAATGAGAATAGTGAAGAAATTCTATCTATAAATAGCAATCAAATGATAAAAAATATCTAATAAGTACCAAGAGATCACACCTGTTAAATAATTGAAGCAGAAAAAAAAGAGAAACAATAAATAGATAATAGATAATTTATTGTTTCTCTTTTTACTGCTTAAATTTTGGGGTCAAAGGCCATGTACTAACCAATCACGGCACTGAGAGGCATATTTAAACCCTGTAATATTTGTCTGGTTATTGACTTTGGCTTTTGTTTTTGACTTTTCCTTCTTCTGGTATCTTGACCCTTGGCTAGTTATTCGTATTGTCTCATTCTAATTTCTAATGTATGTGATCTCAGGGACCTTAGAATAAAATGATAAGCACAAAACAATGACAAACTTGAAAAGGCTTTTCAAGTTTGTCATTGTTTTGTGCTTATTATTTTATTCTAAGGTCCATGAGGAAGTTCACATATAGTGAACGAAACGCGTAGGACCTATTGGCATTTTATATTTTATTTTATATTATATTTTATAATTATTTGGTGGAATTTTTTTTTGCCTTATCAATAAAGCTGCCATTTTTTCACCATCACTGGAGTCCTGCATTGTGTATCCATCGGTGAACAACAGAAGGGATCACTTGGCCCCCCACTGCTATCGGGGGAGGCACCCTAAAAGCGATATTTTCACGTAATCTTGTGAGTGCATTACATTTATACAATTTTGTTTTTTAAAATTGTATTACACTATGTATGCATTTTGTTTGTTTTAGATTTACAGCCGTATCCCAAATTCCTTTGTTGTCTTGTATTCTTGCTGTGTAAAGGTCATCTTTTCTGGGTAGTGACCTGGGAGGCCGTTGCACTATATCTTTGAGATAAGTATTCATTTTCACTTTTTAGGGCATATTTAGTGCCTATATATTGTCTTTCACATTTAAAAAGTTAGCCTGTATATATATATGCTATTTGAAGGGAAGTAATTAACTTGAGCGCTTAGTAACACCTTTCGTTTTTCTAATATTGTTTTTGCTTGGTCTGACACAATATGTTTGAGAAAAAAGTATTATTGATGGCAAGCAAGGCTCATTAATCATAAGTCAATTATGCAGCCCAAAGAAGCTCTGTCTCATATATGCTTTCAAGTTTCATCAATCAAGCCATTTATAGTTCACTGGGTTTTAAACTACACATTTTTTTTTTAATCACTTTCACCCACTCAACATACATAAACATCTCAACATACATGAACATGATTTGTGTGAAGTAGTAACTAATGAGCATTTGTGGCGAAACCGACCTCGCCACGTGTCCTTGGAGGGGGCTGCTTGCCCGCCTCTTGCCTTTAGACTATGGCCCCTGTTCTTTTTCCCTGCAGAAAGGCTGATTTGTACCTTTCTGCGGACTGTTAAAGCCATGCTACCCCAGATAGCTATGCCATGGAGCCCAGCCGTATACTGAAAGACTGTATGAAAGACTTTGGCTCCATGGCGATTGAACTGTATGCATGTGATCTGAGCGCCATCCGGTAATAATGTGTGCTCAGATCTAAGCTATCTGGGGATAGGTAGAATGTCTGTATTTTATGTAATAAATGTAACCTTGTGTATTTTATTGTATTTTACTGTCTTTTTACTGCCATGTGCTTAATGGAGTTTTGCCTCTGTCCTTGGAGATAATTGGATTACTTCTCAATTATCTCCAGGATAGAAGACTCTGTGGAAAGGGTTTTGGGCAGAAAAGCCATGCTTCATTTGGTCACAAAGGACTTGATCTATCTTTTGAACCAATGGACCAATTTGGATGATTTTGACATATGTTTGGATTTGGACTATGCTGATTCGGAAAATGTAAGTGAATGTGATGCATACTTTCAAAGTTATGAATATTGTGTAAAAAACTGTATTCCTCTGCCTGTGATAATGAGATTACCCATTGTGTTCAGTAATCATATCACAGGCAGAGGGGAGGATTTTGTGTGGGAGTGTCTGTGTGTATTGTACGGATTGATTGGTTGTTCTGTAAAACCCTGTGGGCTGTACTATGTTTGTGGATTGGGAATAAAAGAGACTGTATGTGCCAGTACAGCCAGATTCTGCTTAACCCTCAAAACGAAGTGTCGTCTCGTTATTGAGGGAATTGGATTGTATGCTGACTGCCAGGAGTGTAACCCTTTTGCATGGTTTTCCTGTTCGGCTGTTTCCAGGATTCGTAGAGTTTGCAGTTCAGGAGATTGGTGCTTACAGTTGCTGCCTGTGCATCTGGAAAGGGGAATATCGCCTAAACGGTTTTTAACCTTGGGTGAGCGAAACGGTCCGTTACAGCATTCTTTACATTTAAAAAGAATATGATAATCAAAAACAAATGCAAGATGCTTAAATGAAAATAAAAACAAAAACAACATTTGAATATATAAAGTTGGATTAATGGTGAATGTTTTATAAATAAAACAAAAGAAAACTTAATTGATAAACTATTGTCAAGTCACCATTTTTTTAAAATCTCATTTCATTATTGGGACAACTTTTGACCATTTAGTTAAGAGCAAATGGCTATCCATGTGTGACTTCTTTAACCCCTTAAGGAGCAAACTTCTGGAATAAAAGGGAATCATGACATGTCACGTGTCCTTAAGGGGTTAAATAATATTACTTAAAACATCAGTACATGCCTATGCATAATAATGTCATATAATTTAATTATTACAACGCGCCAACAAATTCCACAGCACTGTACAATGGGTGGACTAACAGACACATATTTTTTACAGGTTAAACGCGTTAAGTGGACATTTTTCAAGTGGACATTTTTTAGAGTGATTTTATATACAACATTTTATTGTTTTCGTTGGTAAATAAATAGTATATTTTTATCCTTTCATCACTCTGGATTACCATTCCTTTACTTCCTGGTTACCATCACATTCCCTGGTGGGGATTATACCAACTATGCTACACCGACTAGAGCAAGTCTTGCTCTAGAACATGTGAGTACGCCATTTTATATATATTTTATCATTGTATTTACCTTATCAATACATATTGCACTATTTGGATTCTCTATGTCTCTCCATATATCATCTGCCTGAGACTGTCAAGACACCTACTGCTCCATATATATCCTGAGACGAGGATTGTTCCGTCTATGCGAAATAACAGCTGAGCTCTGAGTTAGTTCTGGTAAATGTGAGTGTGCATTCATTTAAGCACTCTTTCACATACCCACTATACCTACCTTATTGCACTATTATTCTCTATGTAATTTACTTTGAGGTCAACTGTATAGAGACCGTCATCATAAGATCTGTGTACGTATATTATTTATATAATACTGTCTAGGGCGTGGTTCCTTCCTCTTTTCTGTTCAGACACGTATTTGTAATCAGACAAGCTGGATGAACAGAAATAGAGGAATTGAGGGTCGTGCTCAAGGAGCTTACATGCTAGAGAGGTGGGGTATAGTGATACAAAAGTTATGGTTAGGGTAGAAAAGTAGGTTCCTATGATAGTATTCACTGACAGCTTAGTGTTTTGTTTTGATGACAGTTGCAGGAGAGGATTCAGGGAGAGAAAGCTGTTCACAGTTTAATTGATATGCTTTCCTGAAGAAGTTAAATATTTTTTTGAAGGAATAGAGACTGGGTGAAAGTCTAAGAGAGCGGAAGGGCGTTCCCTAGGTCTGTTGCAACCCTAGAGAAGTCTTTAAGGCGAGCATCAGAGATAGGAGTACGAACAGAGGTTAGACGTAGGTCTTCGGCAGAGCATAGGGGCCTAGATGAGACATATTTGTGTATTAGTGAGGATAAGTAGGTCGGAGCAGCATTGTGTGTTAAAGGAGTCACCTAAATTACTTTAGCTAAATAAAGCAGTTTTAGTGTATAGATCATTCCCCTGACAATTTCACTGCTCAATTCACTGTCATTTAGGAGTGAAATCACGTTGTTTCTGTTTATGCAGCCCTAGCCACACCTCCCTTGGCTATGATTGACAGAGCCTGCATGAAAAAAAAACTGGTTTCACTTTCAAACAGATGTAATTTACCTTAAATAATTGTATCTCAATCTCTAAATTGAACTTTAATTACATACAGAAGGCTCTTGCAGGGTCTAGCAAGCTATTAACATAGCAGGGGATAAGAAAATCTTTATTAAACAGAACTTGCAATAAAGAAAGCCTAAATAGGGCTCTCTTTACAGGAAGTGTTTATGGAAGGCTGTGCAAGTCACATGCAGGGAGGTATGACTAGGGTTCATAAACAAAGGGATTTAACTCCTGAATGGCAGAGGATTGAGCAGTGAGGCTGCATGGGGCATGTTCTATACACCAAAACTGCTTCATTAAGCTAAAGTTGTTCAGGTGACTATAGTGTCTGTAACGGACCGTTTCACACACACAAGGATAAAACCCAGTTTAGGCGATAATCCCCTTTACAGATGCACAGGCAGCTACTGCAAACACCATTCTCCCGACTGGAGACACACGAACACTGAATCCGAGAAACCTTTTAAATTCTCCCAAGCATATGAATGCTGTAGACCATTGAATAGGAACCATACGAATAGGCTTGTACTCCTAGCAGTCAACTGGAACAGCATGCAATAAATCCTTCCCCCCAATAATGAGACGACACATCACTTTGAGGGTAAAACAGGAACTCTGGACTGGCTCATCCAGCCTGGCTTTTATTTCCAACTCACACATACAGGCCACACCCAGGGGGAGGCATAAAAGAACCAATGACATAGATGTTACCTCCCACACATCCCCTCCCCTTAGTGTGACACATAATCCCATTATGCATACAGTTTAAAATATACTTTTACACAACTTTCCTAACTCTAAAACCATACATCACATTCACATAAAAATACATATCCACAATCAATCCATTCAGGGGAACAACATATTAAAAAATGGCATGGATCAGATCAGGGGTTCAAAAGTTAGTAAAGTATCTTTTAAACCCCCTAGCTTCCCAGCTCAGACTGTTTTTTACAGAGCCTTCTCTGTGCTGGAGAAGTAATCTAATTATCTCCAGCACATAGACAGACTCCATTAACCACATGGTTACAGAAAGACATAAAACACTTTAAAATACAGAAAGTTACTTTTTAACCATAACACACAGACATTTCACATATCCCCAGATAGCTGGGATCTGCGCGCACAAAACTACCGAATAGCGCGCAGATCCTACTCACACAGTACAATTGCCATGGAGCTAAAGTCTTTCCCATAGTCTTTCATTATATGAATAGGCTCCATGGTATAGCTATCTGGGGTATCACATTCCCATAAAGTCTGGTCCATAGTCCAAAGGCAAGAGGCGGGCAATCAGCCCCCTCCAAGGACACGTGGCGAGGTCGGTTTTGCCACACTTCTCCCCTTTACCCCCCAGACTAACAGGGTACTTGACCTCCTGCCGGTCAGTGCCCTTGTTAGTCCAGCAGCCCACCCACAAGACAGAAACAGCAGTACAGCCCACCCACAATAAACCATTACTACACCTGGGTAAGGGAGAATCTTGTCCATGTCCAGGTGCCTTACCACGGCTGTGTGGGGGACTGGTAGGCTGCCTTGGTGGGTTGCTGAGGGTGCAGAGACCAGCGGTACTCTGTCCTGGTGCCAGCACTACCCCGGGAGTAGCCTGGTTGGAGCCTGGTTGCTGGAGATTGACTGTCTCCACTTTGGATATATCGCTCTGTGGCTGTGGGATAGGACCGACCGTCCCTACCCCTGGTGCTGTAAGTGCAGATACTACGGTCCCATCTGCACAGTTGTGGGGCTTAACATCTCCCCTTGGTGGGTTAGGCTGCCGCTGGAGAGAGGGTGTAACAAGCTCCTCTCTCTGGACGGTAAACTGCCGCTGGGGAGAGAGGCTAGCAGGCTCCTCTCCCTGCCATTCTCTCTGCTGGTGGAAAGGGAGACCAGCTGTCTCCCCTTTCCTTCTCTTGTCCTGCTGCTGGGGTGCGAGACTGACTGTCTCTGCTCCCTGCAGGACACACTGCCACTGGGGAGGATGGACGACACCATCAGCTCCCTGGGGTACACACGGCCGCTGGGGAGGAAGGACGGCACCTTCTGCTCCCTGGGACACCCACGGCCGCTGGGGAGGGAGGACGCTGCTCTCCTCTCCCTTCACTTCACACTGCCTTCCTGGCACATCACTTTGCTGCTGGGGGGCAGGAACAACAGCCTCTGCCCCCTGTAACTCAGCCTGCCGTTGGGGAGGGAGGACGACACCATCCGCTCCCTGGGTTACACACTGCCGCTGGGGAGGATGGATGACACCATCAGCTCCCTGGGGTACACACTGCCGCTGGGAGGAAGGACTGCACCTTCTGCTCCCTGGGGCACACACTGCCGCTGGGGAGGATGGACGACACCATCAGCTCCCTGGGGTACACACTGCCGCTGGGGAGGAAGGACTGCACCTTCTGCTCCCTGGGACACACACTGCCGCTGGGGATCTGGGCCGACTGCCCAGCATCCCTGTAGGGCCGGTAGAGAGATCTCGGTCCCATCTCCCCCGGCCATCTGTGGGTCTCTCCAGGGCCAGTCCATGAGGTCCCCCACTTCTGCAGCTGGTAGTGAAGCAGGAGGTACCTCGGCCCCGTTTTCCCAGCTGTAGGCTAGCAGGTCTGGGTCTGCCACCCAGTTTTCCCGGTCTGCGTCCCTGCTCTGCGGCTGGCCGGAATTTAATAGTTCTACATAGTCCATCTCCAGCCCTTGTTCCATGGCAGCGAAACGGCGGAGGTCTTGTCCCAGTCCAATAGATCTCGGGCCCTGTAACATCTCACTCCGGTAATGCACGATAGCCCAGTACCGTGACTCTGCTGGACTGCCGAAGTCGACGTCTTCTGTTAGGGCCTTCCACAACAGGCCAGGGCTAGTGTAGTGATCCCCCTCCGGCTGGATGCCCTCTGCCCTCCACGTCTCTGGCTGGACAGTGCACCACCACAGTGCCCGGTATGAGACATCCAGGCTCAGTTCCCTTTCCACGAGGTACTCAAGTTCTCTTACCCGCTCCCCTCCGGGTTGGTCCCCCAGAAGCAGCATCCGCCAGGCCATTTGTTCCTCCAACTGGTATACGTCACCAGGAAAGCGCTGCTGCCGTTGATACTGGACTTCTTCCAGGGCATCATACCATAATTCTATCCGGGCATTATCTCTCCATTCTAATTCACTCTCTTCCTCAGGTGTGTGTGTTGCCCAGGTGTGCGTGTTGCCCATTTTCCCAAAATCCTTCGTAGATAGGGTCGCTGTACGGGTACTGGCGTTGCCCTCACTTTGTACTCCAGGAATGGTGTTGTCTGTAGCTGTCCCTCTGGTTGTAGGAACGATCCCACCGCTGCCACCAATTGTAACGGACCGTTTCACACACACAAGGATAAAACCCAGTTTAGGCGATAATCCCCTTTACAGATGCACAGGCAGCTACTGCAAACACCATTCTCCCGACTGGAGACACATGAACACTGAATCCGAGAAACCTTTTAAATTCTCCCAAGCATATGAATGCTGTATACCATTGAATAGGAACCATACGAATAGGCTTGTACTCCTAGCAGTCAACTGGAACAGCATGCAATAAATCCTTCCCCCCAATAATGAGACGACACATCACTTTGAGGGTAAAACAGGAACTCTGGACTGGCTCATCTAGCCTGGCTTTTATTTCCAACTCACACATACAGGCCACACCCAGGGGGAGGCATAAAAGAACCAATGACATAGATGTTACCTCCCACACATCCCCTCCCCTTAGTGTGACACATAATCCCATTATGCATACAGTTTAAAATATACTTTTACACAACTTTCCTAACTCTAAAACCATACATCACATTCACATAAAAATACATATCCACAATCAATCCATTCAGGGGAACAACATATTAAAAAATGGCATGGATCAGACCAGGGGTTCAAAAGTTAGTAAAGTATATTTTAAACCCCCTAGCTTCCCAGCTCAGACTGTTTTTTACAGAGCCTTCTCTGTGCTGGAGAAGTAATCGAATTATCTCCAGCACATAGACAGACTCCATTAACCACATGGTTACAGAAAGACATAAAACACTTTAAAATACAGAAAGTTACTTTTTAACCATAACACACAGACATTTCACATATCCCCAGATAGCTGGGATCTGCGCGCACAAAACTACCGAATAGCGCGCAGATCCTACTCACACAGTACAATTGCCATGGAGCTAAAGTCTTTCCCATAGTCTTTCATTATATGAATAGGCTCCATGGTATAGCTATCTGGGGTATCACATTCCCATAAAGTCTGGTCCATAGTCCAAAGGCAAGAGGCGGGCAATCAGCCCCCTCCAAGGACACGTGGCGAGGTCGGTTTCGCCACAGTGTCCCTTTAAGTTCTCGAAGCATCAATAAGACAGTTTCTTGGAAACCTGGAGATTGATATATCTTAGCCTTTCATTATACCTCACCCTTAACTTATTCAAACCTAAAATTACTGTTGTGAATAATAATTGAAAAAAACAAAATGTTTAGTAGACATCTTCTAATTGGTAATGTGTATTTAATAACATGGAGACTAATAAAGTTTATAAAACAAGGAACAATTTAAAAAAAATCTACATAATTACTATGTGTGCTTGATAAACATGGCTTCTACCAAAGAGAATCCACACTAGAACCATGAAGAAAGTTATGCAAATATTTAATGAACCAACAATTGGTTAAATATGCATATAGCAAAAAAATTGATAATATACAGGCATCAAAAATAAAACAGTAACAATTTACCAAAGTACTCACTAGCCTAACCTGGCAGAAACACGAGTCATCAACATTTCGGCACCAACTGGCTCCCTTTTTCAACGGTACCCTTGATAAAGGCAACCAGTTGGTGCCGAAATGTTGGGGGTAGTTGGTGACTTATACACAGAGATATCAGTCACATCTGCTGTATACAGTGACACTATGCCTGCACACCAGCGCATAAATTAAGATTATATAAGTTAAATAAATTGAGGCAGCCAGTTGGTGCCGAAACGTTGGGGGTATTGGGGACTCTTGTTTCTGCCAGGTTAGGCTAGTGAGTACTCTGGTAAATTGTTACTGTTTTATTTGTCATGCCTGTATATTGTCACTCTGTAATTTTTTTGCTATATGCATATTTAACCAATTGATGGTTCATTAAATATTTGCATAACTTTCTTCATGGTTCTAGTGTGCATTCTCTTTTTGGTAGTATTTATGTTTATTTGGTACTTGAGGGAGTACCTGTGAGTAATAGCACCTATAACAATACTTTTTCTATTGTTATATATTCTCTCCATACGGTGTTATTGTATGATAAACATGTCTTGAAATGTCATAAATGTAGGTATAAGGTATATCAAGGAATTAATTCATAACAAACACTGTAATGAGGTAATTTATTTTGTGTTTGTTTGTTTTTTTCCGGACTTTGAATCATAACATTCTAAAGTGAGAATTGTCAGTAATTAAAAGTTGTAGTCCAAAACAGCCATACTGAAAATATTATCCATGCCAGCTACGCTTTTAGTTTGGCTATTTTGGTACAAAATCGCTCTTTTTCTTTGAATTCCCTTAAAAGTCATTTAGTAATAATCCTATCAGTGATCCTTCCACACAGTTCCCTCAACTAAACTTCTCACAAGATTCTTCTCACAAGATATCAGCAAATGCATCACACACAATCTGAAATGTAACAAATAAACTGCACTCAATCTTCCAGCCTTAGAACAAGGGTGCAACCAGATCTGGGTTCAGCACCAAATCCCAAATGTAATACTTCAAAAGAAAGGCTAAGTGCACTCCAAAGGTTCAATTCCAGGCAATTTATTGTCACCAGAATGTGCAAAATAACGTTTCGACCAGTGTGGTCTTTATCAAGCTGATAAAGATGACCCAAAATCTAGGCATCCGGAGCACTACAGCTTAATGTAGTGGTTCTGGGGCAAATAGACTGTCTGTGCAGTCCGACCAGTGTAAATGCTGCCTTGTTTGAGAAAAGGGAGCATTTACACTGCTGCCAAACGCCATCTCTCTCAGAAAACCACGCAAGGGACCTCCTCGGTTCGGGATTACATGTTTGTATTTCTATCCCCTATTTTGTATTTCTAATGCTAAAACGTTCCTTTAAATATTAGTATGTGTCTACGGATAATAATATAATATAAATTAATAAAATATGATATATGATCTAACAAGATTTTTGCTTCTACTAAAAAGTAATGCTTTGTATTTTTACTCTGAGCTCAAAGCCTATCAGAATATTTACATTCAATAATTATTTATGTCATTTTATTTAATATTGCCAATGCTCTTTATTTAATGTTGCCAATACGTATTAAGAATACATAAAATTTCCCCAGCTCTTGCAATTATAACTCCCATTGCCGAGTTTTTGTTTGATTAAGTATGTATTTCAGTAACCTTTCATGCATTGCTAATTACTTCAGATAATAGACACATTTAATATTCATGAATGATTTATATATTTTTTTTTTTTATCATTTATAATATGCTAGCATTATATTTAAAAGAATCCCCTGTCTGACTATAATAGGTGAGGGAATTTAAGAACAAACAAAGAGATATAAATTGAATGTCGGTTACGATGTGTTTATTTTTTCTTAACAGCTGTAACTCAATATAATGAATCCACTGAGACTTTCTCCGATCTCCATCAATTAAAATTCCCTAAATTCCCTATGTAACATGCACACAGGGTGTCCTCTGGATAGTCCTCTATTGCGCAATACTGGTATAACTTGCATATATGCCTTAATTTGTCACTAAGAGACTTATTAAATTAGATTAGATGTCGTGGACTAAATCAGGCGACACAATGGAAAAGTAACATTTACATCATTATGCCTCAATTAACCATGCAATATACACATACTGAACTTATTTTGACAACATTCTTAAGAGATGCTCTTTGATCAAACTATAGCTAGTAGATGAAATTTAAAGGGATAGCTGTTACACCAATAAAACATTGAAATTCACCTATTATGTGTCTTAACCTTCTCAATATATTCTTAGAAATATTGCATGCAGATTTCGTTATGGAAGTTACATTCAATTTTATTTCTAATATATTAATATATATACATATATATATATATATATTTTTTTTTTTTTCTTTTTTTTTTTTTTTCTATTTTATCCCCTCCACTTACAATGTTCATTGACAGATAAAGTAACTAAGAGGGAGTCAAGATGGAGGTGTTAATTCCAGGATACATATCAATATATTGTGCATTCAATATATTTAGATCCTTCCATTTTTTTATTTTATGTTGCAGCCTTATGCTACAATTGTTAACTGTTATTTCTTTTGTTCTGTTCCTTTTTGTTATCTATTTTTTCCCCTTCAATCTACTCTCACTACTCCATAATGACAAAGCAAACACCAAAATCTTATAGATCATTGCAAATATATTAAACATAATTAGCTGAAATGTCACATTGACATAAGTATTCAGACCCTTAACTCAGTACTAAGTTGCAGCATCTTAGGCAGCGATTACAGTCAAAAGTCTTTTTGGGTAAGAAACAACAAGCTTTGCACACCTGGATTTAGGTAGTTTGTGCCATTTAACTTTGCAAATCTTGTCAAGCTCTGTCAGGCTGGTAAGGGACCATTGATGGCAGCCATATTCAGGTCTCTACAGTTTGATGGGTTCAAGATTAACTTCTGGCTGTACCATTCTTGGACATTTTTTGTTTTGTCTTGGCAGTGTGCTTAGTAATTGTCCTATTGGAAAGTGAACCTTTAGCCCAGTCTGAGGTCCTAAGCGCTCTGGACCAGGTTTTGATTAAGGATATCTATGCATTTTGCTGTGTTCAACGCAAACCCGCAACCTGATCAGTCTAACAGTCCCTGACACTAAAATACTCGAAGCATGATGCTACTGCCACCATTGGGAGTATATTGCACAGGTAATCAGTGGTGCCTGGTTTTCTTCATGCATGACTATCTAAACTGAGGCCAAAGTGTTCAGTGTCCGTTTCATCAGACCAGAGAATCTTGTTTCTCACAGTTCGAGAGTCCATTTGGTGCTGATTTGCAAATTCAAAGCAGGCTTGTATGTGGCTTCAATCTGGCCAGTTTGCCAGAAAGGTTGTGGTGCTGTAGTGATGGTTGTCTTTTCACAATTTTCTTCCATCTCCACACATGATCCCTGGAGCTCACCCAGAATGACCATAGGGTTCTTCATCACTATTAAAGGGACACTGTAGGCAATAGAACCATTTAATTGAAGTGTTTATAGTGCTTGTAGTCCCCTAGTGATGTCCTTCCATTAAATGTTAAACCATTTTCAAGCAGTTTAATATTGAATGAGGATCCTTGGCTACTGGAGATATTGCAAAGGTGTAGATTCATACCAGCAATGGCCACTGTGATTGTCTGAAAGCTACTTTCTACACCTTTTCAGAAATATGTAAAGAACTCACTCAAAAGACTCACTCAATGATCTGCTAAGCTCCCCCTTGCTTATCTTACCCCCCTGTGCATTTGTATCACCCAGTACTCCTTGTTCTCTGCCCAGGAGACGTTCCCAGAGAGTACCCAATAGCCTAGGAAGGCGCTTTTTGGAGAGAGGTTGTTACCCCTCAGGACAGACAATTGCTCTCTATAACCATTAGGGAACTCTCTCGCTATGAGGAGATATAGCTCCCGGTAAATCACAGACGAATGACCCGAACTGCATGGAACTCTTTCCGGCCAGACCTGTTACAGTAGTCGGTCAAAACGTTGATACAGTGGTGTTTGGACAATACCCCATGGATCCGATCAGATCTTTTGGAGGTTATGTAACATGTGGGGGTACATTGTGGTTTAATGCATGTTTTAGGGCTATTTTCTGATGTGACCTCTGTATCCGGGAGATAATTGGTTTAAATGAGGGCTAACTAATTTATCTCCCAGACATAGAGGCGCCTGGGTGGGCTTGGATCTGTGAGAGAGCTACAACTGAGGTACCACTCTCTGTACAGGCACCCCGTTACATTTGTATTCTACTTTTAGCAGACAGTACCTTAAAACTGAAAATTGTACATCAGGACTAATATCCCGATTATAAATACATTCTGTGAGTTTCCTTGTATTTGGCAATACAGTTACATATTCAGAGTTTGGTAAATTATTCTGCTTATTCTGGCTAGTGACATTGATCCATTTATTTAAGGGGATACAAAGGGGAATTCAATCTTCCGTGGTGCTTAGATGGCACTCCGACTCCTATAATGGGGGAGACTAATGCACACGCACGCTGAGGGATGCAAGCTCATTAGACCATCTCTATATAAAAGCATTGCTTCAGTGTTTTTCCTATAGGGATTTTACTGACACTGGATGTCCTCACGCAGAGAGTGAGGACTTCCAGCATCAATTAGGCAATCACCAGTAGGTGTGTCTAGTGGCTGTCTAATAGACACTCTCGAGAGGCAGGCTTAGTCTTGCAATGTAAACATTGCAGTTTCTCAAAAACTGCAATGATTTACATTGCAGGACTAAGGGGGACAGGGAGAGTGCATCCAGACCATTTCTATGAGCTGAAGTGGTCTGAGTGCATATAGTGTCCAATTAAGCACTTTATTGCCCTTTATTCACTTTATTTCCCTTAAAGCAATTTAGAAACTGTGCTCTATGGTCATTCTATACAGGTGATACTCATAAAATTAGAATATCATGCAAAAGTTCATTTATTTCAGTATTGCAACGTAAAAGGGGAAACTAATATATGAGATAGACGCATTACATGCAAAGCAAAATAGTTCAGGCCGTAATTTTTCATAAGTGCGATGATTATGGCTTACAGCTCATGAAAACCCCAAATCCAAAATCTCAGTAAATTAGAATATTGTGAAAAGGTGCAATATTCTAGGCTCACAGTGTCCCACTCTAATCAGCTAAGTAAGCCATAACACCTGCAAAGGGTTTCTAAGCCTTTAAATGGTCTCTCAGTCTGGTTTAGTAAGAATCACAATCATGGGAAAGATTGCTGACCTGACAGTTATGCAGAAAACCATCATTGACACCCTCCATAAGGAAGGAAAGCCTCAAAAGGTAATTGCGAAGGAAGTTGGATGTTCCCAAAGTGCTGTATCAAAGCACATTAATAGAAAGTTATGTGGAAGAAAAAGGTGCACAAGCAGTAGGGATAACCACAGCCTGGAGAGGATTGTCAGGAAAAGGCCATTCAAAAGTGTTGGGGACTTTTACAAGGAGTGGACAAGAGCCACCACATACAGATGGATCCTGGACATGGGCTTCAGATGTCGTATTCCTCTTGTCAAGCCGCTCCTGAACAACAAGCAACGTCAGAAGCATCTTACCTGGGCTAAAGAAAAACAGACCTGGTCTGTTGCTCAGTGGTCCAAAGTCCTCTTTTCTGATGAGAGCAACTTTTGCATCTCATTTGGAAACCAAGGACCCAGAGTCTGGAGGAAGAATGGAGAGGCACACACTGCAAGATGCTTGAAGTCTAGTGTGAAGTTTGCACAGTCGGTGTTGATTTGGGGAGCTATGTCATCTGCTGGTGTTGGTCCACTGTGCTTCATTAAGTCCAGGGTCAACGCAGCCATCTACCAGGAGATTTTGGAGCACTTCATACTTCCTTCCGCAGACAAGCTTTATGGGGTTGCTGACTTCATTTTCCAGCAGGACTTGGCACTTGCCCACACTGCCAAAAGCACCAAAGCCTGGTTCAATGAACGTGGGATAACTGTGCTTGATTGGCCAACAAACTCGCCTCATCTGAACCCCATAGAGAATCTATGGGGCATTGCCAAGAGAAATATGAGAGACATGAGACCGAACAATGCAGAAGAGCTGTAGGCCGCTATTGAAGCATCCTGGTCTTCCATAACACCTCAGCAGTGCCACAGGCTGATAGCTTCCATGCCACACTGCATTGAGGCAGTAATTGCTGCAAAAGGGGCCCAAACCAAGTACTGAGTCCATATGTATGCTTATACTTTTCAGAGGTCCGATATTGTTCTATGTACACTCCTTGTTTTATTGATTGCATGTAATATTCTAATTTACTGAGATTGTGGATTTAGGGTTTTCATGAGCTATAAGCCATGATCATCGCACTTACGACAAATCACAAGCAAGAACTATCTTGCTTTGCATGTAATGCATCTATCTCTTCTATTAGTGTCCCCTTTTATGTTGCATTACTGAAATAAATGAACTTTTGCACGATATTCAAATTTTTGGAGTATCACCTGTATACCCGTTTGTCATGCTTGGAATGGTTAAACTTGATGGACTTTGTATCTTTTTACAACCTTACTATATATCTTTAATAGCATATTTATTGTACAATTATCTTTGCAGAAAGCTATTTTATTGAAGACTCTTATCACGTAACAATCCATCGACTTCACACCATGAATTATTTTCAAATAAAGATATAGAATCTTCCCATCGATCCACATTTTCATGCAATTCATACTTTTTTTGGCTAATGTTTAATTGGATGCAAGATTGGTTTTAACTAGAATTTGCACATTTAGAGATAATCTACGATGAGCTCCCAAATAGGTTTTCTACTATAGTTACATTTGTAATTTCACTGAATTTTGCAAGTCGGTGAGACATTCAGAGTTTAGTTAATGACTGTCAATGGGTCTACATACCAAGAAACATTCAACTTGATGAACTTTGCCTCCACTTTATTCATCCCAACAAGGTCCTGTATGTAATTTTTTTTTTTTTTTTACATTCTTTATTTTCGAAGTGCGCATAGTTACAACAGTTGCTTAGGAGGTACCCCAAAGGCAGTCCTCTACATGTTAGGCACAGTTTCAACAGGGGTAGACATAAGATCTTGCACACAATTTTTTTTTTTTAGTTAAGGATATGAACGGTAATGATATACATTGCTTAGTAAGTTTGAAAACCTAACATATAAAAACATCGCTTTAGATTCTACGTAGTAGGTTAATATGCTGTGTCAGATGCTAGGCAGAAACATTAGACAGACAGTTTACACATTAAACACTCTAGTTTAAGACTATACTGCTAGGTCTGGTCTGAAAAAGCAAGTGTCAGGGGACCGGGTTAAAGACACTGTTAAGAAAATACTTGCTGGAACGTGTTAGTTTATAGGTCCGTCATTTCGACCGCTGGTACCGCTGACAGTCCACTGGGCACACTGTCCTGTTATAGTAAGTATGCTGAGGTTTTGCGGCTTGAGGAGGTCTCGTGGGCTTTTCCTTGTGGTTTGGGGCTGGTGGCGGAACGTTGAGGTTCGGAGTCTCGTGGTAGCGGTGGGTAGAACGCCGATCCTCGGCTTGTTATCTCTGCCGCCAGTGCAGCTTTCACCTGTGGTGTTGGCAGGTTAGTGCGGTATGATTGTTGGCCCATGGGGGGTCTCTCAGGCCGTTTCCCTCTGCCCGCTCGGTGTGCCTTGCCTGGCTCCACTGTTTGCTCTGCCCAGTTGAGTTGTTGGGCCCAAAGGGTGTCGGAAACGATTCCCAGGGCGTCTGGTGTACGGGTCTTCGGGCCTGCTGAGGCCGGTTGCGGCAACGACGGACCTCGTGCTGTAGAGCCTGGTGCGGTCGCCATCTTGATTTCTTTTCCCGCATGTTGTGGAGGTGTTGCAGGGCTCGCAGGTTGTCCCCCGGGACCGGGATATCCCCCCCGGTCCAAAGAGGGGGGGGTTGAGGTGGTTCGTGGGTGCCCCCTTGTCTGCCAGAGAACCGGGAGAGCGTCCGTCTCTCCTCGGCTCCCGCCCGCACAGGCCGCCAGCCTCGCTTAGGTCCGCTTTGCCCCGGAGAGCCCATTAACGGGTGTCCCCGTGTGCCATGCAGTCTCCTCGTTCCGAGTCTCGTGTGCAGCAGTCCCTGTGGTCGGGCGGTCGGGCAATGAACCCCGAATCTAGGCCTTGGACTCGGGAGCCCTCCACATGTGCGTCCGTTCTCTGTGAGAGTCAGGCTCTGCCCCCCTGTATGTAACTTTAATAACCTTTTCATGGCATAATCGACTTTTTAAAAAGCTATTTTATGAGTACCAGTATTTACTTAACATGTTGCAACAATACACTACTTCCTGGTGATTTCATTACTGTACTACAGTGCCACACCTTTGGTGCTAGTGAGTTATTTATTTTCCAAGGTAATATATTTGCATTTGATATTAGTATTCTTCAGCCCAGGTGCAGCTGATCACACAAAAGAAGCAAGGTAACATCGGGGCATCTACTTATTTGTTGCTTTTTCTTTCATCATTCTTTGCTATATTGAACACTTCAATTTTCCATGTGTTAAATGTCCCCTTAGATTGTGTGCATGTATGCCTTTATTAAAGTGACATAAGCAGCTAGAAGGCTACGTTACGTAAACAGAGCATTTTTTTCTTTTTTGCATACATCAGCGCTGGACTGAGTAAAGTGACAGAAGGGAGGGGGGTGGAGAGTGAGGGAGGGGGAAGCTATAGTGCCAGGAAAACAACTTTGTTTTCCTGGCACTATAGTTTCCCTTTAAAGTGTCCATCGTTGTCCATTTGAAATGTTGGGTGGTATGTCATTTACTGAAGTGTAAAAGTTGATATTGAAATTAAGTCAAAGTGAATTTAAAATGTAAGCACAGAGTAGTCAAATTGAAATCTGTGTTGATACATTAAAGGGACACTCCATTGTAAACAAAATAAAAAAACAATATTTAGTAGATATACTCCCAAAGAATACATGCAAGCATTTAATTATGTGGGAAAATAGGAAAGAAACAAACAGAATATATCATTAGTCCCACTAAGGGGCGGATCCAGAACCTAATCTCGGGAGGGGCACTGATAGATTATTTAAAGTAACAATCCAGGCACAATAACCACTACAGCTCTATGTAGTGGCAATGCTGTCAGGAGTGCCGTGGTGCCCCCCCCCCCCAGAATAAGTAGTCAGACCGTTTTAGAACAGTCTGATAGCTTGCTTGGTGTCTGCCGCGATAGAGGCTGTAGTAGGGTTTAGAGACAGTAGTGTGTAAGAGGTGCAATCTGTGTGCATGTGAGGAGTGAAGTGTGAGGCGTGCAGTGTATGTGAGGGGTGTAGTTTGTGTTTGAGGGGAGCAGTGTGTGTGGGAGGTGCCGTGTGTGTGTGTGATGGGTGCAGTTTGTGTGTGAGGGGTGCAGTGTGTGTGTGAGGGGTGTAGTGTGTGTGTGAGGGGTGCAGTTTGGGCAAGAGGGGTGCAGTGTGTATGTGAGGGTTGCAGTTTGTGTTTGAGGGGAGCAGTGTGTGTGGGAGGTGCAGTGTGTGTAATGGGTGCAGTTTGTGTGTGAGGGGTACAGTTTGGGCAAGAGGGGTGCAGTGTGTGTGTAAGAGGTTCAGTGAGTGTTTGAGGGGTACAATGTGTGGGGCGGGAAATGTGTGAGTATGTGTGAATGTGAAGGTTATTGTGTGTGGGCATAGAGGGGCAGATTAATAAATATATATACTTTTTTTTATTTAAAATAAATAGTCAGATGTATGAGTGGAGACACCTTTCCTGTCATAAATCTGTGTGAAGTATCCCTCTCAAGTGGCTTCAATCCCAGAGCTGAGAGCTATATCAGATAGTCTGCAGTATATATATTTTATTGTCAATTTCAGATTTTATATTTGAAGATATTGTATCTACTGCAGTCTTTACGTTATTTGGTATTATTTCAAATGTAAAAAAACAGTTTGCAAATCTAGAGATCTCTTTGTGACAAACTGCCATTTGCCACTGGGCATTGGAGAGGACTGATTGCTAGCCTCCTGCCCTGCGACTATGGCCCTGGGATGTATTGCCCTTTTAGAACTGTATTTGGGCATTATGGACTTATGTTATGCTGTTTCAGGCCCTTTAACTGTTTTGTACAAAGGATTGGTACTTCGATATGGCACTTCGGATACAGCCGAAGTGCCGAAGTAGTCGAAGTGGCCGCCATTAGACAGTCGAACACGTGGCGGCGGCCATTTTAATCCAGTCGAACGCGGTGACCTGTACCTTCCCCTACCCTTCGACACTGCGGCTGGAGACTAAGACCCGTTCGAAGATTCGAACACACGTTCGAACGGGACTTTGTCATTTTGGGGGTAAAATAGACCTCCAGTAGACAATTTAACACTACGGAAACGCAACCCCGGTTTCACTTCGACACTTCGACAGAAGTCGAAGTGCGTTCGACTATTCGAACGCCGCCTTCGGATGGGACTTTGTCAATTTTCAAGGCAGAAATAGACCGACCACACAGCCTGAATCTGTGGAACTGTTTTGGGCATGCAGGTGTGCGGTCGGTCCAAAGAGACTTTTTCAATATCTCTGGAACCACTGAACCGATTCATACGAATTTTTGATATGTTTGTCCCCAAGTTGTGTGGTTCATAAAAATATAAGTTTTATTCATGTGTGATACAAAATCAGAAAGTTATAAAAATGTATAAAAATGTATAAGTTTTAGCTTGGAGATAATTGAGGAGATACAGTAAGAAACTCAATTATCTCCCAAGCAAAGGGGAGGGAATATGTGGGATGTAACCGTTGTCTGGTTGGTGAATGCCTAATTGCCTGTGGGCGTCTCCCTTGCAGGGGAGCACAGCATAAAAGCAGAGTACCTGTCATTAAACATCAGAGTTCTTCTTCACCCTCAATCTAGAGTCCTGTCTCTTATTGGGGGAATTGCTATGCTCTGCATGCTCCCTTGGATAATCACTTCTAAGCTCTTCTAAGAGCTTGCTCCTGCTTCATTCTCTTGGAAGAGAGGTTTACCCACTGGAACCTGGAGACTTGTCATAGGTCCAGGGTGGGTAGGAGATGGCAAGACCCCAACCAAGCAGTAGCGGTTCATGGGGTCTGCGGTGGTTGTGGTGTCTGCTGAGCGCTTGGAGCCCTTTGTAAGCGCTAGGAGCATCCTTCAACGGAGGTACCCAGTCGGGGTGCCAGGTGATCCGTTACACTCTTGTCTTCAGTCTTTGCAAGCCCTCCCCCTCTAACCCAGCCCTTCGGTGGCTGTCCATTCACAGACTTCCCAATACAGGCTAATGATAAGTCTTTGCAAGGCAGGTGCTCTGGACAATAGCGGAATTAGACTTTCTTCAGCTGCATTCAGCAGTTCTGGAGCATTTTTGGAGGTATTTTTGGCTAGTTAGCTCGAATGCTGTTTAATTGGCTGGCTAGTTAGCTTGAATGCTGTTTAATTGGCTGTAACATCAAAAAGGCAATAAGAAATGGCTAATGATAAATGTTTCCATAACTTAGACCACATTTCTAAAAATAGTTAAAAACATTAAAATGCATTTGAAAAATATAATAAAAAATGCACCTTTGCTCAAAACCATTTCTGTGGCTAGCTGGCTTGCTGGTTGTCTGACTGTCTGGCTTGTCAGGTGGCTGGTTTACAAGCTTGCATGAAGCCTGGCTTACGAGCTGACTAGCTTACCTGCTTAAAAGGATGGTTGGTGGGCAGTTGTTGGGTTCTTGCTACAGAGCTGCTCTCCTAGTCAGATCACTTAATTCTGTCTAGGCTGCGAATGGAGTGATTAGTGCAAATAAAGTAATTGGAAGATGACACAGTTATATTTTTGAATTATTTCAGTTTGGCTACTTTGACCTTTAATTTGAAACTCATTTTGAATTCACTATGAATTACTACTGACAATAACCCTGTCAGTATCCACCTACCATATGCCAAATTGAGTTGAGGCTTCAGAGCAGTAGCTCCCCTCAGGGCCGCCATCAGGGCATGACAACCATAACGGTTGTCATGGGCCCGGCGGTCCTGGGGGCCCTGGACTGCTCAGGGAGTCCCTTGCCCCACATTCCATTTGTGCACATATAAATAGCGATTATCGCTATCTATATGTTCACCTCGGGCCCCGGCTACCTGTAAAATGCAGACGGGGACCAGCCAGCACATCTTAACTCTCCAGCTGCTCCTGCCTGTAAGTCTTGCGAGCTCCGCGGCCAGCAGAGCGTTGTCACAGTTACCATGGCAACGCTCCACGCGTCAAACAGGCACAGTGTAATGCTTACATGTATTTAAATGGAGCACAACTGCAGATCTCTTGAGACTCAGATTGATGACTAGGATACTAGAGGATAATACAGGAACTGTATCTTTAATTACGTATATTACAGGCACTGTATCCTTAATTACTTCGCTGTTTGTTTAAATGGAGTAAGCAGCTTCTGGCATACATGCAGTATAGTACATAGGAGTTTGCAAGTTCATGGAAACGGAGCAAAATAAGAAAATTAAGTTGTAGCAGGAGTGATTAGTTTTGGAGTTCGAGGTAAGCAGGCTTGAGAGCAGGCTGTAGCAGGAATGCTTAGCGGACTTGAGAGCAGGCTGTAGCAGTAAGGATTAGCAGGCTTGAGAGCAGGTAATCTCCTATTACGGATATAGCAATTGACTTAGCTTTCAATGGTGAAAGATCAGGTTTCCCGAAGTTCTCCTCCGGGGAGGGAAGTTGTCAACCAGGATGAGGAAGGTCCAGTTACTAGCCGTGGTCGAGGAGAGGAGAAGGAGGTTCGATAGATTTCCAGTCCAGGCTCGGTTCACAAGTGAAGGTTGGAGAAATCTTTTAGCCGGTTTGATTACGCGGTAACGCTTTTCAATAATCCAGCGTCTTGTATCTGGCGCGGTCGCATTATGTAGCGTAGGGAGACCGGGTCAGAGAAGGGGGTGTGGCTAAGCTCCGTCAACCCGGAAGAGAGAAAGTAATACCGGTAGTTAAGACATGACACACAGCTCGCGAGACTTACAGGCAGGAGCTGCTGGAGTGTTAAGATGTGCTGGCTGGTCCCCGTCTGCATTCTACAGCGGCTGGCTCCCTCCACCAGACCACCGGACCACCAGGGATGCAATCTCCCCCCTCCCTGGCCAGGTAAGAAGCAGGGAGGGGGGAATAAAATGTAAATGCCACCAAAAAGGCTCCCCTCCCACCCCCCAACCCCCTATGCAGCCCCCTATTTTACATACACTAAAACCACAACACACACACTGCATGCACACACTAAAACCACAACACACACACTGCATTCACCATACACACACTAAAACCATAACACACACACTAAAATTACAATACAAACATACACTACATTCACTATACACACACTAAAACCACAACACACACTCTGCATTCACCATACGCACACTAAAACCACAACACACTCTACATTCACCATACACACACTAAAACCACAACAAAAACACACACTGCATTCACCATACACACACTAAAACCACACCAAAAACACACACTGCATTCACCATACACACACTTAAACCACAACACAAACACACACAGCATTCACCATACATACACTAAAACTACAACACACACACTGCATGCACCATACACACACTAAAACCACAACACAAACACACACTGCATTCACCATACACACACTAAAACCACAACACAAACACACACTGCATTCACCATACACACACTAAAACCACAACACAAACACGCACTGCATTCACCATACACACACTAAAACTACAACACACACACTGCATTCACCATACACACACTAAAACCACAACACAAACACCCACTGTATTCACAATACAAACACTAAACCCACAACACAAACACACACAGCATTCACCATACACACACTAAAACCACAACACGAACACTCTGCATTCACTACACAAACACACATTTTATCTAAAACACACAAAACTACATTATACAAATGTGCAATATGTATCCATTTTACACACCACACAGGCCATCCTTGTGGGTGGACTCAGAATGGGCCCTCGGGGGCGGGCCCAGGGGGCCCACACTTAAAACTGTGTCAGGGGCCCCAAAATTTCTGATGGCAGCCCTGGCTCCCCTCATATCACCTAGAGCAGGGGTGCCCAAAAGGTAGATCACAACATGTTGTAGAACTACAGCTCCCATGATACTTTGCATGTCTTTAGAATGCCTTTAGAATGACAAAGTATCATGAAAGCTGTAGTTTTCAAACATCTGGGCATCTACCTTTTAAGCACCCTCGCTCTAGAGACTTGTCTGATTCAAAGTGAATTTCAAAATTTAGGTCAAGAAGCGGAATTGAAAACGTAGCTGACTTGAAGAAGTTTTCTAATTCATCCATTTTGGTCTAACATTTACATTGAATTTCAAATGTCATCTAACCAATGACATCACTCGTAGCATTTGACATCCTTATTGCTTTTTTTTTTCGCTTTTTGAACAAATTGAAAATAGTGCCATCGAAGAGGGTTGTTTTTGTTTTCCTGTTTCTGGGTCTGCATACTAAGAAAGGTTGAATCTGCTGGACTTTATACCTACTTTGTCTGCCTAGTAAACTGTAACTCTAATAAACATTTTATTATATCATTCTTTTTACATTGCTTTGTTATGGGAGGCAGTACCTCACTGGGCACAAACTTACATGATCATTTACTAAAGGAAGAAATGTCTTGAATTCAAAATAAATCCAAAGGGAATTCAAATTTTAAGTCAAAATAGTTACTTGGAGTATTTTACCAATTCAGCTATTTTGGTTTAAATGGCTTTGCAATCACTATGACATCCAGCACATTCAGCACAGGCTATCATCCCACTTCTAGAAAATGAAATGTATAGGTTGCGCCACTAAAAACAATAAGAAGGTATATTTAAACCAAAATAGACAGCTGAGATAAATGAAAATAATAACACCGTAATTCACTCTAGAGTAGTTAAGATGCACTTGTGTACTTACATATATCACACTAGAGTAAAATAGTTAATAGTCCTGAACAAAATGGGCATATAAAAGGCCAAATCCACTTGCAGGAATAGGAGTGTAGAGTAGATCTCTGCAGATAGTAGAAGTGGTCAAGTTCTCTTGGTTCGGATGAAGGTATGTAGGAATAAAAAAAAAAAAAAAAATACATTTTTTTTTTTTTTTTTAATTCCAATAGTGCGGACTGCAACTGAAAATCAAATTGGAAGAAAAACTCCAAATCAAGAAGGTATTACACTCACCTATTGGAGAGCTAGAACTAGCTCTGGTATGACTGGCGTTCAGTGGCGTCAATCCCCCACTTCTGTTGTTGGTTGAGGAGGGGATACTTTTTAAGATGTTGATTATAGAATTGCAAGGACGGCTGACACTTCTACACATGTCAACTGCTGTGAATAGTGTAATAGATCAGAAGACTTTTCTGGCCATTTCTAATAAGAAAAAGTGCAAAATTTGCAATCATTATTGTGGAAGTACTTTATTATAAACAAAGCTCTTTATTATTTTTACTATTATTATTATTGGCATTTATATAGCACCAACCTATTCCGTAGCGCTTTACAATATTATAAGAGAGATTTAACAATCAGTTAAAAAAATACATTCACCTGAAACCATTCAGTGGTTTGCATGTAACTAATAGGTACTATGTACTTTGTGAGTCAATGATGGACTTTTGTGGGTTGACACATCTACACTGAGGAGGAAGATTTTGAATTTAACTATTCATTGGTGCCATTTTTTAATCATGGGGAACAGAGAAGTTCTCTTTATAAGTATAATGTAAAATGGATAAAGCATGTTGAAAGACCACTACATTTACCCAGATCACTTTGTCTCAATGAATTGGTTTTGCTCAGTGGTCCTGCAGTTTTAACCCTTTATTGTAAAACATTGCCATTTTGTACAAACACCATCTACATTAAAAAGGCCAACGTCCACTTCCATAATCAAGTAAAACTCAATGATAGCAGCATTTGATTGGAGAAGCACCATTTTGACACACGTGCGTTCTCCTGTCCAATTGGATTGGATGAAATTGCGAGGGTCCTCAGATTGGATGGAGGGGGAGCTAGAGGCTGCAGCAGAAGAGTTTCTGTGCCTTGCCATCAGGGGAGGATAGTGCTGTAAGTGAACTTTAAGTAATTTATGGACAGAAAAAAAACAAGCTTTGGCTATTGTGGGTGTTTTTTACATGGTCCCCAAAATGTATTAAGGTGGGGATATGTCAACTGCTATATATCAGACAGTGAGTCAATGTAAAGATTCAAAAAAAATACAAATACACACAATCACCCGTGCACAAAGTGATTTGTGTAAACAAAAATAAAAACTTAACTTATAGGTACACAGCTTCCCAAGGTTATTTCCCAGCTGATAACCATATAACAGAACTGTATGAAGTATTCTTCTGGTTGCAGTCTTTTGGATCATCTCGCTGACCCTGATACCCCACTGGCTACCACTCGAGGAGGGACACCTAATAACACCCCCCATTTACATCGTGGGGAGGCACCCATAAAACGCTTTACCAATTTGGAACTTGTGAGTGCATATAAACCAGTATATTATTTTGAGTATCAAACAATATTTGCACTATGTCTTATCCTCTATTTTAGGTACACTAGCAGAATCCCTAAAACATCCTATCATTCATACAGTTCTGTTATATGGTTATCAGCTGGAAAATAACCTTGGGAAGCTGTGTACCTATAAGTTAAGTTTTTATTTTTGTTTACACAAATCACTTTGTTCACGGGTGATTGTGTGTATTTGTATTTTTTCGAATCTTTGTTGTATTCCCAGTATTGTAATACATATCCATATTGTGTTTTAAATTACGTATAATGGCAGATAGCAGTAGCTATTTACAAAGGATACAGAAAGCAAGATCACAAAAGTTTGAGTCAATGTTTAAAAATGTAGCTAAACCAAAATATGTGGAGGGACTAGAGGAATGTTTCAAACAGAAAGAGAAACTGTTGAATTTGGAAATGAAAAAATGGTGGGACATTGCTTTCCTGGAGAGTTATCTAAAGGAAGGTCTCATTCCAAGGGGACTCCGTATATGGGACGATATTTTGTTTAATTGTTCTTGTCAATTAATGACATTACTATTGAATTTTTCCAAAGCAAGTAAGATAAAGGCTGAAGAGGACTTGGAAATTTTAGACAAGACAGAGGTTGGAAACAGGGAGGACCCGGAATTCAAAGAGGAAGAGGAATTCAAAGAGGAAATCATGTTCAAAAGACTAAAATATTTAGATGAAAAAATCTCAGACACTAAAAATAATAAATATTTAAGGGATAAAGAGGATATGACACATAATATCTTCTCCACTAAGAATAGTGTTGCTCGTAGGAGATTAGGAAGATCTAACGCCAAAAGAAAGTTTACTAGAACCCCATCAATGAATTTTAGAAAGTGAACCCCAGAGAGGGAAAGGAAATCACCATATAATTTTGGGAAAATAATTCCATCAATTAATTCTAGAAAAAGAACCCCAATGAGAGAAAGGAGGTTATCAAATGACCCCAGAAAGGGGACTCCAGAGAGAGGAAGGGGAGTATCAAACAAAAAAAAAAACAGAAAGAGAGGGGAGGCCATCTTATAGGTGAATGGCAGATGAAAATGTAAATAGTAATGTAAATAGAAATGTAAATGATATGGAACGATCCCCTGGTGGAGGAATAAACCGTTTTGGATCTTATGCACAGGCCCTGAAAAACAAAGATGAGAATAGAAAAGGGAACACCTCTGACTTAAGAGAAGAGGAACATTTTCAAGGGAGAACAAGAGCCCCCAAAGAGATCACCAATTATTTCCGCCCTCGAGAGAAAAGGTGGGAACATCCCAACCGGTTCTCTCACCTATACACAGAATCCCCACAAAAAAGAAAACGAGCAGAGGATCAGGAGAGATACAAAGGGAGGGATTAGAAGTATCAGGGAAAGAATTAAGAAGGGGTATTGTGAATTTAACTGGAGTAAGTTTGACAGAACAGGAGATTCAGTTGCTAGAGAAGGGAATTAAATTTGCCCCTAATCAGGAGGCGGACGATTTCCAATTGTATATTGATTTTAAAAAATGTATTAGATCTATGACGGTGACGAGACATTTTTTAAAGTTTCCCATTCCAACGGGGGAAGATGTTGGAGATGAGCTAAATAGTGCTCAAAAGAAATTTAAACAAAGGTCTAGGTTCTTTCCAGTGCAGAGTAAAGGGTCCCATTTGGAGACTTTTGAGAGTCTAGTTGAGAAGGACTTTGAAAAATGGGCAGGAATGAACAAACAAAAGGGAGGAAAGAAAGCACAAAATTTGACCAAGGGGGAACAACTACCATTAAATAATTTAACCTCAAGGGAGGATATTATTATCAAGGAGGCAGACAAAGGCGGAGCAATAGAGATTATGTCGGAGCAATATTACCGACAAGAAGCCTTTAATATTTTGGCAGATGGCAAGACATATAAAAAGCTTGGGAGTGATCCCACTTTAGCCTTCAATAAAGAACTTAAAACCCTTCTGGAAGAAGCCAGAACTGAAAATATTATTTCTGATAGGAATTTTTGAGTATCTCTGGAATCCTCATCCAGTCATTCTGATTTTTTACTTTATCCCGAAAATTCATAAAAATTAGAAAAATCCACCAGGACGCCCAATAATCAGTGGCATTGAGTCAATTACAGCCAATTAATCTGCTTTTTTTTATTTTCATTTACAGAAACATGCGCAAAAGGCACTGTCATACACCAAAGACACAAAATCGTTTTTACAAGAGATTGAAAATCTGGAGTGGCAGGAGGGTTACAGCTGGGCCACACTGGATGTGACCTCGCTGTACACGGTCATTAGCCATGATCTTGGGTTGGAGGCAGTTGCCTATTATTTGGATAGTGATGGAGACATTTCTCTAGGCCTTAAAACCTTCATACTTTTTGGTATTCAGTTCATATTAGAACATAATTATTTCTTCTTTGACAAATCATTTTTTCTACAACTGGTGGGGAGCGCCATGGGTACCAGGTTCGCCCCCAGTTATGCCAATATATACATGCGCAGATGGGAAGACCTCTGCGTGTGGTCAGGGCATGACTGGATGGAGAACCTGGTACTATGGTGGCGATACATAGATGATGTCATCATAATTTGGAAGGGGTCAGATTTGGAATTCATGACCTTTGTTAGTTATTTAAATTCAAATGAGTATAATTTGAAACTTTCTCCATTATGGGACCGTAGGGAAATCAATTTCTTGGATCTGACTTTATTCTGTGAAGGAAGTGAGATCAAAACCAAATGTTTTTTTTAAAGCAACGGATGGAAACAGCTATGTTCATAAACATAGCTGTCACCATCAACCTTGGTTGAAGGGGATCACAAAGGGACAACTTACCCGAGTTAGGAAGAACTGTTCCCACATTAAGGATTTTCACATGCAGGCCCAACATGTAGCTGATAAACTTGCTAAAAAAGGTTATAACAAGAAAAGGATTGAAAGGGAGATTTATATGATGTCTAAAAAGAATAGAAATTAATTTTTGATGGATCACCCTAGTGATAGACAGAAAGGGGAAAATTTTAAACAATCTTTTTTTACACAATACAACACCGATCATCCTAAAATTAGGAGGAGTTTATGTAAATATTGGCCAATATTGTTGGAGGACTGTCAGGGTGGCGGTCCGATGCCCAGGACCCAGACACTGTCCGGGCGGCGGTGCAGGACCGGGACCCAGTATGCCTGATGTTCAGAGAAGAAGTCACAGTGTGGAGGTGGATTAGCAGGGTCTGGTGCAGGGTAACCGCACGCCCCCTGGTGTTGAGCACCAGCATTTGTGCAGCAACATACCAAGACCCTGAATCAGCTTCAGCGGATACCAGGAACTAGGAGCATGGAAATTAGCAGACCTCCCAGGAGCTGAATAGGGAGGCTCTGCAGCAAGATTGTATCCAGTACTAGAAACAAGGCAAGACTAGAGATAGGCACCAAACATGGAAACAAGACAAAACTAGGAGAGCCCAGAACCAGAGAAGGATAGTAAGCTAAACCCAGAACATATACACAAGACATGAGGAAAACATGAACATAACATGGGCAAGACTGGACAGGACTGTACATGGACTGGGTATACAAACTAAAACAAGATAACATAGGCAAAACAAGAGGAGAAATAACTAAGTACTACATATGGAAATCATGGGGGTTTAGTCACACTATATGATCATACATTTCATAAGCCTGCCAACAACGCCAATGTACCCCATATCTGGCAGGTCCTACACTGCCTAATGTATACTAAAACATCCACAGATTCAGAACACATATATAGTACATACCTGCAAGAAAGGACAGAAGCAGTGAGCAGCTGCCTGCAGGAACACTGAAACATAATGAAAGATGGAAACATACGGGTGTGGCAAATAAAACAAACAATTAAATGAAACCTGGAGACTGGGAATCCCAGGGATGGATTACAGGAATGAAACCAGAAATCCCAGCATAAAGAAAACCAGACATAGAATAGAAAACCAAAAACCAAGAAAAACTAAACAAGAATTGTAACAAGAGTACTGGATACTAGAAGCCAAGGCCAGACATCTCCACAGAACAGAGCAGGACGTGACAAGGACCCCATTTGAGGAGGACATTTGCCAAAGAAACCAAATATTATATATAGGAAAAAACAAAATCTAAAAAATGTATTAGCACCAAGTTACACCTTAAAGAGCGGATCTGTAGTGGTACTTACCCTTCCAGGTGCTGGCCGGGGTCCTCTATTCAAGCCGAGTGCGGCTCAGCTGCTGCACGAGCCGCGCGGCTCATCCGACGGCTGGAACTGGAAGGCGGGCAGTGACCGCGAGAAGCGGTCACGTGTCCCGCCTGACTCTAAGAGCGCGCCGCGAGTCTCGGGCGCGCTCTTAAAAGGACAGTGGGAGCCTAAATTAGAAAAGGTCTCCCATTGGTCCCTGTCATGCCACACTCCCCATACAATTACCTTTTGGGGGTGTGGATATGACAGGGACCAATCAAAATAGATGTTTAGCTATTTATACTTACCTCTTTCCCTTAGTTCCTTGCCCTATCGTGGTTTCTGCTACAGTTCCCTTTAGCGCTTGTGGTGATCAGTTGTGTTCCTTCGTATTTGACCTTGGCTTTGTATTCTGACTTCGTTTTCGCTTTATCCTTATCTGTTCTGTTTGCCGGCTTGCTGTTTACTGTGTACCAGACCCCGGCTAGTCCTAGTTTACGCTGTCTCTTTGTGCCCTTGACCTCGGATCGTTCCTGACTCTGTACTTCTCCTATATACGTCAAGTCCGGCCACTCTAAGGACCGGTAGACGTATATTTCCTCTGTGCTGTCTTCTGTTTAGCTGGATCCTGCGTGTTGGGGTATAATCTCGTTACATTACGATAGGGCCATGGACCCCGCAGATTTAGCTCAACAGATGGCGACCCATGAGGCTAGATTTGTAAAGCAGGATCACCGTATGGATCAGATAGCCTAGGCTCTCCAGACGCTATTATCTAGAACCATTCCAGCAACCACACCTAACCCTCCTACACCCCTTCTTCCTGAAGTATCTACTTTGTCTAATACTTCGGCACATTTAACACCCCCTCCTAGATATGGAGGGGACTCTAAGACATGCAGAGGGTTCATTAATCAAATAGAATTCCACTTTGAGATGTATCCACGTTCATTTCCCACAGAGAGGTCTAAGGTCGGGTTCCTTATGCACCAACTTACCGATAAAGCACTTGAGTGGGCAAATCCTATTTGGGAAGCTAATGGACCTATGGTGCATGATTTCAACAGTTTTCTTACGGCTTTTCGTAGAACTTTTGACACAACGAAAAGGTCAAAAAATGCCGCAAGAGCATTAATGAGAATTAAACAGGGTTCTAGGTCTGTGGCTGACTATGCTATTCAGTTTCGTACCCTTGCTTCACAGGTAGATTGGACCAACAATGGGTTAACTACTGCCTTCATGGAAGGTTTATCAGATACTATATTGGATGAGGTAGCAGCTAAGGAGCTTCCTATTGCATTAGAGGACCTTATTGAATACCTCATTGATATACAGGGAGTGCAGAATTATTAGGCAAATTAGTATTTTGACCACATCATCCTCTTTATGCATGTTGTCTTACTCCAAGCTGTATAGGCTCGAAAGCCTACTACCAATTAAGCATATTAGGTGATGTGCATCTCTGTAATGAGAAGGGGTGTGGTCTAATGACATCAACACCCTATATCAGGTGTGCATAATTATTAGGCAACTTCCTTTCCTTTGGCAAAATGGGTCAAAAGAAGGACGTGACAGGCTCAGAAAAGTCAAAAATAGTGAGATATCTTGCAGAGGGATGCAGCACTCTTAAAATTGCAAAGCTTCTGAAGCGTGATCATCGAACAATCAAGTGTTTCATTCAAAATAGTCAACAGGGTCGCAAGAAGCGTGTGGAAACACCAAGGCACAAAATAACTGCCCATGAACTGAGAAAAGTCAAGCGTGCAGCTGCCAAGATGCCACTTGCCACCAGTTTGGCCATATTTCAGAGCTGCAACATCACTGGAGTGCCCAAAAGCACAAGGTGTGCAATACTCAGAGACATGGCCAAGGTAAGAAAGGCTGAAAGACGACCACCACTGAACAAGACACACAAGCTGAAACGTCAAGACTGGGCCAAGAAATATCTCAAGACTGATTTTTCTAAGGTTTTATGGACTGATGAAATGAGAGTGAGTCTTGATGGGCCAGATGGATGGGCCCGTGGCTGGATTGGTAAAGGGCAGAGAGCTCCAGTCCGACTCAGACGCCAGCAAGGTGGAGGTGGAGTACTGGTTTGGGCTGGTATCATCAAAGATGAGTTTGTGGGGCCTTTTCGGGTTGAGGATGGAGTCAAGCTCAACTCCCAGTCCTACTGCCAGTTTCTGGAAGACACCTTCTTCAAGCGGTGGTACAGGAAGAAGTCTGCATCCTTCAAGAAAAACATGATTTTCATGCAGGACAATGCTCCATCACACGCGTCCAAGTACTCCACAGCGTGGCTGGCAAGAAAGGGTATAAAAGAAGAAAATCTAATGACATGGCCTCCTTGTTCACCTGATCTGAACCCCATTGAGAATCTGTGGTCCATCATCAAATGTGAGATTTACAAGGAGGGAAACAGTACACCTCTCTGAACAGTGTCTGGGAGGCTGTGGTTGCTTCTGCACGCAATGTTGATGGTGAACAGATCAAAACACTGACAGAATCCATGGATGGCAGGCTTTTGAGTGTCCTTGCAAAGAAAGGTGGCTATATTGGTCACTGATTTGTTTTTGTTTTGTTTTTGAATGTCAGAAATGTATATTTGTGAATGTTGAGATGTTATATTGGTTTCACTGGTAAAAATAAATAATTGAAATGGGTATATATTTGTTTTTTGTTAAGTTGCCTAATAATTATGCACAGTAATAGTCACCTGCACACACAGATATCCCCCTAAAATAGCTAAAACTAAAAACAAACTAAAAACTACTTCCAAAAATATTCAGCTTTGATATTAATGAGTTTTTTGGGTTCATTGAGAACATGGTTGTTGTTCAATAATAAAATTAATCCTCAAAAATACAACTTGCCTAATAATTCTGCACTCCCTGTAGATAATAGGATTCGTGACAGGCTCTATACTAAGAACAGGAATAGACGTTTTGTTACACCTATTAACCCCAGAGTTAATATACCGGAGAGAGTTAAAGTATCTCATGAGGAATCCATGCAATTAGGGGTTGCCAAACTCTCTGATACTGAGATATTACATAGGAGAAGGGACGGACTCTGCCTATACTGCGGTAGGAGAGACCATATGGTAAAGGGATGTCCTTTGCTTCCGGAAAACTCTCGCACCTAAGACCTTATAGGGGACTGTCCTTGGGTGTGATATCTAAGTCTCCTAAATTGCCATAGATGGTACACCGTTAAGTTCTCCAGTTGTTACTCATGAAACTGTACCGTTACACATATATACAGGGGTTTTACACTTTGAAACCATTCGGTTCCAGGTCATCACCTCTCCCTCTTCACACTTAGTGTTAGGGTACCCATGGTTACGTGCTCACAATCCCATTTTTGACTGGGAAACAGGGCAAATAAAACCACGAGTCTTGTACTATTGAAGTCACACCTTTGAATTCTATTAATGTTCCTACCACTCCTCCTTTGTCTACGGCTATACCCTCTCAGTACTTATTTTTAAAGACTGTCTTCGATAAAAGGGAGGCTGACAAATTACCGCCTCACAGACCCTACGATTGTGTTATTGACTTATTGCCTGGCACTATACCTCCAAAGGGCAGGGTGTACCCTTTATCGGTTCAAGAAAACCGTGTCATGGAGGAATATATTAAGGAATCACTAGACAAGGGATTTATTAGGAGATCCTCTTCTCCGGCTGGAGCGGGGTTCTTCTTTGTATCGAAGAAAGAAGGTGATTTAAGACCGTGTATCGATTATAGAGGTCTAAATAAAAACACCATCAAAAATGCATACCCAATACCGTTAATCACGGAATTGTTTGACAGGCTCAAACATACTACGGTATTCACCAAACAGGATCTTAGAGGTTCATACAATTTAATACGGTATCAAGAAAGACCACGAATGGAAGACAGCGTTCAACACTAGATCAGGCCATTACGAGTATACTGTTATGCCATTTGGTCTTTGCAATGCCCCAGCAGTATTTCAAGAATTTATTAATGACGTCTTAAGAGACTTTATTCACACATTTGTAATTGTGTACTTGGATGACATATTAATATATTCTACTGACTTACACACTCATCACAGACATGTTATGACAGTTCTGAAGACCCTTCTTGCTAATGGTCTTTATTGTAAACTGGAAAAATGTCTATTTGACCAATCCGAAGTCCAGTTTTGGGGTTTTTAGATTTCTGCTAAAGGTTTTCGTATGGATCCCCAGAAGCTTTCTGCTGTCATAGACTGGCCTCTACCACAAGGTCTGAAAGCAATTCAGCGTTTTCTTGGTTTCTCTAATTATTATAGATGGTTTATCAAAGGTTTTTCGTCTATTGTAGCACCTATTACCCGTATGACAAAAAAGGAAGGCAATACTCGTTTCTTAAAACTACGTTTGCCTCTGCACCTATCTTACAGCATCCTGTCCCCTCACTGCCCTATATTCTTGAGGTTGATGCTTCTGATATCGGGGTAGGTGCTGTTTTGTCCCAAAGAGAGTCGCCTGAAAAGCCTTTGCATCCTTGTGGTTTCTTTTCCAAACAAATGTCCAAGGCGGAAAAGAATTATGATGTGGGTAATCGCGAACTCCTTGCTATTATTTTAGCACTTAAAGAATGGAGGCATTTGCTAGAAGGAACCAAGGATCCTATCCTCATATTTACGGATCACAAGAACCTATCCTACCTTAGTGAGGCTAAAATATTGTCTTCTAGGCAGGCTAGGTGGTCACTGTTTTTGTCCCATTTCAATTATATTATCACCTATAGGCCGGGTGATCGCAACACTAAAGCGGACGCTCTGTCCAGACAGTTCAAAACTACTGACAAACAGGAGATTGATGTTACTCCCGTCATTCCCCCAGAAAGGATAATAGCTACTACTATTTTGTCTATTTCCTCGTCCCTCTTGCAGGCCATACAAGCAAAACAAAGCATGGCTCCTAGCGAGAGGCCTACTGATAAACTATTCGTCGATGTTCCCGAGAGACGGGATATTCTGTCGTTATATCATGACACTAAGACTGCTGGACATCCTGGTATTTCCAAAACAGTGTCGGCTATTTCTAGGTATTTTTGGTGGGATTCCTTGCGTAAGGATGTCACCGACTATATAGGTGCCTGTACCACTTGTGCCTGTATGAAATCTTCTCGTAGGGTTCCGTGTGGGCTGTTGCATCCGTTACCCGTTCCCGAGAGGCCTTGGTCTAACCTGTCCATGGATTTCATTGTTGAATTACCTCCTTCGAATGGTAACACTGTTATCCTAATGAAAGTTGATCGGTTTTCCAAGATGGCCCACTTTGTGTCTCTTCGCAAGCTGCCCACGTCTAGGCAAATATTAAACCATTAATGCTACAAGAGATAATAGCTTGTGATGTATATTGTGTAGATTTATGATTATATTGAATGCAAGCTTGGATAAGAAGTTGTTGCATTCAATTTTAATTTTTAATTTAAATTTTCTTTGATTTATTAATTTTGTTAGATGTAGAGGATATATTAATATTATCATCATGACTGCTGTTGTTTGTGTGCAACATGTAATAGCCCTCTCGTTCAGATTCCCGGGTATCACCAATGTGTGTAAATAACAGTGGATTCCTTTATGATTATGGTGGAACGCATGGCCATGTTTTTTTCGAGTGTGGAACGCACACCGGTCACGTGATAAGAACGTAACGCGTGACGTATGCGGAAGTGGTAGAGAATAATGCGGGAAGGATTTAAAATCTTCGGCGAAGGAGCTACACCTGGAGGAAGATGCCGGGTAATGAATGGAAGTTCAGAAGAGGGAAGACACCCACTATTCCACCAATGACTTGAAGGGGTTAGCCCTATATAAGACATTTTTTCTTTGGTAGCGTTTTTAGGATGCCTTGTTAGCTATTGTACATGTAACAGTTGTTTTTATTGAAAGAGGTCCCTGAGGAAGTCCTTTTGTATAAGGACGAAACGCGTAGGACTGGTGACCTTTTTATATTTGTTTTTATCTTTATTTTGTACACCTCCTGATTTTATGAGTGAATAAATTGCCTTTGAAGTATTCATCTGGTTGGAGTCTTTTGGATCATCTCGCTGACCCTGATACCCCACTGGCTACCACTCGAGGAGGGACACCTAATAACACCCCGCATTTACATTGTAGGGAGGCACCCATAAAACGCTTTACCAATTTGGAACTTGTGAGTGCATATAAACCAGTATATTATTTTGAGTATCAAACAATATTTGCACTATGTCTTATCCTCTATTTTAGGTACACCAGCAGAATCCCTAAAACATCCTATCATTCATACAGTGAGTCAATGTAAGGCTACATTATGAGATGTCTATGCTGTGATTTTTTTTAGTGAGAGTAAGAGTCAACAAGCACTCAGTAGCTATGGTAGTGTGATAAGAATCAGAGTGTGTAGTGGTTAATATTGTTTATGCATGTAGGTACACTATGACAGCATCCTGCACCTGCAAATGTAAGCAAAACGGTCATGTGTTAAAATACATTTTTAATTGCTTTTTATTGCTTGTCCTTTGTTATGTTAAATGGACTTGCTATATGCTTGCTGAAAAGCTTTAGGGTTTAACTACATGCCTCCATCCCTCCATTTCAAAAGGAAATATTTTGCAGACTTTCCACAGAGAGTATACATATGAATCTGTGAAAACGCGACATACATTGACTTTCTCATTTACAATTATTGGCTGGAATAGGCGATATACCGCTCTCATAGTGTTGCTAGCAAATGAAGCTTGGGGCTGGCATTTTGGTTTTTAAAACTGCACAATGTGATGTCATTTTATATTGGCTATGCTGGAAATATTTAAGCATTTCTTTATGATCTCGACTTTAAAACATATCTAGTCATTACATACAACCCCCCACCACCTCTCTTTCACCTTCTCCAGATAACTTCTTTTATTTGAATCTTCTAATGACAGCTGTGACAAAGTTACAACATTCATTTGCCTACTTGTAATATAGAGATTCTCCTATCGTTTTTTGAGGATGAATTTCTACGGACAGTGTACAATTCGTTCTGTCCTCAAGTACATTGATTCTTAGGGAAGTTGTAATGAATTGTATAGGATATTAGTATAAAGGTTCTGGATTATGGGAGTCTTTCGCCTCGCCTCATCAGGCCATGGCTCCACTCGACTACTCGTCATACGTTACCAACAACTCACCATCCTGCAATAACGTCATGAACTCCTTTAACACCTTTTCATTCCTTCACCATTTTCCCTACATCAAATAATACCACGCTCCACCCGGTGTGCTTTCATTGTCATTCTGTTCACATGCGTATACAATTCTCTGGATATGATTTGTGTTTTTTCTTATTACGTTCATTACATTATGCACAACCACTTCTTCAAATGTTCTGTTTATTTATTGTGGTCCTACATTGTGGGTAATTCTGTTAGTGTTTAAATTGCCTCCTTTTACAAGCATGCCATATTTTAAGGCTAACTATGTTCATAAAACTGGAACATGGTTGTCGGTTGATTCAGACTGATCAATTGACAATACAATTGCCAGTCTCAATTACAATTACGTAAGTTTCGCAAATATTAATATAATAACTGAGGTTATCTATAATCAGCCGCTTAACCACAACTATAATATAATAACTGAGGTTATCTATTATCAGCCGCTTAACCACAACCATTAAATATCATAGTCTGCATAATGGTATAATCTATACGGTTAATTAAGAGGAGGTTAATAATGTTGGTATCCTTAATGATATCCTTTTCTGTTCAGAACCACACTTTAATTTCAGGTTCAGAACGACGTTCTATTATTTAGTTAGTTTTGGTTCTTTATTGTCTACTGTCTCTATCAGGTACAAATACATTGTCGTTCACGTTTCAATCTACTGCCTCTACAAGGCCACACATTTCTACAATGGGGTATTGGGGTACGGGGCCTGATTCCCAACAATCCGTCATACGTTTATTCTAATTCACTATCTATAAACAATCATCCTGATTCTAACAAACCTTGCTCATTTTACCCTCCTCTTTCCTTCAGGTGCTGCCACGGCAAGACACCTTCCTAAGTCTCCATTCAGGGAACTATAGTAGCTATCCCGGGAATCTTCAGCACCCTTGGGTTCTAAGGATACTACACTATTAGCTATGTCCCTAAGGACTACAATATGCTAAACATCAATTTTATTTAAATTTTCTCTCACTCAACTACAGTTCCTTTCTTCTTCTTTCTTCCTCCTTCCCCTCTCTTCTTTTCTCTCTTTCTCCGACTTGGGAACCTCAAGGTACTTTTGCAAATCACAGCTTGGGTGTCGCTACATACATCGCATTACCTCCTAATAAAGCCTCCGTCTAGGGTCAGAGAACTGGCTTTCTAGGGTTAGGAGCTGGCCTTAGTTGTACAAAGTAGCTGGTCCCGCGAGGCCAACTCCCCAATCTCACCACGAAGATTTTCTCCCCTCGCATTCACCCACCTATCGGGTTTATAGTCAGGGCCTCACCTGTCACGGCAACACATTTTTGGTCTTTTACTGTCACCGAGAGGCCGCCACCCCACCACCACGCCAGTGGCTCGAGCCCCATGCCCAAATCATAGGTAGAGCCTCTCACCAGCCGCTTGGCAACTAGCAGGGGTTCACCTGTCATGGTGTAGATAGCTTTTAGCTTTGGAACTAGTTAGCCAGCCAGTTCTACATAAACTCAACTATGTTTATTCATCAGTTCATTGTTGTTGTGTTTTTTCCCCCCAGCATGTCCCATGAAGCTGACAACAGGAGAAGAAACGTCCCTCCCTAGCGCAACCGCTAAGCCAGGGGCGTACCTAGAGCATTTGGCACCCGGGGCAGGTCCTATTTTTGGGAATGATCTACTAAACAGCTAAAGGATAAAAAAACGCCCTTTTCTTATTTTCAGTTGTTTAGCAGATAAATCCCTTATTTGTTATCCTTATGTGGGATTGCAATATTTAAGGACAGGAAATAAGGGAGCTATCTACTAAACACATACGCAGAGATACACACAATCACACATAATCACAGATTTACACAAACACAATCACTGACCCACACACATACAATCACAGAAACACAATCACATAAACACACAAACATTACATAAATACACACATTTAATAATTAAGAGGTCCACCCTGCCTCCCTACCTTGCTCTAGAAGGGCTGGCGTGGATCCTCAGTCCCTGGTGGTCAGTGGTTGCTGCTGGGATCTCTGTGCTCTTTCTGCACAGTTCCATCGCACGCCCTGTAATGATGCCGAGGCCGCGATGACATCATATCCTGGCTGCCGGCTCACTGCAGGGTGAAGACCGTCAGACACAGTCAGATGCACACAGTCCCACACACAGTCACTCACACACAGTTACAGGCAGACAGTCAAACACGCAGGCAATCACACAGGCAGACAGTCACACATACACACACAGATTCACAGACAGTCACACCCACAATCACAGGCAGACAGTCACACATACACACAACACAGTCACAGGCAGTCACTCACACACACACACACACACACACAATCACAGGCAGTCACACACACACAGTCACAGACAGTCACTCACACACACGCACGCACGCACACACACACACACAATCACAGGCAGACAGTCACACACACACACACACAGTCACAGAGACAATCACAGTCAGACAGTCACACACACAGTGGCACACACACACACACACACAGTCACAGACAGTCACACACACAATCAGAGGCAGACAATCACACAGGCAGACAGTCACACATACACACAACATAATCACAGACAGTCACACACACACAATCAAAGACAGTCACAATCACAGTTACACACTCACACACAGTCAAAGACAGTCACAGTTACACACTCACACACAGTCAAAGACAGTCACAATCACAGTTACACACAGCACACACTCTCTCACTTACTGTAAGCTTGGGCTGGAGTAGGAGTGGATACAGTCCCTCCTGTGCTGTAGTTGGGGAAGCAGGGACTCCTTCCTGCTTCCCCTCTGTGTGATCAGTAAGTAGCTCCGCCCCTCATCCGGCTTGGCTCCGCCTCCACGGCCATTTTAGCTCCGCCCCCAAATCTCCGTGCAGGTTTCCTGCTTCCAGCCCCTGCGTTTGAGCTGTGTCGGCTGCCCGGCACCCCTGCTGCTACGGCACCCGGTGCAGCCACACAGCTCACAGAATAGCAAGCCTGGCCAGCCCTGGTGGCACCCCCCTGCCTGATGGCACCCGGGGCGGACCCCCCCCCATTAGTACGCCACTGCGCTAAGCCATACACCCACTAGGCTTGCTGTTCTCAGTATAGCTCTATTATAATACACGCCAGGCTCTTTTAGATACCAACTATCCCCAAGAGGATTTGCACAATCACATACTCCAGCCAAAAATATATATTATTATGTAATTTAAACAGCACTGGGTTACAGCAATCTGCAAACTATTGATTGGGGATTGCTGGGTTAGAGTCTCGGACTACCGTTTTATGAAACACTGGCCTTAGTCGAATTACCCGATAAATGGCAGCCGCATTCGCATAGGAAATCCTGGTAGGGCCTGTCAGTCAAAGGTTTTACAGGTAGGGCAGTCTGCGGCATATTTTCATACAGGTCATTCATCTTCATTGACCATTGTGGGGATAGTTCGCGGGCTGTGCTGGTTGCCTGTCCTTTCGGCTCTTCCTCTCTCAGGAATGCATCCCAGGCTACCCCAAATTGGCCACATACGCTTTGTCCCGTTGTTAGTTAAGAATTCTTCGTTCCTTACCCAACTGCCAGACACCCAAACCCAACTCCACATTTCAACATGTAATCCAGTCTAACCTAGCTATTGGCACGGCAACGAGTTGTCACGAATAACTGTAGCCGCTAACACTACAGTACACACAATAGCACTGTGGACATTCTTCAAGGGCTCTCAGTGGAATACAACTGAGCGTACAAGTCAATTATGGTCTAATTTGCCGCATTTTGCCCCCTTCAATTCTCAGACAATATCAAACTCTCCCCTTTCAGACATATAGCACCACCTTCCGACAGCATGTTCAACTATACACCTTTCCTTAATGCTCACTTAACAAGGGTTCTAGGTATAAGTAATCGATTCATCACCCCACGAATAACATACCCCCACGATGGAGTTCAGGGTGTCACCAGTCTCTAGACAGCATTTTAATTACACAAACCAGGTCGTATACCCCCTAGTGTTGAACCTTCTTTGGCTTCCTAAGTCCTAGGAACTTCTCGATTATAGCTAATCAGACAGGCATTATATCTAACCAAGAAGACTTCATTGGTACCGCCACAACCTCATGTCACTACAACATTCTAACCAGAATTAAGTCACTTACACTAGGCAATCCCCTAACTACTCGAAATCGATTCTACATGTAACTCTATGTATTAAATCAGGTTGAGACCCTGCCTCGTAATAAGACATCCATTCAAATAGGACCGCAATCACATCCAGTAGCAGGACACCAGCACATGTTCAATTGGGTTCACTTGGAATCAGCTACTTTTTCCGCAACGGGGGAAGAGGTAAGGCAAGTGTATCATATTGTAATCACGTTTGCTATAAGTGTGTTATCCTGTATTTCTTTTGCCCCCCTTTTAACAAGCCTACCCCTACGTTGGTCCCGGCACACCACACGACTTAATCCCAATCACAAGGTATTTTATGATCACGATATTAATCGACCATAAGTAAAAGGCTGAAGGCTTGTATTTGTGGGAGGAGTTAGCGTTCCTATAAACGCTACTCCCCCCTTCCTACCTTGACGAGGCTTGCGCTGTTCACCCAACCCACCTCACCCTCTTACCTATACAGTCTTCGGTAGGTCCCCTTTTTACAGACCTACCCCAACGTCGGTCCCGGCACACCACACCGACTTAATCCCAATCACAAGGTATTTCACGATCACGATATTACCCGACCACAAATATATATATATATATTTCTCCGACAGAGCGCCGCAGTTGTGGAACGATCTCCCACACACTTTCAAATCTTCCCCAAGCCTAAAGTCCTTTAAGAGATCCCTCTCTACATACCTCAAAACAGAATGCACATGTCATGGTTGATTATATATGTCTTACCTTTTGTTAAATGTTTTGCATATATTGTGTATTAATATTGTTTTTATATTTTATTGTACCATAATGTATCAATGCAATGTTTTGTGGATCCAGGACATACCGTATATACTCGAGTATAAGACGAGTTTTTCAGCACATTTTTTGTGCTGAAAAACACTCACTCGTCTTATACTCGAGTCAGTTGTCTGTATTATGGCAATTTTCATTGCCATAATACAGACAAGGACCGGGGGCTGTCAGGAAGCTGTAACTTACCTTCACCGCAGCTCCTGTCAGCTCCCTTCTCTCTCCTCCGTCCGTGCAGCTCCCAGGTCAGCTCCCTCTGCAACTCTCGCGAGTGCCGCAGGGTCAGAGCGTTGCCACGGGTTACCGTGGCAACGCTCCGCGCGGCCGCGAGAGTTGCAGAGGGAGCTGACCTGGGAGCTGCACGGACGGAGGAGAGAGAAGGGAGCTGACAGGAGCTGCGGTGAAGGTAAGTTACAGCTTCCTGACAGCCCCCCTCCTACAGCCCATCCACTGGACCACCAGGGAGTGAGAGCCCCCCTCCCTGGCCAGCTAACAAGCAGGGAGGGGGGACGAAAAAACAAATAAAAAAATAATAATAAAAAATAAAAATAAAAACAACATTAAAAAATATATATATCACAATAATAATAAAATAATAATAATTAATAAAATGCCCACCCCCACCAATGCTCTGCACTCACACACACACACACTGCACTCACACACACTGCATTCATACACACTCATACACAAACTGCACTGCATTCATTATATACACACACTGCATTCATACACACACTGCATACACACTGCATTCATACACACACTGCATACACACTGCATTCATACATACATTGCATTCACACTGCACTCATACACACACTGCACTGCATTCATTATATACACACACTGCATACACACTGCATTCATACACACACTGCATTCATACATACACACATACACACACTGCATTCACACTGCACTCATACACGCACTGCATTCATTATATACACACTGCACTCATACACACACTGCACTGCATTCATTATATACACACTGCATACACACTGCACTCATACACACACACTGCACTCCATTCATTATATACACACTGCATTCATACACACACTGCACTCATACATACACACTGCATTCATTATATACACACTGCACTCACACACTGCACTCATACACACACTGCACTGCATTCATTATATACACACTGCATACACACTGCACTCATACACACACTGCACTGCATTCATTATACACACACTGCACTCATACACAGACTGCACTCATACACGCACTGCACTCATATACACGCACTGCACTCCATTCATTATATACACACTGCATACACACACAGCATTCATATACACACTGCATTCATACACACACACACTGCATTCATTATATACACACACTGTAAATAAATATTAAATTAATATAATTTTTTTAGGATCTAATTTTATTTAGAAATTAACCAGTAGCTGCTGCATTTTCCACCCTAGTCTTATACTCGAGTCAATAAGTTTTCCCAGTTTTTTGGGGTAAAATTAGGGGCCTCGGCTTATATTCGGGTCGGCTTATACTCGAGTATATACGGTACTTGAAAATGAGAGAAATCTCAATGTATCTTTCCTGGTAAAATATTTTATAAATGAATATATATATTTAGATTTAGATTTAGATGAAGATGAAAAACACTGATAAAAACTGATTTTATCGTTTTTTTTACATCTACATCACTGGACTAATACAGCTACAACCTCTAATATATATACAGGGAGTGCAGAATTATTAGGCAAATGAGTATTTTGACCACATCATCCTCTTTATGCATGTTGTCTTACTCCAAGCTGCATAGGCTCGAAAGCCTACTACCAATTAAGCATATTAGGTGATGTGCATCTCTGTAATGAGAAGGGGTGTGGTCTAATGACATCAACACCCTATATCAGGTGTGCATAATTATTAGGCAACTTCCTTTCCTTTGGCAAAATGGGTCAAAAGAAGGACGTGACAGGCTCAGAAAAGTCAAAAATAGTGAGATAACTTGCAGAGGGATGCAGCACTCTTAAAATTGCAAAGCTTCTGAAGCGTGATCATCGAACAATCAAGTGTTTCATTCAAAATAGTCAACAGGGTCGCAAGAAGCGTGTGGAAACACCAAGGCACAAAATAACTGCCCATGAACTGAGAAAAGTCAAGCGTGCAGCTGCCAAGATGCCACTTGCCACCAGTTTGGCCATATTTCAGAGCTGCAACATCACTGGAGTGCCCAAAAGCACAAGGTGTGCAATACTCAGAGACATGGCCAAGGTAAGAAAGGCTGAAAGACGACCACCACTGAACAAGACACACAAGTTGAAACGTCAAGACTGGGCCAAGAAATATCTCAAGACTGATTTTTCTAAGGTTTTATGGACTGATGAAATGAGAGTGAGTCTTTATGGGCCAGATGGATGGATTGGTAAAGGGCAGAGAGCTCCAGTCCGACTCAGACGCCAGCAAGGTGGAGGTGGAGTACTGGTTTGGGCTGGTATCATCAAAGATGAGCTTGTGGGGCCTTTTCGGGTTGAGGATGGAGTCAAGCTCAACTCCCAGTCCTACTGCCAGTTTCTGGAAGACACCTTCTTCAAGCAGTGGTACAGGAAGAAGTCTGCATCCTTCAAGAAAAACATGATTTTCATGCAGGACAATGCTCCATCACACGCGTCCAAGTACTCCACAGCGTGGCTGGCAAGAAAGGGTATAAAAGAAGAAAATCTAATGACATGGCCTCCTTGTTCACCTGATCTGAACCCCATTGAGAACCTGTGGTCCATCATCAAATGTGAGATTTACAAGGAAGGAAAACAGTACACCTCTCTGAACAGTGTCTGGGAGGCTGTGGTTGCTTCTGCACGCAATGTTGATGGTGAACAGATCAAAACACTGACAGAATCCATGGATGGCAGGCTTTTGAGTGTCCTTGCAAAGAAAGGTGGCTATATTGGTCACTGATTTGTTTTTGTTTTGTTTTTGAATGTCAGAAATGTATATTTGTGAATGTTGAGATGTTATATTGGTTTCACTGGTAAAAATAAATAATTGAAATGGGTATATATTTGTTTTTTGTTAAGTTGCCTAATAATTATGCACAGTAATAGTCACCTGCACACACAGATATCCCCCTAAAATAGCTAAAACTAAAAACAAACTAAAAACTACTTCCAAAAATATTCAGCTTTGATATTAATGAGTTTTTTGGGTTCATTGAGAACATGGTTGTTGTTCAATAATAAAATTAATCCTCAAAAATACAACTTGCCTAATAATTCTGCACTCCCTGTATATAGATAGCACTTTCAAGACTCAGAATATTTAAAGTAAAACTTAACTTTTAATGTCCATAGTTAAGAGATCAACATTTCAGTTTGCAACCCAAACTTTCATCAGAATTTTCTTTCTGATGTTCGCCCTGGTGCCTGGAACTCTTATTGGTAGCCTGTCCAGGTTCTGCAATATAAACTGTCTTCTCCAGCCTTCTCATGTAGTATAGGGTAAACTTGCGGATGGCGAGTATATGTGTTGTGGAGGTATTTTAAAGAATGGGGAAATCCTTTGTGTTTTGACTAGCTGTGATCTGAAGTATTTGGATACATTGCTTTGTTATCAACTCATCTAGCATTAGGACGTGCCACAGATTAAGCTGGTTAAATGGTGATATAGAGCAGCTCTCTAATTTCAATATTAGTTTGTTTTGCACAGTTACCCTTTACAAAAAATTTTTATTAAATTATTCCCAATTTTTTTGTTTCTGTTTTGTTTTTCACTATTGTTTAATTCAAATGATATTCCTTCAAAATAACACTTGTTATTGTACTGCCCTTTTAAGAATGAAAATGACTATGATACAGCTCAGAGTGCAGAGGGGGAATCTAGAAAAACATCTACTTAAGGCTTTGCTGCAAACACCATGATAATTCAGTGATTTTAAGTGCCCAGTGCAGGGTTTCTGTTTTAAACACACTGAACATTCACAGATAGTTTTAATTGTATGACTGAGGTTAGTTGCACCCCCAGAACTCTGTTCCGAACTACCTAATGTCAATTCTGTGCATAAAATACTGCCTGCAAGGAGAAACATTACCAACCCTAATAAAATTGCTAATTTAAAAAAATAAAAATACAAATTCTCACCCTTGCATGCTCTCTGAGCAGGCAAAACGGTCCTCATAGAGAAGCCTGTGATTTGACCGCACAAGACTCCTGGCTTACGTCAGGAGTGGGTGTTAAAGTCAGCGCCAGGAACTTTGCCCGGCGCTGGATTCCAGGTAAGTAAAATGTTTTTTTTTTGCAGGTTGGAAGGCAATAGTAGTGGGGGGACCTAATTCATAGCCAGGGGCGTCACTAGAGGGAGGCCAGAGGGGTCTATGTACCCCCCTCCCTAAATCAGGCTGTGCCCCCCCAATTGGCAGTGAAGTTACTGCTCGCTGCTCTGGACTCCCAAGAAGTTAGTGAGAGTGTGTGCATACTTAATAATAGTGTGTGTTAGTGAGAGTGTGCTAGTGACATTGTGTGTATACTTAATAAGTGTGTGTTAGTGAGAGTGTGTGACGTGTTTATACTTCAGTAAGAGTGTGTGTTAGTGAGAGTGTGTAAGTGACATTGTGTGTATACTTCATAATAGTGTGTGTTAGTGAGAGTGTGACATTGTGTGGATACTTCAGTTAGAGTGTGTGTTATTGAGTGTATACTTAAGAGTGTGTGAGTTACCATGCTACCAATTATATTCATAATACATTTTATAGATTATAATTAAAAAAGGTGATGCTGAGGGAGGAGGGATGATGCTGAAGGGGTGGGGGGTAATGCTGAGGGAGGAGGGATGATGCTGAGGGAGGGGGGTAATTCTGAGGGAGGGGGGTGATGCTGAGGGAGAGGGGTTGATGCTGAGGGAGTAAGGGTGATGCTAAGGTAGGGGGGTGATGCTGAGGGAGGGAGAGTGAGGGGGGTGATGCTTCAGCACCGTGTCACTATGGTTACCAGACACGATCGCGGCCACTTTGTGGCACGGTCATCACGTACACGCTCTTCACATATGCGCGGTCACTGTCACCCATTCACACAGCTTTTGACCACGGATCACAGGGGGCACACCTGCACTGGGTAAGTGATTATTTCTCAATAGTTTATGTCTTATATAAACTCTTTGTTCATTTGTATGCACATCTTGATAAAGACCTTCCGGGTCGAAATGTTGATTGCTCTATACAACACGAATTCACTTTGAAAAATCCGCTGGAGTGCTCTCTTCATTTATATTTCTATATTCCCACACTGTGCAGCACCTAGGTCGATTGAATTGAAACTTTTAAAGGTAGAGTGCCAGACTTCCTTGTATATCTATCTATATATCTATCTCTATCTATATATATAATATATATATATATATGTATATATATACACACACACGTTTTGTAATTGCCCCCCTACTTTTGTCCCTGGACCCCCATGTGCCTCCCCTAAATATGAATGCGGGTATGTTCGTAGCGCCCAATAGGGCATTTACACAGGAGAATGTTCCTCCTCCTAAGGGATTGGAGTAACTCTGGAAATTAAATAAAGATTCTTAAAGATAGGCCTGAAAAAATATAATTCTACCACTTTTTCTGCAGTAGATGGTTGATTCCTCCAACCACCACCTCTGTCAAAGCATGTGCTATCTCTAAGCTAGGCAAAGCTAAGCTGAACACATATAAAAGCATGCAATATGTAATACATTGAAAAGGTCAGTCCACTCCTTTGTTTCTATAACCTACTTACCTGACTAGTTTTGCCAGTCACAATTCTTTAAAAAATGCACAGAATGTTCATTACACCCATGTTTTCCTTTATGATCAATTGCACAACAAAATATTTGTCAGAGAAACTACTTGACACCATCATACCTTGTGTGCAACCTTGTGGCATCATTATTTTAGAAAATGTAGTAGATAAATGAACACAGACTTCTAGTTTTCTAGCCAATTGCTAATTCCCTTGGTTTCTAGTGGCTCTAATGAATTTCAAAAGCATTTTCATTTTCCCCTGCCTAGTTTAATGCAGACAGCTACTCAGCAAATCACAACATTTTTTGACATCACATTACAGTTACAAGATAGTCTTTAGGTTGTGAGATTGGAGCTAGGCTTGCCGTAACCTGGTTAGATTTATATAAAGAAAAGTTTAGTTAATGCAATGTTAATGAAAAACTTTGGTAAATACACACAGTTTAAATCAGTTGAACATCAACCTATAATTGAAGGGCTAATGGACTTTTCCCATACCAACTAGTTCTAAGTTCAAGAAGTCACACGGCTATAGGAGTTACTATAATCACAGATCCAAGTAATAATCAAACATATAGTAGGAAACTCAAACATATAGACAGCACGGGGATTGCAAGTAGCTAAGCCAGCTCTTAGGTCTTCAATAGATATCAATAAGCGTGAACAAGGAGTGACAAGGTCAATTTCAAGAAGGCTACATTACGCTGTCAGAATTTCCATAGTTTAAAAGAAAACCAGTGCTTGCCTGAAGGCCGGTCAATCTTCCTCTGTGACGGTAGCCAAAACAGATAGAAAAAATTCAAGCCAACAAATGATGCAAGCAGTGGTATGCTAGCAACTTTTGGATGCAAAGTGACTATTTTGGTTCAAGATAAGCTTCTCTCTTTGGATTCCATCAACCTAGTTCTTTATCCCTGTGTCTTAATGCAATATACATTTCAATATATTCTCTATGTGCCGCTATGTCACATTTTCATACTCCTTTATTGAGCCCTTAGACTGTTTGTTTTGGAGGGGGGAGGGGGGGGGGGGATTGGGGGTTAGGGGGGGCGTGGAGTGTACATTTTATTCCATCTTTGAAGGTAGCATTCTAATTAACATTAAATTTGCCAATTTGAATGCAATTATGTTGTTCACCTGGATACAGAGGTTTAATACTTTTACTCTTTTTTTTTTTTTTTTTCAAAGCAAAGTTTTGTTTTCTTAAAATAGGCGTAGGCAAACAAAATGTCAAACAGGTCATTTAAATTTCTGATAACACAGAGACAATTGTTACTTATATCGGTAGGTAAAGGTATTGTTGAAACATCTATATATCATTTACAAAATATCCAGGTTTCCATTTGCATGAAAGCTATTGAATAAACATAGACTTGCAACACCTGTAGTAAACTTATATGGTTCTCTATCCTTCAACTTCCCAACAAACAGGTTAAGCCACTCCTTTACACTAACATTTCACCTTCCAACATACTGTAAAATATCAGCCTGTTGAAGAGGAGCGTACATGCAGCAGTGTTCATGGTATGTTCTTCAATTCTGTACAAAAATCTTAAAATTTCTGTCTTCTCTCCAGAGTTAGAATGTGGTATTCTATAGAATGTGATTTGGTGTTTTTTTGTTTAAGAAATTATGTCATCTAAACCATAATTTAAATGTTATTCAATATATAGGAAAGCAAACAAACAAATAGTAATAATCAATACCACTATACTATGCATAGAATAAAAACTATTTCAAAGTAAAATTTTATTTTAGAGAACTGATATGCAAAATTTAACTTAAATAGCAACTTTCTGACTATATATAAAAAAGATAGATAAAAAGATAAAAGTAGATTACAAAGATTATCGTTCTGACTATAGCCGAGTTGTAGATTTAGTATTTTTGCCTGGCAGGCTATTTCTATTCATATTTCCATTCATTACAGTTCAGAGTTTAGTGGGAAAAAAAAACGCCAAACATTTTCAATAATGCGAAATGAAATATGCATGCAGACAAACAAAAAGTACTTTGTAACGTGTTTGAAAATCATGATAACATGGTTAACCCCTTTGGTTATGTTTGCAGCTAATTTGCACAGTTTATTTTATATGAATAATGTTTTACTCTGGGCTTTATCTACTAAACTGCACATTATAGAGAATTTAAATCTGGATGGCAACATTTAGCTTAAAATAGCAAAGAAACCTGTGACTATAGCTGATTTGGAGACTTTTTCCAGAATAATGTTTATAATGTACAGCGCTACGGAATCTGATGGCGCTATATAAATAATACAATATTAATAATAATAATAATAATGTAAATTGTGCCATTTCAATTTTAATTTGCTAAAATTCAGGGATTAGTCATTAACACCCCCCCCTCCCCCATGTGTATATTGCTATTGTTTTATAAAAATATTTGAGAAGTACGTTAGTAATATAATTTTCTTTGGATGCAACCTCTGTCTATGTCTGGGAATTTTAATAGCTAACCTTCTTCTTACATGTTGACACATTTCTAATGAATAAATATATTTACAGAGTGAACATCTTCTTAGAATTGTATTCTGTCTGTCTGTCTATCTATAAATAATAACACAAAGGTAAACTAGGGGACACTGAGACATTTGGGAACACTGGGAGACTTGGGGACACTGAGACTATGTATCAGTGTCCATATGTATCATTGTCTCAGTGTCCCATGTTGCCCCGTGTCTCCATGTCGCCCAGTGCCCCCTATTGAGACATGGGGACACTGAGACACTAGGGACACAGACACTAGGGACACTGGGAGACATGAAAACACTGAAACACTGGTTGGGAGACATGGGGACACAGAAACTTGGGGACATTATGGAATGTCGCCATGTGTGTCTGTTTCCCTGTGTCCCCATGTGTCTGTGTCCCCATGTCTCCCAGCGTCCCCTAGTGTCTCAGTGTTCCCAGGTCTCAGGGTCCCCTAGTGTTTCAGTGTTTCCATGTCTTAGTATCCCATTGTCTCAGTGTCCCCATGTGTGTCTGTGTCTCAGTGTCCCCAGAGGTCTCCATGTGTCCCCATGTCTCAGTGTCACCTAGTGTCTCAGTGTCCACATGTCTCCCTGCAGCCTTTACCCCATCCCACACTTCCCTGAGCTGTAGACTGTCTTTGCAGGCTGGGAGCTGCTGTCTGGACTCTCTGTGCTGTGTAGCTGCTCCCCGCAGATCAGTGAGTTGAGAGATGCAGGTATATGCTGTAACTTCCTATCCCTGCCCCTCTCAACACACAGTGACCCCAACGGGCCGGTGTTGGTATTGCAGAGTAATCTCTGTTTATACAGAGAAAAATACCAGCATTTGTATTGCCGGTAATACTGAAATATTGGCAGCGGCCAGACAGCCTCAAATAAATACTGGCAATGGGGCAATCCTAATAAGTGAAGACATTTTTATTTTATTTTTTATTAAATCAATGGGCCTATTCCCTGGGCCTGGAGCTGCAGCTCCATCAGCCCCTATGTTAATCCGGCCATGCCTCTGTCGACCTGATAGTATATGTCCTTTAAATGCCATAGGCGTGTGCAGCCTATTGCATTAGGGTGTGCACCCTCAAGCACAAGCACACGTGGCGTGTATATATATATATATATATTTATATATATGTATATGTATGTATATATATACACACATATATACACACACACACAAAGCTGTGTGTGTGCGGTGTGAGGGTGCTGTTAGTGTGATGTGTGTGTGCTGGTAGTGTACTATGTGGGTGAGGGTGTTTGTGTGTGCGTGCTTGTGAGGGTGCTGTGAATGTACTGTGTGTCAGGGTGCTGTTTGTGTGTGTGTGTGTGTGTGTGTGCACTTGTGAGGGTGCTGTAAATGTACTGTGTGTCAGGGTGCTGTTTGTGTGTAAGGGTACTGGTAGTGTTTTGTGTGTGTGTGTTTGTTAGGGTCCTGTTTGTGTTTGTGAGGGTGCTGTGTGTGTGGGTGCTGTATGTGTGTGTGGGTGCTGTATGTCTGTGGGTGTGCTGTGTATGTATGTGGGTGTGCTGTGTATGTCTGTGGGTGTGCTGTGTATGTCTTTGGGTGCTGTGTATGTCTGTGGGTGCTGTGTATGTCTGTGGGTGCTGTGTGTGGGTGCTGTGTATGTCTGTGGGTGCTGTGTATGTCTGTGGGTGCTGTGTATGTCTGTGGGTGCTGTGTGTGGGTGCTGTGTATGTCTGTGGGTGCTGTGTATGTCTGTGGGTGCTGTGCATGTCTGTGGGTGCTGTGTATGTCTGTGGGTGCTGTGTATGTGTGTGTGCTGTGTATGTGTGTGTGTGTGTGGGTGATTGTGGGGGGTGGAGGTGGGGGTACATTACTTAATATCCCCCCTCCCTTACTTTATGTGGGGAGGGGGGATTCTTGTTCCTTGTCCCTGGTGGTCCAGTGGAGGTGGGGGCAGATCAGTTATCCCCCCTCCCTTCTTACCTTATGCCTGGGAGGGGGGATCCTGCTGCTGCCATCCATCCCTGGTGGTCCAGAGGAGAGTGAACTCTAGCCCCGCAGGGCTAGAGTTCACTCACGCAAGATCTGAGCGGTGCCGCGGCAACGGTGAGCCGGTGAGGGGAGGCTGAGAGCAGAGCCGGCGCTCGGATAGCGCCGGCTCTGCATGAGCCGGCAGGGGAGATCCTGAGATCTCCCCTGCCGGTCTCAATGCATAGGCGTGCCGCGGGGATTAGGGTGTGCCCAGGCACACCCGGCACACCCCGTGCGCACGCCTATGTTAAATGCGAATTAAAGCTTTCTGAAATGTTAAGAAATAATATAATATTATAAATAAATGCAATGTCAAAGTATTTCTCTGCTTGTTAAGATTATTGGGTATCCATGTTACAGTAAAAAAGAATTTACAGAATTCAAACTCATCTTCTTTACTGCATCGTCCCAGTTTCGCTGACGGAGCCAATCCTCTTCTCCTGAGATCATCTCTCATCATTCATCATAGAGCTCTGATGATATTGTGTCATTCCAATGCTTCTCATAAAGAGAGACACATGTGGATATCAGTATTTCTCACAATTGGCATACATGGTGCACGAATGGCAATCGCTACAATCCGACAAAATATGCTTCTCATAGAGAAGCATTAAAGCTAAGGTTCCACTACAAGAAACACTCACACTGCACAACAGTTGAAAGTGATCTCTCTCGAATCTCCCTGATAGTGGAGATGTGTAAGAATTTATAAAACAGCTGTCTCTTTATGATCACGTTTCGAAAACAATTCAAAAGGGACAAGTTGTTAACCCCTAAATAGTGATGTCCCGAACAGTTCGCTGGCGAATAGTTCCTGGCGAACATAGCGTGTTCACGTTCACCACGGATGGCGAACATATGCGATGTTCGGTCCGCCCCCTATTTTATTTTTGGTCTTTCAGCCAAATTTACTAATTACTTAGTATTAGTAAATTGTGCCCCTACTCGCAATACCGCGAGTAGGGGCATGTCTATTAAACAGTGAGCAGCCTGTGGCTGCTCACTGTTAAAAAAAAAGGGTCCCCCCTCCCTGAGCGGGTGGGGGCCCTAAAGTAAAAAAAGGGGGGGGACCTATTGTCCTCCCCCCTGGCCCCCACCCTGAGCGGTGGGTGGGGGCCCTAAATACCAATGGGGGAACCTATTGTACTCCCCCCGGCTCCCACCCCTGAGTGGCGGGTGGGGGCTCTAAATACCAATAGGGGGGACCTATTGTCCTCCCCCGGCCCCCACCCCTGAACGGCGAGTGGGAGCCCTAAATACCAAAAGGAAGGGGGGCCTATTGTCCTCCCCCTGGCCCCCACCCCTGAGCGGCGGATGGGGGCCCCAAATACCAATGGGGAGACCTATAGGTCCCCCCGGCCATAAATACCAATAGGGGGGACCTATTGTCCTCCCCCCTGGCCCCCACCCTGAGCGGTGGGTGGGGGCCCTAAATACCAATGGGGGAACCTATTGTACTCCCCCCGGCTCCCACCCCTGAGCGGCGGGTGGGGGCTCTAAATACCAATAGGGGGGACCTATTGTCCTCCCCCGGCCCCCACCCCTGAACGGCGAGTGGGAGCCCTAAATACCAAAAGGAAGGGGGGCCTATTGTCCTCCCCCTGGCCCCCACCCCTGAGCGGCGGGTGGGGGCCCCAAATACCAATGGGGAGACCTATAGGTCCCCCCGGCCATAAATACCAATAGGGGGGACCTATTGTCCTCCCCCCGGACCTCACCCCTGAGCGGCGGGTGGGGGCACTAAATACCAATAGGGGGGGACCTATTGTCCTCCCCCCCGGCCCCCACCCCTGAGCGGCGGGTGGGGGCCCTAAATACCAATGGGGGGACACCTATTGTCCTCCCCCCGGCCCCCACCCCTGAGCGGTGGGTGGGGGCCCTAAATACCAATAGGGGTGGGACCTTTTGTCCTCCCCCCCGGCCCCCATCCCTGAGCGGTGGGTGGGGGCCCTAAATACCAATAGGGGGGGACCTATTGTCCTCCCAGCCGCCCCCACCCCTGAGCGGCGGGTGGAGGCCCTAAAAAAAATGCCCCCCCACGTGACTAGGGGTCTCCAAACCAACCAATCAGAGTGCTGTGACAGGTAAATGTAGAGACTTACCTATTGTGGCCAGAAAGAGTCCCTGTGAGTTTTCACCTGCTATTGAAGTCTATGGCAGTTCGCCAGGTTCGCCCGTTCGCGAACATTTGCGGAAGTTTGCGTTCGCTGTTCGCGAACGGAAAATTTCATGTTCGCGACATCACTACCCCTAAAGGAAATGGAAGGTCCCTTTAATACATGACTGTACAACAATATTACTTCCATTAAATGTTACAAAATAACATAGAACCCACTCCATGTCATATCAACAATTTATCTTGGTCTACTGAGAATAATATTTCATTAAGTAAAATATAAGGTATGTGTATATTCAAAGTTAATGAATGTTTTAACATCTATGGTGTACATTGTTTAGTTTTTTTTTTTGCTTCCTCATTCCAATCTAGACAATGTGTTTCTTGACAGCTAATTTCAGGTTTACCTGTAATTCAAAATGTGCTTATTTAGGAAATTAGATAAAAGGTTGCTGACACATATGACAGGTATTTTTGGGGCATGACCTTTACATGCCAATGGGTGTCAGGCAAATCCCAGTTTGCGAAGTTATAGACTGAGTTAGCTGTACTAGTAAATTAAGTAAACAGTAATTTCAACCCATAAAATGAACAATTGGGCGGCTGTGTTGTAATTAAAACTGAGCGATTTGCCAAGAAAATCAGATGAACACACCTGAAAGATAATACAATAAGTAATAGAATATTATTATTTCTATTATTATAATAAGGTCAAACCTACACAGCAACATCCTGTATTACTTTTAATATTACTCACATTAATGAGTGCACTGAAGATTACTGTGTATATGAAGCATATCAAGACAATTTACTCAAAATGACGCAGGAAAAATTGTATTATTGATAGCAGCTATGGAGGACTTAGTCTAAAGGAGTAGACTGGAACACAAGTATATGGTAAGCATAATGGAATTGTGTAACTTCTTAAACCTCCATTTTTGATGCAAGATATTGTTATGGTTTGTTGTTATGCTCCTATGTTTTAATGTGATGTGAAGTAATTGGAACCAAACCTAGCAGAGAGGTAGCTTGCATGCATCATACTCAGAGACTATAGGTCCCTACAATAAAAGATTATCTTCCAGCTCCAAAGATGTTAATGGGCAATGGGCAAGTGAGATCCATGAGGCTTTAATTAGCATAACATTGGCAGGAGAATGTATGTGCCCATAAAGGGTTAACCCATACAGACACTATGAAACAGGAACTGGAAATTGGGATTTCAAATTGTAATCTTTGCTGGCATCCAATGGGTTAAGTTGTGGTGGAATCTCGGTAAAAATAAATTTAGTAGGCCGAGATTACCACGTGGCATGTGTACGTGCATATGCTGACGTATCGATCAGTTGGTTGCACGAGGCAAGATACGATCAGTAGTGTACGGAGCATGTGCAAGAATACAGGATATAGTATTCCCCCTCCTCCATTGTGCTGGACAAGCCATGTGGTCAAACAGGAAGTTAATTCTTATTTGTGTTGATTGGTTAAGAGAATGTGCGGGTGGAGCTTAATATGGGAGGAGTTATATGCCTATATAAGGAACCTGCACTATTGTCCGGGGCTCAGAATTTGCTGTATTTTGGTGACGCTAGTCCCTCTGAGTCCCGATCGGTGATCCAATAAAGAATCTCTTCCTTCCTGAAGAAACCTGTGTCCATCTCTCTGTGCTTGGCTTCCGTCAGTTTCTCCGGTATCATTTGGTGCATTGGCCGGGAAGCTCATCGTTCAACGGTAGCTGAGAGGCAGAGGCGTGAGACGGTCTATCTTTGCCCACGTTCTCTATGGCTGCACCCCTGAACTTCTGCGTGGACCTCCCTTCGTCTCGGCGCCACTGGTCTGTTGTCCAGGAGATCATCGGCCTCTACGTGAGAAGTGCTGGGGTGTCCCCGTCGATGAGTGTGAACTCAGGTTCAGGAACGAGGAGGTAAGACAACTGCTGTTTTAGACGGCAGGACCCGCTAGGGGTATACCGATTGTGCGGTAGGCCCAAAGGGGTTTTTGAATCTGTATCTGCCCCCTCTGTCGGAGGGAAGGAGCGAAGGCGCACCGCTCGATCGAACGCTCTTTAGTCAGACCGTTTGATTTGGTTAGTCAGGCGGGGCGCTCTGGTGTAAAATAAGCCCTAGCCGGACACCGGTGTCTTGTCTAGACTAGCGTTCTAGGGTGTATATTTTGTTCGCTAGGTCGGAGGGACCGGGAGACTAAGCGGCGTCTGTGTAAATCCGGTTCGCTAGTTCTCATCCTATCTGGGCTAAGTGGGAAGGCGTGTAAATTTGGAACCCACTAGACTTTTGATAGTACGACTAAGAGGCGTCTGTGTAAATTCGGTCCTCTAGCTCGTTGTATAGTGCGACTAAGAGGCGTCTGTGTAAATTCGGTTCTCTAGCTCGCTATATATGTGGTGATTGGGCAGTGTGGCTAACCAAAACGTATGTAGATTGTTTTTAGGTAGTCCATTCAAGGTACTGGCCAATAGTTTAGTTGGGAATTGTAAATGTGTTAGCGATTGTTTAGTAAAGTGTATATTTTGTTAGATAGCGCGAGCTCAGCCGTCTAGCGAGAGTGTTAATAGTGTGTTGCTGTATTATAGTGCACGGTACCATAACCCTGTATATTTACTGACATTGTATAATAAGTACTAATCATTGTCGTCCATTGCATGTTTAACACCATAACCACTAATAATTGTATTGTGACCTTAACTTGTGCTTTGACCTATGCTAACCGTACTGTAACCGCTATTTGTAAAAGACGATGTTACTGGGGTGTGTTATAGACGGGTAATTCATATATAGAGAATTATAGCGTGGGTGACTGTATAGTTACGCCAAAGGGCATAATATTGATTATATAGTGACTGGTGTAACAGCTGTGTGTGTACGGGAATTCCCTGAGTGTTTATTGTTATTGTGTACGTTTCACTTGGTAACCGTACCACGTGGTGCTGTTGCCAGAGGAAACGGGTGTGACTGTTGAATAGTACGCGTGTATAGTATTCGTTGTCGACGACGTTCCATTGTTAAGTATGGGTGCGTCACAGTCAACGATTCCGGATCCCTTAGGTTGTATGGTGAAGAATTTTAAAAAGGGATTCAAAATTTGTGATTTTGGGGTAAAGATGTCTCCTGTACGTTTGGTCACTTTGTGTACTAGGGAGTGGCCTACTTTGGTTGCGGCATGGCCGCCACGTGGCAGTTTGGATCCAACTCTGGTACAGCGCTTACACGTGGCTGTATCAGGTAGGCCTGAACTTTACGGCCAGTTTCCTTATATTGACTGTTGGAGACAGGCCGTAAATGACTCGCCAAAATGGCTCCAGACATGCCACGAGGAGCAGTGTCGCCTCATGGTAGCTAGGACTTGTTCGTCCACTAGGACTGGTGTTAGGCCCATTTTGGACACGCCCCCTGAGTCCGAGATCCCTTTGCCGCCCCCTTACTTTCCGTTAAGAAGAAGTGACGCAAACGCAGGAAGTCCTGCACCCCTCCCCTCATTACCCTCATCCACTTCCGCTTCCTCCTCCAGTACAGGATCCACCCCCCCTCGTACTAAATCTCCCCTTCCGGAACCAGAACCCACCCCCATTAAAAACGAATATCCTGATTTGGCGCCACTTCAGACTTCCGGTCAAGCTTCATCTAGCTCGGCTCGAAGTGTTTTATTTACGACCTTTTCCCAAAACCAACCTCCCACATCCCCATACCCTATCTCTCCCCGACCGGAACCCATGACTGACGCCTCTCTACGTAGCCCCATCCAAACCCGACAGTTGACTGGTGCCCAACAATTAAAGCACTATCAGATGCCTCTTCGCCTAAATCCCGGGTCAGCTTATATCGATGCCGCAGGTCAAATGGCACACGCTGACCCAGTCTTCGTATATGTCCCATTTACCACTACCGACCTTTTAAACTGGAAGACCCATAATTCCTCGTATACTGAGAAACCACAAGCCATGACTGATCTGTTCACCTCAATAGTACAGACGCATAATCCGACATGGGCTGATTGCCAGCAGTTACTAATGACTTTATTTAACAATGAGGAAAGGACAAGAATAAATCAAGCAGCCATTAAAGCATTAGAAGATAGAGCCCGTGCTTTGAACCAAGCTAATCCAGCAGCATGGGCCGCAACACATTATCCCAACACTGATCCCGATTGGAACGTAAATGGTGCTGATATGGTTCAACTCAGAGCCTATAGAGACGCTATAATTGCTGGCATGAAAGCCGGAGGAAAGAAAGCCATTAACATGTCGAAGACAGTTGAGGTGATTCAGAAAAGCGATGAAGCGCCCAGTGTCTTTTATGACCGATTATTGGAGGCATACCGCTTGTATACCCCCTTTAATCCGGAAGACGCAGACAATTCCCGAATGGTTAACTCCGCCTTTGTCAGCCAAGCATACGGAGATATTAAGCGCAAGCTACAAAAGTTAGAAGGGTTTGCAGGTATGTCCATCACCCAACTAATGGAGGTAGCAAATAAGGTCTATATGAATAGGGATACAGAAAGTAAGAAAGAGGAAGAGCGCAAGATGCGTAAAAAGGCTGATATGCTAGCGGTAGCGATCGCAGGCGTAGATAGACGGGGCCCAGATAGAGGCGATAGTAGATGGAATGAGGAACCTCTAAGTAAAAATCAGTGCGCTTACTGTAGGGAAGAAGGGCATTGGAGAAATGAGTGCCCGCGAAGGGAACAGTCTGAGAGAGACAGACCTAGGACAGGTTATGGAAATTTTAGAGGCAGAGCGAGAGGTAGAGGAGGCCCCGGAGGGAGTAATGGTTATAGAGGGAGTAATGGGAACAGAGGAAGTGTTAGGGAAGACAGGTATATTCCAGCAGCGCAAAGGTCCCGCGATAGAGAAGGTAGGGACTTCGTAGGATTGGCTGACACGGTCATGGAGGACTATTGATACCGACCGGGCTCCATCCCCCTTGGTCGAGCGGAGCCTATGGTCGATGTATCAATAGGGGGGAAAAGGAGTGCGTTCATGATCGACACTGGTGCTGAACATTCAGTGGTGACTAATCTAGTTGCTCCTCCATCTGGAAGGACTATTACTGTGATAGGAGCAACTGGAAGAAGTGCTGAAAGACCGGTTCTTAAAAGTCGACTCTGTACATTGGGAGGCCACGTAGTAAAACACCAATTCCTTTATATGCCTGAATGTCCAGTCCAATTGCTGGGACGTGATATGCTATCAAAATTACAAGCGCAGATTACGTTCCTACCAAATGGAACAACATCCTTAAAGTTTAATGGACCTTCAGGTATTATGACTTTATCCATACCAAAGGAAGAAGAGTGGCGACTTTATACAGTGTTGACTAGCCAAAACCCTAGGAGTGATGAGACATTGTTTAACATACCAGGAGTTTGGGCAGAGAACAACCCACCAGGACTGGCCCGCAATATTCCACCTATAAAAATTGAACTGAAACTTGGGGTTTATCCAGTGAGCCTAAGACAATACCACATCCCACAGAAGGCTAAGAAGAACATCCAATCCTATCTGGATAAATTCATACGCGATAAAAGTAGCAGAAGTGACTCCGTGGATACATCACTCCAGGGTTAAACCAGCAGCAGTCGATTCTTGGCAAGTTACAGCAGATCCAGAGAATCCCTGCAAGATCCGGTTGAAACGCACTACTCAGTCGGAGTAACGAGGAATTATTGTGGATTACAAATTTTATTGTTACAGGTGTGAGTGAGAAGGCCATAATAAAGCCTGTCCGCTTACCATCACATAGTGTATAAGCCAGGAAAGTCTTGAAGGGACACCTGTGAAGACGAGCAGAACTCCATTCCCTGCAGCCCTCACATCCTGGAAGCTGAGGTTCCATCGCACGGACGAAGACTGAGGATGACGGCGAAAGATGTGCTTTTTATTGTGTTTATTTACATGTGTTTTTATATTCAGGAAGGTAGAGGTACCGACACTCCTAGCTGTGAGGTATGCATTAAGACTACGAGAACAGGTAACCATATTTCCCAAACCCTAATTTGGCATTCACAATACGAATGTAAAGGAGAGGTATCAAGATGTAGATACCTAAATATAGATTATAGTGTGTGCCATTTAGGAGTAGGAGAACCTAAGTGCTTCAGTCCAGAGTATCAACCTCGTACAATTTGGTTGACTCTCAGGAATGGAGATCCTCAGGGGACCCTAATTAATAAGACGGTATTAGAATCCGTACATTCTTCGGGTGTTCTGCTATTTGATGCGTGTAAAGCGATATCGAGTGGTAGAAAGCCGTGGAATGTATGTGGGGATCTTAGATGGGAGAGGACGTATGGGTCTAACGATAAATACATTTGTCCCAGTAGCAAAAATAAATATGTGAGTCCTAGATGCCCAAATAAAGACTATAACTTTTGTCCATATTGGTCTTGTGTGGGGTGGGCGACTTGGGGACAGACAGTAGACAAAGACATGATAGTGACTAAGTTGCCGACTAGCCCATATTGTAAGTCTATGGAATGCAACCCAGTCCATATACTTATTAATAACCCCGACAAGTTCCTAGATAAGTATGGCAATTTATTTGGGTTTCAGATATACGGGACGGGTTTAGATCCTGGGACATTATTGTTTATAGGGATAGAGACTGATACGGTATCCTCCCAGACTCATCAAGTATACCATTCCTTTTATGAAGAGATGAGTATAGATAATAAGATCCCCCATAACGCTAAAAACCTGTTCATTGACCTAGCTGAAAGTATTGCCGATAGTCTTAATGTTACCAACTGCTATGTGTGTGGAGGTACTAACATGGGAGACCAATGGCCTTGGGAAGCAAAGGAGGTAATGTCCGGTTCTGAGGCAGTTGACCAATTAATATCTACACAAGCCGATTATCATATGAGTGTTAGAGGTAAATCTGAGTGGAGATTAAAGACCTCCATCATAGGTTATGTTTGCATAGCAAGGAAAGGAATAATGTATAACACTTCTGTAGGAGAATTAACTTGTCTAGGGCAAAAAGCTTATGATGATGATACAAAGAATACAACTTGGTGGTCGGCTTCAAATGTCTCAGAACCATCTAACCCGTTTGCTAGATACGCCAATTTAAAGGACGTGTGGTTTGATCTATCCATCACATCTATCTGGAGAGCCCCAGCAAATTTGTACTGGATCTGTGGTAAGAAAGCCTATTCGGAGTTGCCACAGGACTGGGAAGGGGCATGTGTGTTGGGTATGCTCAAACCATCCTTCTTCTTGTTACCGATTGAAACAGGTGAGACTTTAGGTGTTAAAGTGTATGATGTGAATCATAGGAAGAAAAGGGGACCCATAGAGATAGGCACCTGGGAAGATAATGAATGGCCTCCCCAGCTTATCATAGACTATTATGGGCCAGCCACGTGGGCTGAGGATGGTACTTTTGGTTATAGAACCCCTATTTATATGCTCAACCGTATTATAAGATTACAGGCGGTGGTTGAGATTATCACTAATGAGACATCACAGGCGCTCAATCTTCTAGCGAAGCATAACACCAGGATGAGGACAGCAGTCTACCAAAATAGATTAGCCTTGGATTACCTTTTGGCAGTAGAGGGAGGTGTATGTGGGAAGTTTAACCTAAGCAATTGCTGTCTTCAAATAGACGACGAAGGGCAAGCAATAGCTGAGCTTACTAGCCATATGGTTAAACTAGCGCATGTGCCTACTCAGGTATGGAAAGGGTACAATCCAAGTAGTTGGTTTGGTAGCTGGTATGAGTGGTTTGGAGGGCTTAAGGCAGTGGTAGGTGGAGTCCTACTGATTTTACTGTTGTGTCTACTCCTACCGTGTCTTATACCCTTAGTAGTTAGGTCTGTGCAAAGCCTGATAGGAAGTATAGCAGAGAGGAAGGCTGCTGCACAGATAATGGCGATTTATAAGTATAAGGCTTTAGATCAGGGAGAACCAATGCAGGAAGATGAGTGTTAAAAGATTCACATCATAAGATAAGTCTGGTCTGGTTCAAGGTAACTTGCGGTGTAAGCAAAACTAAGGTTATGTGATGCCTCAAGTAATTGTAAAATATCAAGAGGCATCAAAGGGGGGAATGTGGTGGAATCTCGGTAAAAATAAATTTAGTAGGCCGAGATTACCACGTGGCATGTGTACGTGCATATGCTGACGTATCGATCAGTTGGTTGCACGAGGCAAGATACGATCAGTAGTGTACGGAGCATGTGCAAGAATACAGGATATAGTATTCCCCCTCCTCCATTGTGCTGGACAAGCCATGTGGTCAAACAGGAAGTTAATTCTTATTTGTGTTGATTGGTTAAGAGAATGTGCGGGTGGAGCTTAATATGGGAGGAGTTATATGCCTATATAAGGAACCTGCACTATTGTCCGGGGCTCAGAATTTGCTGTATTTTGGTGACGCTAGTCCCTCTGAGTCCCGATCGGTGATCCAATAAAGAATCTCTTCCTTCCTGAAGAAACCTGTGTCCATCTCTCTGTGCTTGGCTTCCGTCAGTTTCTCTGGTATCAAAGTCTGGATGGTTAAAATGGTTAAATTGTGTGGCTAGAGTGCATTTCAGTTGACAGGACTGAATAGGGTTAATTATATGCTTATTTTACTGCTTGGGATGTAATGTCTTATTTAGTTTTGCATGATGCAAGATAAAATGTTATTGAAAATAACTAGCTAACTAACCAAGCAACTACATAAAAAAAACAAATAAATAAATAAATAAATAAGATTGTGGTCCAGGTGAAGTGTGGAGGAAACACACATAAGTAAACATTTTAAAAGGTATGTTTAGTTTGCATACAAATCAGTGTGGCATGTATCATTTAAAATTTACTACATAAATGGTGTACAGCAGATCCATACCCCCCAAATGTCCCTATTTAGGGAAAGTCCCTGTTTTGGCCCCCAAATCATTCTGTCCCAGATTTCTATCCTCATGTTCCTCTTTTCCCAAAGCTCCATTTTATTGTTGTGTCTTCTTGTGTAACGGCAATAATACTCACAGTAATGTGTCTTTACATTACACGTAATGTGTTTGGAGCTCAGGCTATGTAAATATGATACATACTTGTTCTAAAAACATGTAAGTTGCATAAATTGTCATTAGTAATAAAAAAGATTTGCTTAATGAAGTAATTTTGGTGTAAAGACTTACACCCCTAAAATTTAAGTGTCCCTTTAATCCCCTTGTCTATTTGAAATGTTGGGAGGTATGCAGATCAGATCATGTAAACTTCTGGAAATCTGCAGGATAAAAAGGTTAAAAGTTAGGAATTTATTGATATCTCTTTCATATTTTTTTTAGAATTGATGACATGTGCGTATAGCAACACAATTAATTTATATATGTATTATTTTTATAGCAACTGGAGCAAGGATGGCGATTACCTTTGGTGACTATAAATTGAGACCCAGCCATTGTCTTCTATCGGTTCTAATCACCATATCAGTCGTATTAGGGTTTAGTTATCTGAATGAAACTTCCCGAAGTATCCAACTGCAGGTATAATATTCCCTTACTTTTTTTTACACAATGAAGTGCTACTTATTTTTTATTTTGAATTAACTTAACTTAACGCCACATGCGGCTAAGGTGCTGGTCCATGCCACTGTCCTCTCTCGCCTTGACTACTGCAATCCACTTCTCAGTGGTCTTACGTGCTCCCAGGCTTATCTTCCTGTCCGCCCGCATCTCCCAGGCCTCACCCCTCTGTCAGTTCCTACATTGGTTTCCCGTAAGATATAGGGCTCAATATAAAATTGTGGTTCTTGCTTTCAAATCTCTACATAATGCTGCTCCCACCTATCTATCCTCTCTAATACACTAGTATGTCCCGTCTAGGCCCCTACGCTCTGCTGAAGACCTGCCTCTATCCTCTGTTCATACCCACACCTCTGATACTCGCCTTCAAGACTTCTCTAGGGCTGCACCATTCCTGTGGAACTCCCTTCACTTCCCTTTTCCTTTAGACCCTCACCCAGTCTCCACTCCCTGTCTGTGTGTCAAACCTGTCTGGTTACAATTACATGTTTTTTAGTCCACCCATTGTTACATAGTTACATAGTTACATAGCTGAAAAGAGCCTTGCGTCCATCAAGTTCAGCCTTCCTCACATTTGTTTTTTGCTGTTGATCCAAAAGAAGGCAAAAAAAAAAACAGTTTGAAGCACAATTTTGCAACAAGCTAGGAAAAAAATTCCTTCTTGACCCCAGAATGGCAGTCAGATTTATCCTTGGATCAAGCAGTTATTACCCTACATTGAAAGATTATATCCTTGAATATTCTGTTTTTGCAAGTATGCATCCAGTAGCTGTTTGAACATCTGTATGGACTCTGATAAAACCACCTCTTCAGGCAGAGAATTCCACTTCTGTCTTCAGTCTAAACGTATGGCCTCTAGTGATGTCCCAAACGGTTCGCTGGCGAATAGTTCCTGGCGAACATAGCTTGTTTGCGTTCGCCACGGCGGGCGAACATATGCGATGTTCGGTCCGCCCCCTATTCATCATCATTGAGTAAACTTTGACCCTGTACCTCACAGTCAGCAGACACATTCCAGCCAATCAGCAGCAGATCCTCCCTCCCAGACTCTCCCACCTCCCAGACAGCATACAATTTAGATTAATTCTGAAGCTGCATTCATTTTTTTTTGTTTGTGTTTATTATACATTATCCTCCATAGCCAGTAACCTGTGTTTATTATACATTATCCCCCATAGCCAGTAACCTGTGTTTATTATACATTATCCCGCCATAGCCAGTAACCTGTGTTTATTATACATTATCCTCCCTGATAATGCAACACTTACAACAATCAAGTAACATACATTCATATAAAATGTAAGTTACTTAGCCAGTCAGTGTAATGACAGGAATGAATAAGTAGATAACTCCCTAATTCCCACGGTATAAGGGAGCTATCTACTAAAAGGCTGAAAGACCTTAATTGGTATTTCAGCCAAATTTACTAATACTAAGTAAAGATTACTTAGTATTAGTAAATTGTGCCCCTACTCGCTATACCGTGAGTAGGGGCATGTCTATTAAACAGTGAGCAGTGGCTGCTCACTGTTAAAAAAAACAAAAAAAATTAAAAAGGGTCCCCCCTCCCTGAGCGGGTGGGGGCCCTAAATACAAATGTGTGTGGGGGGGGGACCTAATGTCCTCCCCCCTGGCCCCCACCCCTGAGTGGTGGGTGGGGGCCCTAAACACAAATTGGGGGGGACCTAATGTCCTCACCCCTGGCCCCCACCCCTGAGCAGTGGGTGGGGGCCCTAAACAAAAATAAGGGGGGACCTAATGTCCTCCCCCCTGGCCCCCACCCCTGAGCGGTGGGTGGGGGCCCTAAATACAAATTGGGGGGGACCTAATGTACTCCCCCCCTGGCCCCCACCCCTAAGTGGTGGGTGGGGGCCCTAAACAAAAATAAGGGGGGACCTAATGTCCTCCCCCTGGCCCCCACCCCTGAGCAGTGGGTGGGGGCCCTAAATACAAATTGGGGGGGGACCTAAGGTACTCCCCCCCTGGCCCCCACCCCTGAGCGGTGGGTGGGGGCCCTAAACACAAATTGGGGGGGACCTAATGTCCTCCCCCCTGGCCCCCACCCCTGAGCGGTGGGTGGGGGCCCTAAACACAAATTGGGGCGGGGACCTAATGTCCTCCCCCCTGGCCCCCACCCCTGAGCGGTGGGTGCGGGCCCTAAACAAGAATAAGGGGGGGACCTAATGTCCTCCCCCCTGGCCCCCTCCCCTGAACGGTGGGTGGGGGCCCTAAATGAAAATTTAACCCCCTCCCCCCAGGTGACTAGGGGTCCAAAAAACCCTAGTCACCCCCTCCCCCAAAAAATAAATTCCTACCTACCCCCCTCACCCTAAAAATAATGAGTGGGGACTGTTTACTAAATACCTGTAAAAATAAATAAAAATAAACTTACCATTCGATGTTTTCTTTCTTCTAAAATCTTATTTTTTCAGCCCCAAAAAAGGCCAAATAAAAATCCATAATAACCGACGCAATTAAAAAAAAAAAAAAAAAATGAGCGCAAAAAAAAATAATCCATCTTCACCCGGAGAGGGCTCCGCGCAGACTTAATCCACCAATCAGAGAGTTATGAGTTAAATTACACAGCGTGGGAAAATTCCAAAGAACTTTCCCACGCTGTGTAAAATGACACAGAGCACTCTGATTGGTGGATTTCAAACCAACAAATCAGAGTGCTGTGACAGGTAAATGGAGAGACTTCATTTACCTGTCAGAGCACTCTGATTGGATGGCTTAAACCCACTAATCAGAGTGCTCTGAGCCTAATTACAGGGTGGGTCAAGGCTTTATAAGCCTTCCCCCGCCCTGCAAAGCTCAGTCTGCGCGGAGCCCTCGCCAGGTGAAGATGGATTATTTTTTGCGCTCGTTTTTTTTTTTTTTTTTTTTTATTGCGTCGGTTATTATGGATATTTATTTGCCCTTTTTTAGGGGTGAAAAAAAGAAGATTTTAGAAGAAAGAAAACATCGAATGGTAAGTTTATTTTTATTTATTTTTACAGGTATTTAGTTAACGGTCCCCCCTCATTATTTTTAGGGTGAGGGGGCTAGGTAGGAGTTTATTTTTGGGGGAGGGGGTGACTAGGGGTTTGGGGACCCCTAGTCACCTGGGGGAGAGGGGTTAAAATTTAATTTAGGGCCCCCACCCACCGCTCAGGGGTGGGAGCCAGGGGGGAGGACATTAGGTCCCCCCCCTTATTCTTGTTTAGGGCCCCCACCCACTGCTCAGGGGTGGGGGCCAGGGGGGACAATAGGTCCCCCCCTTATTTTTGTTATGGGCCCCCACCCACCGCTCAGGGGTGGGGGCCAGGGGGAGGACATTAGGTCCCCCCCCTTATTCTTGTTTAGGGCCCCCACCCACGGCTCAGGGGGAGTTTTGCCATGGATCCCCCTCCGGCATGCCACAGTCCAGGTGTTAGTCCCCTTGAAACAACTTTTCCATCACTATTGTGGCCAGAAAGAGTCCCTGTGGGTTTTACAATTCGCCTGCCTTTTGAAGTCTATGGCGGTTCGCCCGGTTCGCCTGTGCGCGAACATTTGCCGAAGTTCGCGGTCGCTGTTCGCAAACCGAAAATTTTATGTTCGCGACATCACTAATGGCCTTGTGTCCTATGATTTCCACACAATGGTTTGTATTGGCCCCAAATATATTTGTATAATGTTATCATATCCCCTCTCAGGCAACGTTTTTCTAAACTAAATAGGTTTCAATTTGTTAACCTTTCTTCATAGCTGATATGTTCCATTCCTTTTATTAATTTTGTAGCCCGCCACTTTTTCTAGTGCCATAATATCCTTCTTTAGAACAGGTGCCCAAAATTGCACAGCATATTCAATATGTGGTCTTACCAATGATTTATAAAGAGGCAAAATGATATTCTCGTCCCGAGAATAAATTCCCTTTTTCATGCATGACAATACCTTACTGGCCTTGGCCACTGCTGATTGACATTACACATTGTTGCATAGTTTGTTGTCTATAACAGTTCCCAAGTCATTTTCGTGTATTGTTATCCCTAATTCGCTTCCATTAAGGGTATACGTTGCTTGTGTATTCTTTACGCCGAAGTGCATAACTTTGCATTTTTCAACATTCAATTTCATCTGCCATTTGTGTGCCCAGTCCCCTATTATATCTAAATCCCTCTGCAGCAAAGTAATATCTTGCTCACATTGTATTATTTTACAAAGTTTTGTGTCATCTGCAAACACTAAAACATGACTTTCAATGCTGTCTTCAAGATCATTTATAAACATGTTAAATAGAAAGGGTCCCAGAACAGACCCCTGAGGGACACCACGTGCCACCTCTGTGCAGGTTGAAAATTTACCATTAATGACAACTCTTTGTACTCTGTTTTTAAGCCAATATTCTACCCAAGAACAAGCATTTTCATCTAGACCGATTTCCTTGAGTTTGAACACTAATCTATTGTATAGAACTGTATCAAATGCCTTGGCAAAATCCAAATAGATCACATCCACTGCAACACCCTGATCTATACTTCTACTTACTTCTTCGTAGAACGAAATCAAGTTAGTTTGACATGACCTGTGCTTCATAAAACCGTGCTGATTTTTGCTGATAACCATGTTCTTCTCAAGGAATTCTTGAATATTATCCCTTAATAACCTTTCAAATATTTTACCAGCCACAGAAGTTAAGCTCACAGGTCTATAATTTCCAGGCAAGGATTTTGAACCCTTTTTGAATATAGGAACCACATCTGCCTTCCTCCAATCCTCCGGAACACTTCCTGAAAGAAAAGAATCTTGAAAGATTAAAAACAGAGGTTCACTTATTTCTACACTTAGTTCCTTAAGTACACGTGGATGCATAACGTCAGGCCCTGGAGCTTTGTTTATTTTAACTTTCTTTAGTTGCTGCAGCACCTTGTCTTGAGTTAACCAATTACAATTATTCTGCAAGTTTTTAGTAGCAATCATTTGCACATCTATTGCCATGGGTTCTTCCTTAATATATACAGAGGAGAAATAGTTATTTAAAATTCCTGCCTTTTCCTGGTCTTCATTAACTAACACCCCCGTTTCAGTTTTTAGTGTACCTACACTTTCATGTTTGAGTTTTTTAGAATTTATGTACTTAAAAAATGCTTTGGGGTTGTAAAGCGCCAAGTAATTTGTTGGCGCTATATAAATATAATAATATTAATAATAATAATAATAATAATTAGGGGATGGAATGTGGTGTAACAAAGGCTGAATTTGCATAAAAGTTGACCTTATGCACAATTAGCACATTTACATAATAATAAATGCATATTTATGATATGATGCAGTGAAAACAAATGTGAGGAAGGCTGAACTTGATGGACGCAAGTCTCTTTTCAGCTATCTAACTATGTAACTATGTAACTATTAACAAAATCCTTGAATAACCAAGGGTAAGAAGGAGTCCTTCTGTGATGTGTGACAGAGGGAAAGAGTTAAATCTGTAGAGATTCTGCATGCACCCTGTCTCCCAATGCTTCTCTATGAGGAGCATTCTATTGGTTGGGAGATTGTTAGTACTGGTGATGTCTTGCATGGAGTGGGACTGCAGTGTTGTTGGGATGTTATCACGCCTGGATTAGAGGTAAAATTATCTTATAATTTTACAGTTTTTCTGATGGGGGAAGGAGGAACGGAGACTTACCAACAATCCAGTGTTATAAATAAATGTATTCATTCACAACGGTTGAAGGGACACTATAGGCACCAGAACAACCTTTGCTGAATGAAGTGGTCTTGGTGTACAGATCATGCCCCTGCAGTATCACTGCTCAATTTTTTGCCTTTTAGGAGTTACGTCAGCCACACCTCCTCTGTATGTTCCCTACAGTCTTTCTACACATTTCAAGTAAAGAGAGATCTAATGATTAAGCTCTCTTTGTTGCACAGTCGGTTTAGTTTAGAATTTCTTAACTGCTTTGTTAGTAGCTTGCTAGTGCCTACAGGAGCCTCTGTTAAATTAACAGAGCAAGAGATAAACATGTCTGATAGGAACTCACTGTGCTGATTAAAAATGAAAAAAAAATTCCATGTAGGCTGTGTGAGTCGCAGCCAGAGTTGTTGTGGCTAGGGCTGCATAAAAAAAAAGTGATTTAACTCCTAAATGGCAGAAAGTTGAGCAGCGAAACTGCAGGGGCATGATCTATACACAACAACTGTTTCATTAAGCTAAAGTTGTTTGATGCTTAGAGTATCTCTTTAAGCTAAGCAAAATATTCAGTCAAATTCTAACATTAAAAAAAAATGGGTAAGGCTCCTTTTTAGCCTTGTTACTTCATAAATGAGGTATAAATGAGAGTACTATATTACCTAGGAGATGTAACCAAGCACATTTTATTTTCACTGCAGTAGCCTACATGTTGTGTACAAAATACACAGCAAAAATCTAACATTATGTGAAAACCACAAAAAACACAATACTACTCCAAAATTTAGCAGATATTGGTGACAAAATTACCATTCGAAAAATTTAAAAATGAATTGTGTTCTTTCATAAAAATATATATTAATGTGTGTCAAATGTATTTTTTTTCTTTACTGCTAATAAACTTAGAGGTCAAACATACTAAATGTGGAGAACTTTAAGCCTTTAATAATCATTGTGCTCCTTGTAATTTATGACCTGTAACTGCCTGTATTTATTAAAAATCATACACGTGTGATGTATTACAGAAATCAAGGCAAATTGACTTTATTATATACACATTATTATAGGCAAAATTATAACAGATAGATGTAAAGATGACTGAAAGCTTAGGAGATTCCATTAGTTTTCCTGAGTGAGTCAACTGACCCTTAGCTCAGAAAGCACTGCACTGCTGGACTTTGCTTTTGACTGAGAGGAGACTGCAGTGAAGGCAGGGTGGTACTAAATGTTAGGATTACTAAATAGTTTGGCTACTTACATGGGGAGTGTCAGGGCACTCTTTGCAGTGCAGTGGTTGGTGCTTGGAGTGCTTCTTTAACTGAGAGTATTTCAATCAAGGAAAGGTTTTATTTTTTGTGCTTCTATCTGATAAGGGAAAAGTTAATAAAACACATGCTTAACAAATACATCAATATAACTTATTCAGCTACTAAACAAAATATTCCTTCTCTCAGCAACGGCTTCTAATTCTGGAAAGGCGGTTACAATCTATAGCAGTTGACAGATCAAATCTACGTCGCAGAACAGACAATTTACAAGATCAGCTAGAAAAGCAAGTCAATGAGATGAACAAACTCCAAAAAATTCGTGATTTTGAAACTGAGCAATTAAGCATCAAGTGTGTGTCTGAGAAGGTAAAGTTTGAAAGAAAAAAAGCTACTTATGTGATTTTTCTTTATAATTTGACTGTTATTCATTATATTATAATAGAGATTGTTTATCATACAAATTACAAATTACTTAGGAAATAGACATAAAAAGTTTAGTCGGTAACAAAATAACTTTGTTGTACTTAAACTTCCATCATCCTCTGCTAGTTAATTGTGCTTTTGTCCAAATTCTCTTGCCTGTAACAAATAATTACATTATCATATCAGACTTTTTTGTGTGGTAAAAAGCCCAAAGATAATGGCTGGATTTAAAAGGAAGGATGAAGTAATTGTTAATAGTTGATGCCCAGACATTGCTTAATCTCTATTGGGAAATAGTGCAAAGGGGATGAGGTCTGGAACCAAAATAAGTATAGGCATCAAGACCGCTTTTTCTCATTGAAGTGGTCAAGTTTCAATGTCCCTATCCTCTTAAATGGATACTATAGAGCTAGGAATACAAAGCTTCTCCTCCTGAACAGTAAGGGATAAAAAAAAAAACGTACTATACTCACCCAATTCCAACAACGATGTTCCTTGGTGCTGGGTCAGTGCTCTGCCTCCTCTGACATCACCCAATGGGGAGGCTAATGTGCATGCACGGTGAGCACTGCGAGCGCATTGGACACTCCTTATTGCTGCAATGCTTTCCAATGGGGTATTAACTGACCCTGAATGTCCATATGCAGAATGTCAGTTAGGTGACCAAAAATAGGTTAGCGAACAGGAAGTACTTCTAGTGGATGTCTGATTGAATCAAATAACAATTAAGCATGCATAAAATAATCAAGGAGTAAATGTGACTAGAATCAGAGGACCCGATCACAACACCAAACCCTCCAAAGATAATCCCTGGGTTGGAACAACGGAATAAGCTGCATCTTCACTATTTTATCCAGAAAACTCCTGTAGGCTATATTTTCAAAAGGTAGAAGTGCTACCTTCAACGCAATAAAGGGCTAGATACAAAAATCTGTGCAGCTGATATAATGTGACCACAAACAGTGAGGGAAACTGTATGAAATTATAATTGCAATGAGTTTTACCCTGCATACGACTTACCCTTCCTTCAGGATTCCTTTGACCTCTTCATAGTAAAAAAATATAAGGTGGACAAACCACCTCTAATAACAGATATCGGTGATATGCTCTAGAAGCTGCAGAGGTCCCACACGACTGTCATGATGCCTGAGTAAGACTACTCCTCCAGATAATCAAGTAAAACCTTTTAAGCAGACAGACCCTCTGTGTTGGGGAGTCACAAACCAGTAACCTTCTTCCACCTAATACAACAGCAGTCACGGTGACTGAGGGGAGTCAGATACTGTGGCGAAACCGACCTCGCCACGTCTCTTTGGAGGGGGCTGCTTGCCCGCCTCTTGCCTTTGGACTATGGACCAGACTTTATGTGAATGTGTTAACCCAGATAGCTATGCCATGGAGCCCATTCGTGTAGTTAAAGACTTCGGCTCCATGGCAATTGAACTGTGTGAATAGGATCTGCGCGCTATTCGGTAGTTTTGTGCGCTCAGATCCCAGATATCTGGGGATATGTGAAATGTCTGTGTGTTATGTGTAAAAGGTGACTTTATGTATTTTAAAGTGTTTTACTGTCTTTGTGTCCCCATGTGCTCAATGGAGTCTGTCTCTGTCCTGGGAGGTAATTAGATTACTTCTACCTTGTCTCCAGGAGAGAGGACTCTGTAAAACCGGTCTGAACCGGAAAAACAATCTGGCAGGGGTTTTAAAAGATACTTTACTAACTTTTGAACCCCTGGTCTGATTCATGCCATTTTTTTTATATGTTGTTCCCCTGAATGGATTGATTGTGGATATGTATTTTTATGTGAATGTGATTTATGGTTTTAGAGTTATGAAAGTTGGGTAGAAAGTATGTTTTAACTGTATGTATAATTGAGTTTCCTCTCAGGATAAGGGGAGGGAATATGTGGGATGTAACTGTGATGTGATTGGTTGTTTTATACCTCCCTGTGGGCGGGCCTGTATTTGTAACAACTGCAATAAAAACCAGGCTGGGTGTGCCAGCACCTGAGATTCTGCTTGACCCTCAAACCGATGTGTCGTCTCGTTTTTGGGGGAATTGGATTGTATGCTGACTGCCAGGAGTGTAAGCGGATTGTATGCTTTTCCTGTTCGGTTGATTCCAGGGTTCGTGTCTTTCCAGTTCGGGAGTTTCCAGAATTCGTACAGTTTGCAGTTCAGGAGATTGGTGCTTGCAGTAGCTGCTGGTCTAGGAAAAAGGGGATTATCGCCTAAACGATTTTTATCCCCTTTTGAGCAAAACAGTCCATTAAAGATACCTTTTGGAGGATCTCCGCCACAGCATTGCAACTGTTATAAGACTCTACCGAGAGGAGCAATCAGGGATCTCTGCCCGACTTCACAATGTGGAACTCACTTCCGTTACCCACGATGATCAAATCTCTAACTTGGAGCAGGTGGTTCAGGCTATGCAAATATGCGTTATTCTTTTGAGCATATTACGAAATTACTCATTTAGTTTGCAAACTCGCTATAGACTACAAATACTTTAACATACAAATAGGACTGCATTCAGATGCTCTCTATTTAACTTAATTTTTAATAATTAGTCCCTTAAGGTTTTCCCTTGATGTCAGGCGCACATATATATTGTAGGTGTTTAAATATTCTATCGATGTCGCTCCGCTCTGTAGTACTTCTTACCATACGCAAGCAGGTGTAGCAGTTTGGATACATGTAGGCATTATGTCTTTTGCTACTCCTCTTGGGATCTCTACTTCCGCTCATTCTGTTCTGTGATTGGCTTCAATACACGTGGCTACTTGAGTAGCGTGAGGATAAAGACGAAGCTTGGTGATGCTCATTTCTGTTTTCCTTTAAGAAGGTGTTGTTAAACACCGAAACGCATCGGGCTTCCATTATTTTATGACGTTATTTCTTTATTCCACTTTGTTTAGTTTTTCACTTTATGGGAAGCCTAAATAACACTTGTTATTCTTTATACTTTCTCTACCTCTTTCAGAGAGGTCTATCTATATTGGTTATGAAGGTACATGCTTCTGTTACCGTGTACTTTATTCCATCTTTGCCAAGGTATTTAACAGGGTATTTTATCTACTGATATGTATACATCTCTTTAGCACTTAGAGAAGCCCATTAGCTTACTGAAGTAGGTAGTTCTGGACTTAATATTCCTATTGGACCATCTGTCATCATATTTTTTTTATTTTTGGACTGTAATGGACTGTTATATATCACCTACCATTCTACATAATTTTCATCAATTGAATGTAACACTCTTTCTATGATAGGAGTGAGCTATTTAACGTTTAGTTTTTTAGATTATTGTACACCTACTTCCTTGCAAGTATATTTCGGCTCAGTCTGTAGGAGAAGATTTCAGTTGTTTGTTTACAGTGTGTATGTGTGTTGCATATTATTATTATTATGTGTGTCACTTAATAAAGCGTATATTGTTTATTTTTTAGTCTTATTATTCCCTGCCCTTACAATGTTTCCATCTATGGGTAGGGCACGTATATTATTTTTCCTTTTGTGTTTTTATATAGCTTTGCCTATTAGAGTCACCCTCTTTGTTTGGGATAGACTGCACCGCTTCTTTATACAGCCTGACACAATTGTCTTTTCTCCTGCTGTGTCTAGCCTTTCATATATATATATATATATATATATATATATATAAAAAATCAAAAAATTACCGGCACTCATGGACTTCTTTCATCCGATTTATTTTAGGTGAATATAGTCAGGTCGACATTTCAGCTCCCGATCGGAGCTTTCATCAGGACACCAAAGACATATTACATGACATAAAACAAACATATATAGGACATAAGAAACACATCAACCAATAGACACTGACCTTATCAGCTGTATTCTGTTCATCCTGATGTTCGGCGTGCACTCAGCGCTATTGCGCATGTCTGCCATCGGTGTGAACTTCCGCGTCATGTGGTCGGGAGGCCGGGTCTACGTCCGGGTAGCGTCACAGTATCTTAGCAACCGCTGATACATTCAGCTAAGGTTGCTACTGTGTTTCCAGCCACCGTCAGGAGAGCTCTCCCTTCTGAAATAGAGCCAGCCCCTCGGTGACATCGGGTTCGACCATTCCGATCGTTAGTGCTTGCCGAAAATCCTGATGAACTAAAGAACTATCAAATCGTACATGTTAATATTAATATCTGAGTACAGTCAATTATACATATCTTCTGATTATACAATAAAAAACAATTGTCCTCCACAGTAATAACTAATAATCAAAAAAATGATAATGACATAAATATGTAACCAATAACGTGAAAACTCTGTGAATACACAAAAGATATATAAAAAATATATATATATATATATATATATATATATATATATATGTGAAAACATGTGTCTATTATGTCAAAAGTGAATGCAAATACATATGCATAACCATTAGGGTACTTATGTAATATAGTGTTTCTAAATAATGTATAAACAGTATTTACGCATGTGACATATTATAGAGGAATATTCCCTTATTGATCAATGGTGGTATATTGAAAAAGATATATGAGACGTAAATATACATCAATAAGTGTATTAGTGTATTATATGTGCCAAAACATTATTAATCTGCCCCTAGAGGACAGTCAGGTGAAAAAGGAAAGAGTATATAACAGGATATGTGAATTTCAGACACTCTGGATTAAGATATGTAGATAGTTTTAGGTGAGTGTCTATAGTTGTAGCCATCAACATTATTGAGTGCATTTAATCTTTTTAAAAAAAAATTCAGATTATCCAAAGAATCTTTTTTTCTAAAAAATGTTTTCAATTTAAAAAATATTTTTTTAAAAGGAACTATTTCTACAGCTCACTCCCAAGAGTGACTCTCGAAAATGCTCCTTCTTTCCATATAATTGAATAGAGAGGACATGTATATATATCTCCAAGAGGGGACTACTATTTAACACAAAAGTAGAAGATTAATTTATAAAAAAGAGATAAATTAACATTTTTCGTTGAGACCTTTAGGAGAAATGGTATCAAGTTCCATTATCCAGTAGGTTTCTCTTTGTAAGAGAAGTCTCCCTCTATCCCCACCTCTAGCTGCCATAGGCACATGGTCAAATGCCACACAGCGTAAAGCAGAGAGTGGATGTTGTTTTTCCAAGAAATGTCGGGCCACAGGTTTGTCCAACTTGCCATCACGATAGGCAAGTCGGATACTCGATCTGTGGCCCCTAATCCTCTCGCACAGTGCTGTTTCTGTCTTTCCTATATAACTCAGTCCACAGGGACATGTGAGTTTATATATAACAAATTCTGTGCGACAATGTATTCTGTGGGCAATTTTATAGATTTTACCAGTATGAGGATGAGAAAGTGTCTTCATACCAACCCAGGCCCCAAACCACTTCCAGTGGAATGTGGAATTATACAGATTTGGCCGTACGCTGAGACTTAAGGATTATTTTAATAAAAATCAGAAAAATACAAGCAACCAGACCTCTGAACCAAGAACACAATTTTTTCGAAAGCCTAGTCAATTTGATCCCCCAACAACTCAACCTACGATCAAGACTTTTTTGTCTACCATCATGAATGAGACGAAGGGTGTATTAAAGGAACATAAACCACAATACTGGAATTTTACAAAAGAACAACATAAATTAGTACGTCGTCTATCATCGGATCCAACGATCGTAATCCGCCCTGCAGATAAGGGAGGGGGGATAGTGGTTCTGAACTATTCTGATTATGCAGAAGAAATCCCAAAACAACTGTCTGTGCAAACAACTTACCAACTTCTAGACAAGGACCCAACTAGTGCCATTGCTCAGAAGATTGAAGAGGTTCTATCGTTCGGATTGAGAGCGGGTTACATTGAAATGGATCTCTTTGGATATCTACAGAAAAAAGCTCCACGTACACCGATATTGTACACGTTGCCCAAGATCCACAAAAATCCAACTACCCCTCCAGGCAGACCTATTGTGTCTGCTATAGACGGCATTTTAGAACCCATAGCTAAGTATCTTGACCATTTATTCAAACTACCGGTCACTGCCATACCTACGTGCATTAAGGATACCAATAGCCTGATAACAGATCTTAAACAAATTAAAGAATTTGATGGGGTATTAATAACAATGGACGTCAACAGTTTGTACACGGTGATTCCACACCAAGAGAGCATTGAAGCTATGAGACAACTATTATCAACATCTACACAGTATTGTGGCCCTCCCATCGAATTTACTTTGGAACTACTATCATTGGCACTATATAATAATTATTTCAGGTTTGAGAAACAATGGTTCCTACAGGTCTCTGGTACATCTATGGGGGCAGCGATGGCCCCCATGTACGCCAATACGTTTATGTTCGACTTTGAACAAAAGTATATATTAACACAATATCGGGAGCAAATAGTTCGGTACTATCGTTTCATTGACGATATTTTAGTCCTTTGGAAGGGCACATATGAAGAAGCGAAGACATTTGTTCAATATGTCAATAATTTGCCCACACCAATAAAAGTGACTTCACACATTGATCACAAAAATGTCCAATTCCTCGATCTTGAACTATCAGTCATCGATCATCAACTAGAGTTTAAACTCTACACTAAACCGACTGATCGCAACACCATTTTACATTTTGATAGTTTCCACCCGCAACACCTTAAAAAATCCTTGCCACTGTCTCACTTCCTAAGGGTTTATAGAAACAACTCCCAGGAAGAACAACGGGAGGAACAATTGAAGATGACGTACTCCAAATTTATGAGGAGGGGATATAGGCAACCGATATTGGAGAAAGCCTTGATACAAGCAAGAGAACAATACCAGAAAGGAAGCAACCCCCGAAAAGAATTAACCAACCGGATAGTTTTTCCAATGACACTACACTCCGCAAGCAAAGAAATCGCTGAAACTGTCACTCGAAACTGGAACATTCTGCGACAAGATCCGACACTTCCGAAGGAACTGACAATCAAGCCAATGTTTTGCTATAAGAAGAATAAGAACTTAAGAGATCTATTGGTTAAAACATATCCTTTTCATTGTTATAATCCCTCTAGAAAAGAGATAGCGAATAATGGCTGTGTCAGATGTTTAGGTTGTGTGACCTGTGGGCATATAATTCCTTCTAAGACACTTTCTCATCCTCATACTGGTAAAATCTATAAATTTGCCAACAGGATACATTGTCGCACAGAATTTGTTATATATAAACTCACATGTCCCTGTGGACTGAGTTATATAGGAAAGACAGAAACAGCACTGTGCGAGAGGATTAGGGGCCACAGATCGAGTATCCGACTTGCCTATCGTGATGGCAAGTTGGACAAACCTGTGGCCCGACATTTCTTGGAAAAACAACATCCACTCTCTGCTTTACGCTGTGTGGCATTTGACCATGTGCCTATGGCAGCTAGAGGTGGGGATAGAGGGAGACTTCTCTTACAAAGAGAAACCTACTGGATAATGGAACTTGATACCATTTCTCCTAAAGGTCTCAACGAAAAATGTTCATTTATCTATTTTTTATAAATTAATCTTCTACTTTTGTGTTAAATAGTAGTCCCCTCTTGGAGATATATATACATGTCCTCTCTATTCAATTATATGGAAAGAAGGAGCATTTTCGAGAGTCACTCTTGGGAGTGAGCTGTAGAAATAGTTACTTTTAAAAAAATATTTTTTAAATTGAAAACATTTTTTAGAAAAAGAGATTCTTTGGATAATCTGATTTTTTTTTTAAAAAGATTAAATGCACTCAATAATGTTGATGGCTACAACTATAGACACTCACCTAAAACTATCTACATATCTTAATCCAGAGTGTCTGAAATTCACATATCCTGTTATATACTCTTTCCTTTTTCACCTGACTGTCCTCTAGGGGCAGATTAATAATGTTTTGGCACATATAATACACTAATACACTTATTGATGTATATTTACGTCTCATATATCTTTTTCAATATACCACCATTGATCAATAAGGGAATATTCCTATATAATATGTCACATGTGTAAATACTGTTTATACATTATTTAGAAACACTATATTACATAAGTACCCTAATGGTTATGCATATGTATTTGCATTCACTTTTGACATAATAGACACATGTTTTCATATATATATATATATATATATATTTTTTATATCTTGTGTGTATTCACAGAGTTTTCACGTCATTGTTTACATATTTATGTCATTATCATTTTTTTGATTATTAGTTATTACTGTGGAGGAAAATTGTTTTTTATTGTATAACAGAAGATATGTATAATTGACTGTACTCAGATATTAATATTAACATGTACGATTTGATAGTTCTTTAGTTCATCAGGATTTTCGGCAAGCACTAACGATCGGAATGGTAGAACCCGATGTCACCAAGGGGCTGGCTCTATTTCAGAAGGGAGAGCTCTCCTGACGGTGGCTGGAAAAACAGTAGCAACCTTAGCTGAATGTATCAGCGGTTGCTAAGATACGGTGACGCTACCCGGATGTAGACCCGGCCTCCCGACCACATGACGCGGAAGTTCACACCGATGGCAGACATGCGCAATAGCGCTAAGTGCACGCCGAACATCAGGATGAACAGAATACAGCTAATAAGGTCAGTGTCTATTGGTTGATGTGTTTCTTATGTCCTATATATGTTTGTTTTATGTCATGTAATATGTCTTTGGTGTCCTGATGAAAGCTCCGATCGGGAGCTGAAACGTCGACCTGACTATATTCACCTAAAATAAATCGGATGAAAGAAGTCTATGAGTGCCGGTAATTTTTTGATTTTTTATGAATTTGGAACTTGGCACCTGGTATCATTGTTAATACAAATACATGAATAAATGACCCCCACTCTCCTAATAGATCAATAAAACTGACCTTACTTCTCTCCTAAGAGATCAAAAAAAAAAAAAATTGACCTTACTTGCACACTCAAAGTTAGGTAAAAAAAACGATTTATTATAAAATTCAGACAAAATATAAAAGAAAGCAATAACTTAAGCATAAAATATGTCCTGTTTAAACAATCAAATGAAAGCCATAAAAAGTCCAAACCTTATTAATATGCTCGGCGTCCCGAGTCGGCAAAAATATATGGTGCTGAAAAAAGTATATAGAATAAAAGTCCTTTTGTAATCCAAGTGATGGCTTGTGATATTGGGAGTCAGACCTCTCCAGACGCGTTTCTCCGCTCCTGCGGCTTTCTCAATGGATCCAGCCGCAGGAGCGGAGAAACGCGTCTGGAGAGGTCTGACTCCCAATATCACAAGCCATCACTTGGATTACAAAAGGACTTTTATTCTATATACTTTTTTCAGCACCATATATTTTTGCTGACTCGGGACGCCGAGCATTTGAATAAGGTCTGGACTTTTTATGGCTTTCATTTGATTGTTTAAACAGGACATATTTTATGCTTAAGTTATTGCTTTCTTTTATATTTTGTCTGAATTTTATAATAAATTGTTTTTTTTTACCTAACTTTGAGTGTGCAAGTAAGGTCAATTTTTTTTTTTGATCTATTAGGAGAGAAGTAAGGTCAGTTTTATTGATCTATTAGGAGAGTAGGGGTCATTTATTCATGTATTTGCATTATATTTTATATTTTATAGGCTGTTAGGTTTCCTATTTTTTAACCCCTCTCACATTTATTTAATCAGCGCTCCACTATACACATTTTTCTGTATTTCTATTATCATTGTTAATAGTTGGAGTGCAAGAGTTTTTCAATTTGTTTATATATATATATATATATATATATATATATATATATATATGCATGCTTTTGGTTATTTGCATTTATAATTACAATTACACTAACGGGAGGGGAATTTTTCAACATCAGCAATAACAATAACTGCTGCCCTATTTCTGTGTTGATTTTGGATGAGCTTACAATTATTGCTTCCCTTACACAATCTCTTCCACCTTCTTTATTTATTATCAGCACTATATTGGATCATATCTTTGGGAGATATACACTACAGGAACTGTACTAGATAAAATAGTGAGGATTGAGACGATACTGTATCATATTTACACAGACTGATTTCTTAACACATTTATTGTAGTTAAAAATATAATAATATAATTGCCGTGAAGCTCTGTTATACACTCAGACACACCTGGAATACTGAACTTCTAAAAAGAGGAACATTAGGATAGAAAAGAGGGACAGATGCATTTAAATCCAAAATAGGTGCACTTGAGAGGTATGGTAAAGGAAAGAAAAAAGCGGCAAGAGGAATTTGAAGGGGAAACATGGGAAATCAGAAACTAAAAGTAGGAGTACAAATCAAATATGGATTTCTCATAACAAAACATGTGAAACAGAAAGTACACTGCTATTAAATGACTTCTGACATAAATGATAAGGTTACAGTAATAAGTAATAAATCAATACATAATACATAATACATAAGTAGTACATCAATATGTTCACCATCTTTAGCGTTAGGAAATATATAACATACTAACAAGCAAACCTTTTCAGAACAAGTTTTGTAAATAATTTTCAGTATTGTGACTGAAATGTCATGAGTGAATTTACACTAATTTATTACAATTACCTAATGAAGTGTAATTATTTTTTTTTCTTTTTAGGATAACCTACAAGAAACAGTTTTATCAAAGGAAAACATAATCAAAGAACTAACAGGTATTAAAATCTTCAAAATCGCATCTGTTTATCTACAAATTTAGAATAGGGACATGCATCACTTTCAATCAACTGTGTCATTCAAAAGCTTTAGCACTTGCCTCACTCTGTAGTCTGAAAAAAAGCAGGTACTTGTTTCTTCTTTCTTATACTTTACACATCTACTTCACGGGGGGCACTGATCAAACCAATCAGTGTCCTATCCCTAGGAATACTGTATTGGCCATGTCTGACAGATTTACACATGAGCAGTTGGAAGATATCTTCACTTCTACAGAGCTATGCAGGACCACACTCCTCGGCTGAGAGTGTCAGCTGAGTGAGTGCAACCAGCACAAGCCAGGTAAGTTGCCAAACCATACTAAAATTTTACGCCTTACCAAGGCTGTAGTGGTCATGGCATTTTTGGAGTATTCCTTTAATCAGTAATGGATTTATTTTACCTGATGAACAGCAGCACAGCAGTAAATTAGCGGGCCAGATACCTTTGAACATGTTTATTCATTCTTGTTCTTTATTCTCGAACAAGCATATTTATAACCTGCTAAGGTTCATTTACTAAAAGAACATGCCTTTAAAGGTGCATAAATGATAAAAGATAAAAAGAACAGTATGTACAGTATAGAAAAGTTAAACAGATTCTGTGGAGCTTGTGGCATGAAGCTGAATGCTGGGGTGATTGCTTAAAATAAATGTAACGGTTGAGTATTTCACTTTGATTGCATTAATGATGACAGGAATCTTGACCAATAAGCCTAATAATTAATAATAAGACCAATAATTCCTTTTGTGCAATGATGTCATATTCTGTACGCGTTACTTCGCGGCTGCCAGCGGACCCTGAAGGACGTGTGCATGACTGCATCAGACAAACATCCTTAGCCAATTATTATATAGTATGTATAAAGTAGACATTTGCAATTAGTTTCATTCCGAATGTACATTCGTACGAATTTCATGCCATTCGGATGCTTATGAATGTCTGAAGTGCCAAAATTCCGAGGTGACGACGTTCGGCAGTTCCAAAATACCAAACCAAATTCCATTGGTCTGAATTGCCGAAGCAGACAGATTTTTTTACTTACCCGAGTTTCCGTAACAAAACACTTTTTTTTGCCCATGCACATTCCTATGGAGGGCTCACGGGAAAAAACAAATAGATAGATGTTAGGATTATGTATGTTTGCCCCTAATAACGCATAACATGCACTTTGTTTTTACATTATAACAGATCAGCATGAGAATTTAAAGACACAACATGAAACTCTTCGTTCTGAAATGAAGCAAGTTGAAAAAGACCAGTCCAGACTACTAGAAAGGTTCTCCACTCAGTCGTAAGTTATACAATCAAAACAATATGCCTGGAAGTTGTAAAGTAGCTACAGTTACACTTTTGAATTAATTATATGTTCATTATTTAGGGTTTCTGATATAAAATGTAAGAATATTTTATTGCTTTAAATCTTTTAGTTTTTACACATTTAGACTTATAAAGATATAATTTTTTTAAGTGGACATCCAGGTACACACATACGTTAGGAGCAATGTACAGATTTGGTTACTGGTAGCTATACCAAGTTTGCTTGTATAATGCAGTTGCAAATCACTTTTGTTTCTCTTTACGCAGCCCTAACCACACCTCCCTGGCTGTGACTGACACAGCCAGCATGAAAGCAAAATGATTTAATTTTCAATCAGATGTAACTTACTTTAAAAAAAAATATCTTGGGGGGGGGGGGAAGGGGGAGGAAGCGTGTCTACCTGAGCTGAGAAAGCTGAGAAAAAACCATAAATTGATCCACCCGGGGATCTCTGACATGCAGATATCCGCAGGTCCTTTGAAAGGGCGCAGCAAGATAGTGCCTACAAGGCCTCAAGCCTCCAGCGACTCTGAGGAGCCCCCAGAGGAAGATGGCCCTACAAAATCGCGGATCCAGAGCGGAGTGTATGGGAGTGAAGAATATACAACAGAAAATATGCACAACGTGGAAGTAGGTATAGTGTACTAGCTCAAAAACACCTGTAAAGTGGTATCCCCTACACCACTTAAAACATAGAATTATACATACATAAAACAAGTGGAGCTTTTTGATTTCAGCAGGCGTTCTGTAAAAGTAAAATACATACAGAAAATAGTGCAATATGTCTATAACACAGTATATAGAAAAGGGTTAAAAGATTTGTCAAACTCACAAGCCTGGAGTCATACCCTCATATGACTCTGGTGGTATAAGCCTCTGGACCATTTGGGGGTTGTCCAGACCCTTCTTTGGCAGCGTGCTGGATGTTGAGTAATTCCTTTGGTGCCTTTCTGACTGGTTTCAAAAATAGGAGTAAGTACCCAGTGTGTCAGGATTTAAAAAAACGATTTATTCCAAAGAAATATAAAAACAAGATATATATAATAAAAAATACTTATCCCAGGTAATACTGGGTAGACTCAATAGTCTCAAGTTCAAGTAGATAGTCCAAAATGCGTTTCGCCTTCTCATAAGGCTTCCTCAGTTGGCTGTTCTGTGTTCCGTCTGTTCCAGGGGCTTTTTAAATGCCTTGTTTGCCGGTTTCACTAATTTCGTCTTTTACTTCCGGGTTTCGTCACTTCCGGTTTCGTCACTTCCGGTTTCGGCACTTCCGGTTTGCGGCCTTTTGGAACGCAACGTGCGTTCCAACATCAGTTTCGTCGTTGGACTTCCGTGTGTGGGCAATTCAACAAGCTTTATTGACATAAGGAAGTGTCCATGTGCGAGAAATACTTCATATAGGAATAATTTAAGTAGAGAAGTTCGCGAGAAATACTTCATATAGGAATAATTTAAGTAGAGAAGAGTATTATAAGTATGAATATTATATTATATGTATGAGTCCATACTGTACCAATTTTATGAATATACGAAATTCTCTACTTAAATTATTCCTATATGAAGTATTTCTCGCACATGGACACTTCCTTATGTCAATAAAGCTTGTTGAATTGCCCACACACGGAAGTCCAACAACGAAACTGATGTTGGAACGCACGTTGCGTTCCAAAAGTGCGCAAACCGGAAGTGACGGAACCGGAAGTGACGGAACCGGAAGTGACGAAACCGGAAGTGACGAAACCCGGAAGTAAAAGACAAAATTAGTGAAACCGGCAAACAAGGCATTTAAAAAGCCACTGGAACAGACGGAACACAGAACAGCCAACTGAGGAAGCCTTATGAGAAGGCGAAACGCGTTTTGGACTATCTACTTGAACTTGAGACTATTGAGTCTACCCAGTATTACCTGGGATAAGTATTTTTTATTATATATATCTTGTTTTTATATTTCTTTGGAATAAATCGTTTTTTAAATCCTGACACACTGGGTACTTACTCCTATTTTTGAAACCAGTCAGAAAGGCACCAAAGGAATTACTCAACATCCAGCACGCTGCCAAAGAAGGGTCTGGACAACCCCCAAATGGTCCAGAGGCTTATACCACCAGAGTCATATGAGGGTATGACTCCAGGCTTGTGAGTTTGACAAATCTTTTAACCCTTTTCTATATACTGTGTTATAGACATATTGCACTATTTTCTGTATGTATTTTACTTTTACAGAACGCCTGCTGAAATCTAAAAGCTCCACTTGTTTTATGTATGTATAATTCTATGGGAGTGAAGAGTCTGATTCTGATGCTTCACCCTCCAACAAATGAGACATCAAAAAATTGCTGGTGGAATTATCTGGAAGGCTGACCTGGCAGGTGTGTGCACTGAAGTGTACGGTCTAACAGCACGAGTCAGCGCAGCTGAAAATAGAGACGGGAAAAGAGAGCTCATATTTATGGAGGCCCGATCTCAGATGGAGACCATGTCACATCACATCCAGAGGCTCACGAGCACAGTTACAATGTTATAAACAAGGCACCACAAGAAAAAAGTGCAGATCTGCGGCGAGTAGGCAATGAGGCAAACCCTGCACTTTACCAACAAAGTGCCAGCAGCTGGGTGAGAGGAGAGGCAGGAGTGCCACCCATCATGTCTGCTTTCAGAACCTGGAAAGCCCTGACCGCCCCTGCAGTTGCGCCTACGGATATTATGGCCGTTACCCAAGATGTCTTTATCAAAGCGGCAATTCTGGTCCACTCAAAGAATACCCCCTCTACCATTTTGGATAACTGCTCTATCAGGGTATATGATGACCGACTCTTCACTATCCTCATGGAGAGGTGGAGGTACATGCCAATAACAAGGCAGCTGCACGAGGCTGGGATTCGATACAGATAGGGAGTGTCGGGCACCCTGGTGGTGCAGCAAGGAGACTTCTCCCTATCGATGGACAAAAACCCCACAGACTTTTTGAAAACACTTCAACTGCCCCTAGCACGGAACGCTAACACAGACTCCGCTACTGAAGACATGGAGATGGATCGAGGATGGATCTCTGAAGTGGGGACGCATCTGCTAACCCCAACGTAGGCCTGATGGAATGGCGGAAAGCTGGTGTCGCTAAGGCCCCCTAAAGGACTCTTGCCCAACTCATCTCACACAATTTCCACCAAATTTTCACCAATGTTATCCTTTTCATTTTCATCTTGTTTATTAAAGGACCACTATAGGCACCCAGACCACTTCAGCTCAATGAAGTGGTCTGGGTGCCAGGTCCCCCTAGTTTTAACCCTACAGCTGAAAACATAGCAGTTTCAGACCTGCTTCATTATGCTAAAGTTTTTTTGGTGACAAAAGTGTCCCTTTAGTCACAAGATCTTACTTAAAATATTGCATGCACTATTGGGGACCTTAGGGTTTGTTTATCAAGTATCAAAACATAGTGAATTGATAACTGAATTGATAAATCAAAGCAATAATAGATGATTTTGAAAAAAAATTGTTGCAAATCAACTATAGTCACAGTTCGACTAGTTTGAACAAAATTTTGCAATTTGTTTTTTAAGTCACTGCATTTTTAGTATTTTGTGAAAAACATACCAACCAGCATTAAAATATATGTGTCATATAATGTTCCAATAATATACCCATGTGCATTGTTGGCCAGACAGGCTGTCAATCAACCTGGTATGGTATACATTTATGCCAGGCTGACGTGACCCTTTTAGGATGGTCACAGACCAGTTTCAGGCAGACTCACCAGTGACACGAGCCAAATCCTGGCAAACCCCTTTCACCTTCCGTCCCATTTTGTATACCTCTCAATATTGGAAGATATGCTTTTACCTATCCACCATGGTTTGACACATATTGTGTATACATATTGAAGGGCAGCACAAGACAAGTGTTGCCCGGCAGTATGTAGAATTTAAAAGATGGTGCATACATATACATAGTGCAGGGCAGCTCTTTTCATGTGTTTTAATAAATATGACATAATTCTATGTGTCTCTGAAACCACACAATAACCTATTATCAAAGTGTATGTTTCTAAACATGCATTTGATCTTCATTTAAAGGACCCAATGCATGAATGTTATTAATATGATGAGAGAAATCTGTGATGAAAGAAGAGCAAAAAAATCAAGGGGAGAATCAAAGGCCACTGATAAAGCGAAAGCCACATTTATTGGGTTTATAACGGGATTACCTTCTCTTCCTGCAATTAACCAAACTAATGACAAACTCCATAACACGAGAGACAATCCAGGAGTCAGTCTGCATACAACCATAAACACAAGGATGGACCGTATTACTGACACAGGTATAGTTGAATTTCTGTAATATGTGATTAATACAAGATCATTGTGTACATGAATGGCCAGGAGAGCACCATTTATTTCCACCAAATGAATGATAGTAGCAATGTTTCAACCTTTGCTTGGTCTCCATCAAATTTAAACAGACTCTGGAAGAGTACTGATCAGAGTCGGCTCTCTAATTAGGCGGTTTAGGCGGCCGCCTAAGGCCTCACGCTGGTTGGGGCCTCGCTGCCGCCTAAACCACCTGTGGGCAGACTGTGTCAGGTCCTCGGTCACTGACCAAGGACCTGACACCAGGAAGGGGGCCCGGCGGCTTGCCCGGTATGCTGCCGCCAGCCACCGCAGACACCGGTCTGCAGCTCCGCAGTAAGCAGAGCTGCAGACCATGTGTCTCGCGAAAACCGGCCAATCAGAGCATTGCCACGGGTTACCACAGCAACGCTCTGATGGTCTTGCGAGATTACATGGTCTGCAGCTCTGCAGAGCTGCCTCAACCCCCCACACCACCCTCAGCCTCACCACCCTCCCCACCAGCCTCCCCACCACCCTCAGCCTCACCTCACCACCACCCCCAGCCTCACCACCCCACCACCCTCAGCCTCACCCCCCCCACACCACCGTCAGCCTCACCACCACCCCAGCCTCACCCCCCACACCACCCTCAGCCTCACCACCACCCTCAGCCTCACCACCCCCCATCAGCCTCACCACCACCCTCAGCCTCACAACCCCCCACCACCCCACCACCCTCAGCCTCACCTCACCACCACCCCCACCCTCACCACCCCACCACCCTCAGCCTCACAACCACCCTCAGCCTCACCACCCGCACCACCCTCAGCATCACCACCCCCAACACCCTCAGCCTCACCCCCCCACAGCCTCCTCAGCCTCACCACCCCACCACCCGTAGCCTCACCACCACCCTCAGCCTCACCACCCCCCACCACCCTTACCCTATCCACCACCCTCAGCCTCACCACCCTCATCCTCACCACACCCCACCACCCTCAGCATCATCACCCCCACGACCCTCAGCCTCACCACCCCCCACCACCCTCAGCATCACCCCCACACGACCCTCAGCATCACTACCCTCAGCATCACCCTCCCTCACCACCCTCAGCCTCACCCCCCCACCACCCTCAGCATCACCCCCTCACCACCCTCAGCATCACACCCACTCCCCTCAGCACCACCCCCTCACCACCCTCAACATCACCTCCTCACCACCCTCAGCATCACCCCCCACCACCCTCAGCATCACCACCCTCAGCATCACCTCCCCTCACCATCAACCCCCCTCCCTCAACATCAACCCCCCTCCTTTTCACATCACCCCCCCCTCCTTCTCACATCACCCCCCCTCCCTCTCACATTACCCCCCACACTCTCACATCACCCCCACTCTCAAATCACCCCCTCACTCTCACATCACCCCACCTCCTTCTAAGATCCCCCCCTCCTTCTCACTTCACCTCCCCTCACTCTCACATCACATCACCCCCTCCTTCTCACATCCCCTCTCTTCTTCTCACATTACCCCCCCTCCCTCTCACCATCACACACCTCTCCCTCTGACCATCACCCCCCTCTCCCTCTCACCATCACCCCCCCATACACACAACACACTTCAAGCAGCTACCCCATACACATACGGTCTCAGACAAAAACGCAAACATGCTCACAGAGACATACATTCACACACACAAGGATACTCTCTGTCAGACACACTCTCAGACAAAAACGCAAACATGCTCACTGAGACATACATTCACACACACAAGGATACTCTCTGTCAGACACACTCTCAGGCACATACACAGGTAGACAGTGCCTCAATGTGTGTATGTGACACTTTTGTGTTAGTGGGGCCTCATGTTTGAGTTTTGCCTAAGGCCTCATAAACTCTAGAGCCGCCTCTGGTACTGATACATTGTTTCTCTTATTAATTTGGCAGAAAAAGGTATTTCACATACAACACTTTGTTTAGAGCATCCCGGTGCAATAAAATGGGTGTGAGACAGAAGTCTTAGGGCAACCGCGGTAAAAGTAATCCACACCTCCCAACAGTTGGCGGTATGAGAGGACTTTACCAGTGATGCGTTTTGCGTCATTGGTGATGGCCATGATGGCCAGACCCACCCAGACAAGCCAGACCCACCCATTGAAGGGACATGTCAGCTTGACATCAAGCATAACTGAATAATTGAATTTGAAAGACAAATGAATAGGCACCACCAGTTCCCACACTCAAGGGCTTCAAGTAAATACATAAATAATTCTACAGAGAAGCACATATGCTGAAATGTTGATGCACACACATTTTTTCATCAGATTCATCATGATAGCATGACAATTCTCTACATAAATAAAATATGCAATATAGGCAAATGTTTAAACCACCTTAAAATTATTAAAATATGCAAATTGACGTAATCGATAATTAAAAAGCTTAAAAAGTGGCTCGGTTATTAATTAAACTGTGAATTATTAAAAATGGTTTATTTACTAAAGTGAGAATTCAAGGTGAATTTCACATTTAAGGTCAAAATTGCCAAATCTGGAAATGTCTATAATTCAGCTTTGTTTACACATTGGCTACTCTGTGCTTCAAATTGAAATTCACCTAGAATTCACTATGAATTCTCACTTTAGTAAATAAACCTAAAAAGGGAAATCAAAAATCATGAATTCCAACATTTGCCCAACATAGCAGTACTGAAAACAGAGAGAGATTTAGAGAATGTTTCCAATATGTGAAATTTACTTTACATTTCCAGCAATTCTCACTGTAGTGAATAACTTTGCAAGTCATTCATCTTGAAGCATAAATATAATTGATATTTCCATTTACGTCAACCGGCACGAAGATGCCTACGTTCAGCATTAACTCTTTAGGCTCTCATTTTGAGAAAGTGAAATTGTCCCTAATACTTGCTTATTAAACTGCATAATACTAATTATAGATAACAAATACATGCAAAAAGTTAATGCAAAAATGTGTCAAATGTTTATTTCCATTAAATATAACCATGGGTGTACCACCAAAAAGTTGACAATTCAACTCTACTTTAAAGGACCACTCTAGTGCCAGGAAAGCATACTCGTTTTCCTGGCACTAGAGTGCCCTGAGGGTGCCCCCACCCTCAGGGACCCCCTCCCGCCCGGCTCTGGAAAGGGGAAAAGGGGTAAAACTTACCTTTTTCCAGCGCTGGGCGGGGAGCTCTCCTCCTCCTCTCCGCCTCCGTTCCTCCCCGTCGGCTGAATGCGCACGCGCGGCAAGAGCTGCGCGCGCATTCAGCCGGTCACATAGGAAAGCATTCATAATGCTTTCCTATGGATGCTTGCGTGCTCTCACTGTGATTTTCACAGTGAGAATCACGCAAGCGCCTCTAGCGGCTGTCAGTGAGACAGCCACTAGAGGATTAGGGGGAAGGCTTAACTAATTGATAAACATAGCAGTTTCTCTGAAACTGCTATGTTTATAAAACAATTAGTTAACCCTAGCTGGACCTGGCACCCAGACCACTTCATTAAGCTGAAGTGGTCTGGGTGCCTAGAGTGGTCCTTTAACTCTACTCATTTGTGGTGGGGTATCACTCAGCTTCATATATGGACATTTTAATGAGGGTTAATGGCAACTAGCTTTCAAATTCTATGGGTGATCAACAATTAAATACAAACATATTAAAACCCCTAAAGGTGTAGTGTAAAAAACATAACCACTTTGTGATATTGTAATGTTTATGATGATAGTATGATGGGTGCCATTGCATGGTTCTGGGTCAAAATCATTTTGAGTGATACAACCAGACTAGTAATATAGCAGATGGTTACTAGGCTGTGGGTGATTTGGAAACCTCAGTTTTGGTTAATGAATAGAATTTATTTAGTGTATGAGTATAAAACGACTTCCATCTCACGCGATACTTCAGCAGAAAAATAAATCAACATTGTGCTCTCTCAAAATGAATCTCAAATGATATGTATTATGTGGCGTAAAAGACTCCTGTAGAGCAAATAGCAATAAGGATAGAATACAGTCTGTAAATACAATTTACTTTCTTTACAATCTTTACAATTCTTTACAATTTAGCAAAAAGATGCTTAGATGGAACAATCTCATCTTACTTGCTTACATAATGACTTCATTGATACACTCCTCGTTCATTATATACCGGTACCTCTGTAATTACAATTGTCCTCTCTTTTACAAACAAATGTGACATTCCAACTATTGGCAGGTGGCCTGGTTGCTATAGTAAAATGTTTATTGTAAACACTATTTACCGAGGGAATGTCCAGCTATATTGAATACTATCTGAGGCCAACTGGTTAATTAACATATCAAAGAGTTATAAGGTGCTTGTTTAACCCTTTACCTTAGATACGCACAGTGACCTTTTCAGTTATATGCATATACACATATAAAATTAGACTCTTGACAAATTACTCAGGAGTTAAACTGCACAAAACATTTGACCCAGAATTGAGCTAGGCTCTCACTGACGTTTGCCAACACAATATTATGTAGTTGTTATGGTGCTTAGAGTATTGAAAATATTGCCTTTTGAGCTAAATTTCCTTTTATCCAGAAAATATAGCATGCCGCAAAACCACTCTGTAATACTTTAAGTCCTTAACTTTTGCTTGTATTTATTTTTTCCTGGTATACTTGCCTTTAAATCACGACATCTCATGTTTTATTTCACAATTGTTGTTTGCAAAATTCAGTTATGTATAGGGGTGAATACTACCTCTACTGGTTACTATGCTATTTCTGGCAAACAGACGATTTGTTATCAACAATCTGCATAGTACAAAGAGTTCTTGCACTTGGAATATCTGTTAAGCATTTGAAACCAAACATAAACATAACACGTATTTGCATATTATAAACGTTATTAATAGAGTTGAGCGGACACCTGGATGTTCGGGTCTGGCGGGTTCGGCCTAACTTTGAAAAAAAGTCCGGGTTCAGGCTCGAACTTGACCCCGAACCTGAACCCCATTGAAGTCAATGGCTACCCGAACTTTTGGGCACAAAAATGCCTCTAAAAAGTAATGGAAAGGGTTGAGGGCTGCAAAAGGAAGTAAAATGGGGGTAAGAGTAGGACAAGTGCCCTGCAAACAAATGTGAATAGGGAAATCACTTTAAATAACATAAAATACATAAAATAAGCAGCCGCTTAGTAGATAAATTGGTCTTTCAGACAAATTTACTAATACTAAGTAAAGATTACTTAGTATTAGTAAATTCAGCCCCTACTCGCTACACCGCGAGTAGGGGCGTGTCTAGTAAACAGTGAGAAGCCAGTGGCTGCTCACTGTAAACAAACCCCCCCCCCAAAAAAAAACTATTGCCCCCACCCCTGTGCGACGGGTGGGGGCCCTAAAAAGGAATGTGGAGGGGGACCTACTGTCCTTCCCCCGACCCTCATCCCTGAGCGGCAGGTGGGGGCCCTAAATAACAATAAAGGGGGGGGACCTACTCTCCTCCTCCCCCGGCCCCCACCACTGAGTGTCGGGTGGGGGCCATAAATAGGAATTTGGGGGGGACCTACTGTCCTCCCCCCCATCCCTCACCCCTGTGCGGGGGATGGGGGCCCTAAATAACAATAAGGGGGGCCTGGCCCCCACCCCTGCGCGGCGGGTGGGGGCCTTAAATAACAATAAGGGGCAGGGGAACCTACTGTCCTCCCCCCCCACCCCTGAGCGGTGGGTGGGGGCCATAAATAAGAATTTTTGGGGGGGCGGACCGACTGTCCTCCCACCGGCCCCCAGCCCTGTGCAGTGGGTGGGGGCCATAAATAACAATAAGGGGGGACCTACTGTCCTTGCCCCGGCCCCCACCCCTGCGCAGTGGGTGGGGGCCCTAAATAACAATAGGGGGCTTAATGTCCTCCCCTCTGGCCCCCACCCCTGTACGGCGGGTGGGGGCCCTAAATAACATTAAGGGGGGGGATCTAATGTCCTCCCCCACTGGCCCCCACCCCTGAGCGGCGGGTGGGGGCTGTAAAAATATATTTACGCCGCCCAGGTGACTAGGGGTCCCCAAATCCCTAGTCACCTCACTCCCCCCAAAAAAATTACCCCTACCTACCCCCCTCATCCTAAAAATAATAAGGGGGGAACCTAATCTAAATAACTGTAAAAAAAAAAGACTTACCATGTCTTATTTCTTCTAAACTCTTCTTTTCTCAGCCCCAAAAAAGGCCAAATAAAAATCCATAATAACCGACGCACTTCAAATAAAAAAAAAAAAATAGCAAAAAAATTAATAAATCTATTTTCACCCATGGAGGGCTCTGCGCAGACTAAGCTCTGCAGGGTGGGGGAAGGCTTATAGGTGTGGGGGCCAGGGGGAAGGACAGTAGCCCCCCCCAATTTTTATTTATGGCCCCCAACCGCCGCGCAGGGGTGGGGGTCGAGAGGGAGGACAGTAGGCCCCTCCCCCAAAATTCTTATTTATGGCCCCCACACACCGTGCAGGGGTGGGGCCGAGGGGGAGGACAATAGGTCATCATCCCCCTTATTGATATTTATGGCCCCCACCCACCGCTCAGGTGTGGAGGCCAGGGGAGAGGACATTAGGTCCCCCTCCAATTTTTATTTATGGCCCCCACCTACCGCGCAGGGGTGGGGACCAGGGAGGAGAACAGTAGGTCCCCCCCAAATTCTTATTCATGGCCTCCACCCACCGCACAGGGTTAGGGCCGGGGGGGGAGGACAATAGGTCCCCCCTTATTGATATTTAGGGCCCCCACCCACCGCTCAGGGGTGGGGGCCGGGGGAGGACATTAGGTGCCCCCCCCAATTTTTATTTATGGCCCCCACCCACCGTGCAGGGGTGGGGGCCGGGGGGAGGACAGTAGGTCCCTCCCTTATTGATATTTAGTGCCCCCACCCACCGCTCAGGGGTGAGAGCCAGGGGGGACAATAGGACCCCCCTTATTGGTATTTAGGGCCCCCATCTGCCGCTCGGGGGGGGGGGGCAAAAGGTCCCCCCTTTAGTTTAATGCGCGAATGGGGGCTCAGGAGGGGGGGATTTTTTTATTTTTTTTTAACAGGCTGCTCACTGTTTAATAGACATGCCCTTAGTAGCCGGGTCACATGCTGCACTGGCCAATCACAACCATGCCATTAGTAGGCATGGCTGGGATGGCTTCTAAGGGCACACGAGTCAAACACTTGTTGATTGGCTGCCCTGCAGCCTTTCAAAACGTGTCATTAAATCGCCGAATACCGAACTCCAACCCGAATATACAATGATATGTCCATGTTCGGGTCCGGGGTCCAAAAAAAAACGTAATGTTCGGTACGTTCGGGATTGCTCAACTCTAGTTATTGCATATTATAAAAGTGATCTAGTTAAAACATAAATTGTTTGGCCTCTAGCACCATCTAGTGGTTTTACATGTTATATGCATACATTTGGGGGGAAAAGTGACTCAGAATGGTCTATATTAAATAGACAACTTGTCTTATTTTACAAATTGTATGCCTTGGTGGGGGTAAAGTGAAATTGGGGACTACTATTTTATCCCAAAAGTGGAAATATGAAAACTCAAACTGACATGTCTGTAATTTGCCTATATATTCTCAAAAATCTGTATGGGTCTATATGGGGTCTATTAGCAGAATGTAAATATAGTGTCTTTACTGAAGTGGGACACATATGGTCTGTTAAACAAATATGAATGTAAACTTTGGCCAGTGTTTGCGACTAAGTGGCTACTAGAAAAAAAACTGGACATACCCCGTTTGCAATACCTTGGGTTCTCTACTTTTGCAAATGGTAATACTCATTCCTGGGCTACCATACAGTCTCAAAGGCAACATAACCAGGCTGGTAAATTTTGTGTATAAACTGAAAAATTTAACATGCTATATTTTACCCTGTAACTTTCCATAACGCCATAAAACCTGTAGATGCGGGGTACCGTTGTACTCGTGAGGCAGTGCTGAATACAAATATGTGTATTTTATTGGAGTGAAAGTTAAAAGTATTATGATATTTACAGTCAAAATGCCTCGCTGAGCTAAATAAATAACAACATTTCTTAATTTCTCACATTTTCAAATAAAATAATGTTTCATAAATGAATATTTGATGTGAAATAAAAGCCCTGTTTCTCCTGAACATAATGATATATAATAAGTGTGTACTTCATATGAAAGAGGTGAATTTAAGTGGTATTATAGAGACAGGTTCAGGCACCAAGTGTAGTGGTGTTATGGAGACAGGCTCAGGCACCGAGTGTAGTGGTGTTGAGGAGACATTCTCAGACACCAAGTGTAGTGGTTATATGGAGACAGGCTTCGAGACTATGGTGAGGCCTAATAGAAAGCAGTTGTTGTTGGGGGATTCTACCATATGAGGTGTGGAGCTGGACAATAGTGGTCTTGTGAGATGCTTACAGAGACAGGAGACGTATTTGTAATATTGTTAAGTGAGCAAAGCAGGAAGGGGAATTGGATGTACTTGTCCATCTAGGGACAAATGACTTGGCTTGCAATGAGGTTTAAGAGGTAAAGGAATTTTTTTTGTGTTTTTGACAATGATATACGGCAGGTAGCTTCCACACTGTCATTCTCTGAAGTTCTGCCTGTGCGTAACACTCAGAATGACAGGCGGATGCGTATTAGGGACTTTAACTTGTGGCTTGGTGAATGGTGTCGGGAGCAAGGATTTGGCTTCATTTCTCATGGTAGTTCTGTTTGGAATGGAAATAAACTGTACAAAAAAGATGGTTTGCATCTTTCTCAAAAGGAAATAAATATTTTCAGTGAGCAGTTTAGAGGTTTTGCTAGGATGTATTTAAACTAGGAAAGGGGGGGGGGGGGGCAAAAGGGTGATAATACATTAATCCAATTGCCCCCCAAAACAAGGACAGAAGGTGCCTGTAGCAAGTGTGTTAAAAAATGATAAGCTTAGAGTCATGTCTACAAGTGCTCGCAGTTTAGGGAATAAGATCCATGAACTTGTGGCAATAATTGAAACTGATAATGTAGATTTAGTCGCTGTTACTGAAACATGGTATAATGAGTAAAATAACAGGGACATATCAATACCATGGCACTCTTTATAGAGAAAAGACAGGAAAGGCAAGAAAGGGGGAGGGGTGGCTCTGTATGTGAAGGATAGCATACAATCTAGCCAAAAAAGTTAGTGAGGCAAACATAGAGTCTGTTTGGGTTACGTTAGAATTTGGTAATCACACAGTAACTCATGTAGGTGTGATTTATAGGCCCCGAGTACAAATAGAATAGTTAGATAATCTACTAGTTGAGAAATTAGCTAAGATGACAATGACTTTAATCTTCCTGATGGGAACTGGAAAAACTAAAATAGCTGCTTGTGCCAGGAGCACACATATTCTAAACTCCCTACTGGGATTGTCTCTAAAACAAGTCGTTGAGCAGCCAACTCATAAAGAGGTCATACTAGATTTAGTGTTAACAAATGGAGATTTGGTATCCGATATTACTGTAGGTGAAAGTTTAGGATCCAGGGATCATCAGTCAGTGTGGTTTAATATAAGAACAGTGACTGTGTCACACCACACAAAAACAAAAGTGTTAGACTTTAGAAAAACAGACTTTTCTAAAATTAGAATATGTGTAAAGGAGTCATTATCAGACTGGAGCAATTTAAATGGAGTCCAAGAGAAATGGGATTATTTAAAAGTTTCACTGCTGAAGGCAACAGAAAATTGCATTAGGCATGTCAGTAAAAGCAAAACATTTAGGAAAACACTGTGGTACTCCGCAGATGTGGCCAAAATAGTAAAAAAAAACTAAAAGTTAGCATTTAGTAATTATAAAGAAAACCAGAGTGAGGAAGATAGAGAGAGCTATAAGATTATGCAGAAAGAGGCTAAGCAAGTTATAAGAGCTTCCAAATCACACACAGTCAGTAAAAAAAGGGGACAAAGCATTTTTTTTAGATGCATAAATGAGAAAGGGAAAGTAAAACAAGGATCAGTTAGATTAAAAACAAAAGGAAGGTATGTAGAAGGAATGTTGTGCCCATTCACAAGAAAGGTAGTAGGGAGGAGTCGGGCAACTATAGGCCAGTAAGCCTTAATTCAGTAGTGGGGAAAGTAATTGAAACCATGTTAAAGGATAGGATTGTTGAACATCTAAAATCACATTGATTTTAAGATCAGAGACAACATGGGTTTACTTCAGGGAGATCATGCCAAACTAATCTTACTGATATTTTTGATTGGGTAACTAAAATAATAGATCAGAGTGGTGCAGTAGACATTGCTTACCTAGATTTCAGTAAGGCTTTTGACACTGTTGCACATAGACGGCTTATCAATAAACTGCAATCTTAAAGTTTGGATTCCAATATTGATGAATAGGTAAGGCAGTGGCTGAATAACAGGCAACAGAGGGTTGTAGACAATGGAGTATATTCGAAACATGGTCTTGTCAACAGTGGGGTACCTCAGGGATCTGTGCTTGGACCCATTCTCTTTAATATTTGTATTAGTGATATTGCACAAGGTCTTGATGGTAAGGTATGTATTTTTGCTGATGATACGAAGATATGTAACAGGGTTGATGTTCCAGGAATGATAAGCCAAATGGCAAATGATTTAGGCAAACTAGAAAAATGGTCAGAGTTGTGGCAGCTGACATTTAATGTGGATAAGTGCAAGATAATGCATCTTGGACTTAAAAACCCAAGGGCAGAGTACAGAATATTTGATAGAGTCCTAACCTCAACATCTGAGGAAAGAGATTAAGGGGTAATTATTTCTTAAATGTAGGCAGACAGCAAGAAAATGCTAGCAGAATGCTTGGTTGTATAAGGAGAGGTATTAGCAGTAGAAAGAGGGAAGTGCTCATGCCATTGTACAGAACACTGGTGAGTAGTGATGTACCGAACTGTTCGCCGGCGAATAGTTCCCGGCGAACATAGCGTGTTCGCGTTCGCCACGGCGGGTGAACACATGCGCGGTTCGATCCGCCCCCTATTCGTCATCATTGAGTAAACTTTGACCCTGTGCCTCACAGTCAGCAGACACATTCCAGCCAATCAGCAGCAGACCCTCCCTTCCAGGCCCTCCCACTTCCTGTACAGCATCCATTTTAGATTCATTCTGAAGCTGCATTCTTAGATAGAGGAGGGAAAGTGTAGCTGCTGCTCATTTGATAGGGAAATGTATAGCTAGGCTATTGTATTCAGTGTCCACTACAGTCCTGAAGGACTCATCTGATCTCTGCTGTAAGGACAGCACCCCAAAAAGCCCTTTTTAGGGCTAGAACATCAGTTCTGCTTTTTTTTCCTGTGTAATCTAATTGCAGTTGCCTGCATGCCAGCTTTTGTGTCAGGCTCACAGTGGATACTGTGCCCACTTGCCCAGTGCCACCACTCATATCTGGTGTCACAATAGCGTGCATTTAAAAACAAACATTTTTTTTCACTGTTATAGATTGAATAGCAGTTAGTTGTCTGCAAGCGTCTGTGTGTCAGACCAACAGCGTGTACTCTGCAAACCGCTGCCAGTGCACAGTGCCACTCATATCTGGTGTCACAGTAGCGTGCATTTAAAAACCCCAAAACGTTTTTTTCACTGTAATAGATTGAATAGCAGTTAGTTGTCTGCAAGCGTCTGTGTGTCAGGCCAACAGCGTGTACTCTACCAACCTCTGCCAGTGCACATTGCCACTCAAATCTGGTGTCACACTAGCGTGCATTTAAAACCAAAAAACTTTTTTCACTGTTATAGATTGAATAGTAGTTAGTTGTCTTCAAGCGGGTGTGTCAGGCCTACAGCGTGTACTCTGCCAACCTCTGCCGGTGCACATTGCCACTCTTATCTGGTGTCGCAATAGATTGCATTTAAAAACCCAAAAACTTTTTACTGTTATAGATTGAATAGCAGTTAGTTGTCTGCAAGCGGGTGTCAGGCCTAAAGCGTGTACTCTGCCAACCTCTGCCAGTGCACATTGCCACTCATATCTGGTGTCACAATAGCGTGCATTTAAAAACAAAAATTTTTTTTTCACTGTAATAGATTGAATAGCAGTTTCTCCCCTCCTTGCCTTTCTGTTTCTCAACCACAAATAGATCATGCCTTTCCTACCCTTCAGACATTCTCCCCAGCTACTGACCAAGAGGTGGCTGCTCTTCTTTGCTCCTCTCGCCCCACCACTTGCCCACTCGATCCTGTCCCATCTCACCTTATCAGATCCTTATCGTGCCTTCTTTAACACACATCTTCAACTGCTCGCTCTCTTCTGGCATCGTCCCTGCTGACCTTAAACATGCCACTGTAGTACCTATACTAAAAAAAAACATCCCTCGACCCATCCACACCCTCTAACTACCGTCCCATATCCCTGCTCCCTTTTTCCTCAAAGCTGCTGGAAAGACTTGTCTTTAGCCGTGTGTCTCATTTCCTCAATTCCAACTCTCTCCTTGACCCCCTTCAATCTGGCTTCCACCCTCTCCACTCTACAGAGACTGCCCTTATCAAAGTTACTAACGACCTAATCGCAGCTAAATCCAAAGGCCACTACTCCATACTAATTCTTCTTGACCTCTCAGCGGCCTTTGACACCGTTGATCATACTCTCCTTCTTCAAACTCTTCAATCGCTTGGTCTCTGTGACTCTGTCCTCTCATGGTTTTCCTCTTATCTCTCCCAACGCTCATTCAGTGTCTCTCTTTCTAATGATACCTCCTTCCCTCGTCCTGTCTCGGTTGGAGTCCCCCAAGGCTCCGTCCTTGGTCCCCTTCTATTTTCTCTTTATACTGCCTCTCTTGGCAAACTTATTACCTCTTTTGGATTCCACTACCACCTGTACGCCGATGACACCCAGATATATCTCTCCTCCCCGGACCTCACCCCTGCCGTCCTGCAACGTGTCACTGCTTGCCTTTCTTCCATCTCTGACTGGATGTCCTCCCGCTTTCTGAAACTCAATCTCTCAAAAACTGAGCTCCTTGTCTTTCCTCCTCCTAATACTGATCCTCCTCTTTCGCTCTCCCTTCAAGTTTGTGGTACCAACATCAGTCCATCCTTGCAAGCGCGCTGTCTTGGCGTCATACTTGACTCTGGTCTCACCTTTGAGCCTCACATCCAGCATGTTGCCAAATCCTGTAAATTCCATCTTAAAAACATAGCTCGCATCCGCCCCTTTCTTGCACCAGATACTACCAAGGAGCTTGTCCATGCTCTAGTAATTTCCCGCATGGATTATTGTAACCCTCTCCTGATTGGTCTTCCCAATAGCCGTACTGCACCCCTACAGTCCGTAATAAACGCTGCTGCTAGATTGATTTTCCTCTCTAGTCGTTTCTCTCACACCTCACCCCTCTGCCAGTCCTTACATTGGCTTCCTGTATGCTATAGGAGTCAATTCAAGGTACTAACTCACACCTATAAAGCACTGAACAACTCTAGCCCCTCTTATATCTCCTCACAGATCCATAGGTATGTCCCTTCTCGGTCTCTCCGCTCTGCCCGTGACCACCTCCTGTCCGTTGTCCGCACCCGTACGGCCAACTCGCGCTTGCAGGACTTCTCGCGGGCGGCTCCCTTCCCATGGAATAGCCTGCCTACCGCCATCAGACTCTCCCCTAGTCTTGCATCTTTTAAGAAGTGCCTTAAAACCCATCTCTTTAGGAAAGCGTATGGCCTCCAAGACTAACCCCTACCTCACATTCCTGTCTCTTGCCCTCTCCTAAAGGGCAGCCCACCTTATTTGATTGCAAATTCCTGTCCTAATGTGTTTTACACCCCACCTCCTATAGAATGTAAGCTCAATTGAGCAGGGTCCTCTTCAACCTATTGTTCCCGTAAGCTTATTTGTAATTGTCATATTTATAGTTAAATCACGTCTCATAATATTGTAAAGCGGTACGGAATCTGTTGGCGCTATATAAATGGCAATAATAATAATAATAATAATATCTGGTGTCACAATAGCGTGCATTTAAAACCAAAAAACTTTTTTCACTGTTATAGATTGAATAGCAGTTAGTTGTCTGCAAGCGGGTGTCAGGCCTACAGCGTGTACTCTGCCAACCTGTGCCAGTGCACATTGACACTCATATCTGGTGTCACAATAGCGTGCATTTAAAACCAAAAAACTTTTTTCACTGTTATAGATTGAATAGCAGTTAGTTGTCTTCAAGCGGGTGTCAGGCCTACAGCGTGTACTCTGCCAACCTCTGCCAGTGCACATTGCCACTCATATCTGGTGTCGCAATAGATTGCATTTAAATACCCAAAAACTTTTTTCACTGTAATAGATTGAATAGCAGTTAGTTGTCTGCAAGCAGGTGTCAGGCCTACAGCGTGTACTCTGCCAACCTCTGCCAGTGCACATTGCCACTCATATCTGGTGTCACAATAGCGTGCATTTAAAACCAAAAAACTTTTTTCACTGTTATAGATTGAATAGCAGTTAGATGTCTTTAAGCGGGTGTCATGCCTACAGCGTGTACTCTGCAAACCTCTGCCAGTGCACATTGCCACTCATATCTGGTGTCACAATAGTGTGCATTTAAAACCAAACAACTTTTTTCACTGTTATAGATTGAATAGCAGTTAGTTGTCTTCAAGCGGGTGTCAGGCCTACAGCGTGTACTCTGCCAACCTCTGCCAGTGCACATTGCCACTCATATCTGGTGTCACAATAGCGTGCATTTAAAACCAAAAAACCTTTTTCACTGTAATAGATTGAATAGCAGTTAGTTGTCTGCAAGCGGGTGTGTGTCAGGCCAACAGCGTGTACTCTACCAACCTCTGCCAGTGCACATTGCCACTCAAATCTGGTGTCACACTAGCGTGCATTTAAAACCAAAAAACTTTTTTCACTGTTATAGATTGAATAGCAGTTAGTTGTCTTCAAGCGGGTGTGTCAGGCCTACAGCGTGTACTCTGCCAACCTCTGCCGGTGCACATTGCCACTCTTATCTGGTGTCGCAATAGATTGCATTTAAAAACCCAAAAACTTTTTACTGTTATAGATTGAATAGCAGTTAGTTGTCTGCAAGCGGGTGTCAGGCCTAAAGCGTGTACTCTGCCAACCTCTGCCAGTGCACATTGCCACTCATATCTGGTGTCACAATAGCGTGCATTTAAAAACAAAAAAAATGTTTTCACTGTAATAGATTGAATAGCAGTTTCTCCCCTCCTTGCCTTTCTGTTTCTCAACCACAAATAGATCATGCCTTTCCTACCCTTCAGACATTCTCCCCAGCTACTGACCAAGAGGTGGCTGCTCTTCTTTGCTCCTCTCGCCCCACCACTTGCCCACTCGATCCTGTCCCATCTCACCTTATCAGATCCTTATCGTGCCTTCTTTAACACACATCTTCAACTGCTCGCTCTCTTCTGGCATCGTCCCTGCTGACCTTAAACATGCCACTGTAGTACCTATACTAAAAAAAAACATCCCTCGACCCATCCACACCCTCTAACTACCGTCCCATATCCCTGCTCCCTTTTTCCTCAAAGCTGCTGGAAAGACTTGTCTTTAGCCGTGTGTCTCATTTCCTCAATTCCAACTCTCTCCTTGACCCCCTTCAATCTGGCTTCCACCCTCTCCACTCTACAGAGACTGCCCTTATCAAAGTTACTAACGACCTAATCGCAGCTAAATCCAAAGGCCACTACTCTATACTAATTCTTCTTGACCTCTCAGCGGCCTTTGACACCGTTGATCATACTCTCCTTCTTCAAACTCTTCAATCGCTTGGTCTCTGTGACTCTGTCCTCTCGTGGTTTTCCTCTTATCTCTCCCAACGCTCATTCAGTGTCTCTCTTTCTAATGATACCTCCTTCCCTCGTCCTGTCTCGGTTGGAGTCCCCCAAGGCTCCGTCCTTGGTCCCCTTCTATTTTCTCTTTATACTGCCTCTCTTGGCAAACTTATTACCTCTTTTGGATTCCACTACCACCTGTACGCCGATGACACCCAGATATATCTCTCCTCCCCGGACCTCACCCCTGCCGTCCTGCAACATCTCTGACTGGATATCCTCCCGCTTTCTGAAACTCAATCTCTCAAAAACTGAGCTCCTTGTCTTTCCTCCTCCTAATACTGGTCCTCCTCTTTCGCTCTCCCTTCAAGTTTGTGGTACCAACATCAGTCCATCCTTGCAAGTGCACTGTCTTGGCGTCATACTTGACTCTGGTCTCACCTTTGAGCCTCACATCCAGCATGTTGCCAAATCCTGTAAATTCCATCTTAAAAACATAGCTCGCATCCGCCCCTTTCTTGCACCAGATACTACCAAGGAGCTTGTCCATGCTCTAGTAATTTCCCGCATGGATTATTGTAACCCTCTCCTGATTGGTCTTCCCAATAGCCGTACTGCACCCCTACAGTCCGTAATAAACGCTGCTGCTAGATTGATTTTCCTCTCTAGTCGTTTCTCTCACACCTCACCCCTCTGCCAGTCCTTACATTGGCTTCCTGTATGCTATAGGAGTCAATTCAAGGTACTAACTCACACCTATAAAGCACTGAACAACTCTAGCCCCTCTTATATCTCCTCACAGATCCATAGGTATGTCCCTTCTCGGTCTCTCCGCTCTGCCCGTGACCACCTCCTGTCCGTTGTCCGCACCCGTACGGCCAACTCGCGCTTGCAGGACTTCTCGCGGGCGGCTCCCTTCCCATGGAATAGCCTGCCTACCGCCATCAGACTCTCCCCTAGTCTTGCATCTTTTAAGAAGTGCCTTAAAACCCATCTCTTTAGGAAAGCGTATGGCCTCCAAGACTAACCCCTACCTCACATTCCTGTCTCTTGCCCTCTCCTAAAGGGCAGCCCACCTTATTTGATTGCAAATTCCTGTCCTAATGTGTTTTACACCCCACCTCCTATAGAATGTAAGCTCAATTGAGCAGGGTCCTCTTCAACCTATTGTTCCCGTAAGCTTATTTGTAATTGTCATATTTATAGTTAAATCACGTCTCATAATATTGTAAAGCGGTACGGAATCTGTTGGCGCTATATAAATGGCAATAATAATAATAATAATAATAATAATATCTGGTGTCACAATAGCGTGCATTTAAAACCAAAAAACTTTTTTCACTGTTATAGATTGAATAGCAGTTAGTTGTCTTCAAGCGGGTGTCAGGCCTACAGCGTGTACTCTGCCAACCTCTGCCAGTGCACATTGCCACTCATATCTGGTGTCACAATAGCGTGCATTTAAAACCCAAAAACTTTTTTCACTGTTATAGATTGAATAGCAGTTACTTGTCTTCAAGCGGGTGTCAGGCCTACAGCGTGCACTCTGCCAACCTCTTCCAGTGCACATTGCCACTCTTATCTGGTGTCGCAATAGATTGCATTTAAATACCAAAAAACTTTTTTCACTGTAATAGATTGAATAGCAGTTAGTTGTCTGCAAGCAGGTGTCAGGCCTACAGCGTGTACTCTGCCAAGCTCTGCCAGTGCACATTGCCACTCATATCTGGTGTCACAATAGCGTGCATTTAAAACCAAAAAACTTTTTTCACTGTTATAGATTGAATAGCAGTTAGATGTCTTTAAGCGGGTGTCAGGCCTACAGCGTGCACTCTGCAAACCTGTGCCAGTGCACATTGACACTCATATCTGGTGTCACAATAGCGTGCATTTAAAACCAAAAAACTTTTTTCACTGTTATAGATTGAATAGCAGTTAGTTGTCTTCAAGCGGGTGTCAGGCCTACAGCGTGTACTCTGCCAACCTCTGCCAGTGCACATTGCCACTCATATCTGGTGTCACAATAGCGTGCATTTAAAACCCAAAAACTTTTTTCACTGTTATAGATTGAATAGCAGTTACTTGTCTTCAAGCGGGTGTCAGGCCTACAGCGTGCACTCTGCCAACCTCTTCCAGTGCACATTGCCACTCTTATCTGGTGTCGCAATAGATTGCATTTAAATACCAAAAAACTTTTTTCACTGTAATAGATTGAATAGCAGTTAGTTGTCTGCAAGCAGGTGTCAGGCCTACAGCGTGTACTCTGCCAAGCTCTGCCAGTGCACATTGCCACTCATATCTGGTGTCACAATAGCGTGCATTTAAAACCAAAAAACTTTTTTCACTGTTATAGATTGAATAGCAGTTAGATGTCTTTAAGCAGGTGTCAGGCCTACAGCGTGCACTCTGCAAACCTGTGCCAGTGCACATTGACACTCATATCTGGTGTCACAATAGCGTGCATTTAAAACCAAAAAACTTTTTTCACTGTTATAGATTGAATAGCAGTTAGTTGTCTTCAAGCGGGTGTCAGGCCTACAGCGTGTACTCTGCCAACCTCTGCCAGTGCACATTGCCACTCATATCTGGTGTCACAATAGCGTGCATTTAAAACCCAAAAACTTTTTTCACTGTTATAGATTGAATAGCAGTTACTTGTCTTCAAGCGGGTGTCAGGCCTACAGCGTGCACTCTGCCAACCTCTTCCAGTGCACATTGCCACTCATATCTGGTGTCACAATAGCGTGCATTTAAAACCAAAAAACTTTTTTCACTGTTATAGATTGAATAGCAGTTAGTTGTCTTCAAGCGGGTGTCAGGCCTACAGCGTGTACTCTGCCAACCTCTGCCAGTGCACATTGCCACTCATATCTGGTGTCGCAATAGATTGCATTTAAATACCCAAAAACTTTTTTCACTGTAATAGATTGAATTGCAGTTAGTTGTCTGCAAGCAGGTGTCAGGCCTACAGCGTGTACTCTGCCAACCTCTGCCAGTGCACATTGCCACTCATATCTGGTGTCACAATAGCGTGCATTTAAAACCAAAAAACTTTTTTCACTGTTATAGATTGAATAGCAGTTAGATGTCTTTAAGCGGGTGTCATGCCTACAGCGTGTACTCTGCAAACCTCTGCCAGTGCACATTGCCACTCATATCTGGTGTCACAATAGTGTGCATTTAAAACCAAACAACTTTTTTCACTGTTATAGATTGAATAGCAGTTAGTTGTCTTCAAGCGGGTGTCAGGCCTACAGCGTGTACTCTGCCAACCTCTGCCAGTGCACATTGCCACTCATATCTGGTGTCACAATAGCGTGCATTTAAAACCAAAAAACCTTTTTCACTGTAATAGATTGAATAGCAGTTAGTTGTCTGCAAGCGGGTGTGTGTCAGGCCAACAGCGTGTACTCTACCAACCTCTGCCAGTGCACATTGCCACTCAAATCTGGTGTCACACTAGCGTGCATTTAAAACCAAAAAACTTTTTTCACTGTTATAGATTGAATAGCAGTTAGTTGTCTTCAAGCGGGTGTGTCAGGCCTACAGCGTGTACTCTGCCAACCTCTGCCGGTGCACATTGCCACTCTTATCTGGTGTCGCAATAGATTGCATTTAAAAACCCAAAAACTTTTTACTGTTATAGATTGAATAGCAGTTAGTTGTCTGCAAGCGGGTGTCAGGCCTAAAGCGTGTACTCTGCCAACCTCTGCCAGTGCACATTGCCACTCATATCTGGTGTCACAATAGCGTGCATTTAAAAACAAAAAAAATGTTTTCACTGTAATAGATTGAATAGCAGTTTCTCCCCTCCTTGCCTTTCTGTTTCTCAACCACAAATAGATCATGCCTTTCCTACCCTTCAGACATTCTCCCCAGCTACTGACCAAGAGGTGGCTGCTCTTCTTTGCTCCTCTCGCCCCACCACTTGCCCACTCGATCCTGTCCCATCTCACCTTATCAGATCCTTATCGTGCCTTCTTTAACACACATCTTCAACTGCTCGCTCTCTTCTGGCATCGTCCCTGCTGACCTTAAACATGCCACTGTAGTACCTATACTAAAAAAAAACATCCCTCGACCCATCCACACCCTCTAACTACCGTCCCATATCCCTGCTCCCTTTTTCCTCAAAGCTGCTGGAAAGACTTGTCTTTAGCCGTGTGTCTCATTTCCTCAATTCCAACTCTCTCCTTGACCCCCTTCAATCTGGCTTCCACCCTCTCCACTCTACAGAGACTGCCCTTATCAAAGTTACTAACGACCTAATCGCAGCTAAATCCAAAGGCCACTACTCTATACTAATTCTTCTTGACCTCTCAGCGGCCTTTGACACCGTTGATCATACTCTCCTTCTTCAAACTCTTCAATCGCTTGGTCTCTGTGACTCTGTCCTCTCGTGGTTTTCCTCTTATCTCTCCCAACGCTCATTCAGTGTCTCTCTTTCTAATGATACCTCCTTCCCTCGTCCTGTCTCGGTTGGAGTCCCCCAAGGCTCCGTCCTTGGTCCCCTTCTATTTTCTCTTTATACTGCCTCTCTTGGCAAACTTATTACCTCTTTTGGATTCCACTACCAGCCGTACGCCGATGACACCCAGATATATCTCTCCTCCCCGGACCTCACCCCTGCCGTCCTGCAACATCTCTGACTGGATGTCCTCCCGCTTTCTGAAACTCAATCTCTCAAAAACTGAGCTCCTTGTCTTTCCTCCTCCTAATACTGATCCTCCTCTTTCGCTCTCCCTTCAAGTTTGTGGTACCAACATCAGTCCATCCTTGCAAGCGCGCTGTCTTGGCGTCATACTTGACTCTGGTCTCACCTTTGAGCCTCACATCCAGCATGTTGCCAACAGTGGCGGCTCTAGACTTTGTGAGGCCTTAGGCGAAACTCAAACATGAGGCCCCCACTAACACCTAAAGTTAAAAATAGGGGTTGCATTGTGTGTATAAGGTGCTGTTGTTGTATTTAAGGACGAGCTTTCAGCGCTGGATACAGAGAGCTAGTCTCTGTATTCATCGTTCAGAGGCTTGCAGTGTAGCGGCTCCCTGTGAAGCCGCATTATGATTTCTCTGACTGTAGTTATGACATAATATGAAAACTAACTTAATTTGCAATAAACAAATTTAATTAGCAATTATGCCAATCATTTATACATGACTGAGGGGTATGGTTACATAGCCTTGCAGTCGTGTATACACAAGTGCCGGTGTATGTATATATGAGTGTATCTGGCATTGTCTACCTATGTGTGACAGGGTTTGGGGTGAGTGTTGCACAGTTGGAGTACAGGATTGTAAGGGTTTATGTAATAGGGTGAGTGTGGCATGGTGAAGGGGGTGAGTGGGACAGACTGATAGAGGATGAGTGACAGGGTCGGGGGGTGAGTGTGACAGTGCAAGAGAAGGTGAGTCTGACAGGGTTGATGGGGGGGTTAATGCAATAGGGTAGGTGTGGCAAAGCAAGGAGTATTGTATGGTTGCAGTGGGTGAGAGTGACAGGATTAGGAGGGGTTATGAAAGTTTTGCTGGGTGTGTGGGGTCTGAAAGTGTTTGGGAATGGTGATAGTGTATGTGAAGGGGGTGTCAGTGTGTGTGGTAATAGGGTACGGGTGGGGAATGACAAGGTGTGCGGTGGAAGGCTGTGACAGTGCGTGTGTGGGGGAAGGGTGAGATTGGATGGGTGTGGTGTGACAGGGAAGAGGATGTGAGAGAGGGTAGGAGACTTTGACAGGACAGGGGGTAGTGGGGGGGCTGGAGCAGGGGGTGGTAGGGCAGGTGGTGGTAGGGGGGCTGTGACAGGGTAGTGGGGTGGTAGGAGGACAGTAGGAGGGCAGAGGGTGGCTGGGGCAGAGGGTGGTAGGGTTCCCCTGGGGCAGGGGGGTTATGACAAAGCACGGGGTGGGAGGACGGCAGTGACAGGGTACGGGGTGGTAGGGTGGCTGTGACAGGGGGTTGCAGGAGGGCAGTGACAGGGTACGGGGTGGTAGGGAGCAGAAGGTGGTAGGGTGGCTGTGACAGGGCAGGGGATGGTAGGGGGCATAGGATGGTAGGAGGGCAGAGGGTGGTAGGGTGGCTGGGGCAGGGGGTGGTAAGAGGGCAGAGGGTGGCTGCGCCAGGGGGTGGTAGGAGGACAGAGGGTGGCTGGGGCAGTAGGGGGGACTATGACAGGGCAGGGGTGGTAGGAGGACAGTGACAGGGTAGTAGGAGGGCAGAGGGTGGCTGGGGCAGAGGGTTGCTGGGGCAGTGGTGGTAGGGTGGCTGGGTCAGTGGTGGTGGGGTGGCTGGGGCAGAGGGTGGCTGGGGCAGTGGTGGTGGGGTGGCTGGGGCAGTGGTGGTGGGGTGACTGGGGCAGAGGGTGGCTGGGGCAGTGGTGGTGGAGTGGCTGGGGCAGTGGATGGCTGGGGCAGTGGTGGTGGAGTGGCTGGGGCAGTGGTGGTGGGGTGGCTGGGGCAGAGGGTGGCTGGGGCAGTGGTGGTGGGGTGGCTAAGGGTAGTGGGTGGTGGGGGCAGTGGTGGTGGGGTGGCTGGGGCAGAGGGTGGCTGGGGCAGTGGTGGTGGGGTGACTGGGGCAGAGGGTGGCTGGGGCAGTGGTGGTGGAGTGGCTGGGGCAGTGGGTGGCTGGGGCAGTGGATGGCTGGGGCAGTGGTGGTGGAGTGGCTGGGGCAGTGGGTGGCTGGGGCAGTGGTGGTGGGGTGGCTGGGGCAGAGGGTGGCTGGGGCAGTGGTGGTGGGGTGGCTAAGGGTAGTGGGTGGTGGGGGCAGTGGTGGTGGGGTGGCTGGGGCAGTGGTGGTGGGGTGGCTGGGGCAGAGGGTGGCTTGGACAGTGGTGGTGGGGTGACTGGGGCAGAGGGTGGCTGGGGCAGTGGTGGTGGGGTGGCTGGGGCAGTGGTGGTGGGGTGGCTGGGGCAGAGGGTGGCTGGGGCAGTGGTGGTGGAGTGGCTGGGGCAGTGGGTGGCTGGGGCAGTGGTGGTGGAGTGGCTGGGGCAGTGGTGGTGGGGTGGCTGGGGCAGAGGGTGGCTGGGGCAGTGGTGGTGGAGTGGCTGGGGCAGTGGGTGGCTGGGGCAGTGGTGGTGGGGTGGCTGGGGCAGAGGGTGGCTGGGGCAGTGGTGGTGGAGTGGCTGGGGCAGTGGGTGGCTGGGGCAGTGGTGGTGGGGTGGCTGGGGCAAAGGGTGGCTGGGGCAGTGGTGGTGGGGTGACTGGGGCAGAGGGTGGCTGGGGCAGTGGTGGTGGAGTGGCTGGGGCAGTGGGTGGCTGGGGCAGTGGTGGTGGGGTGGCTGGGGCAGAGGGTGGCTGGGGCAGTGGTGGTGGGGTGACTGGGGCAGAGGGTGGCTGGGGCAGTGGTGGTGGAGTGGCTGGGGCAGTGGGTGGCTGGGGCAGTGGTGGTGGGGTGGCTGGGGCAGAGGGTGGCTGGGGCAGTGGTGGTGGGGTGGCTGGGGTAGTGGGTGGTGGGGGCAGTGGTGGTGGGGTGGCTGGGTCAGAGGGTGGCTGGGTCAGTGGTGGCTGGGGCAGTGGTGGTGGGGTGGCTGGGGCAGAGGGTGGTAGAAGGGCAGGGTGGGGAGCGGAGGCATAAATACCTTAGGATCCCTGGTGGTCCAGTGGGCGGCCAGGCTGTTTCCCTGGTGGTCCGGTGGGCTCCCTTTACGGTCTGCAGCTCCGCCGGGTGCAGAGCTGCAGACCACGTGGTAAGTTTAGTCTCGCGATCTCAGCCAGTCAGAGCGTTGCCGTGGTAACCCGCGGCAACGCTCTGATTGGCTGAGATCGCGAGACCCACTCAGTATGCAGCTCTGCGCTCGGCGGAGCTGCAGACAGGCTGGTTCTCCCGGGCAGGCATAGGAGGGGCCTCGCACCCGGCGGCATTAAGGGCAAGCCGCCGGGCACCCTCCTGTGTCGGGTCCTCGGTCTGTGACCGAGGACCCGACCTGTCACACTGCCCTAAGGCGATTTAGGCGGCCGCGAGGCCCCCATCAGCGCGAGGCCTTAGGCGGCCGCCTAAATCGCCTAATTAGAGAGCCGCCTCTGGTTGCCAAATCCTGTAAATTCCATCTTAAAAACATAGCTCGCATCCGCCCCTTTCTTGCACCAGATACTACCAAGGAGCTTGTCCATGCTCTAGTAATTTCCCGCATGGATTATTGTAACCCTCTCCTGATTGGTCTTCCCAATAGCCGTACTGCACCCCTACAGTCCGTAATAAACGCTGCTGCTAGATTGATTTTCCTCTCTAGTCGTTTCTCTCACACCTCACCCCTCTGCCAGTCCTTACATTGACTTCCTGTATGCTATAGGAGTCAATTCAAGGTACTAACTCACACCTATAAAGCACTGAACAACTCTAGCCCCTCTTATATCTCCTCACAGATCCATAGGTATGTCCCTTCTCGGTCTCTCCGCTCTGCCCGTGACCACCTCCTGTCCGTTGTCCGCACCCGTACGGCCAACTCGCACTTGCAGGACTTCTCGCGGGCGGCTCCCTTCCCATGGAATAGCCTGCCTACCGCCATCAGACTCTCCCCTAGTCTTGCATCTTTTAAGAAGTGCCTTAAAACCCATCTCTTTAGGAAAGCGTATGGCCTCCAAGACTAACCCCTACCTCACATTCCTGTCTCTTGCCCTCTCCTAAAGGGCAGCCCACCTTATTTGATTGCAAATTCCTGTCCTAATGTGTTTTACACCCCACCTCCTATAGAATGTAAGCTCAATTGAGCAGGGTCCTCTTCAACCTATTGTTCCCGTAAGCTTATTTGTAATTGTCATATTTATAGTTAAATCACGTCTCATAATATTGTAAAGCGGTACGGAATCTGTTGGCGCTATATAAATGGCAATAATAATAATAATAATAATAATAATAATATCTGGTGTCACAATAGCGTGCATTTAAAACCAAAAAACTTTTTTCACTGTTATAGATTGAATAGCAGTTAGTTGTCTGCAAGCGGGTGTCAGGCCTACAGCGTGTACTCTGCCAACCTGTGCCAGTGCACATTGACACTCATATCTGGTGTCACAATAGCGTGCATTTAAAACCAAAAAACTTTTTTCACTGTTATAGATTGAATAGCAGTTAGTTGTCTTCAAGCGGGTGTCAGGCCTACAGCGTGTACTCTGCCAACCTCTGCCAGTGCACATTGACACTCATATCTGGTGTCACAATAGCGTGCATTTAAAACCCAAAAACTTTTTTCACTGTTATAGATTGAATAGCAGTTACTTGTCTTCAAGCGGGTGTCAGGCCTACAGCGTGCACTCTGCCAACCTCTTCCAGTGCACATTGCCACTCTTATCTGGTGTCGCAATAGATTGCATTTAAATACCAAAAAACTTTTTTCACTGTAATAGATTGAATAGCAGTTAGTTGTCTGCAAGCAGGTGTCAGGCCTACAGCGTGTACTCTGCCAAGCTCTGCCAGTGCACATTGCCACTCATATCTGGTGTCACAATAGCGTGCATTTAAAACCAAAAAACTTTTTTCACTGTTATAGATTGAATAGCAGTTAGATGTCTTTAAGCGGGTGTCAGGCCTACAGCGTGCACTCTGCAAACCTCTGCCAGTGCACATTGCCACTCATATCTGGTGTCACAATAGTGTGCATTTAAAACCAAACAACTTTTTTCACTATTATAGATTGAATAGCAGTTAGTTGTCTTCAAGCGGGTGTCAGGCCTACAGCGTGTACTCTGCCAACCTCTGCCAGTGCACATTGCCACTCATATCTGGTGTCACAATAGCGTGCATTTAAAACCAAAAAACTTTTTTCACTATTATAGATTGAATAGCAGTTAGTTCTCTTCAAGCGGGTGTCAGGCCTACAGCGTGTACTCTGCCAACCTCTGCCAGTGCACATTGCCACTCATATCTGGTGTCACAATAGCGTGCATTTAAAACCAAAAAACCTTTTTCACTGTAATAGATTGAATAGCAGTTAGTTGTCTGCAAGCGGGTGTCAGGCCTACAGCGTGTACTCTGCCAACCTCTGCCAGTGCACATTGCCACTCATATCTGGTGTCACAATAGCGTGCATTTAAAACCAAGAAACTTTTTTCACTGTTATAGATTGAATAGCAGTTAGTTGTCTTTAAGCGGGTGTCATGCCTACAGCGTGTACTCTGCAAAGCTCTGCCAGTGCACATTGCCACTCATATCTGGTGTCACAATAGCGTGCATTTAAAACCAAACAACTTTCTTCACTGTTATAGATTGAATAGCAGTTAGTTGTCTTCAAGCGGGTGTCAGGCCTACAGCGTGTACTCTGCCAACCTCTGCCAGTGCACATTGCCACTCATATCTGGTGTCACAATAGCGTGATTTGAAACCAAAGAACTTTTTTCACTGCTATAGATTGAATAGCAGTTACTTGTCTTCAAGCGGGTGTGTCAGGCCTACAGCGTGTACTCTGCCAACCTCTGCCAGTGCACATTGCCACTCTTATCTGGTGTCGCAATAGATTGCATTTAAAACCCAAAAAGCTTTTTTCACTGTTATAGATTGAATAGCAGTTAGTTGTCTGCAAGCGGGTGTCAGGCCTACAGCGTGTACTCTGCCAGCCTCTGCCAGTGCACATTGCCACTCATATCTGGTGTCACAATAGCGTGCAATTAAAACCAAATTTTTTTTTTCACTGTTATAGATTGAATAGCAGTTAGTTGTCTTCAAGCGGGTGTCAGGCCAACAGCGTGTACTCTGCCAACCTCTGCCAGTGCACATTGCCACTCATATCCGGTGTCACAATAGCATGCATTTAAAATCCAAAAACGTTTTTCACTGTTATAGATTGAATAGCAGTTACTTGTCTTCAAGCGGGTGTGTCAGGCCTACAGCGTGTACTCTGCCAACCTCTGCCAGTGCACATTGCCACTCTTATCTGGTGTCGCAATAGATTGCATTTAAAAACCAAAAAACTTTTTTCACTGTTATAGATTGAATAGCAGTTAGTTGTCTTCAAGCGGGTGTCAGGCCTACAGCGTGTACTCTGCCAACCTCTGCCACTGCACAGTGCCACTCCTATCTGGTCTCACAGTAGCTTGCACGCATAGTACCACTAATGCAAAAAAAATGACAGGCAGAGGCAGGCCACCCCGCAGGGGCCATCGTGGTTGTAGTGCTGTGATTCCCTTTTGCCCTAGAACAATGCCCAATTTTCAGAGGCCACGTACCCTGAACTTGAAAGGTTCTGAGGACATAGTTGACTGGCTAACACAGGACACCCAATCTTTTACAGCTTCCGCTCGGAACCTTGACGCACCATCCTCCTCCAGCTTAGCTTCGGGCACCTCTCAAGATACCACTCACCCGCCTGCCGCCACCACCAACACTTGTACCACAGCCGCTTCACTTTATCTGTCAGAGGAGTTATTTACACATCCGTTTGAAGAAATGAGTGATGCGCAACCATTATTGCCAGAGGATGTAGATAACAGGGATATGTCTCAGTCAGGCAGCATTACACACATGGACGTACGGTGTGATGATGATGATGCTGTACCCGCTGCTGCTTCCTTTGCTGAGGTTTCAGATACAAGTGAAGCGGTTGATGATGACGATGCGTCCATGGATGTCACGTGGGTGCCCGCTCGGCAAGAAGAAGAACAGGGCGAAAGTTCAGATGGGGAGACAGAGAGGAGGAGGAGACGAGTTGGAAGCAGGGGGAGGTCGTCGCAAGGAGCTAGTGGCACAGTCAGACAGCATGCATCGGCACCCGGGGTCAGCCCGACAGCACGCCAATCAACGCATGCTGTGTCCACCACCAGAATGCCGTCATTGCAGAGCTCAGCAGTGTGACATTTTTTTGTGTGTCTGCCTCTGACAACAGCGATGCCATTTGCAACCTGTGCCAAAAGAAACTGAGTCGTGGGAAGTCCAACACCCACCTAGGTACAACTGCTTTGCGTAGGCACATGATTGCACATCACAAAAGCCTATGGGATCAACACATGAGTACAAGCAGCACACAAACTCAAAGCCGCCAGCCTCCTCCTGGTCCAGCATCTTCAGCCACGTCAACTTTGCCCCCTCTCAACCATCCGCCACTACGTCTCTCGCCTTGAGCAGTTCCCGCTCATCTGCCCACAGTCAGGTGTCTGTCAAGGACATGTTTGAGCGTAAGAAGCCAATGTCAGAAAGGCACCCCCTTGCCCAGCATCTGACAGCTGGCTTGTCTGAACTATAAGCCCACCAGCTTTTACCATACAAGCTGGTGGAGTCTGAGGCATTCAAAAAATTTGTAGCTATTGGGACACCGCAGTGGAAGGTACCCGGACGAAATGTATTTTCACAAAAGGCAATCCCCAACCTGTACTCGATTGTGCAAAAGGAAGTAATGGCATGTCTGGCACACAGTGTTGGGGCAAGGGTCCATCTGACCACTGATACCTGGTCTGCAAAGCATGGTCAGGGCAGGTATATCACCTACACTGCGCATTGGGTAAACCTGCTGACGGCTGCCAAGCATGGAATGCGTGGCTCTGCAGAGGAGTTGGTGACACCGCCACGACTTGCAGGCAGGCTTGCTGCCACCTCCTCTACTCCTCTTACTCCATAACTCCATCCTCTTCCATAACCTCCTCGGCTGAGTCCTCTTCTGCTGCTGCGTCTTGCCCCACATCAACGGCACCCCCCAGCTCCCCAGGTACTATTCCACATCCCGAATACGGCAGTGTCACGCCGTCTTGGGTTTGACTTGCTTGAAAGCAGAGAGTAACACCGGACAAGCACTCCTGTCCGCCCTGAACGCACAGGTGGAAAAGTGGCTGACTCTGCAGCAACTGGATATCGGCAAAGTGGTTTGTGACAACGGAACAAATGTGAGGCGCTTGATTTGCGACAGCCCGACATGTTGGAATTCAACATTCCTAATGTTCAACCGCCTGCTCCAACAAGAAAAAGCCTTTAAGGAATATTTGTATGACCGGGGTGCTAGGACAGCCTCTGGGGAGCTGGGAATTTTTTTGCCACGTTACTGGACGCTCATGCGCAATGCCTGTAGGCTCATGCGTCCTTTTGAGGAGGCGACTAACCTAGGCAGTCGCACCGAAGGCACCATCATTGACATCATACCATTTGTTTTCTTCCTGGAGCGTGCCCTGCGAAGAGTGCTGGATCAGGCCATAGATGAGCATGAAGAGGAAGAGGAAGAGTTGTGGTCACCATCACCACCAGAAACAGCCTTATCAGCATCGCTTGCTGGACCTGCGGCAACGCTGGAAGAGGATTGTGAGGAAGAGAAGTCAGAGGAGGAATGTGGCTTTGAGGAAGAGGAGGAAGACCAACCACAACAGGCATCCCAGGGTGCTCGTTGTCACCTATCTGGTACCCGTGGTGTTGTACGTGGCTGGGGGGAAGAACATACCTTCATTGACATCACTGAGGAGGAGGAACGGGAAATGAGTAGCTCGGCATCCAACCTTGTGCAAATGGGGTCTTTCATGCTGTCGTGCCTGTTGAGGGACCCTCGTATAAAAAGGCTGAAGGAGAACGACCTGTACCGGGTGTCCACGCTACTAGACCCCCGGTATCAGCAGAAAGTGGCTGAAATGTTACCAAATTACAACAAGTCGGAAAGGATGCAGCATTTGCAAAATAAATTAAAAAGTATGCTTTACACAGCGTATAAGGGTGATGTCACAGCACAACGGGAATCTAACAGGGGAAGAGGTGAAAGTAATCCTCCTCCTCCAACGACCACGCCGGCAAGGACAGGACGCTTTAAAGACGTGTTGTTGATGGAGGACATGCGGAGCCTCAGAGAACGACTCGACCGACAGGTAGCAGACTACCTCGCCTTAACTGCAGATATCGATGAACCCCTTGACTACTGGGTGTGCAGGCTTGACCTGTGGCGTGAGCTATCCCAATTTGCGATAGAACTTCTGAACTGCCCCGCTTCAAGTGTCCTGTCAGAAAGGACCTTCAGTGCAGCAGTAGGTATTGTCACTGAGAAGAGAAGTCGCCTAGGTCAAAAACGTCTAGATTACCTCACCTTTATTAAGATGAATGAGGGATGGATCCTGAAGGGATTGACAGTGGGCGATACATTCTACTAAAAAAGGCCTGATGAGATGAGCTGCCTTGGGCTAAAAATGGTGACCCTATGTAAAAGGAACAGTCCCTATTCTGCTCTGTGTAAGTGTGTATCGGGTCCCTGAGGACAGGTGTCAATCCATATCTGCCAAGTGACCCTATGTAGGGGGAACAGTCCCTATTCTGCTCTGTGTCAGGGTGTATCAGGGTCTCTGAGGACAAGTGTCAATCCATATCTGCTAAGTGACCCTATGTAGGGGGAATAGTCCCTATTCTGCTCTGTGTCAGTGTGTATCAGGGTCCCTGAGGACAGGTGTCAATCCACATCTGCCAAGTGACCCTATGTAGAGGGAACAGTCCCTATTCTGCTCTGTGTCAGTGTGTATCAGGGATACTTAGGATAGGTGTCAATCCATATCTGCCAAGTGACCCTATGTAGGGGAAACAGTCCCTATTCTGCTCTGTGTCAGGGTGTATCAGGGTCCCTGAGGACAGGTGTCAATCCATATCTGCCAAGTGACCCTATGTAGGGGGAACAGTCCCTATTCTGCTCTGTGTCAGTGTGTATCAGGGTCCCCGAGGACAGGTATCAATCCATATCTGCCAAGTGGCCCTCTGTAGGGGGAACAGTCCCTATTCTGCTCTGTGTCAGTGTGTATCAGGGATCCTTAGGATAGGTGTCAATCCATATCTGCCAAGTGACCCTATGTAGGGGGAACAGTCCCTATTCTGCTCTGTGTCAGTGTGTATCAGGGTCCCTCACGACAGGTGTTAATCCATATCTGCCAAGTGACCCTATGTAGGGGGAACAGTCCCTATTCTGCTCTGTGTCAGTGTGTATCAGGGATCCTTACAATAGGTGTCAATCCATATCTGCCAAGTGACCCTATGTAGAGGGAACAGTCCCTATTCTGCTCTGTGTCAGTGTGTATCAGGGTCCCTGAGGATAGGTGTCAATCCATATCTGCCAAGTGACCTGCTCTGTGTCAGTGTGTATCAGGGTCTCTGAGGACAGGTGTCAATCCATATCTGCCAAGTGACCCTATGTAGGGGGAACAGTCCCTATTCTGCTCTGTGTCAGTGTGTATCAGGGTCCCTGAGGACAGGTGTCAATCCATATCTGCCAAGTGACCCTATGTTGGGGGAACCGTCCCTATTCTGCTCTGTGTCAGTGTGTATCAGGGTCCCTGAGGATAGGTGTCAATCCATATCTGCCAAGTGACCCTATGTAGGGGGAACAGTCCCTATTCTGCTCTGTGTCAGTGTGTATCAGGGTCCCTCACGACAGGTGTTAATCCATATCTGCCAAGTGACCCTATGTAGGGGGAACAGTCCCTATTCTGCTCTGTGTCAGTGTGTATCAGGGATCCTTACAATAGGTGTCAATCCATATCTGCCAAGTGACCCTATGTAGGGGGAACAGTCCCTATTCTGCTCTGTGTCAGTGTGTATCAGGGTCCCTGAGGATAGGTGTCAATCCATATCTGCCAAGTGACCTGCTCTGTGTCAGTGTGTATCAGGGTCTCTGAGGACAGGTGTCAATCCATATCTGCCAAGTGACCCTATGTAGGGGGAACAGTCCCTATTCTGCTCTGTGTCAGTGTGTATCAGGGTCCCTGAGGACAGGTGTCAATCCATATCTGCCAAGTGACCCTATGTTGGGGGAACAGTCCCTATTCTGCTCTGTGTCAGTGTGTATCAGGGTCCCTGAGGATAGGTGTCAATCCATATCTGCCAAGTGACCCTATGTAGGGGGAACAGTCCCTATTCTGCTCTGTGTCAGTGTGTATCAGGGTCTCTGAGGACAGGTGTCAATCCATAAGTCAAGGTGTCAATATGTCAAATGTGTGGTGTCAATCCATATCCATTGTGATTTAGGAATGTTAGGTGATTTATGCCCTTTATGGATTAAAACCAGACTCTGCATCAACTGTGTAATTTTCCATGGGAGTTTTGCCATGGATCCCCCTCCGGCATGCCACAGTCCATGTGTTAGTCCCCTTGAAACAACTTTTCCATCACTATTGTGGCCAGAAAGAGTCCCTGTGGGTTTTAAAATTTGCCTGCCCATTGAAGTCTATGGCGGTTTGCCCGGTTCGCGAACGCTTGCGGAAGTTCGCGTTCGCCATTCGCGAACCGAAAATGTTATGTTCGCGACATCACTACTGGTGAGACGTCACTTGGAGTATTGTACGCAGTACTGGAGACCGTATCTCCAGAAGGATATTGATACTTTAGAGAGAGTTCAGAGAAGGGCTACTAAACTGGTTCATGGATTGCAGGATAACACTTACAAGGAAAGGTTAAAGGATCTTAACATGTATAGCTTGGAGGAAAGACGAGACAGGGGGGGATATGATAGAAACATTTAAATACATAAAGGGAATCAACACAGCAAAGAAGGAGACTATATTTAAAAGAAGAAAAACTACCACAACAAGAGGACATAGTCTTAAATTAGAGCGGCAAAGGGTTAACAAAAATATCAGGAAGTATTACTTTACTGTGAGGGTAGTGTATGCATGGAATAGCCTTCCAGCTGAAATGGTAGATGGTAACACAGTAAAGGAGTATAAGCATGCGTGGGATAGGCATAAGACTATAAGATAAGGCCAGGGACTTATGAAAGTATTTAGAAAATTGGGCAGACTAGATGGGCCGAATGGTTCTTATCTGCTGTCATATTCAATTTTTCTATATTTCTATGAATTATGGTTTTACAGGCATATAGTTAAATTCCAGGTTTTGTTTTGATCTTGTCCTTAACATATGAAAAACACAAAGCAATTAAACGTAATGAGCAGATTTGTCAGAGAAAAAAAAGCAACAACAAATAATTATAATCAGCAAATTATATTTATTTAAATATGTATATTTAAAGCCCCAGTAATGGAGGAGTTAATTCATTTTCTCAATGAAATTTTAAACAAGGAAAAGACACTTGCAACCTTATTTACCTCTATTAATATAAAAAACAGCAAAATATGCATATACATGAAAACTCCTAAAATAGATTTTAATTCAACTAGCAACATAAAAATTTTGCTAATTTTTGACTTAGCAGCCAATATAATACATAATAATATTAATATATAGGCTGAATTAAAGAGATACTATAATGCTAGGAATTCAAAGCAGTATTCCTGGCACTATAGCTCCCTCTGCCTAAGCCTCCCTCGGACCCAACCAATTGGATTGAGTTAATGCTTTCCTATGGGGAAAAAGCTGAATCTGTATGTCCTTTATAAATATTTTTAGCAGATAGACTTTATTGTTCTGAGTGTATTCTTCATAAATATTAGCATTGCAAATTTAACAGAATAATTTTGTTTTGGGTGAGGAAAGTGATATACAATAATTGTCTATTTTGTATTGTGCAGGGGACAATAGGCTGATCTCTACCACATCCCAAATGGAGACAATGGTGGAGAATGACCCTAGTTTCAAGCAAGAAGTTCAATCATTTATGAGAGAAAACGAGAAAACTAGACTAATGGGAAAGAAGATTATTAAAGAGATAAGAGATCAATTGTATAAAAATTATAACATGCAGAGGAAATCAGAACCAGGAGAAGAGGAAGAAACCATAAATATAGAAAATAAGGAGGCTCCGAAAGTAGAAAACAACTTTGAACTGGACAGCAAAAGGGAAAATGAAGAAGAAAGATCCAGAGATTTTACACAAAATATAAAGGAAAACAAGGTTGAATTAGATGGTGAATTGGAAAAAGAAGAAGAAGGAAGAACTAGAGAGCTTGTACTAGCTATAAAAGAAGAAAAGACACAGATAACAGAAAACTCTGATGCTGTAGATATAGAAAACAATGGATTAGACATTGAACAAGAATATCAAGAAGAAGACACATTCCTGGAGAACAAACAAATGTCTGGTGGGAAGATAACGCAGAAGAAAGAAAATAGTGAGTCTCCAAAGATTGAATATAAGAATGAATGGGGTAATGAACAGGAAGGTAGAACGTTAGGAGACACAGGGAAGATAAACAAGTCAGAAAAAGCGAAAATAATGCAAAAAGATAATGAAAGTACTAAAAACCAGAAAGGAACCAATATGAGTGTGTTAGAAAGTAATAATCTTGCAAATGTTAAATACAGTGATAAAAAAAACAAATCTACACTATCGTCAGATATAAGGATCTCAGACCCAGAACTAAAAGAGAATATTAATCAGAATGTTAGTAAGTATGAGAAAGATTATTATAAAAATGTTGACAGTCAAAAGCTACTCCTGGACAGAAGAAATGAGAAGATTTAAAAATCACCTAATGAGAAAACTATTTTATCTATGAATGAAGCCAATGTAAAACCAATGGTTACAAAACTAAGTGACATGAAAAGGGGAGAACATTGAGATCGCTAATCAAGCAAATTAAAAAAAGAAGTATCTGAAGATATCATAAACACGACTTTCAGTGAATCACAAAAGAAATGGGTAAATGCAGTAACAAGTGCGTCAGGGATCACCACTGAGATAACATTTGTGAGAATATCAAGGAAAATGAACTAACACTAGCTGGAACTAGTGAAATAGAATGCCAAGAAGATCTGACATCTCCATCTAGTTACATAAAATGTAACATGATGGCTTCAAGCACTTAAATGACAAATTATATTAAGGAATGTTGAAGCAGTGCTTTTTATTTTTAAAGCATTCCCCAGGTTGCTGGAGTACAGAAAATGCACTTGACAGAGCATCAAACTAAAAATGTGCATATTTTCTGCATGGTGAATGGTCTTGCATTAAATGCAAATTAAAAAAAACAACAACACTATAATAAAAATATGGATCCACCATTGTTTCATTTTTAGATAATTTCTGATAAACCAGTGCACAGTGATTGTTCTTACACAGGCATGACAACACAAATTTTACTATGTACACATTACAGCTGGTTTACGTGACCATAACTTCCATTTGATTGAATAAACATTACTTAATTTATTATTTTAAGTCAGAGAAAGTTTGGCCAACCCTAATATTCTCTGTTAGTGCAATAGCCACTAGAAGTGTGTTTGGCCGCTAGAATGTAAACATTGCTGCATCTCCAAAAATGAAATGTTTTACATCACAGGGCCAAAATGGCAGGGCCACTGCATCCAAATAATTTCATTGAGATGAAGTGGTCTGGGTGCTTATAGCGGTCCTTCAGCTAAGTGCTCTCAGCCTGTCATTGCTGTCCAATGTTTAATGGCCTATTGCAGCAGGTGAGATACCTTTGATAAACTACTCCAAAAATGTATACCACAAACCAACGAGTCGATAGTTTCCATGGACTTTTGCTAAATAACCACTACAATTTGCTGCAGTGGTGACGGTTCTTATAGTGCCCCTTAAATCCATGTATCTATTAATTTGGTCTCCCTCTTGTAGGTCTAACCATTTATGAAATATCTAAAAAAAAAAAAAAAGCCCCATAATGGTTTCTTGACTTTTTTATTTTTTTATAATTGTTCATTTTATATATGGAAGGCATCTCTAGATGTATGTATGGAATCAAGACCGAGGATATGGAATATTCACAAGTAGATGTGACAGTCTACCCTTCTCTAACTCCCCCACCCTCACCCCGCCAAAAAAAATCCTAAAAATAATTGAAGGCTATGAAAACAGTTTTTGTTTAGAGTGACCCTTTGTTTCCTGGTTCTTCCTTCAAAAAAAAAAAAGGAAAAAAAGAATATAGGTACACTTCACCTTCCTTTCTATCACTGAGGCCATGTTTTCCCTCAGCTCATTCCTCCTCCACTAACATCCCTCGCTGAAGGGGCACAGATGTAAGGGAAGGCGGTCTAAGTAGACAACAAAGGTGATACGGTGGGAGTGTGCTGTTATTGCCTGTCTTTCGCCAGCATGCTATGCATGATGACGATAGACACCAAATATGCACATAATTTACTTTAGCCACTTGAAAAAGCCCACAAAAAGGTGAAAAGAGTTATGGTTTTATATTGTCTTTTGTCTAATAAAGTATTTTGGCTACCTTACCGTTTGTTGAAAGCCATATACTTTTGAGTTTTATATTTTTATTTACTACCTGGCATCTTATCTCTCTAATGATAGTTAGTGATGTTCCGAACGGTTCGCTGGCGAATAGTTCCTGGCGAACATAGCATGTTCGCGTTCGCCACCGCGGGCGAACACATGCGATGTTCGGTTCGCCCCCTATTCTTTATCATTGAGTAAACTTTGACCCTGTACCTCACAGTCAGCAGAAACATTCCAGCCAATCAGCAGCACACCCTCCCTAGCAGACCCTCCCACCTACTGGACAGCATCCATTTTAGATTCATTCGGAAGCTGCAACCATTTTATTTTATTTTTTCAATGTATTATTTTTTGTTATTTTTTTCAGTGCATATAAATGTTATAAGCAGATACTCCCCCCAGACACTCTGTATTACTGCAGATACTCCCCCCAGACACTCTGTGTTACTGCAGATACTCCCTCCAGAAACCCTGTGTTACTGCAGATACTCCCTCCAGACACTCTGTATTACTGCAGATACTCCCTCCAGACACTCTGTATTACTGCAGATACTCCCTCCAGACACTCTGTGTTACTGCAGATACTCCCTCCAGACACTCTGAGTTACTGCAGATACTCCCTCCAGACACCCTGTGTTACTGCAGATACTCCCTCCAGACACCCTGTGTTACTGGAGATACTCCCTCCAGACACCCTGTCTTACTGCAGATACTCCCTCCAGACACTCTGTATTACTGCAGACACTGACACAGAGCAGAATAGGGACTGTTCCCCCTACATAGGGTCACTTGGCAGATATGGATTGACACCTATCCTAAGGTTCCCTGATACACACTGACACAGAGCAGAATAGGGACTGTTACCCCTACATAGGGTCACTTGGCAGATATGGATTGACACCTATCCTAAGGATCCCTGATACACACTGACACAGAGCAGAATAGGGACTGTTCCCCCTACATAGGGTCACTTGGCAGATATGGATTGACACCTATCCTAAGGATCCCTGATACTCACTGACACAGAGCAGAATAGGGACTGTACCCCCTACATAGGGTCACTTGGCATATATGGATTGACACCTATCCTAAGGATCCCTGATACACACTGACACAGAGCAGAATAGGGACTGTTCCCCCTGCATAGGGTCACTTGGCATATATGGATTGACACCTATCCTAAGGAATCCTGATACACACTGACACAGAGCAGAATAGGGACTGTTCCCCCTACATAGGGTCACTTGGCAGATAGGGATTGACACCTGTCCTCAGAGACCCTGATACACACTGACTCAGAGCAGAATAGGGACTGTTCCTCCTACATAGGGTCACTTGGCAGATAGGGATTGACACCTGTCCTCAGGGACCCTGATACACACTGACACAGAGCAGAATAGGGACTGTTCCCCCTACATAGGGTCACTTGGCAGATATGGATTGACACCTGTCCTCAGGGACGCTGATACACACTGACACAGAGCAGAATAGGGACTGTTCCCCCTCCATAGGGTCACTTAGCAGATATGGATTGACACCTGTCCTCAGGGACCCTGATACACACTGGGGGGGGACCTACTGTCCTCCCCCCGCCCCCACCACTGCACGGTGGGTGGAGCCCATAAAAATAATGAGGTGGGGACCTACTGTCCTCCCCCCGCCCCCACCCCTGCGCGGTGGGTGGGGGCCATAAAAATAATGAGGGGTGGACCTACTGTCCTCCCCCCCGGCCCCCACCACTGTGCGGTGGGTGGGGGCCATAAATCACAATTGGGGGAGGACCTACTGTCCTCCCCCCGCCCCAACCCCTGCGCGGTGGGTGGGGGCCATAACAATAATGAGGGGGACCTACTGTCCTCCCTCCCGGCCCACGGCCCCCACCCCTGCGCGGTGGGTGGGGGCCATAAATCACAATGGGGGGAGGACCTGCTGTCCTTCCCCTGCCCCCACCCCTGCGCGGTGGGTGGGGGCCATAAAATAATAACCCCCCCAGCACCCACCCCTTAGCGGTGGGTGGGGGCCCTAAATAAAAATCCCCCCAATCAAAGGTGACTAGGGGTCCCCAAGCCCCTAGTCACCCACCCCCCGCCCCAATAAAAGTTACCCCCTACCTACCTCCCTCTTCCTAAAAAATAGTGAAGGGGAATAAAATAACCAACCTGTAAAGAAAAATTCAACTTACCATTTGACGTCTTCTTTTTTCTAAAGTCTTCTTTTTTCAGCCCCAAAAAAAGGGCAAATAAAAAGCCCGACGCAATTTTAAAAAAAAAAACGAGCGCAAAAAAAAAATTATCCATCTTCACCCATGCAGGGCTCCGCGCAGACTGAGCTCTGCAGGGCGGGGGAGGGCTTATAAAGCATTGCCACGCCCTGCAATTAGGCTAAGAACACTCTGATTGGCTGGATTAAGCCAATCAGAGTGCTCTTTGTCATTTTACACAGCGTGGGAAAATTCCAAAGAACTTTCCCACGCTGTGTAAAATGACACAGAGCACTCTGATTGGTTAGATTCCAAGCCCACATGAAATAAGAAGATTTTAGAAAAAAGAAGACGTCAAATGGTAAGTTGAATTTTTCTTTACAGGTTAGTTATTTTATTCCCCCTTCACTATTTTTTAGGGTGAGGGGGGCAGGTAGGGGGTAACTTTTTTTGGGGTAGGGGGGTGGGTGACTAGGGGCTTGGGGACCCCTAGTCACCTTTGATTGGGGGGGGGATTTTTATTTAGGGCCCCCACCCACCACTCAGGGGTGGGGGCTGGGGAGGGACAGTTGGTCCCCCCCTTATTGTTTTTTTAGGGCCCCCACCCACCGCTCAGGGGTGGGGGCCAGGGGGGAGGACAGTAGGTCCCCCCCTCATTATTTTTATGGCCCCCACCCAACGCACAGGGGTAGGGGCCGGGGGGAGGACAGTAGGTACCCCCTCATTATTTTTATGGCCCCCACCCACCGCGCAGGGGTGGGGGCGGGGGGAGGACAGTAAGTCCTCCCCCATTGTGATTTATGGCCCCCACCCACCGAGCAGGGGTGGGAGCAGGGGGGAGGACAGTAGGTCCCCCCCTCATTATTTTTATGGCCCCCACCCACTGCGCAGGGGTGGGGGCGGGGGGAGGACAGTAGGTCCTCCCCATTGCGATTTATGGCCCCCAACCACCGCGCAGGGGTGGGGGCTGGGGGGGAGGACAGTAGGTCCCCCCCTCATTATTTTTATGGCGCAGGGGTGGGGGCGGGGGGAGGACAGTAGGTCCTCCCCCCATTGTGATTTATGGCCCCCACCCACCGCGCAGGGGTGGGGGACGGGGGGAGGACAGTAGGTCCCCCCCTCATTATTTTATGGCCCACACCCACCACGCAGGGGTGGGGGTGGGGGGAGGACAGTAGGTCCCCCCCCCAGTGTGTTTCAGGTTCCCTGAGGACAGGTGTCAATCCATATCTGCCAAGTGACCCTAGGTAGGGGGAAACAGTCCCTATTCTGCTCTGTGTCAGTGTGTATCAGGGATCCTTAGGATAGGTGTCAATCCATATCTGCCAAGTGACCCTATGTAGTGGGAACAGTCTCTATTCTGCTCTGTGTCAGTGTGTATCAGGGTCTCTGAGGACAGGTGTCAATCCATATGTCAAGGTGTCAATATGTCACATGTCAGGTGTCAATCCATATCCATTGTGATTTAGGAATGTTAGGTGATTTATGCCCTTTATGGATTAAAACCAGATTCTGCATCAACTGTGTAATTTTCCATGGGAGTTTTGCCATGCATCCCCCTCCGGCATGCCACAGTCCAGGTGTTAGTCCCCTTGAAACAACTTTTCCATCACTATTGTGGCCAGAAAGAGTCCCTGTGGGTTTTAAATTCACCTGCCCATTCGCGACATCACTAATTATAGTGTGTTTTTAAGTGTTTAATTAAATATAGCCTTACACATATTTACAATACTATAGCAGCCATTATGACTTTGTTGATGACTTTCTATACGAGCAACATCTTTTAAAAATGTAGGTTTTATTATATTTACTTTCAGAACTCAGATATAAGTGAATATTGAATTATAGTTTGTAGCTGTGGCATAGTGATAAAGACTATCAATAGGGGTTCAGATACACATACCCTATATTTTATATCACAACATTAAGTCTGACTAAACTAATAAAATGAGTACCCAGTAAATATTGGTGACATCGGTGAAAGAGACACACTTTGTGAAAGCAAAATCTCCTTCACTGTTACACCCTGATATTTTATTAACCATGTGGATACCAAGGCCATTTACTCAAATGATTTTGTTGAGATGACCACAATGGCTCCATTTTAATGCTTTTTTGAGCATTGAATGGCATGAGACATGGATGCTCCTTATCCCTATTAGTATTTGTTTTAACACTCACACCATTTCTTGGCATTGATCTATTAGTGACCATTCTAATGAAAATATATTAATTAAAAGAAAAGCATAATCTAGCCACACATATGGATGGTGTATGCTTTCTAGACCCCCAATACATACATAAGCTGTTTCAATGCGGGAAATGTAAACTTTAGATACTTAACCAAACACAAGCTTTTGTTCTAGCAGTGTTACAGGAGATGATTTTAAAATTAAAGTTTTAATTAATTACAATAGCCTGTGTTTTTTTTTAACCTCTTAATCTGTACCCGTGGTATTTACTACGTAGGGGTAACCCGGAGCCTGGTAAAAATCAGCATCATGAAATATCAACATAAAACAAACTGATAAAATATAATTCAAGAAACATTCGGTCACTGTGCATTGTGATATCTGTTCTGTATAATATTCTGGAAAGTATTTTTGGAACATATAACAGATATGGAACATATAGCTGGTGGTTAGAGAGGTGGAGATTGTTCCAGTATGAATGTTTTATGATTCACAAACGTCAAACTATGGTCTCAATTAAAAAGCCAACAAGGCTTTTATAAGTTTGAATCAATTGAATTAAAGACTTTTCGGGAACAGATAAAATAATAAAAATAAAAATAACACTCCAAATAATATTGATATTTTAAAAATATCAAAAATAATGATTATCCTTAGTATAGAAAATAACGGATTTGGTGATTCAATGTCATTTGTCGAGAACATAATCTTCAATATATGGCCTTGAAATTATCGAAAGCAAAAAGCTTTTGATGAATCATTGTTTTTCCTATATGCCCATTGGCAGCACTATCAGTCAGCAGGCAAATAGTTAAAAAAAAAGTCACTGAGTCAATAGGTCAATATGACTCCCACATTAGAACAAGGGAGGATAAACCCTCCCATATGCCCACATGCTGCAAGTGGGAACATTTCCACTTAACAGTTAGCAGCCACTGGTTGCTAACTGTAAACAAAGACTATTAATGACTCTCCCATATGCCCACCCATAAGCATTAAGAGGGGGTTTAAATTTAAAGAAAGAGGGGTGGACAGTGCTATTAATAAAAATAGCTGGCCATGGGTGAAGGGACTCTAATTTTAATAAACCCAGGGGAACCTAATGACCAATAAAATCACTAAACCACATGTGGTGTGTGTGGAAGGACCTAATGCCCCCCAATACCTATCTATAGGTGGCAGGTGGGAACTTTTTAATTTCAATCTAAAGTGGGGGAATCTAATGTCCTTCCCAAAGCCCTCCACTTATGGGTGACAGGTGGGACTAAAATTAAAAATAGGGCAATATATACCCCCTCAAATGTCCACCACACCAGTGTTTTTTTGGGGCCAAATAAAATAAGTTTGAAAAAGAAAGAAGACGTCTTATGGTAAGTATGCACTGATTATCTAAAGCATTAAAACCACGTTCCTAATTTTGTGTATGTCCCTCTTGTGCTGCTGAAACAGCTCTGATGCATCAAGGCATGGACTTCACAAGACCTCTCAACATGTCCTGTGGTGTCCGGTACTAAGACATTAGCAGCAGACCCTTAAGGTGCTGCAAGTTGCAAGGTGGGGCCTCGATGGATCGTATTTGTTGTTCCAGCCCATCCCACAGATGCTCAATTTTGAGATAAAACCAACACCTTAAGCTTTTTGTCATGTTCCTCAAGCCATTCCTATTCCTCTCCATGAGTACCACAAGATGTACTCAGCAATCTCATTGCTGCCACCAAATGTGACAGAGCTCCTGTACTCTGACTGAGTACCTCCACCGGGTCAGCTTCCTCACTGCTACCAGGAAATTCTGGAGCACTTTAGATTCTGAAGCATGTCAGACCCACGCACCAAAGCTTGACTGGGGCCTCTGAGCTTGACCAGCTTTTCCACTGGACCAGGCTGCAGCAATTATAGCCCTCTTACTTCAGGAGACCTTCTCTCCTGTAAAGCAGTGTTTACAGTTTTCCCTTAGACATTAGTCGAGACTGAATGTAGAAAGTAGAAGAAATCTTTATTGTACACAACACTACTACAACATGCTATTTATACAGAGAAATGAGTGTACCTCCCCAGCATCACTCTGTCTGGGGTCTTAATTGCATAATCCCCAGCAAACACAATCAGCTCCCTGCTGTGACCTCAAGACATACAAATATATACAAACTATCTCCCAGCATTTTCCTGGATAGCACCCCCACACATTATATGTCTCTCATTAGCTCATCACCGGGCACCCTAATAGTCCAGGTAGTGCCCTTATGTAGAATCCACGCTATTTGAGGTACAGAGTTAGTTTTACAGAGTCACAGCTATTATCTGAGTAGTCCCAGGTGTCTGGCTGTCTCACAGAAGGGGTTCATCAGGCTCTGTGTAACAGAACACTCACAAATTCCAGGTACCATCTGGTTCCCCATTGCCTCCATGTCCTCCCCTCCAAATAGAGCTCTGTTTGGTGGTCAGGGGACCGAGCGATACCTAATTCACCAGATCGCGGCACAAATTTTTGACAGTGGATGCTGGGGGAAGACTAGAGACACATAGAGGGGCTGGGGGGGAGGCAAAGGGCCACAGAAGGGCGAGGAAGGGGAAAATAGACACACAAAGGGGCTGGAGGTAAGTGACACACAAAGGATGTGGTGTAAGAGACTAAAAGAGAGTGTTAGACAAAAAGGGAAGAGTACGAAAAACAAAAGGTGTAAAAATTTGAAAGGGGAGATTTAGGGACACACAGGTGAAGATGCATTTTTTGGAGGGAAGGGGGTTGTGGCAAAATGCATCATCACCTGTTTAGTCAACAATCCGTGCACCAGCCCTGCCCAGGGGTGCAATATAGGTGAGTTATACTTACCTGATTTTGTACCCATTGGGTGCCAGCTTCTTCAATGTTTAGTTACTGGCATTTTATCATCCAGAAAGACCGTGGGACCCTCCATAGAAACTGCCCTACGATGGGTGTGACAGCAGTAGCTCTACTTTTTGCCACATTTTGTCAGTTTAGTATTTGACCATAAGACAAAGTAGTCTTATTATTTGTTTTGGCTGTGTTTGAATTTCAGTGAAATTACAAAACAGACTTTATGAGTAAACACTTCCTGTAAAGAGAGCCCTATTTAGGCTTTCTTTATTGCAAGTATTGTTTAATTAAGATTTTCTTATCCCCTGCTATGTTAATAGCTTGCTAGACCCTGCAAGAGCCTCCTGTATGTGATTAAAGTTCAATTTAGAGATTGAGATACAATTATTTAAGGTATATTACATTTGTTTGAAAGTGAAACCAGTTTTTTTTTCATGCAGGCTGTCAATCATAGCCAGGGGAGGTGTGGCTAGGGCTGCATAAATAGAAACAGAGTGATTACCTCCTAAATGACAGTGAATTGAGCAGTGAAATTGTAGGGGAATGATATATACACTAAACCTGCTTTTATTTAGCTAAAGTAACTTAGGTGACTATAGTGTTCCTTTAACAATTATATTATACCTCCCAGCATACTTTAAAATATCAAACTGTGGACAAGATGTGTAGCAACAATAGTGATACTGGTATGTTGTATTGCTTTTATATATTATATTTCTTATGTATGGTATAGTTTAGGGGTAATTAATTTATTAACTTTTTGTGTTCTATATAATTTAAAATACACATATTACTGTTAAATACAATTTATTAAAAGTAGAGGGAAACATAAAAAATAAAAAATAAAAAAAATAACACCCTTATCTCTACCGAATATAAATGCCACTTGTCACACATTTCAAAGTACCATACATTTTTTGTTTGATTTGTTAAATCTCACTTCAAGTCTTTGTACAATGTCCTAATTAAATGAATTACAGAAGTAAACAAACTGAATTAATATTTACTATGTATAGCGGAGCCCCAATACCCCTCAAGTTGGGACAATGACAACCTTTATTGGGGATAGTGCAATATTTTATACACAGATCCCCTGGCATCTGTGTGTCTGAGAGAAGATTTAGTTATCCGTCACTTAAACTAAATATCTTCCCGACACAGACAAGCCCAACATACAATAACCCCAAAACATAAGTAAAACAATCCTGAACCCCCACACACGATATACTCCCAGAAAAGTCTGATCCGAGCACCCATTCTGGCATAAGAGCGCTCAGATCCATAAGAAATAGACAAAACGCCTTTGGGGTAAGGACTTGGCCCGTCATCTTCATGGTAAAAACTGTTTCCAGATGTTTAGTGCAATATGCCGGTCTTTTACCAGGAGCTTTGGTGTACTGAAAAAGGAGGGCTACTCCTGGCTCTCAGGTAGCAATTGTTTGGAGAGGTCCCCTGTACCTCTCCTCCAATAGTGCTCTCATATCTTTCTGGGAAGGTGTTGTAAGCAGTAGGTAAACTTGACCAGAATATGGGTGTGATTGCAGCCAGGCCAGAGTTTTTTTTAAAATGTATTACCAAGTCCCGCTGCAAGCAGTGTGGTAAGTTCAGCTGGCAGGAGACATTCCTGGGTACGCTGGGGAAGGGCGCTCTGCTGAGCTATAAGGAGGGGAAGCTAAAGAGAAGGGAAGTGAAAATAGTCTTTTGGAGTGAAATAAGGTATAAGGCAGTGTCTGCCACTTTAAGAAACTTTTTAGAAGTTTTAAAATGACTCCTATTCATATTAATTGTCTAATTTGCAAAGTGAATTATGATGTGCATTGCTGGTAAATCTGCCATCTACCAAATATATTGTATATGGATAATTCTACAAAGTTACATGAACATGTGTTCCCCTGATCTCTGCCTCCTGATAGTACATTTAGATTTTGTCTTACACCAACATTCCAATCTAGAAAGCTTACTTATAATAACAAATTCTAGACTGTCCTAATATGAAAGGGAAATGTAAGAACCGTCTGAAATCAGAATTAAAAATTACTGGAAAGCACTTCAGTTTATTTGCATAGTTTACTATCATATGTCTGACAATTTATAAAAGTGCACAAGTTTGCATTGAAATAGGCACTTTTATAACTGAGAGCAGTTCTACTACAGCTCACTGAGAAGTGTAGAAAAGCCGTGATCGCAGGCGCACATGCACTCACAGCTCCAGACGAGAGACTTCTCACTTCTTTGTGCACACTGAAAGCCTGTGTTGGGAAAAGAGGATATGGCATACAAAGACTGCACACAGTTGGTCTGCAGCTTTTGCAAGCTGTTTTCCTACGACTAAATTGTTTTAAAAAAATACAATACAATTTTCAGTGGAGTCTTCCTTTAAATGTAGCGACTAATGAATTTTGCAAAGCAAATGGTTTTCAAAAGCATTTTATTTTGCTAAATTGTAACACAATATGTTACAGAATATATAATAGTAATAATGATAGCAATTTTTAATTGTATTCTTTTGAAATGCAGAATAAATGAAAGTGGTTCATGGTTCCCTTTCATCATAGTCTGTATGATAACGATATTCTCCATGTTTTTTTTTACTGAAAACAACAGATCTGCTAAAATTTTAGGAATACTCTTTTCACGTCTGCAATATAGAAGAGTAGCTCGTTTGGTTTACGAATAGAAAATCCCAGCATAGCATTTATTTGAAACACAGGATGCAATCATATAAATACCATTTTCTCACATTCATGTATAATAATTTTTTGGTTAAAAGTGTGTACATTTTGTGATTATTGCATGTATTCCTCAGTAAATCATAAAATGACATATGGTTTTGTGTTCAACTCTTTATCATGTGTGGAGTAAATGTCTAAAAGTAAGACACCACAATCAAATAGATATTATTAGACAAAGCAAGTTAAGCCTTTGACACAAGAAGATATGCTGATTACCAGTGTGCATATTTCATTTTCTTTGTTTAATTTAAAGAACATTTTATCTGAAAGGCCCAGAGAGGCAAAGGAAACTGACATGTCCCGTCACAGTTTACTGTACAGATGAAGAAGTGCTAGGATCACCAAGCCAAACTATTATCCTGAAAATGGTTACAATACAGATGAAGAAGTGCTTAGATTACCAAGACAAGCTATTGACTCAGCTAAGAAGGAGGGTAAAGTAACAGCAAGACGCAGGCATTTGTGTCATTTCAAGCTGGTCACAGAATGAGTTTCCCCCTACACTCATGAACTTGCATGTGTCATTAAACCTACAAACTTCAGGCTTTGTAATGGGTTGGCAAAGACAATATTCAAGGAGAGATCATTCTAAAATCACAGCTATCAAGCACACAGCTCAATCATTGAGTCATGAACTCAGAGTCTTCAGATTCCAGTCCCAGGCGAAACTAAACAATACATTGTGTCATAAACTAGTGATAATTACTGTATGGGGTTGATTGTGTCTAGATTTTACTTTACTTCACACAAACACATTACCATAGAATATTAATGAACAACTACCAGGGTTCTTACCAACTCACTAGGGCAGAGGTTAATTTAAAAATGGAACAACTGAAAACAATAGAAATTGGGGGATTGTGGGGTGATGCAACCCGTATTTGACCATATTCTTTCTCTCACTCACTATCATTATTTTTAAATGTGCTCAGCATAAGAGAAGAAGACGTGAGGGAATGTGGGGACATTCTTTCATCAAACTAATATAATGACCAGGTGTCATGTGACCAAGCTCAGGTATTTCTTTCTAAAGGGGATAAGCTTTACTCTTTGGTATAGGTCCCCCCATTTTTATTTAGGGCCCGCACCCACTGCATATAGGTGGGGCCGGGGGAAGGACAATAGGTCTCCCCATTTTCATTTAGGGCCTCCACCCGCCGCTCATGGGTGGGGGCCAAGGGGGACCCTATGTCCCCCATTTAGTTGCATAGCCCCCACTCGCGGGCCACGGGTGGGGGCTTAGGGGGACACTATGTCAACCCTGTTTGTTAATATATGCCCCACTATGGGGTCATTTTTTAGAAGAGGGGGGCTTTTTTTTTTTTACAACAGTGACCAGCCGTAGGTATAGCGAGTAGGGGCATTCGGGAGCTTGCAATCACCCTTATGCTATTGTGGGGGTCATATTGATCCCCATAGAGTCAGGGAGGACATGGGGGGCTTAGGAAGTGGTGGGGAGCACTGCTCCTTGCCGCTTCTATATTAACGTTTTACAAGGAGGGAGCTGTGAGCCGGTAGCTCCCTCCTTGTAATAAACTGAACGAACGAACAAACGAACACCGATATTCGGTTTTTGTTTTTTCGTCTGACATTTCTATTCATTCATTCATTTCTGACGAATGAATGAATAGTCAAAATTCCCGTCCGAATGCCGAACTTGGCATGCGTGGGAATTTCACAACGCTATCTAGTGTGGGCAGATGACGTGTCTCACAGGGACTTCATCTACCCACACAAAGATGGCAGCGCCCAGGACCTAGTTTAAAAACTATACAAAAATGTATATTCTTCCACAACTTCTTCATTTGGATGCCTAATGGATGAGAAAAGCAGGTGAAATCTTAATTCAGGAGATGGCAAACTGAGGTGTTTACCTATTATATGCATGAAAGAAAGATTGGAAAGGAAGATACAATAATTAAAACAGAGTTCATGGATTTGGATTGAATGTGTTGATCATAGGAGGTCATTGAATTGTTCCAATGAAAAGGGAAGACTATTTTGAAATATGGAACCTGGAGAAAGGAGAGGATATACCAAAACAAATGTGGTGAAAGTTCTGGGGGTAGCAAATGAAACATTGTGAGAAAATAGATTATTACTGTTTTATTTTGTTGCATATTACTTTTGTATTTGATGCCCTGCAGGTAACTTTACAGCAGGTCAGCTCTTATAGATCGTTAGAGGGTGGGATAATAGGAGAAAATGTGTAAGATGAGGAGTGGGCAATTCCTGTCTGTACTGCCAATTCTGAGAGGGAAGGAGCTACCCATTCGTTAATGCTGCCAAGAGATGACCACAAATAAACAATATCATTTACAAAATACCATGCTTGCTCATTTGCAAAAAACTTGCACAACCAGTAGGAAGCATGTATGGCTATTCAGCCTTAAACATCTAAACAAACAGGTTAGGCCACTTCTTTACAATGACACAATTACACCTTCCAATATACTTTAAAATATCAGACGGTGGACAAGGAGCAGGGCTACAGCAGTGTTAATGGTACGTTCTATTTCCATGTATGAATAGTATAGTTTAGGTGTAAATTATTTGAATTTTATAATTTATCCAAACTGAAATATATATTATACTGCTAAACTCAATATTTTAAATTTAAAAAAAGTAAAAGTAAAACAAAATAACAGAATACAATGTTCTACACATATAAATGCAACATGCCAATTCAATGTGCGATAAAGTTTGTTTATCTAAATTTTAAAACCTCACTTATTATTATTATTATTATTATTATTATTAGCGTTTATATAGCGCCAACATATTCCATAGCGCTTTACAATATTAGAAAAGGGGGAGATTTAACCATAAATAAGACAATTACAAAAATCTTACAGGAATGATCTGTTGAAGAGGACCTTGCTCAAATGAGCTTACAGTCTATAGGAGGTGGGGTATAAAATAAAATGCAATAAGACAGGAGATTGCAATCAAAAAGGGTTGGAGTGAAGCAGAGCTGGAGGAGAGCAGGAGAATAGAGTGATGCTCTTTAGGAGAGAGTAAGGGACAGGTATGTGAGGTAAAGGTTACTCTGGGATGCCATGAACCTTTCTGAGGAGATAGGTTTTAAGGACTTTTTAAATGATTGCAGACTAGGGGAGAGTCTGATGATGGTAGGCTCCATTCCTATGGAATAGCGCCACCTGCAAGAAGTCCTGCAAGTGTGAGTTGGCCGTATGGGTGCGAGCAGCGAACAGGAGAAGGTCAAGGGCAGAGCGGAGAGGCTGAAAAGGGGCTTAACTATGAATCAGTGAAGAGATGTAGGAGGGGCTAGAATTGTTCAATGCTTTATAGGTATGGATTAGTAGTTTTAATTGACTCCTATATGATACAGGAAGCCAATGTAAGGAATGACAGAGGTGTCTGCAGGGGGAGGGGGGGATTTTTAGTTGTGCCAGTATTTTTATAATAAGAGTGAAACAACACTGCAATACCAGTGCCGGCACTGTGTGTGGAGAGAGGCAGGGATAGGAAACTACATCTTATCCCTGCTTCTCTCTCCTGACTGAAACCGCAGGGGAGCAGCACATGCAGCCAGCAACTTCCAGACTGCAGAAACAGCCTACAGACCAGGTAAGTGAGGGATGGGGGTCAGCATACAGATCAGGCAACTGAGTGATGAACATGTAAGGGGCATGGGGGGCAGCCTACAGCTTAGGTAAGTGAGGCATGGGGGGCAGCATACAGATCAGGTAAGTGAGGCATGGGGGGCAGCCTACAGATCAGCTAAAGGAGGCATGGGGGGAAGTCTACAGATTAGGTAAGTGAGGGATGGGGGGCAGCATACAGAAAGGGTCAGCAAGGAGCAGGAAGGTAAAGTAGGAGAAGGAGCAGAAATGAGCAGGAAGAGGCAGTATGGAGTATGAAGGGGCAGCAAGGAGTAGGAAGGGTCTGCAAGGAGCAGGAGGGGTCTGCAAGGAGCAGAAAGGGGCAGCAAGGAGCAGAAAAAGTCAGCAAGGAGCAGGAAGGGGCAGCAAGGGGCACAAAGGTAAAGTAGGAGTAGGAGCAGAAAGGGCCAGCAAGAAGCTGTAAAGGGCAGCAAGGAGAAGAAAGGGGCATCAAGGAGCTGGATGGGGCAGAAGGAGCCCAAAGGTAAAGTAGGAGAAGGAGCAGAAATTAGCAGGAAGGGGCAGCAAGGAGCAGGAATGGGCAAGAAAGAGCGGGAAGAGGCAGGTAGGAGCAGGAAGGGTCTGCAAGCAGCAGGAAGGGGCAGCAATCAGAAGAAAGAGGCCGGAAGGGTCTGCAAGGAGCAGAAAGAGTCAGCAAGGAGCAGGAAGGGACAGAAGGAGCACAAAGGTAAAAGAGCATAACGAATCAGAAGGAGCCCAAAGGTAAATTAGGAGAAGAACAAGAAAAGGGCAGCAAGGAGCAGAAATCGGCAGCAAGGAGCAGGAAAGGGGCAGGAAGGGACAGAAGGAGCACAAAGGTAAAGGAGCATAACGAATCAGAAGGAGCACAAAGGTAAAGTAGGATAAGGAGCAGAAAGGGGGTAGAAGGAGCGCAAAGGTAAAGTAGGAGAAAGTGCAGAAAGGACTACAAATGAGCAGGAAGGGGCAGCAAGAAGCAGGAAGGGGCAGCAAGGAGCCGGAAGGGTCAGCAAGGAGCAGTAAGGGTCTGCAAGGAGCAGGAAGGGGCTGCAATGAGAAGGAAGGATCAGCAAGGTAAAGTAGAAGAAGGAGCAGAAAGGGCCAGCAAGGAGCTGGAAAGGGCAGCATTGAGTAGAAAGGGGCAGGGAGGAGCTGTAAGGGGCATAAGGAGCGCAAAGGTAAAGTAGGTGAAGGAGCAGAAAGGAATAGAAATGAACAGGAAGGGGCAGCAAGGAACAGGAAGGGGCAGCAAGAAGCAGGAAGGGTCTGCAAGGAGAAGGAAGGGTCTGCAAGGAGAAGGAAGGAGGAGAAAGAATCAGAAGTAGCACAAAGATAAAGTAGAAGAAGGTGCGGAAAGGGCCAGCAAGGAGCTGGAAAGGGCAGCAAGGAGAAGAAAGGTAAAGTAGGAAAATATTTTTATGAATTGGGATCAGTGGCACCCATGCCTTACGTCACTTTGTACTTCCTGACACTCCGTTTCAGAAGCCGAATACCACTGAGCAACCTCAAGATCTGGAGCTGAAGGAAGTCTTTGGGGTTAAACCATTTGAGAGAGGTTTAACTCCTTAAAGGAAAGAGAGCACCCAGGGGCCTCCTGGCATCATAGCATTTTCATTTAGATGAAGTTGTTATGGGGACTAGAATGTTCCTTTAATTTGATTAAAGGAACACTATAGTGTCAGGAACACATACATGTATTCCTGACACCATAGTTGTGAAAAGGCTATTCACCCTGGCTTTATGTGATCATGACTATGCCCCTCCCCTTCATGACACTGTCAACAAGGGGCCAAGCATGGATGTCAACATAATTATGGCCCCCCCGCCCACCCCCACCGCCCCCCCCCCCACCCTGGAAAAATTCCTGCGGGCGCCCATGACAGAGGTGTGAGGCGTGAGAGGACCCACTGGAGAGGAAAATCAGTCTGGCGGCAGCATTCATTACAGACTGCAGCGGGGCAATACGGCTTTTGGGAAGACCAATTAGGAGAGGGTTACAATAATCCATGCGGGAAATTACTAAAGCATGGACAAGATGAGGGCTATGTTTTTAAGGTGGAATCTACAAAAAAATTTAACAGACTGGATGTGAGACTTCAAGTATATGTAATGTCGTAATGAAATAAAATACATACAACATATAATGTTGTAATGTTTAAAACTTAAAATTAATCCTATTCATATTTTAATTGTCTAATTTGCAAAGTGAATTATGATGTGCATTACTGGTAAATCTGCCATGTAGCAAATATATTGTATATGAATAATTAGTAGAAAACATATGGCATATGCTAAAGGAACACTCCAGACACATAAAGCAATTCATCTTGTGGAAGTGCTGTCTATCTCTGTGGTCTGTCAGGTCAGCAACTTTTGCAAGCTGTTTTTTTTTTTTTCATATACCCCTAAAGAAAGCATGCAGAAATGCACGCATGTTTTCTTTTGCGATATATCTACTAAAATGTAAAAACAATTATAACATTTTCAATGGAATGTTCCTTTAATTGCAATGAGTAATCACTTTAGCAAGACAGCTGGTTGTCAGGATACCATCAGCATACCAGATGTAAATTAAACTCAGTAAATGAACAATTGGATGTCTCTTGTTTTTATTAAACATCTGCCAACAAAATCAAGGGAACACACCCATATTACCAACATATAATATGTTATAGAGTGGTTAATAATAGCAATTAATAATGCTATTCTTTTGAAATGCTAAATAAATGTTGGTTCATGGTTTCTTTTAATCGTGGTCTGTTCACAATGTTTTTCTGCAAGATAATTGCTTAGGAGTTTGTACCCTAAAGAATTAGCATACCTGCTAACATTTTAGGAATGTAGACCCAAGAAACGAGCGCAGCTTAGTCAATAGGGCCTTGACAGAGCTAGGGGGCGGGCTTAGGTGGAAAGTGGGCTGTAATTGGGCAATTTAACTAGTGGGCTGATAATTTACTCATTCTAATTTACTCACTGGGCCAAATTTGTCCCTCCCGCCCTCCCTAAGGGGTTTGGGGATTTGCAAGGGTTATTCCCCGCTTTGTCACAGTGGCAGGGTTAGTGAGCTAAAGTTTAGGGGGAAAACAGGCCCTTGGTTAAGTACAGGGTAGTTATTATGTTGGGTAGGAAGGGATTGATATTGTTCATGTTTAATTTTGGTAGGTTTCAAGCTCGTCTGTAGCTCAGAACCTGGTGAGGTAGGGATATCTGGGTATACCCCTACTATGATTAACAAAAATTAGCGCTTTATGTATTATGGTTATAACGTTGATTGTTTGTTATAAATTTTATGTTTATTGCTGAAAATATGGGTCATTGCCTTTTGTATGACTGAGGAATATGTTATGTTATAGGTGGGGTGGGGGGCGAGACTTTAATTATTTATGTTCTTGAAGCGGACCCCTGGTAACTGGACGAGACACAGCTCTAGGAGTACAACTGAAAATGAACTGCGTTTATTTTGTCATACAAGGTTTTACATGCAAAAACCCCTACATGGGGTCTCCAACACAATACACCAGGGGTTTGCATCCCAAGAACCTGATGGGGAATGGAAAAGAGACAAAAAAAGCCAGTTCAAACTGGGCTGGCAGTGTCCCTGTGACAACGCCCTGCTAGGATAGGAAAAGGAAGGGGGAGGGGGAGAGGCATAGACAAGCAATACATTTCACTTAACTATACATTACAGAGCTGCTGCCCCCCCCTCCTCTTTGTTGACCCACAGCTGCATATACAGACACATGTAAGACAGTCACAAAAATGGTGCAGCAAGCTTGTGGCCCACGCCAAACAAATCAGGCCATCCATCACATATCTCCCCCCATCAAAATAGATAGACCTGTGGCCAGACCAACGACGGGCCTGCAACAAGTCGGTTGGACCCCCTTGAGTCTACAGTCCAAGTCCTTGGGGTTCAATGTGACTGGGCAAGTGGGGGGGCATGTGCGTATGGCACTCAGTGACAGCGTTCCGTCACAGTTCTCATTTTATGTTATAATTTATATATATTTAATAAAGCTGTGGACTTATTGACCCATATAAGATCGGTGTTTGTGTTTTATTGGGTAGATGACAAGGTGGGCAGGCCCGGACTGGCCCACCGGGATACCAGGAAATTTCCGGGCCGGGCTGACAGCCCTGATCAACCAGCCCCTTGGACTGTGCCAGCCTGTGTCAGTCCGAAGGGAGTAAACAGGGAGGAGCTGGGGGCTGGTGCGGCAGCAAATAAGCTGCCCGCGGCTGAAGGGAGACCTGTCAGTCTCCCTTCAAAATTTACATCAATTTTGGCCGCATTTGCTCCGCCCCCACAAGTAACTCCCCCTCTTAAATGGAAGCTCTATCTCCAGTATGCAAACTCCGCCCCCACACACATTAATGACCTCGCTGGGAGGAAGAGGCAACAAAGGGGCAACTTCACCTACCAGTGCCAGGTAAGCTTCAGCCATAACAGTGATTGTGTGCCTGCTAGTGAGACAGCTTATGTGTGTGTGTGCCTGCTAGTGAGTGAGCTTGTGTGTGTGTGCCTGCTAGTTAGAGAGCATGTGTGTGTGTGTGTGCCTTCTAGTAAGTGAGCTTGTGCGTGTGTGCCTTCTAGTAAGTGAGTTTGTGTGTGTGTGCCTGCTAGTGAGAGAGCTTGTGTGTGTGTGTGCCTGCTAGTGAGAGAGCTTGTTTGTGTGTGTGTGTGTGTGTGCCTCCTAGTGCATGAGCTTGTGTGCCTGCTAGTGAGAGAGCTTGTGTATGTGTGCCTGCTAGTGAGAGAACGTGTGTGTGTGTGTGTGCCTGCTAGTGAGTGAGCTTGCATGTGCGTGTGTGCCTGCTAGTGGGTGAACTTGTGTGTGTGTGCCTGCTAGTGAGTGAGCTTTGTGTGTGTGCCTGCTAGTGAGTGAGCTTGTGTGTGTGTGTGCCTGCTAGAGAGTGAGCTCGGGTGTGTGTGTATGTGTGTCATTGGTTATAGCTCTACTTATCAATGCATACCGCTCATGAATTCTGTCAGATTGTTTTGGAACAGTTTGATAAAGCCTGAGGTTCTCCTCTGCATATATAACCAGGTCCCTCTAAAGCAAGGTTTTAGAAGCATATCATCATATCTGTTCCATTGTAGGTGTGGCATTGTGCCAATGACTTGTTCGTAGTGAAAAGTAAAGGGTTGCCACAGAATATTTACACCATGTTTATTCCAAACTGTTCGGAATCACAAGATGCTACTGAGTGAGCTTGTGTGTGTCTGTGTGCCTGCTAGTGAGAGAGCTTGTTTGTGTGTGTGTGGCTTCTAGTGAGTGAGCTTGTGTGTGCGTGCTAGTGAGTGAGCTTGTGTGTGTATGTGTGTCTGCTAGTGAGTGAGCTTGTGTGTGTATGTGTGTGTCTGCTAGTGAGTGAGCTTGTGTGTACCTGCTGGAGAGAGCTTGTGTGTGTGTGTGTTTGTGCCTGCTAGTGAGAGCTTGTGTGTGTGTGTGTGCCTCCTAGTGAATGAGATTGTGTGTGTGTGTGTGTGTGTGTGTGTATGCGTCTGCTAGTGAGTGAGCCTGTGTGTGTGTGTGTGCTAGTGAGTGATCTTGTGTGTGTATATGTGTCTGCTAGTGAGGGAGCTTGTGTGTGTGTGTGTGCCTGCTAGTGAGATAGCTTGTTTGTGTGTGTGTGGCTTCTAGTGAGTGAGCTTGTGTGTGCATGTGTCAGGATCGGGACAGGGATCCAACACGCAGAGTACAAACAGTAGCCAGATACGTATACCGGACCTTAGAATGGCCGGACTAACGTAAGTAGTACAGTATAGAATGGTCAAAGACAAGCCGAGGTCGAGGGTAACAGAAGACAGGTAAGCGAGAGACAAGCCGAATCAAGGGTAACAGAGATAAGCAGAGTAAGGTAAACAAGCCGGGTCAAAACCAAAAGGGATAATAGAATACACAAGCACTGAGTGACTAGAACAAGCTAGAACCATGACAGGGCAATGAGCTAATGAAAGAAGCTCTGTTAAATACCCTGTTCAGAGCAGTAACCCCGCCTCCGAGGCGTCCTGATTGGTCCTGCAGCAATTGACTGACAGGTAGTTCCGGAGGAGTGTCCTGATGACTACTTCCTGCCTAGATGCTGTAAAAGGCAGTCACTCCCTAGCGGCCGGCCTAGCATGACCGGATAGACCGCGGGGAAGGGAGCCATCAGACCGTCTGGATGGAGGAACAGCTAAGTCTCTACCTCTTTTAGAGGTAGAGACCACAGGTACCCTGACAGTACCCCCCCTCTCAGATACGCCCACCGGGCGGAATGAACCGGGACGAGATGGGAAGCGAGAGTGATACGCCCTGCGGAGACGGGGAGCATGAACATCCTCCTGAGGTACCCAACTCCTCTCCTCAGGACCATATCCCTTCCAATCAACCAGATATTGTACTCTCCCCCGGGAGATTCGAGAATCAATAATAGAGTTAACCTCATACTCCTCCTGACCCTCCACCTGAACGGAGCGAGGAGGGGCTATTGTGGAGGAAAATCTGTTACATATGAGTGGTTTCAGCAATGAAACGTGAAACGAGTTCGGGATGCGTAAGGTATTAGGAAGAGCTAAACGATACGCAACTGGATTGATACGGGTCAGCACCCTGTAGGGTCCAATATCACGAGGAGCGAACTTCATGGAGGGCACTTTTAAACGGATGTTCCTCGTGCTCAGCCATACCCTATCACCTGGAACAAAGACCGGAGCCGCCCTTCTACGTTTATCAGCGTGTTTCTTGACCAACATAGAGTTGTGCACAAGGATTTGTCGAGTTTGATCCCACAACTTCCTCAAATTGGCAACATGAACATCAACCGACGGCACCCCCTGGGAAGGAGAATCCGAAGGAAGAATAGACGGATGAAAACCATAATTCATGAAGAAGGGGCTTGAATGAGTAGAATCGCAAACGAGATTGTTGTGTGCAAACTCCGCCCAAGGAATCAAACTGACCCAATCATCCTGGTGTTCAGAAACAAAGCATCATAAATATTGTTCAATTTTCTGGTTGGTACGTTCAGCAGCTCCGTTAGACTGAGGATGATAGGCAGAAGAAAAGTTTAATTTAATACCAAGTTGAGAGCAGAAGGACCTCCAAAAGCGGGAAACAAATTGGGAGCCTCTGTCCGATACAATTTGAGAGGGTATCCCATGTAGGCGAAAAATCTCCTTAGCGAATATCTCTGCCAATTCGGGAGAAGACGGGAGTTTAGGCAGGGGAATGAAGTGTGCCATCTTAGTAAACCTGTAAACCACGGTGAGGATAACAGTCTGTCTTTTAGAGATAGGTAGATCGACAATAAAGTCCATGGCCAAACAGGACCATGGTTTTTCTGGAACCTCCAAGGGGTGCAGGAATCCACATGGAAGCATATGGGGTTGTTTGGTTTTAGTACAAACTTCACATGCAGCGATGAACTCCTCAATATCCCTCCGTAAAGCAGGCCACCAGAAGTCCTTAGAGATCAACGCGTAAGTTTTGCGAATACCAGGATGTCCCGCCATCTTGCTATTATGTAAACACTGTAAAAGTTCCAGTTGAAGAGCAGGAGGAACGAAATGACGGCCCGCAGGAGTCTGTTTAGGTGCTAGATGTTGCAACTTAATGATCTCGGCCAGTAATGGAGAATGAATCCTGAGATTCGTATTAGCAATGATATTGCATTTCGGAACTATAGAAGAAAGAACTGGTTCAGGTACAGTAGAAGGTTCATATTGGCGAGATAATGCATCGGCTTTAGAGTTTTTAGAACCAGGTCTGTAAGTCAGTACATAATTGAAGTGAGTCAGGAATAAGGACCAACGAGCTTGTCTAGAGGATAAGCGCTTAGCCTCCCCAATATAGGACAAGTTTTTGTGGTCCGTCAAAATCGTAATAGGGTGTAGGGTCCCCTCCAACAAATGTCTCCACTCCTTTAAGGCTTTAATGACTGCTAACAGTTCCCTTTCCCCGATGTCATATCTGCTCTCAGGCCCAGAAAATTTCTTAGAGAAGAAACCACAAGGGTGTAACGGTTTATCCACCCCTAACCTTTGAGACAGAACAGCACCAACTGCTGTCTCAGAGGCATCGACCTCAAGCAAGAAAGGCAGAGTTGTATCAGGATGGACTAGAATGGGAGCCGAGGCAAAAAGTTCCTTGAGAGTCTTGAAAGCACCAAGAGCTTCCTTAGACCAGAACTTAGTATCAGCCCCTTGTTTGGTCATATTGGTAATAGGCGCAATGATAGAGGAGTATCCTTTAATGAAGCGCCTATAGTAGTTGGAAAAAACAATAAACCTTTGGATAGCCTTGAGTCCTTTGGGCAAGGGCCAGTCTAAAATAGATTGGAGTTTTACAGGATCCATTTTAAAACCTTCCCCAGAAATCACGTATCCAAGAAAGTCTACCTGAGACTGATCAAAACTGCACTTCTCCAATTTGCAATATAGACCATGTTGCAGCAGCTTGTGTAATACCTTTCTGACCTGTCTATGGTGAGTCTCAATCTCCTTAGAGTGTATTAGTATGTCGTCCAGGTAAACAATAACACAATCATGCTGAAACTCCCTAAGTACCTCATTAATCAAATCTTGAAATACTGCAGGAGCATTGCATAGTCCAAATGGCATAACAGTGTATTCGTAATGGCCATACCGGGTATTGAATGCCGTCATCCACTCGTGACCTTGCTGGATTCTCACCAAATTGTAAGCCCCTCTGAGATCTAACTTGGTGAAGATTTTGGAGCCCTTAAGACGATCAAATAACTCGGTAATCAGTGGGATAGGATAGGCATTTCTGACAGTTATTTTATTCAAGCCTCGGTAATCGATACAAGGTCTCAGCGTGCCATCCTTCTTCTTAATGAAAAAGAACCCAGCCCCGGCCGGAGAAGAAGACCTCCTGATGAATCCCTTTTCTAAATTCTCCCGAATATACTCCTCTAGAACCGAGTTTTCCTGAACAGACAAAGGATATACATGGCCCCTCGGAGGCATAGTGCCGGGTAGAAGCTTAATCTTACAGTCAAATGACCTGTGTGGAGGCAAAGAATCGGCATTCTTCTTGTCAAACACTGCCCTTAAGTCTAGGTAAAGGTCTGGTATTTGTCTTTCTGTGGACTGAGTAGGATTCTCCGGTATGTTAATATTAGCTAATGGAGAAACCTTGCACAAACACCGATCCTGGCAGCCCTGGCCCCACGAGAGTATCTCTCCTAACTCCCAATCGATAATAGGGTTATGTTTTTTCAACCATGGGTACCCCAGAACTATGGGAACGGAAGGAGACGAAATGAGCATAAGAGATAAATTCTCCACGTGTAGGATACCAACATTTAAATCAATGGGTATGGTCTCACGAAAGATAACAGGGTCTAGTAGTGGTCTACCATCTATGGCCTCAACGGCCAAAGGTGTCTCCATTAGCTGGGATGGGAAATTGTTCTTACTAGCAAAGGCTTGGTCGATAAAATTCTCAGCAGCACCGGAATCTATCAATGCCATAGCCCTTACTACTTCCTTCCCCCAAGTTAAGGAAACTGGTAGCAGAAGCCTGTGATCTTTATAATTAGGAGTAGAGGACAAAATAGAAACACCCAAGGCCTGTCCTCTAGAGAGACTTAGGTGCGAGCGTTTCCCGGGCGGTTAGAACAGTTCGAGAGTAAATGACCCTTGGCTCCACAATACATACACAAACCCTCTCTTCTCCTGTGCTGTCTTTCCTCCTCAGAGAGGCGGGTATACCCTATCTGCATAGGTTCAGTAAGCAAAGATATCGTGGAGTCAGGACTTGGAAAAGCGGGAGCTAACCTAAAAGAAGGTCTCTGGTTCCTCTCTCGAGTGTTCTGTCTCTCTCTTAGACGTTCATCTATACGAGAGATGAACGAAATTAAATCCTCTAAATTCTCAGGGAGTTCTCTGGTAGCAACCTCATCAAGGATTACATCAGATAGGCCATTCAAAAATACATCCATATACGCCTGCTCATTCCACTTGATTTCTGCCGCCAGAGACCTGAACTCTAATGCATAATCCACCAGTGTTCGGTTCTCCTGTCTCAGGCGCAACAGTAATCTGGCTGCATTAACCTTTCTACCTGGAGGGTCAAATGTTCTTCTAAAAGCAGCTACAAATGCGTTATAGTTATAAACTAATGGGTTATCGTTCTCCCATAGTGGGTTGGCCCATCTCAGAGCTTTCTCAATGAGTAGGGTGATAATAAATCCTACCTTTGCCCTATCTGTAGGATAAGAGCGAGGTTGCAATTCAAAGTGGATACTAATTTGGTTTAAAAAACCACGACACTTCTCAGGAGCCCCACCATAGCGTACTGGGGGGGTAATGTGAGAAGAAGCACCCACTGTGGCTACCTCTAGACCTGAACCGACAGGAGAAACAGGGGTATTACGTATCTCCTCTGGTGGGTTATTGGCACAAGCTAATAGAGCCTGTAGCGCAAGCGCCATCTGATCCATTCTGTGATCCATGGCTTCAAACCTAGGATCAGGAGCAGCCAGCTTACTGTTTGTACTTGCAGGATCCATTGGCCCTGTCGTAATGTCAGGATCGGGACAGGGATCCAACACGCAGAGTACAAACAGTAGCCAGATACGTATACCGGACCTTAGAATGGCCGGACTAACGTAAGTAGTACAGTATAGAATGGTCAAAGACAAGCCGAGGTCGAGGGTAACAGAAGACAGGTAAGCGAGAGACAAGCCGAATCAAGGGTAACAGAGATAAGCAGAGTAAGGTAAACAAGCCGGGTCAAAACCAAAAGGGATAATAGAATACACAAGCACTGAGTGACTAGAACAAGCTAGAACCACGACAGGGCAATGAGCTAATGAAAGAAGCTCTGTTAAATACCCTGTTCAGAGCAGTAACCCCGCCTCCGAGGCGTCCTGATTGGTCCTGCAGCAATTGACTGACAGGTAGTTCCGGAGGAGTGTCCTGATGACTACTTCCTGCCTAGATGCTGTAAAAGGCAGTCACTCCCTCGCGGCCGGCCTAGCATGACCGGATAGACCGCGGGGAAGGGAGCCATCAGACCGTCTGGATGGAGGAACAGCTAAGTCTCTACCTCTTTCGGAGGTAGAGACCACAGGTACCCTGACAGCGTGCTAGTGAGTGAGCTTGTGTGTGTGCCTGCTAGTGAGTGAGCTTGTGTGTGTATGTGTGTCTGCTAGTGAGTGAGCTTGTGTGTGTGTGTATGTGTGTGTCTGCTAGTGAGTGAGCTTGTGTGTGTGTACCTGCTGGAGAGAGCTTGTGTGTGTGTGTGTGTGTGTTTGTGCCTGCTAGTGAGAGAGCGTGTGTGTGTGTGTGTGCCTCCTAGTGAATGAGCTTGTGTGTGTGTGTGTGTGTGTGTATGCGTCTGCTAGTAAGTAAGCTTATGTGTGTGTGCCTTCTATTGAGTAAGCTTGTGTGTGTGTGCCCTTTAACACGTGTGTGTCAGTGAGCTTGTTTGTGGTGAGCATGTGTGTGTCAATGAGCTTGTCTGTAGTGAGCATATGTGTGTCAGTAAGCTTTTCATGTGTGTGTTAATGAGCTTTTCTTTAGTGAGCATGTTTATGTCAGTGAGCTTTTCTGTAGGGAGCATGCGTGTGTCAACAAGCTTTTCTGTAAGGAGCATGTGTGTGTCAGTGAGATTGTCTGTCAGTGAGTCTATGTGTGTACATCTGTGAGCTTGTGTTTTTATGTTAATGAGATAATGTATATCAGTGAGATTGTTTGTCTAAGCTTGTGTGTGTCAGTGAGTTTGTCTGTGTCTGCAGACAATATTTTATATTAGAAAAATTATATATATATATATATATATATTATATATATGTGTGTGTGTGTGTGTGTCTGTTTATATGTTACTCAATCATAAGACATAGCCTTATATATTACATGTGACAATATATGGCGCAATTACTTATGGGGCTGGCATATATTTTTTTGTTCCAGGGCTGCTTTGTATCCCTAGTCCAGCCCTGAAGCTGGGGTCTTTTATTCCACCAGCCCACATGGTGACGATTCGCCTGTTATGCCCTATTATATCTGCAATGGACTCTAGCATACTTTACAAAATTGGCAGTCCCAGAATCGGGATGCCAGTGGGACAGAGGGTGAAGGGGGCAGGAAAATGATGTGATTTTGTCCCTGGCTCTGCCCAAAAGGAGATGGACCTGTGCAGAAAGGGGGGTGTCTGTTAGTCTGGTATGAATACACACCAGTCTGCCTGCCAATCATTTTAGCAAGGAGCAGAGTTTCAGAGCTTCCTGCAGGGTGATAGTGCCCTAAACATAGCGTGATAATGTCTAATAATGCGCTCACGCTATGATTGTTGGGAACAGTTGACGGCGGGACATGATATGAAAATCAGGACTGTCCTGCCAAAATTGAGCCAATTTGGAGGCATGCTATAGAAGAGCTAATTGAACAAATATTTGGCTCCAAAAATAAGTTTGTTTTGTTTTTTTTCTCTATTGGTTACTTTTTCTCACTTGACCTGTGAACAAAATGAACAAACTTCAGCGTACTGAAAAATAAGACAATTAACTAATTTGTTCAGGCCCTTCTTCACTTATTATTAGTATTCTGTATATCAATTACTTTTTCTCAAATATTTCTATTCCATAATTCTAGAGCGCTATAGAATATGTGGGTGCTATATAAATGCCAATAATAATAATAATAACAACCTTTTTCACAGCACACTTATTGGCCCATTTTTTGTACCCTTTGTGATTTTTGCAAATCGTTTTCCCCCAAATATTGTCATGGACAATTCAATTGAATGAATGGTGGAAGCTCCAAACATAATTTATTTTTTTCAGAAAATAAAATAATTCTCACAGTTTCTGTTACAATCATATATTAATAAGTCCATCATCCTGCTAATGGATATTTGTATGGAACCAGATTAATGAAGCTTCTCCAAAATACATTTCTCCAAAATTAGAATGTTAATTGTAAAATTATTTTATATATATATATATATATATATATATATATATATATAAAATGGCTCATAAGACTTCTGCTTTGCATTTGTCACAGCTTGATACCTGTATATATCATGTGTCCATGTGATCTACTTTCAGCTATTTGATTGGCTATTTGTGCGACAGTTGGACTTCCACTAACTGACAACAAACTCAGGTTGAACTGGTGAAACAGCTTACATTTTATATCAATTTTCGGCCTCTAGGTTATCAATAACACACAGCTCTAGTTAAAGAGTTTCTCATTGGTGCGCCGCATTCGTAGCATTAGATTAATGATATGCCATACTAGGCAATTTCATTTTAGTTTGTTTACTTTTACATAAGCATACCTGATGAGGCCTAGCAGAGATATACATGCATCAATTACTACGGTACTTGAGCTTTTGCAGATAGACGTAGTAGGATGAATCATTTATTCGGGGTTTAATATTTGAGTTAAGATTGAGACTTAGTCATATTACTTAGAACACTCCAAGAACCATAATCACCACCGTGCGCTGTAGTGGTTATGGTGCAAGGAGTCCCCTGGCTTCTCACCAATGTAAGTAGTTAAACCGTTTACCCCAGGACGTACTTGGAAACCAGAACCATCTGAATGAACCTTTCCTGGCTAAAGGCTTTGTTTTATATTATTAGTTACAAATGATTTACTTCTTGCCTAGGGTGCGTTTGGTGCTGCTTCGTGACGTCACTACTGACGATGGAGAGCCGGAAGCTAAGCACAATCTTTTGTTTGCTCTCCTCGGCTAAGTCTTGCTGTACAGGACTAGCTCAATGAGCAATGGTATCAGTTGATCATTCGCAGTCAATAAGCTAAACTCTGCACTGCTGGGTTTAGCTTAAACAAAGATCTTTCGGATCTCTTTGCAAAGTAGTGGAGTTGGAGAATGGTGCCTGGCAGAAACCATGTAAGAAGTCGAACCATTTGCAAACTATTTTACTAATTACAATGCTGGGACATGAGAACACTTGTGCCGTTGAGCTTTCCTCTAAGAAGTGATGTTCAGTAGATATTACTTCAGTTTGGATACATTGAGACTAGCAAGCTGGCAAAATACCGAAGATTGTGAAAACAGGGGGCTGCACTCACCTGAACATGCAAACATTGGGTGCTGCTGGGGCCAATTCGTACAATACACAAGATCCAGCGCACTCACTCAACCACTAAACAGCAACTTCAAAGCTCACAGATTAGTTTTTATAATTAGTTTTATTTAAGAACACCTAATCTAGGCAAAAATAATGGGGGTTTAGTTACTGTATATGATCATACAATGTATAAGCGTGCCACGAAGTCAATGTACCCCATCTTTGGCAGGTCCTACTCTAACAACCTAATGTCTGCTCTTATGAGATTAACCCACTTACTTGGGGAAAAAATTCCATCTGGGGTACAAAGTTAAATGGGGCCCTAGAATGAGGCACCTGTGACAGTGAGGGGTGCAAAACCAAGGAGTTGGCCTAGACTCCCAAATATATATATATATATATATAAAACCAGGGGGCTGCACTCACCATAACATGCATAAACCCAAGATTAGCACAGTCTAGCCTTTTACTAAGTAGAAGCAAATAAGTAATCATTGCTAATTAACACGTTATGTGCCTATTGGCTTAACCAAACACAAACTGCAGACAGGTGTAACTCAATGAAAACTTAAAGTGCTGATTTTTACCCTAAGTTTTCCAAAGTTCAGTGCTTGACTTAGAACTACAAGACTTTAGTGCTTTATGCAAGGTATTTTAATGTAAGCAGACAAATATGCAACTTCAATTTTTTATTCATCGAGGATGTTTTGTGTTTGCTTGGGCATACTTATAAAACTATTTCTAAAGGACAGGTCTGACCAGTGTTAACAACAATTTGCCGCTGGTCCTTGCAGTGAATAGCATAGCATGACTGTTTACTCCCTCTCAGTAGATTTTAAACATTCACTAAGGGAACCATTGTTATAGAGTTCTCCTTTGGCCATTTTTGTACATTCCTTTTGTCTCTTTATCATTACCTTCAATTTGTGTTTGTGGTTTTTAGTCAGATAAAAGAAATGTTCTATGTTAACCTCACACAACCATATATGCCAATATCTTCTTGCAACCTTACAAAATATATCCTGAGCCTCTCATTGCACTCCAAATTTTACAGATAGTGAGGAAGTGACATCCCTCATTATCCCATGAGTGTGGGCGATATTTGAGTTGCAGGAGCGTCATGTTTTTTTGATAAACCACACAAATGCAGTTTGACAAATAAACAGAGACCCTTCACACCATAACCACTACAATAATGTTTAATGTATTATTTTGATTTTATGATAGAATGTAAAGCTTAACATTTTGTTTCTTTTGTTTCTACAGTATTCATAACTAACATGGCTCTGAGGTTTGGTGGCAGCAATCCAAGAACCTTCAAGTTGTTCCTACACATTTTGCTCATCATTATATTCATCATTTCCTTTAAAGTCCTGTATATTGACAAATATTCTGAGCTAGAGGTATGATATGCCCTCAGATTTTATTTACACAAAACATATACACAATAATCACATTTATATAATGATAAGAACACATGCATTAATTTGTTGCAGTTACCACGTTGGGGCAAATTGTGACATTACTAGACATGGTATATTTGGTAGATCTACTTACCAACACCTGTTGGTAAAAATAAGTCACTAAGTAATGTTCATACCAACAGAGCTCATTGGCCCATCATTAGGTTTAAAATATACACATAACTCACTTTTGGCTCTATTGGTACCGACCAACACTTAGTTTATCTAGTTTATCTTTTTAAAATTGGAATTATTGTTTTCTTTTCCCCTTTACATATAGATTAGGCAGATGATTTTGAGTCAGATAGCTTCAGGTGGTCAATGTTTTTATCAAACACGAAACCAGGTGTTACTTGACATTTTTTCTATCGGAGAAGATAAAGTCACGATGCTCTAATACTATGAGTCTGGAGCTCATGAGAGCCATTACATCAGGTCTGCACCCAGCAGTGGCTACACACCAAAAGCTCTCCACACTGGATGATCAGGTTTGCCAAAGGTAACAAGAGCGGGGAAGAGAGGAATAAAATTATTATCTTTTAATAATAATAATAAATAAGTATATGTTTTTTTGACGATGCTCCTGTACTCCGACCAAGTACGTCTGTCCAGTCTGCTTCCTAGCTGCTTGCAGGGACCCTGAAATGCTTCAGCCCCAGTCACCGAAGCCTGACTAGGGTCCCTCCAGAGCTCTTCCAACTGATACAGCTGCAGCTCTCATTTCAGGCAGGTATAATCCCCTCTTCCTATTCTGCTGCAGCCCTTCTTCCAGGCAGGTATAATCCCCTCTTCCTATTCTGCTGCAGCCCTTCTTCCAGGCAGGTATAATCCCCTCTTCCTATTCTGCTGCAGCCCTTCTTCCAGGCAGGGATTGTCCCCTCTGCCTATTCCGCTGCAGCTCTCTCTTTCAAGGCAGTGATCATCCCCTCTGCCGATGCCACTGCAGCACTCTCCTTCCAGGCAGGTATCGTTCCCTCTGTCTATTCCGCTGCAGCTCTTCCTCCTGGCAGGAATCGGAACACAGATCCAAAGACTCTGTCACTAGGAATGCATTATTTTAACTCAGGACTAGCCCACATGTTCATTACACTTAGATTGCTGTGATAACTTCAATAAAATACAAATAACCAAATCATAGCAGACAACATACAGCAACTTATTATAACACAATAACATATTTACAAGGGGATGGGGAAGACAATAATTAACACAAAATATCTCTCCTGCATGCAGAATTAGCAATATGCAGATCTTCACAAATATGCAATTTAACAACCCTTGCTATTTAGGTAGTGCATATAGCTGTTGCTACCAACAGAGGGCGCTATACAGGCTCTATAGCTAAATCCACCAAGTTGGTAGCAAGCATTAGCAGGAAAGGGGAGCACACAAGCAATTATCAATAAATACATAATACACATACATTACACACACCCTGCACCTACAATGGGCACAGAGTGACTTAAACATAGGAGTCATCCAGAGATCTAATTGAAGTGTCCATCTTATGTTCCCAGTCACAGTTTTATAATACTAAAAATAAATACTCCCACAAATGAAAGCCCTATCTCAGCCCTTCCACATGCAAACAGCCCCTATCCCGCCCTACATCCCTTGCACTTACAGCATTATTCATTAACGTTGAACTTCAAAGTTAATTCAAACTGAATTTCAAATTTAAGGGCAAAATAGCCAAATTGGAAATATTCTCTAAGACAGTGGTTCCCACACAGGGGCACCGCAAGATATATTCCTGGCGCTGTTATCATGAGGAAGGTAGAGAGGACCTGGGGAGCTCTAACTTGCAGCTCCGACAGGTTCTCCTCTTGCGAGCTCAGAATGTTGCCATGGTTACCATGACAACGCTCCGAATCTCGCGAGAGTGAATTCTACCCTGAGCTGCAAGTAGGGGATATGAAAATTATTGTTTTGTTTCAATACACACACATTGCATCCCTCACGCAAACACTGCCCCACACACTATACACAACTCTCACACACTGCACCCCTCACACACACATTGCACCCCTCACACACACTAATGTCCCTATCCCCTAAACCGGCAGATCCTGGGCTCAAATATCGTATGAATAGCCATGCACAGCTGATTCTGATTATTATTTATAAAGAATCAACATATTCTGCAGTGCTATACAATAAATATCTAAATATAAATAGCTAAACATTCAAAAATGTACGATTACAATTCAAAAATAGGTAGTGACCACCTGTGAAACTTGATTGAAGTTGATATGCCTTCCTAAAGAAGTGGCCTTTAATATTTCTTAAAAGACTGCATAGTAGGAGAAAGTCTGACCACATATGAGAATTTCATAAGAAGGTACAGACAAGTCATGAAGGCAAGAGTTGGTAGTGTACATGTGAACAGAAGAAAGTTGCAAGTCTTCCTCAGAGTAGAGGGGTCGCAATGAAACATATTTCGTTATCAGTCAGGACATGTAGATTTGGGCACTAATATGTAGCGCTTTGTAGGTAAGGCCTAGGATATAAAACTAAACCATAAAGTGTATATAATGAATGGGCAGAGTCTTGCCTATATTCAGTTCTATTAATGTTTCTGGGGAGTACAGTGTGTGACAGGAATCTCTCAGGGGATATGTATGGCATTCATCAGATGAGAAGACAAATGTCATACAAGTACTTGTATTGCCAAGAGAAAGATTGCTTCCCCATATTATGCATTTTAGTAATGGGGATGGGTTTATTGCATTAGATAATTTTACAAATAAATTACAGAAAGTTCCTAGTATCAAAACCTAAGCAAGCAGCATTGTATATTTTGATGTTTAGAGCAGTGGTGTGACTACCACGGATGCAAGGGTTGCAGCTGCTACCGGGCCTGTTACAACTCAGGGCCCAGCCACTGCTGCAACCCCTGTGAGCGTGAGCCACCGGCGTAACCTCAAGGCTGGTGCACTGTTACACCAGTGGTTGGAGAGTGACTGACAAGAGGGGAGTCAAGTGGACTGTGGCAGGAAGTACTCACAGTGAGAGAGCATTTCCAGTTAGACAGGGTACTGCAAGCAAGTACAGGAGGGGAGAGGGAAGAAATACATGGAGGGGTTGGGGATGAGACAATTGGAGGGGCTGGGGCCTGGGCAGTTTTTTCACTGGAGCCCAGTGTTTTCTAATTTGGAGCACCTTTTATTTTAAGAACTTGTGTCAGTTATGCTACAGCATTTTGATGTCAGAGAGATATGAACATTAAAAAAATAAAAACTTTTTTTTCAAAAAACAAACTTTACAATTTTTTACAATAACTGATTTTTTGGTGCCCTCATTTGGCAAAGTTAGTAAAAGAAAACTATAGTTAAGAAATACATGAACTTGCCATCTTCTGCCTCCAAATATAATATTTCTTCTTCTTCTGTAGGAAAAACAAGCACTTCTGCATAAGGAAATAATGTGCTTAGCAGTTGATAGATCCAATCTAAAACAGAGGACAGCAATATTACAAGAACAGCTAGAAAACCAGACCAAAGAATTGGATAAACTCCAAAATATTCATCATTTTCAAGCAGAACAACAAATGGTGAATTTCTTATCCGAAAAGGTAAATTAAGGAAACATTTTCTAATTATGCACATACTACTGATATCCTTTTTTTTATTGTGGTTTTACGCATCATTTTAGTCCTTTTTTCAGCAATTTTAATTAAAGGAAACATTTAAATAGGTAGTGTACACTGTTCGTCTCATCGGCTAAAAGTGGACCAAACATTAGATTTTACTAATGCCAACGAGGGACGCAATAATAGTAACGTAATTTTAAAATGAAATCAAAGTGCTGATAATTAAAGTGCATATAAATAATTCAAACTGTTGAAGAGCAAATCGAACATTATTTCACATACTTCAACCGAAAGCGAAGAACAATTTTCCAGGTGTCCAGATTTAATTATAGAAAAAAAAAAAGAGTAAATGTAACAGATCCCGTATACTCCGGCTGAGTATATCTGCTGAAGACTCTCCCTAGTTCCGCAGAATGAAAGTGTGTTATAGCCTTTGCATCCCCAAACATCAGCCAAGACTTGATGAAGGGTAAATCAACTAGTTTTATTCAGGCAAACATACAGGTGTTTGCACATTGACCCCCAGCATGGAGTCTCTATTCATTCTGGCTTAAGCCCACCCAGGCTTCTCTGTGTCTGGGAGATAATTGAGTTGGACCTCGGTAAACTAATTATCTCCCGAATTCAGAAGACACAACACAAAATACCCCGAAAACAAGCATAAAAGAACAATGAACAAGCTACATATCCCCTGAAAGGTGGGATCCGAGTGCCCATTCTGTCCACTGGGTTAAACTTTGGTGCCATGTCACAGTCTTTTACCGGGGGCTCCAGCTGGTTGGGACAAGGGAGCGCCCTGCTTCTCACAGGGAGCGATTGTTCAGGGGATGGAGTATAACCTAAACTCCAAAGAGCACCTGCCTAGCTCTTTGGAAAAAGGGTTAAAACAAGGTCTCAAACTGACCGGTTTGAGGCACTGGCCGTAGCTGAGTTGGAATTCCAGAGAGGTTGAACAGCGGTTGGTAGGGCAATTCGTGGGGGAGTGTATATTGGGGAGGGAATGAGAGTGATCACAGTCTTTTAGGCATAATTTATTTCAAGTACAAGATACTCATGACATGTAAACTAAATATAATAAAAGCATATAAACATGTGACACTCACAAAAAATAAGTGCAACAGCCACATCAATAAATTTATGCTTGTTAGATCTCACTTGGTGAGTGCCACAAACTACAATTAACTCTTTCACTTGATTTTACAGAAGATAGAGTTAACATCATTGCACAGACATCTTGTCTATCATGGCAAACTAAGCTGCTTACATGTCCTCTCCTACAAAACATATTTGCCTCCATTCTACCCATTTTTTTTCGGCACCAGGAACCTGCCCTCTTTTTTGGTGCCAGGAACGGAACTATGAATAAACAAGTGAAATGACCATGTTATAGATCTCGTTTGCTCAGTTATACGCCCTTATAGCGCTTCAGAGTTTCATAATTCGGCCCATATTTGAAAAAAATTGCAATTCATCCAAAACCAAATGCACAGGTCTAGTTGATGTAATGTTTGAATATTTTGATAGACCAGACAATCACTGTGTGACGTATACAGTATGTTTCTGGTGTTTAATGGAAATGCTAATTTCTATATATATATTTTTCCTTTTAGAATTCCCTACAAGATGCTGTTTTATCAAAGGAAAACGCAATCAAAGATCTAAAAGGTATTTACATCTTCAAAAAATATCTGTTTTTGTTTAATGACAGATTCTTTTATTTTTCATACATTATGATTAGCTATATGCAACCTGACCATGCTATGTAGTGCAGGTGAACAACTATATAACCAAGTCTGGGAGATATATTTGAACTTAGTATGGTTAGATGTATCTTAAAGGGACACCATAGTCACCAAAACAACATTACTTTAATGAAGCAGTTTTGGTGTATAGAACATACATATATACATACAGACTCACTGCTCAATTCAGGAGTTAAATCACTTTGTTTATGAACCCTAGTCACACCTCCCTGCATGTGACTTGCACTGCCTTCCTACACACTTCCTGGAAAGAGTTATCTAAAGTTTATCCTTTCTTTATTACAAGTTCTGTTTAATTTCGATTTTCTTATCCCCTGTTATGTTAATATCTTGCTAGACTCTGTAAGAGCCTCCTGTATGTGAATAAAGCAAGAGATAAAATAGTTTAAGGTAAAGAGTGAGAGAGACAGAGTGAGACACAAGCAGTGGATTGGGAATGCTTTGATCCATATGGGTATACAGACTTTGTTCAAGTGAACTTTGGAGCCTGCATAGACCCAGTGACATGTGGGGAAAAACAGGACCAGGAGCTTTATTATTATTATTATTATTATTATTATTATTATTATTATTATTGCCATTTATATAGCGCCAACAGATTCCGTAGCGCTTTACAATATTATGACAGGGGGATTTAACTATAAATAGGACAATTACAAAGAACTTACGGGAACAATAGGTTGAAGAGAACCCTGCTCAATTGAGCTTACATTCTATAGGAGGTGGGTTGTAAAACACAATAGGACAGGAATTTGCAGTCAAATAAGGTGGGTTGCCCTTTAGGAGAGAGCAAGAGACAGGTTTGTGGACATAAGCTTTCCTAAAGAAATGGGTTTTAAGGCACTTCTTAAAAGATGCAAGACTAGGGGAGAGTCTGATGGAGGTAGGCAGGCTATTCCATAGGAAGGGAGCCGCTGCGAGAAGTCCTGCAAGCGTGAGTTGGCCGTACGGGTGCTTACAACGGACAGGAGGTGGTCACGGGCAGAGCGGAGAGACCGAGAAGGGACATACCTATGGATCTGTGAGGAGATATAAGAGGGGCTAGAGTTGTTCAGTGCTTTATAGGTGTGAAATTAGTACCTTGAATTGACTCCTATAGCATACAGGAAGCCAATGTAAGGACTGACAGAGGGGTGAGGTGTGAGAGAAACGACTAGAGAGGAAAATCAGTCTGGCAGCAGCGTTCATTACGGACTGTAGCGGTGCAGTACTGCTTTTGGGAAGACCAATCAGGAGAGGGTTACAATAATCCATGCGGGAAATTACTAGAGCATGGACAAGCTCCTTGGTAGTATCTGGTGCAAGAAAGGGGTGGATGCGGGCTATGTTTTCAAGATGGAATCTACAGGATTTGGCAACGTGCTGGATGTGAGGCTCAAAGATGAGGCCAGAATCAAGTATGACGCCCAGACAGCGCGCTTTCAAGGATGGACTGATGTGGGTAGCACAAACTTGGGAGAGCGAAAGAGGAGGATCAGTATTAGGAAGAAAGACAAGGAGCTCAGTTTTAGAGAGATTGAGTTTCAGAAAGCGGGAGGACATCCAGTCAGAGATGGAAGAAAGGCAAGAAGTGACACGTTGCAGGACGGCAGGGGAGAGGTCCGGGGAGGAGAGATATAACTGGGTGTCATCAGCGTACAGGTGGTAGCGGAATCCAAAAGAGGTAATAAGTTTGCCACGAGAGGCAGTATAAAGAGAAAATAGAAGGGGACCAAGGACAGAGCCTTGGGGGACTCCAACCGAGACAGGATGAGGGGAGGAGGTATCATTAGAAAAAGAGACACTGAATGAGCGTTGGGAGAGATAAGAGGAAAACCACGAGAGGACAGAGTCACAGAGACCAAGCGATTGAAGAGTTTGAAGAAGGAGAGAATGATCAACGGTGTCAAAGGCCGCCGAGAGGTCAAGAAGAATTAGTATGGAGTAGTGGCCTTTGGATTTAGCTGTGATTAGGTCGTTAGTAACTTTGAGAAGCGCAGTCTCAGTAGAGTGGAGAGGGCGGAAACCAGATTGAAGAGGGTCAAGGAGAGAGTTGGAATTGAGGAAATGAGACACACGGGTAAAGACAAGTCTTTCCAGAAGCTTTGAGGAAAAAGGGAGCAGGGATATGTGGCGATAGTTAGAGGGGGTGGACGGGTCGAGGGATTTTTTTTTAGTATAGGTACTACAGTGGCATGTTTAAGGTCAGCAGGGACAATGCCAGAAGAGATAGAGCAGTTGAAGATGTGAGTTAAGGAAGGCACGAGACAAGTGAAGAGAGATCTAATAAGGTGAGATGGAACAGGATCGAGCGGGCAAGTGGTGGGGCGAGAGGAAAAGAGAAGAACAGCCACCTCTTGGTCAGTAGCCGGGGAGAAGGTCTGAAGGGTAGGAAAGGCATGATCTATGTGTGGTTGAGGAACAGAATGGCAAGGAGGGGAGAAATTTTTCCATAGCTGTTCAATCTTGTCAGTAAAGTAACATGCAAAGTTATCAGCAGTAAGGTTAGTTTGGGGGGTGGCCACAGCAGGGCGAAGAAGAGAATTAAAGGTGTCAAAGAGACGTCTGGGATTGCGGGAGCATGAACTAATGAGAGAGGAAAAGTAGGACTGTTTGGCAAGGGCAAGGGCTGCGCTGTATGAACACAATATGAATCTATAATGGAGAAAGTCTGACTGGGTGCGAGACTTCCTCCAGGAGTGTTCAGCACAACGGGAGCATCTTTGCAGGTAGCGTGTTGATTTAGTATGCCACGGTTGGGGGCGAGTCCTCCTCGAGGTGCTTGTTTGGAGTGGTGCTGCAGCGTTCAAGGCAGAGGTGAGGGTAGTGTTATATGCAGAGATGGCCAGTGAAGGACAGGAGAGGGAAGGGATGGACAGCAGTTGTGAATCAATATCAGCTGACAACTGCTGGAGATCAAGAGAATTAAGGTCCCTCCCAAGTTGAGGGGGGTTAGGCTGAGGTTGTTGGGTGAGGGGGTACATGAGAGCAAATGATAAGAGGTGGTGATCGGAGAGAGGAAATGGAGTGTTGCAGATTTTAGATACTGTTCATGCATAAGTGAAGATTAGGTCAAGGGTATTGCCAACTACATGGGTGGGAGAATTAGCCCACTGTGATAGCCCAAGGGAGGAAGTAATTAAAAGTAGTTTGGAGGCTGCTGAGGTCAAAGGTGGGTTAATAGGAATATTGAAGTCCCCGAGAATTAGGGATGGAATGTTAGAAGAGAGGAAATAGGGGAGCCAGGCAGCAAAGTGGTCAAGGAAGAGAAGGGGGACCAGGGGGACGATAAATAACAGCAATGTTAGCAGAGAAGGGTTTGAAAAGGCGAATTTAATGTATTTCAAATGATGGGAAAGAAAGGGAAGGGGGGGTGGGTAAAGGTTTAAAGGAGCAGTGAGGGGAGAGGAGAAACCCTACACCACCACCTTTACATTCAGAGTTTCTGAAGGTCTGAGGTTAGAAAATAAAATAAATAAAACACACTATTATGGGTGGGGAGACATGGGGCTATTGAGGTAATTAATTAGAGATGAAAAACTAAATGAGAGAACATTTGGGATAAAAAGATATGAAGGATCAGATAGGTGAAAGTCATAAACCATGAACATAAATTTACAAGATTATCAGTGAGAGTAATAACACTAGCTAAACAAACAATTAACAAAGAGTCTTAGAGAATGAACAGAAAATGACATGATCATACCAACTTTAAGAAAAACAAAAACAGAAGATCAGGATGGGAGATATAGTTATCAATTAAGTAGTGATAGCATAGGGAGGGAGATGGAATAGAACACAATTTTAAGATAAGAGTTTAAGGGAACAGTAATGCAGGAATTCTTGAGTAGATCTTCCAGAGATGATACCTCTGCTCAGAAGATTCTGCATCTTGTTCATTTATGCTAACCAAGAGGCTTTTGAATCCTGTTCATTATTGCAACTTTAAAGGGGAGCTGTCACTTCCCAAGAATTAAAATATTAAACTTATTTATCCCTATATCTGACAAATATGTATTTGTGACGTAAAGAAATCCATACCTATTTATCCTGCAACTAGGTGCCTCCATCTTAGCTCCATATCAATCATTGTTATAAGTTCTGTCTTTTGCACCTAGCAGTCCGTATTGAGAAAGCATACAGAGAATAGGAGATATTAAACAATGCTTCTGTTCCTCCTCTTCATTTGCAATTTGTGTCCTGGATGTACCTTGCCTGGTAGACATGTGCATGGGGAAAATTTTTGGTTCGGTTCGGTTCGGCATTCCGAAATTCGGGACTTTCGCAATTCAAGACTTCGGCAATTTGGCACTTGAACACTTCGGAACTACGGCAACTTCGGAACTTTGGCACTTCAGCACTTTGGAACTTCGGCACTTCGACACTTTGGAAATTCGGTAATTTCGGAACTTCGGGACCTCAGCAATTCGGCACTTTGGACCCAAATGTACTCGAATGTCCGAATTTCCCGAAATTCGTCCGAATTCATATTCGGACCGAAACGAATTGCACATGTCTATTGCCTGGGATGGATTAAGATGTCATTTGTAAAATGTTTAATATAAATTCAGAATAAAATGGAGTATCTTATTAAAAAATGTTAATGCACATTATAGCTCAATTTCTTAGTTTTATATTCCAGAAAAGTACCAATATTAAAAGAAAATCCCTTGCACCAATGCCTCCAAGCATGGAGAAATCTCTCCGTACTTCCCTACTATAGTAAATAACAAATACAATTACCATGTAGCAAAATTAAAAGTATTTGAAAAGTATAGGAAAAACACATTGTGCCAAAAGTAGGTATCCCTTGTAGACAGACTCCTGTAGACAGGTTTGTCCTGAAGGTAGCTTTGTGCTATCATTCTGGTTGAATGTTTTATCACAATTTGCGAAAACATTCTTTTTAAATAGACGGTTGTGCATTAATGATGTCGCGAACATAACATTTTTGGTTCGAGAAAACGCGAACGGTGAATTTCCGCAAATGTTCGCGAACCGGGCAAACTGCTATAGACTTCAATAGGCAGGCGTATTTTAAAACCCACAGTGACTCTTTCTGGCCACAATAGTGATTGAAGGGGGGGGGAGACCTACTCCTCCCCCCCCACGGCCCCCACCCCTGGGTGGCGGGTGGGGGCCATAATGATAATGAGGGGGGACGACCTACTGTCCTCCCCCCGGCCCCCACCCCTGTGCGGCGGGTGGGGGCCATAATGATAATGAGGGGGGGGACCTACTGTCCTCCACCCTGGCCCCCACCCCTGAGCGGCGGGTGGGGGCCATAATGATAATGAGGGGGGACCTACTGTCCTCCCCCTGGCCCCCACCCCTGTGCGGCGGGTGGGGGCCTTAAGAAAACCATAAAGGGGGGGACCTACTCTCCCCCCGGCCCCGATCCCTGAGCGGTGGGTGGGGGCCCTAAAAGAAAACAATAAGGGGGTGACCTGCTGTCCCCCCTGGCCCCCACCCCTGAGCGGTGGGTGGGGGACCTAAAAAAAACAATAAGGGGGACCTGCTGTCCCCCCCTGGCCCCCACCCCTGAGCGGTGGGTGGGGGCCCTAACAAAAACAATAAGGGGGGACCTGCTGTCTCTCCCCGGTTCCCCCCCTGAGCGGTGGGTGGGGGCCCTAAAAAAAACAATAAGGGGGGACCTACTGTCCACCTCCGGCCCCCACCCCTGAGCGGTGAGTGGGGGCCCTAAATACTAATAAGGGGGGACCTAATGTACTCATCCCTGGCCCCCACCCCTGAGCGGCGGGTGGGGGCCCTAAATTCAAATGGGGAGGGACCCTAGTCACCCCCTCCCCCCCCCAAAAAATAAAAAAGTATCCCCCTAGCTACTCCCCTCACCCTAAAAATAATGAGGGGGGATCTTTAACTAAGAACCTGTCAAAAAAAAAAAAAACTTACCATTCAATGTTTTCTTTCTTCTAAAATCTTTTTATTCAGCCCCAAAAAATGCCAAAAAAAAACATTAATAACCGACGCAATTAAAAAAAAAAAAAAAAATCCATCTTCACCCATGGAGGGCTTCGTGCAGACTGAGCTCTGCAGGGCGGGGGAAGGCTTATAAAGCCTTGCCACGCCCTGCAATTAGGCTAAGAACACTCTGATTGGCCGGTTTAAGCCAATCAGAGTGCTCTTTGTCATTTTACACAGCGTGGGAAAATACCAAAGAACTTTCCCACGCTGTTTAAAATGACACAGAGCACTGTGATTGGATTTCAAGCCATCCAATCACAGTGCTCTGTGTCATTTTACACAGCGTGGGAAAGTTCTTTGGAATTTTCCCACGCTGTGTAAAATGACAAAGAGCACTGTGATTGGATGGATTTCAAGCCATCCAATCACAGTGCTCTGTGTAATTTTACACAGCTTGGGAAAGTTCTTTGGAATTTTCCCACGCTGTGTAAAATGACAAAGAGCACTCTGATTGGCTTAAACCAGCCAATCAGAGTGTTCTTAGCCTAATTGCAGGGCATGGCAAGGCTTCCCCCGCCCTGCAGAGCTCAGTCTGCACGGAGCCCTCCATGGGTAAAGATGGATTATTTTTTTCTTGCGCTCGATTTTTTTTTTTAATTGCGTCGGTTATTATGGTTTTTTATTTGGCCTTTTTTGGGGCTGAAAAAAAAAGATTTTAGAAGAAAGAAAACATTGAATGGTAAGTTTTTTTTTTTTTTTTGACAGGTTCTTAGTTAAAGATCCCCCCCTCATTATTTTTAGGGTGAGGGGAGTAGGTAGGGGGATAATTTTTTTTGGGGGGGAGGGGGTGACTAGGGTCCCTCCCCATTTGAATTTAGGGCCCCCACCCGCCGCTCAGGGGTGGGGGCCAGGGCTGAGGACATTAGGTCCCCCCATTTGTATTTAGGGCCCCCACCCACCGCTCAGGGGTGGGGGCCGGGGGGGGACAGTAGGTCCCCCTTATTGTATTTTTAGGGCCCCCACACACCGCTCAGGGGTGGGGGACAGGGGGAGGACAGTAGGTCCCCCCCTCATTATTTTTATGGCCCCCACCCAACACTCACGGGTGGGGGCGGGGGGCAGGACAGTAGGCCCCCCCATTGTGATTAATGGCCCCCACCCACTGCGCAGGGGTGGGGGCCAGGGGGGGGACAGTAAGTCCCCCCCTTATTGTTTTTTTTAGGGCCACCACCCACCGCTCAGGGGTGGGGGCGGGGGGGAGGACAGTAGGTCCCCCCATAGTGTTTTATGGCCCCCACCCACCGCACAGGGGTGGGGGACGGGGGGAGGACAGTAGGTCCCCCCTCATTATTTTTATGGCCCCCACCCAACACTCAAGGGTGGGGGCGGGGGGGCAGGACAGTAGGCCCCCCCATTGTGATTAATGGCCCCCACCCACCGCGCAGGGGTGGGGTCCGGGGGGGAGGACAGTAGGTCCCCGGGGCGGATCGAACATAGCATGTGTTCGCTCCTGGTGGCGAACGCGAACATGCTATGTTCGCAGGAACTATTCGCCAGCGAATTGTTCGGGACATCACTATTGTGCATGTTTATTTCTGAAAAAATGTATAGATTTATATTTTTCTACTTTTTCTTCTTTATAACAGAGCAATATGAGATTTTGCTACAGCAAGCAGAGAAGAAGCAGTTTAGACTACTAGAACAATTACACACGCAATCGTAAGTTATATGAGCCACATTTATACAATAATTACATTTCTTCATGGATTCTTATGTTAGTCAATGTTATACAGTCATTAAGAGTTAATCACTTAAGGAACTTCAGACAACCACATGTAACTTAGCCTACCGAATGTGTACGCTAAGTTACCCTTAGCTATGTTTTTTGTTTGTTCGTTTTTTGTTATTTTATTAATCCTGTTTATTTATTCAGCATTAATAATTCTGGTTCTTTTCAAATAATAGATTTGCTCCATAAGCTCGCCCTGTGTGACCCTTCCTTTCAGCCTGCAGTGCTTCACTTTTTTATCCAATAAAACATACGTACATAGAAAGTTAAGGCAGTGTCTTTAGAGACTGAGTCATTTCCTGGTCAGGACAGAGATCACAGAAGAAGCTGTAAGCCTCGGGATCGGCCAAAAAATGCATAAAGAAAATGTATACGCTGCAAATATGAGTATCTGTTTAATTTTTTATCATTTTTACTTTACTGTTTGCCACATATCCTAAGTACATCGGATATCAATTTGTTCACATTTACACTGTGATGTGATGAAGGAGGGTTCATACACAAAGCACGTTAATGATCCCATTTTACTAGAGAGTCTCAGTTTACAACTCTAATTCCAAGTTTAAGGTCTGCACATTTCCAGAAGAATAATGAAAGTCCCACTGGTGCAACTGTGAACTCAAAGTGGAAAACGCTTTGCAGATGCAATTAGAAAGTAATGGATCTCAACACTTCAGATTGGAATTTTAGACGTTGGGAAACAGAATAAACAGTGATAACAGACTTATCACAGAGTGACAATGTTTCCACCCCACAATGTGGTCTTTATCAAAAGTTATCACTCTGTTTTCTGTTTCCTATTAAAGGCTGCAATTATCATCTGAGGACCTCCGATCCATTTACTTCTACTTACTATTTACAACTCTAGCTACATGAGTAGGGGTAGTCCAAATATGGTGAAAGGGAAAGTGTCAGAAATCTCTATAAGCTGACATTGAATTTTGTTGCACGAGGCAGCGAAGCAATATTGATATCAGGTGAAAAGTATTCTTGAAACCATATAATTAGAGCCCAAGAGTCTACAATAAGTCTAATATACAAATAAAGGTTATTTGGAAAACAAGGTATAAATTTGGTGCTACTATCACCTTGTGTGAACCACTCCAACACACCAAAAGTCAATATAGTGCAACAAAATAGAATAATGGTGAGAGCACTCAATACATGCAGATACAATATTTTACCAGAGCTTGTTTAGTTGGGATATCTAAAATAACAAAACATAAAACACAAAAACATAGGGTAATACTGTTTTAAAATTGTGCAAATGTTGTATGTGACTGGTTAAACTCACATATTGCTGAGTCACTTAGCAAGCTGACTCAGACTTAGGGCTTATATGGAGATGAAAATTTTCAACTCTGGACGTCCTGTGTCTGTCTCAATGGATCCGCGCTGGAAGCACTCTTTTAAAACACTCCAGAAGGCATTTTAAAATACCACATAAAAATATGGCTTGTAATAAATACAGGTAAAATGTCCTTAAAGAATATGTACCACGAAGCGTTTCGGCACTCACAGCCTTTCTCAAGTGGTCTAGTTTTTTCATCTCCAAAATTCTTCCTTATATCTTCAAAATTTGGCGCCCTTTCTTCCAGCGTCCTCTGTTTCTTCCGCTTTCGTCATCATTCGGTGTCTGCCGATTACGTTACGTCATGACATCTGGCACTTCCGTCATTGCTTAAACGTCCATCCAAACGGCCCCCTACGTCATGACGTCTTTCGGGCGCCGAAACCGGAAGCATTACCGGCGCCATCTTGAAAGGTCCATTTTCATAAAATATGCCAGTCTTTTACACATTTTTCATTTATAACAATTATATATATTATGTATATTTGTCAATGAAGGAGAGATAACAACATCTGGCAAATAATCAAAACTAACACAGTAAAGTAATTATAAGAAGAGGTACTTGTAACCTATTAAAAAGATAGGAAATTGTGTCATTAAAAATATATATATAATACAGAATCTATATAATAAAATAATTACTAAAAAATCCCATTTTCTTTTCTTTTTTCTTAAAACATCCTTTAAAATATTTTACAAATCAAGATACCAATAAAATCCTCATAAGACTATATATATGAATTTATCTCAAAGTCTATATTTAGGCCATAAGGGGACAATGATTCCATATTAAAAATCCACTTCATCTCACTTTTACTGAGGAGGCTATCTATATCACCCCCTCTCCAATGAGTTTTCACAGCCTCTATTCCTATAAATTCAATTCCACTAGTGTTTCCTTCGTGTACTTCCAAAAAATGTTTGGAAACATTGTGCAGGGTAAATTTTCTATTTATATTATAAATGTGTTCCCTGATTCTTTTCTTCAATGTTCTAGATGTTTTCCCGATGTACTGTAGACCACAGGGACAAACTATCATATAGACCACATTCTTCGAATTGCATGTTATAAAGGATTTTATCTCGTGTGCTTTTTTATTCTGAAAATAAATAAAGTTAGTGACATTTTTATTCTTATTTTTTCTTAGGGTACAGCCTCTACATGTTCCACAGTAATAAAAGCCTTTTTCTTTCTTAAACATAGATACAATTTGAGAGTTTTTTTCTTTGTCTAAAAAACTTGAGGTTAAAATTTGTTAAAATTTGTAAAAGTGACATAGTGTCTTTAAGATATGAAGGACATCTCTTGACGGGATCTTGTAAAAATTGGTCTAAAAACTGTGATAAGGGTGATAACAGGGAACCAATCCCCGAAATGATTGGTCTTCCAGGGGGATTTTCTGTGTTTTTGTGTACCTTCGGTAAAACATATAAAACCGAAATTCTAGGGAATTTTACATTTAGAAAATCGTATTCTTATTTATTAAGTAACCCTAGTTCCAATCCTTGATTTATAAATATACTAAATTTTTTCTTTATATCTTCTAAGGGATTTTTTGTAATAAAAGATGTCTCCTGATCTTGTAATTGTTCAAAAATTACTTTAAGATATTGTTCTTTTTTTCCATATCACAACCCCCCCACCCTTATCAGCGGGTTTAATAACAATAGAGGGATTTTTCTTCAAATCCTGTAATGCTTTTCTTTCACTTTTAGTTAAATTGTTTTGATGTCCTTTAATAGGTTAAATTTTTCTCAATTCTCTAGTACAAACTTTTTCAAAAATATTCATGGCAACTGATTTTAAATAACTTGGGAAAAAATTGGATTTAGTTTTAAGAGTAGTATGTTTAAATTTATTCTCCTCTTCTATCTTATCTTTTCCTACATTATTAGTGAATTTCTGATCAAATCATTTTTTTAGACATAATTTTCGTATAAATCTATTAATGTCTAAAAAGGTTTCGAATTTATCTATGTCACAGCTGGGTGCAAACTTAATACCATAATTTAAAACCTTTTTATGGGATTCTTCTAAAATTATATCGGATAGATTAAAAATCCTTATGTCCGTTGTAGTTTTCTTGGAAATGTCTCCTCCCTCCTCCTTTTTTCCTCCTTTCTGTTTTCTATTCCCTCTTCTTGTCGTCTACTTTTTATTGGGGTCTGTGTTTTTGTACCCCCTTTTATTCTGGTCATGGTTTGTCCTAAAAAAAGAATCATCATCATTTATTTGTTGTACATGACTATATCTATTTGGAACTTGTACCTCCTTTCTATAATTTCTGTCTGGTGAATATTGTTTATAAATTCTCTCATAGTTATTCTTTCTAAAGGAATTATTTATTTCCCTCATTCTAGATTTGACTTGGGTCCAACCGTCATCCTGTTCCCCTCTTTGTTGTTTTAAATTATAGGAAGATCTATCTTCAAAGGGTTTTTTATAAGGTTGTTGTGGTAATCTGTTCTCTTGTTTCAGAAAATTTCTTTTATAATTATCTTTCTTATTTTTAGCAGCATAATTCTTTTTTGTGGTTTTATTTGACCTCTTAAGTAATCCTCTTGATCTCTCTTAAGTTTCTTTTTCTTAGTTTCAATTACTTTTCCTTCTATATTTGTAATTTTTTCTATAGTCTTTTCCATTAAGAACTTGAACTCCTCCATTTCCAGAAATGGCTCCAGTTTTTTCTGTATATCATTGATTTCCTCATTAATTTGATGCAAATAAGTCTGCTAACAGAAACAAAAAAATATATATTTTGGTGGAGACAGACCCCTTTAAATACATTTCCCAAGTATCTCTAGGTATATAGTGTTTAAGAGAGCATTACAGCTCATTGTCAGTCAGGGGTTGAGTACATGGGATCAAGGAGCAGCACCTTACTATCTTAACGCCACTCTGCAATTTAGATAATTTTTGCACCCAGTGAGCTGTCAGAGTCCTGGGAGTGATCATGGTCTGCTAGGACGCTTCAGTTACAGGCCAGCAGGGACAATGAATGCCAGTAGGGATTACATTATATCCCTAACCTTTGCACACAGCTCCCGGTCCGGCAGTTTTAAGAGAGCATGACTAATTCTAGGTGTCCAATTTCCTTGCCACTTGGTCACAAAGGAAGGAAACCGAAGAGTAGTGAAATAAGTATGCAAAGGGGATAAAAGCGAATAGACAAAAGTAAGAAAGCCATGTAAAGACGGGCAAAGTGAGGGAATGGGGACATGGACAGAGACATTCAGACATTCATGGACAGAGTATATTCAAGGTTGGATCTAACCATTGATTTTTAAAGAGGCAAAATGATTTTTGGATCACATGAATTAAAACCCTTTTACATACGAAAGCACCCGCTAGAACAGAGGTAAGCTTTAACTGGATTTTATTTTATTTCTAAACGTTGACTGAGGGGGGTGGACCAGGATATAGGAAGGCTTATTCTAAACACTGGTTTTGGTTAGAGTGCCTTTTAATACTGAATAAGTTAAAAATATTATTTTCAGATTTACTTTCTACACAAATTTACATATTTTAGTTATCTACATAATGGACCACAATCGCTGTAATCATACTAAAAAAAGACTGCCGCAATGGATTTTGGCTGATTTGGCGTGTACCTCATTGCTTTGAAAGAGTTCAGTGAAACTTGGGATAAACACAGCTGTCATAAGCAGAAAACAAAATCAAGAATAAACATGTACTATAAGATAAGGAATGGACAAAGTATGCGGGAGAGTTGGCTTTTTATCAGAATGTTTGTTTCTAAACATTTTTTCTTCTTGATTTCGTTTTTGTTCTTCATTTAAAGGACCGAATGTATAAATATTATTAGTATGATGAGAGACTACTGCAATGAAACAAGAGGAAACAAATCACAAATAGTAGACAAATCCAATGAAGAGGAAACAGGGATTACTGGGATTACAGAGGGATTTCCCTTTTTACCTGTAGCAAACCAAACTCAAAATAAACTGTATAGATCAAATCTAACATACCCAAAAACCAACAATAGAAGCATCAGTCTAAATGCAGCCCAGCATAAATGGGTGGACAATGTAACTGACTCAGGTAAGAACTGTATTTTTATCAAACGTTATTGATTTAAGGCAGGGGTGGGCAATCTGCAGCCCTCCAGATGTTTTGGACTACACCTCCCATAATGCTCGTAGGGCCATAATGCTAGCAAAGCATCAAGGGAGATGTAGTCCAAAACATCTGGAGGGCCGCAGATTGCCTACACCTGATTTAAGGTAAAATAGGAGTTTACCTGTATGCAGGGATGTACCAGGGTAGTGTTAAAACAATTGTGAAACAAAAATAGTCTACATTTGTGAATGTTTGATTATTATTACCTCACGTGGATATATCTGCCTGTGAAAGGTCCATGACCACCAATAAAAGGGAAAGGTCTGCCCATTAAGGGGGTTCAATTGCCACTTAAATGGGTGGCCATGATGACTGACAGCCTTCCCCTTCAAGTCACACTATGCAAGGAGCACAGCTCTAGTGCTCCGAGCATCGTCCTAGTACCCTGTCCCCTCCTGCATCCTGAAATATGCATGGCAGATTTTTGCGGGAATAGGACCCTGAAATGCAGGACTGTTTTGGCAACATCAGGACTGTTAATAACTATGTTACCTACAACCAAAATTAGCAACAGATAATAGATACATGATTACTTAAGTAGCTCACAAACACACTCATGTGCCATGTAACTCTTTAAAGCACAATAATTTCAAAGAGCAGTTTCAGCACCATAATCACTCCAGTTCATTATGCAACATCCCCAAAGATTTATGTTAAATCATTTTCAAGCAGCTTGATTTGACCAAACCATTTTTGATCACTATGACACAAACAAAGTCTCACCTGGTATTTACATTTAAGCAACTTAAAGGGACACTATAGTAACCTGAACAACTTTAGCTTAATGAAGCAGTTTTAGTGTATAGAACATGCCCCTGCAGCCTCACTGCTCAATCCTCTGCCATTTAGTAGTTAAATCCCTTTGTTTATGAACCCTAGTCACACCTCCCTGCATGTGACTTGCACAGCCTTCTATAAACACTTCCTGTAAAGAGAGCCCTATTTAGGCTTTCTTTATTGCAAGTTCTGTTTAATTAAGATTTTCTTATCCCCTGCTATGTTAGTAGCTTGCTAGACCCTGCAAGAGCCTCCTGTATGTGATTAAAGTTCAATTTAGAGATTGAGATACAATTATTTAAGGTACATTACATGTTTGAAAGTGAAACCAGTTTTTTTTTCATGCAGGCTCTGTCAATCATAGCCAGGGGATGTGTGGCTAGGGCTGCATAAACATAAACAAAGTGATTTAACTCCTAAATGACAGTGAATTGAGCAGTGAAATTGTAGGGGAATGATCTATACACAAAAACTGCTTTATTTAGCTAAAGTAATTTAGGTGACTATAGTGTTCCTTTAACCCCTTAAGGACACATGACATGTGTGACATGTCATGATTCCCTTTTATTCCAGAAGTTTGGTCCTTAAGGGGTTAAAGGACCACTATAGGCACCCAGACCACTTCAGCTTAATGAAGTGGTCTGGGTGTCTGCTCCAGCTAGGTTTAACCCGTTTTGCTGTAAACATAGCAGTTTCAGAGAAACTGCTATGTTTACATATGGGTTAATACAGCCTCTAGTGGCTGTCTCATTGACAGCCGCTAGAGACGCTTCTGCATTTCTCACTGTGATTTTCACAGTGAGAAGACGCCAGCGTCCATAGGAAAGCATTGAGAATGCTTTCCTATTGACTGACTGAATGCGCGCGCGGCTCTTGCCGTGCATGCGCATTCAGCCGATGACGGAAGAAGAGGGAGGAGAATCCCAGCGCCAAGGGAGCCTGGCGCTGGAAAAAAGGTAAGGGATTAACCCCTTTCTCCCCCTTCAGCGCCACGGTAGTGGGACCCTGAGGGTGGGGCACTTTCAGGGCACTATAGTGCCAGGAAAACGAGTATGTTTTCCTGGCACTATAGTGGTCTTTTAAGCAACTTGGCTAATGATAATGTGGATGTTCTCCTACAACTTTGGGCAGCAATGCAAGTCTGAGTGTGCTGTGTTAACTGAACACCAAAGATATATTGCTTAGATGACAAAAATAGTTTTTGTCAGGATAGCAAGCAGATTTCATTTTCATTTGTAAAGAATTCATGCACTGAGCAATATAGTTTTTCCAAACTGTTTATATATAGTCAATTTCTTATTTTCCAATTTTTTTCTTAAAAAATGTATTATATATTTTACAAACCTAGACCTTGATTTAATATTGTTCGATAAGCTTTTCAAATAATTTAATATTTGTGGATAAACTTTTAAAATATGTATTTTTTTAAATATGAAAACATAATTTTTTTTATCATATATACAAAAATATATTTCAATATATAAAATATTATTATATATTGAAATATTTCTAAAATATTAAATCATTTGAAAAGCCTATCTAAAAAATATTAAATTGAGGCCTTATTTTGGAAATAACAGAGAACTAGAATGATGCATTAATAATTAATCTTAATTTTTTTGCAGGTGGCAATAAGTATGCATCCAAAATAGCCCATAGAGTGGAAAACAAACATAGTACTTTCAAAAAAGAATTTAGTTCATTTGTAAGAGACAATGAAAACACTATGCAATTAGGGAACACTATTAAAGAGTTAAGAGAAGAAAGTGCAAAGAAACAAAACCTCACAGATGCTCTTAACCAGGAGAAAACAGGTGAACAAAGTGAGAAGGACATTTTAAAAGAAGAAATCAAAAAGGTTGAAGATAACATTCATATGGATAATGAATGGAAACAGAAAGGATATAGAGTCAAAGACCTTACACAAATTACAGAAGAGGAGAAAACAAACAAAACACAAAAGACTCATGATTTAGACAATAATGTATTTGTTGGTGAACAAGAAGAAAACAAAGTCCCAGAAAGGTTACTTTGGTCAGAAGATGATAAAACACAAAAGACTGAAAGCCATGATTTCTTAAACACAGACAATAACAATAGGCGGACTAATATATTAGAAGATCAAACCTTAGAAGACACAGTAACAGAAAGGAAAAAAATGACAGAAAAAAAGAAAACAATGAAAAAAGAAAACAAGGAGATTCCTGAAGATAAAAATAACAATGAGTGGGTTGAAAACAAGCATGTAAATGCAACATATAATCAAAAAGAACCAGAAATAGGAAACTCAAAACAAAATCTAACAAGAAGGATCAGCAGACAGAACGTTACTAAGAAAGTGAAAAATTATAAAAATGAAGTTAGCCCAAGGTTAGATCTGGACACAAGAAATAGTTTGGGAAATACGAAGAAAAAATATAAACAAGATGAAAGAACTAATTTATCAGTGAATAGAGACAATATCAAACCTAGTATTAAAAAGCAAAAGGACACAAAAGGGGGGACAAACGTGAAACTCCTAAAAAAAAAGAATGTATATAATAATGTCTGAAATATGACCTTCAGTGAGTCACAGAGACAACATCCAGATATTATAGTAACACATGTATCATTATACAACTAACATACTACGATTTGTAAAAACATGCATGTAAAATCAAGCAACACTAGCTGGAATGGGATGGGATATGGAATGTTGCCATGGGTGTCATTTTCAAGCATTACTTGGCTGGAGTTCCAAGCTTAATAAGTGTAATTTAGTGGCTTGAGCAATTAAATTACCAAACTATGTTAGGGCACAATTCACACAAATGCCAAGTTAAGTTTATGAATTGCCAAAAATTATAATTTTATAAAATAAGTATGTTTTTTAGAGTTGCCACAGAAAGTTTAATTAAGAGGGGCGGCAAACTCAGGGACTGCCCCGGGCGGCAAACTTTTTAGGTACGCCACTTTGTGTGCTCATGCTTGAAGTTACATTAATGAGAATTTATTTGAATTTACATATGTTCTTGTTTTCTAGTTTTCCCACACAAGTGGATAGACAATCCTGCATTGCCCAGCAAGTTTTTGTATGACCTTGCACACAAACTGGGGGTTTTCCAGGCACCCAAGGCCTAGTCCCTCGTGAGACAAAACAAGTGGATCTCCCACATTAGTAATCAGGATAGAGAGGAGCAGGCTTTGGCTACCTGGGAACCCTCAATGTGCATAAACCAGTTCAAAAAGAGTTTCTGGTGCCATCAAGTACCTAATAAACAACACATGATCTAACAATTATTTGTGAATCTTAAGTGACTTCCATTACTTTCCAAAATGATTAAAATCAAAATGTATCATAATTTTTCTATTTATTGTTTCGCAACTGTGAAATATATTTGGGAAAAAATGTGAATTAAGTCTTTCTGTTCACACACACTGCACTGCACCTCTCACACACATTGCACCTTTCACACACATTGTACCTTTCACATGCACACTGCACCCATCACACACACTGCACTCCTCACACACTGCATCCCTCACACACACACATTGCACCCCTCACACACACTACAACCCTCACATACACATCACACTTCTCACAAACACTAAAATCTCTCACACACACAGTAAACTCTTCACACACGTTGCACCCTTCACATGCACATTGCACCACTCACACACACTGCATCCCTCACACACACACATTGCACCCCTCACACACACTACAACCCTCACATACACATCGCACTTCTCGAAAACACTAAAATCTCTCTCACACACACTAAACTCTTCACACTAAGCCTCTCACACACACGTTGCACCCTTCACATGCACATTGCACCACTCACACACACTGCACACACTGCACTCATACACTGCATGCATACATACATACATACATACATAGACATACAAGCATGCATACAGACATACAGACATACATACATACATACATAGACATACATGCATGCAGTCAGACTGACATACATAGACATACATACATACATAGACATACAGACAGACATAGACATACATACATACAGACATACACACAGTATTGCATACATACATAGACATACATTCATACAGACAGACATACATACACATACATATACAGACAGACATACATACATAGACATACATGCATGCAGACAGACATACATACATACATACAGACATACATACACAGACATACATACATATAGACATACATACAGACATACATACATACATGCATACATACATACATCCATAGACATAGTAGCATGCATACAGACATATTTACATACATACATAGACATACATGCATGCAGTCAGACAGACAGACATAGACATACATACATACATACATACATACATAGACATACATGCATACATACAGACAGACATACAGACATGCATACATACAGACAGACATACAGACATAGACATACATACAGACATACATACATACAGACAGACATAGACATACATACATACAGACATACACACAGTATTGCATACATACATAGACATACATCCATACAGACATACATACAGACATGCATACACACAGACAGACATACATACACATACATACGTACATAGACATACAGACAGACATACATACATAGACATACATGCATGCAGACAGACAGACATACATACATACAGACACACATACACAGACATACATACAGACATGCATACATACATGCATACATACATACATCCATAGACATAGTAGCATGCACACATACATACATACATACATACATACATACATAGACATACATGCATGCAGTCAGACAGACAGACATAGACATACATACATACAGACAGACATACAGACATGCATACATACAGACAGACATACAGACATAGACATACATACAGACATACATACTGACATACATACATATAGACATACATACATACATGCATACAGACATACATGCATGCATACAAACATACATACATACACATACAGACAGACATACAGACAGACAGACATACATGCATACAGACAGACAGACATGCAGACAGACATACATACACAGACAGACAGACATACATGCATACAGACAGACATACATACACATACAGACAGACATACACAGACATACATACAGACAGACATACTTTATTTATTTGAATTTACATATGTTCTTGCTTTCTAGTTTTCCCACACAAGTGGATAGACAATCCTGGATTGCCCAGCAAGTTTTTGTATGACCTTGCACACAAACTGGGTTTTTTCCAGGCACCCAAGGCCTAGTCCCGAGTGAGACAAAACAAGTGGATCTCCCACATTAGTAATCAGGATAGAGGGGAGCAGGCTTTGGCTACCTGGGAGACATGCATACACACAGACAGACATACATACACATACATACGTACATAGACATACAGACAGACATACATACATATGCATGCAGACAGACAGACAGACATACATAGACATACATACAGACATACATACACAGACATACATACATGCATACAGACATACAGACAGACATACAGATAAATACAGACATACATGCATGCATACAAACATACATACATACATACATACACATACATACAGACAGACATACACATACATACAGACATACAGACATGCATGCACACAGACAGACAGACATACATGCATACAAACATACGTACATACACATGCATACAGACATACATACAGACAGACAGACATAGACATACAGCCATACATGCATACAGACAGACAGACATACATAGACATACATACAAACAGACAGACAGACATACACATACATACAGACAGACATACATACACAGACATACAGACAGACAGACATACACATACAGACAGACATACATACACAGACATACAGACAGACAGACATAGACATACATGCATACAGACAGACATGCATGCATACAGACATACATACATACACATACATACAGACACACATACATACACATACATACAGAAAGACAGACATAGATATACATGCATACAGACATACATACATGCATGCATACAGACATGCATACATGCATGCATGCATACATACACATACATACAGACAGACACACATGCATACAGACACACACACACACAGCTCATTTTCTAGCCACCCTCCTGTCTCTTACCTTTTCTTTGCAGGAGGGTGGCTGGGGATGATGGGAGTCGGCGCGGCTCCCTCTTCACTGCCTGGCTCTCCCTCTTCACTGGTGCGTGTGCTCCTCCTGCACGGAGTGAGCTGGGAGGAAGTGACCACTTCCTCCCAGCAGCACTTGTGGCTGCTTTTTTTTTTTTTTTAAAGGGACCCGGTCACGCTATACCACGGCCACAGTGCTGACCGGGCCCCTGAAGGGTAGCCCTAAGTGTATGGGCCCCACAAGTGGGGCCCGGGCAGCCGGGGCCCCCAGAGCCGCCGGGCCCGTGACAACCGTTATGGTTGTCACCCCCTGATGGCGGCCCTGACTACAGCCCATATGCACACACTTGCTGCATCCCCAATACACACACTTCGCCCACTACAAATGCACACACTAGAGTCTCTTGTCACATATATAACAGCACAAACACAACACAATTTAAACCGACCTATTTACACAAAACATAACACTACAACCAGCTCACTCTATATGCCCAATACTCTTTTTCTGGCTATTTTGTCCTCTGGTATCCCACTTTCGGAGACAAGTCACAAACAAATGCAGCACAAGCGTGTTGTTAAATCCACTTGCGCTGATTTTTTTTCAATGTACAAATATTGTTGTAGCGGACCACTTATTCACTTAGTCAGTCGTTCCAGAAAAAACTTAGCGGACACAGAGACCCATTTCCCCCCAGTAACTGGACAACACCTAGTTCTGGAGGTACAACACGATTTTATTATGCCACACTCGGCTTTTATGCAAAGCCCCATGCAGGGGTCTCCAACACACACCAACAGGGTCCCATCCCAGGGTCCTTACCCTCCCAGGGGTCTTAGCGCAGGAAAGAAACATCGCTCCCTTTGTTCCCGCAACCCAAATCCAGGGTCTCCCGCTCCAGATATCAAAAGGGTCTTCATCCCAGGAGCGTCTGTATCTGGGAGACAAAGCGTGGGAAAAGGCTTCCGCCTCTTTGTCTCCCAGGCACAGAAAGCCTGCCAAACTAGCCCGTTCCCCAAACGGGTGTCCACACCAACCTCAGGGACCCCCACAACAGTACCTGGCTCGAACAGCCTGCGTTCGCAGGGTCCCTGTGTGAAACCAGGCAAGGAAAGCTTCTCCTTTCGGAATACGAATGTTTCACACTTATGTTGCGAGTGTTAACGTTCTAACTGATTGGTGTGAACATTCCAATGGAGGCCCGGGGAGGTCCTCGCTCGGGAACCGAATGAGGAAGGAAGCAATTCACGAATGCTCCTCCTGGATGGCGTTCCTCTATACAAAATGGCAGCCACCCCGGGAAGGACACGCGCCAAGGCTTCCCTTGCAGTTTTGGCACTATGTCAGGGTGCGAATGTTCTAATGGACGTTCTAACGAGCATTCTAAATGGATCATTGGGGTGGTCCCTGTTCAGGAGATGAATGGATTCCCTTCGTGAAAGAACTCCTGAACGGGGAGCGGGCACAATATGCTAACACATAGGGCAACACACATAATAAAGACAGGGGAAATGTACGAAGGGCAGCGGTTCGGCCACAATTGTTAACTAATGTGATGTGTATAGTGGATGCATTGAATTGTTGCCTGATAGAAGTTGTATCATTAACTACAGCAAGGGTTAATTTTGCTGCCTTTAACTCCACTAAAGGAATGAACCATCTGCCAGCTCACAGGAAAAGGTTTGTACATTAAGGCCTATTTTATTGTGTTACAAAATGAGGTGGAGTAATTTGTAATCAGGTATTTGACTTCTGGTTCAGTATCTGGTTCTGAGGTTCAGTGATCTTTATCACCAGGCTTTATCAGATAATCTGTCAGAGACAAATGAGATAGAAAACCACACTTACAATGTATGTGGTAAGTTCAATCAAGGGTCATTCTTCACTTAAAGGTTTTGAAGTGACTTTAGATGCTATTTTGTTTTTCAGGCCACTATGTATATATAATAAATAAATATATATGTCTGTCCTCAAATTAATTGTCTGGATGCACCAAGATGATCAAACCTGTTCACAAAGAGATCAGGAAAACCTGTACGTTTATAAGTTACATTGTACGTTTTAGCCAGATTTGGAATACATTCATTGCCTTTTATACAGCTGTAATTCCTACAGCACCTTGCCCATCCTCATAAAGACTGACCTAGAACCTAATATGAGCATAAAAGTGTATATAATATCTGCTGAAACCTAAGAATTGAAGATAACCTATTTTGAGAGCCATATCAAATTTGCTGTGAATTTCCATTTTCTTACCATAAGCTCTCGTGGGATATTGACATTGTGACTATTTTTGTTCATATTAAGTTAACTTTTTTCTGGTATAAGAATTATGTTACCAAATAGACTTATATTGTAATATCTTTAATCTAACTTTTGTTTTGGATGTACCACAAATCCTGAGGGAATTAATAAATTGTCTTTGTAAGAAACAAACCTTTAATGAATCATTCTTAATCTGGTGTGGCTTAAAGTTAAATCCACAGAAAGACAAATGCTAAAGGGATCTACAATAAACTGGGTGTCTACCATTTGACTATTATAAATGTGTTTATTAGGAATACGAGGCTATCCTTATTTTCTATCTTGTGTCTGTTTCTTTTCGTCAATCTTCATTTTCATATATTCAGGCCCAAAATATAAAACAGCACAGAATTGAATATTTTCCCTCAGTAAGAAATTTTACAATTGTCCTCTAGTCACAGTAGGAAATCAGTTATCTAGGGATCCCAACAAAGTGACCCATTGCCCAGTGTGATAGTGTGAATAATACTAAAAGTATCATAATTTGGCAAAATATGCCATAACAAAGGGTACAAAAGACAAAAGAGAAAAACAAGGGAGGGGATGAAGAGAGGGACAAAAGGGTGAACGGGGATAGTGTGTACAGGCAATAGAGTGGTCTGGCCTTGATTTTCAGAGGGTACATGTGACTGATGATATTCTTATTACAATTTGGATTATAACCTCTGGTTAGCTTAAACTCTATACACAGTGTAGTGAACATTGCATTCAGAACTCTTGTTTCTAGATATAAAGCACTGTTAATGTAATGTCTGTTAAAGGACCACTCTAGGCACCCAGACGACTTCAGCTTAATGAAGTGGTCTGGGTGCCAGGTACCTCTAGGATTAACCCTTTTTTTTATAAACATAGCAGTTTCAGAGAAACTGCTATGTTTATAATGAGGGTTAATCCAGCCTCCAAATCCTCTAGTGGCTGTCTCATTGACAGCCGCTAGAGGCGCTTGCGTGCTTCTCACTGTGAAAATCACAGTGAGAGCACGCAAGCGTCCATAGGAAAGCATTGTAAATGCTTTCCTATGCGACCGGCTGAATGTGAGCGCGGCTCCTGCCGCGCATGCGCATTCAGCCGATGACGTCGCAATCAAGATGGAGAGGAGGAGGAAAGCTCCCCGCCCGGCGCTGGAAAAAGAGGTAAGTTTAACCCCTTCCTCTCTCCAGAGCCCGGCGGGAGGGGGTCCCTGAGGGTGGGGGCACCCTCAGGGTACTCTAGTGCCAGGAAAATGAGTATGTTTTCCTGGCACTAGAGTGGTCCTTTAAGGCATGGTTAAACATAACATACTCAGATATAGGAAATTACCCATTGAGTGCCTGCTGTCAGAGAGACCATCCTTTACTGGAAAGATAGTGCATAAAGATAGTCCATGTATCTTCCCGAGAGAGATAAGCCCAGGAACCACAGAGTGACAGGGTGAAGCCATGATAGAGGCATGTTGCAAGATTCTGGTTACACAAGCCACAAAGCAGGCTTTGAACCACAAGGGTTCCAGGTACCTTTGAACTCATTGATGTGAACTACCCGAGTTGGCTCCTCTCACCTTAATTACTGTTGTTGGCTGGCTGCTGTGGCTTACAGGCATCTGGCTCAAGTTGCTGGTGGAATTTTAGGTGTGCCACACAGTAAGGGCAGGCACAAGCATTTTTGATGACTAGCTGCAATGCATTCACTATTTAGCCTGGAGGTAATAGTGAAATATTAAAAGCTTGATGAAGACATATGTGACTTCTCAAAGGTATATATATTAAATGTTAAACTAGTTTTATGCTTTTTTTTTACATGCATGACTAAGCTTATTCTACAATAACTTTGGCTACTCAGGTGATGATGCATTTTGCCATTCCCCTTCCCACCACCCTCACCCCCCTCCCCCCCAACAAAAAGGATCTTAATCTGTGTATGTCTTAACCCACCTTTTGAATTTCTTACCCCCTTCTGTGTTTCTTGTCCCATCAGTTGAATGTTTTACCCCATTTTGTGTGTCTTGTCCACTTTTGTGTCTTACATGCCCCTTTAGTATATCTTATCCCCAATTCTTCAGTTTTGTGTCTTACACTTCCCTTGTGTCTATTACATCCCCCCTTTGTGTGTCTCTTACTTCTTCCCAGCCTCTCTGTGTGATTATCCCCTTCCCCAACTCCCGCTGTGTATCATTGTCCCCTTCTCAGCCCCTCTCTGGGTCATTGTTCCTTTCCACAGCTCCTCTCTGTGTCAATAAACATATTATTCCACAGCCCCTTAGTGTGTAAGGTGGAGCAAAGTGCTGGTTTTAGGTTTGAATAAATTCAGAGGAGATCATTAGACACAGGGCCGATGCGTCCATAAGGCGGCTCAGGCAGCTGCCTTAGGGCACCAGAGCGAGCGGAAGGGGCGTGCAAAAATACATATTTTTCAGATTTTTCTAATAACCTGTCTCCCTGCAGCCAGTAGAGTCGGCTGGCCTCTACTGATGATGTCAAGAGGAGGGGGCGTGACTTCCTCTGCTCTTCTCTAGGGACCGCTGGGGAGTCTGGGAAAAGAGCAGATGAAGACACGCCCCCTCCACATGACATCATCAGGAAAGGCCGGCCGACTCCACTGACTGCTGTATGCAGACTCCAGATCCTGTCCCACCCCTCCCTGGCCCAAGGTTAGTCTCCTGATGGGGGGGAATACACTCTAGTTTTTTTTTATCCCCCTCATCAACCCCTGTCCCTCTTCCTCAGCCCCTGACCCTCTTCCTCAGCCCCTGTCCACTCCTCAGCCCCTGTCCCTCTTCCCCAGCCCCTATCCACTCCTAAACCCTTGTCCCTTTCCTCATCCATGTCCCCCTGCTCAGCCCCTGTCCGCCTACTCAGCCCCTGTCCTCTTGCTCAGCTTCTGCCCTTTTCCTCAGCCCCTGTCCCCCTTCCTCAGCCCCTGTCCCCCTTGCTCAGCCCCTGTCCCCCTCCTCAGCTTCTGTCCTTTTCCTCAGCCCCTGTCCCCCTTCCTCAGCCCCTGTCCCCCTTCCTCAACCCCCTGTCCCCCTTCCTCAGCCCCTGTCCCTCTTCCTCAGCCCCTGCCCCCCTTCCTCAGCCTCTGTCCTCTTGCTCAGCCCCTGTCCCCCTCTGCAGCTTCTGTCCCTTTCCTCAGCCCCTGTCCCCCTTTTTTAAGGTGGGGGGGGGGGGGCAGCAAAATGCATATTTGCCAGTGTAGCCAAAAATCCTTGCCCTGGTTAGACATTAGGCGAAAACATAATTGATATTTCGATTAATCATGATAACATTGTTTTATAATCAGGTGTTCTTAGAGATCACTCATTCTAGATTAGTGCATCACCCAAACACACAGCCTGAGCTATCTGAATGGTATGGAAGCCACCTAAGGAGCACTATGTCATAAAATGGGGTAGACAGTAGACTGGGGATTAGTTTTGTTTTCTTTCGGAAACCTATATATTACCTCAGAATAACGAACAAGATTTACCCTTTTTTTTTGCAATCTCAATTTATGTTTACATGGAACGTACATATGTAGAACAAAAGTAGGCATGTTGATATGGAAACAGAGTTTTCAGTTGTAAAACATTCCATAATTTTAAGTTATTCTATCCTGAGACAACATATTATTATAGATAATAAAAGAGGATTCTAACCAGTTTTAGTTCAAGAAAAATAAATAAAGGGAATTTATGGGGGAAGGAGGAATCTCCTCTGTGTATTATTAGCCTCTGTTCTAATGTTAGTTACAAAATTCAAACCAGGGTATCCAGGTTACAGTGTAATGTGAAAAAATTCCTTTTGTATTATTTCTCATACAATAACATGTTTTACTGTACACTCCCTTAAATAACTACTGGTGGAGTTTTCTGTAATTAGTGTAATTGTAGTAAACTAATTTACAATTCTTAGAAAGAGACAATAACATTTACCAAATTACCACATACAGGGTTATTTAATAAAGTGAGAATTTAAATTGAATTTCACATTTAAAGCGGCACTGTCATGCCGAATCCCATTTTTTTTAACCCCCCTCCTGCCTCCACTACATCCAAATGCCCCTAAGCCCCCCATATTACCTATTTATTAATCTTTATGTTCTGCCCCGATCTTTATTCAGGGCGCCACCATCTTTGTGTGGGTAGATGAAGTCCCTGTGGGACACGTCATCTGCCCACACTAGATAGCACTGAGATTCCCGCACATGCCCAGTGAAACACTTGGACATGCGAACGGGAATTCCATCTATTAATCAATTCATCAGACAGACGAATTAATGAATAGAAAAATCAGACGAAAAAACTAACACTGAGTATCAGTGTTAGTTTGTTCGTTCAGTTTATTACAAGGAGGGAGCTACCGGCACGCAGCTCCCTCCTTGTAATATGTAAAGATAGAAGCGGCAGGGAACAGTGCTCCCTGCCACTTCCTAAAACCCCCATGTCCCCCCTCACTCTATTGGGGTCAATATGACCCCCATAATAGCATAAAGCCTGTGGGGCTAAGGCTAAGAACACTCTGATTGGTGGGTTTAAGCCAATCAGAGTGCTCTTTGTCATTTTACACAGCGTGGGAAAATTCCAAAGAACTTTCCCACGCTGTGTAAAATGACACAGGGCACTGTGATAAGATGGCTTGAAATCCATCCAATCACAGTGCTCTGTGTCATTTTACACAGCGTGGGAAAGTTCTTTGGAATTTTCCCACGCTGTGTAAAATGACACAGAGCACTGTGATTGGATTGCTTGAAATCCATCCAATCAGAGTGCTCTGTGTCATTTTACACAGCGTGGGAAAGTTCTTTGGAATTTTCCCACGCTGTGTAAAATGACAAAGAGCACTCTGATTGGCTTAAACCCACCAATCAGAATGTTCTTAGCCTAATTGCAGGGCAGGGCAAGGCTTTATAAGCTTTCCCCCGCCCTGCGGAGCTCAGTCTGTGCGGAGCCCTCTATGGGTGAAGATGGATTTTTTTTTTTGCGCTCGGGTTTTTTCTTTTTCGGCTGGGTTTTTTTTTGCGCTCGTTTTTTTATTTTTTATTTCAAGTTCGACGGGTATAATGGATTTTTATTTGACCTTTTTTGGGGCTGAAGTTTTTAGAAAAAATAAGACGTCAAATGGTAAGTTTAATTTTACTTTACAGGGTTGTAATTTTATTCCCTCCCTCACTATTTTTAAGGTGAGTGGGATAGGTAGGGGCCTTTTATTTGGGTGGGGGGGATGGTAAGTTTAATTTTACTTTACAGGGTAGTAATTTTATTCCCTCCCTCACTATTTTTTAAGGTGAGGGGGGTAGGTAGGGGCCTTTTATTTGGGTGGGGAGGTGACCTTTGATAGGGGGGGATTTGACTTAGGGCCCCACCCACCGCCCAGGGGTGGGGGCCAGGGGGGGGAGGACAGTAGGTGCCCCCCCCACCTCAGTATCATTATGGCCAACACCCGCCGCTCAGGGGTGAGGGCTGGAGAGGGGGAGGACAGTAGGTCCCCCCCTCATTATTATTATGGCCCCCACCCGCCGCCCAGGGGTGGGGGCCGAGGGGGGACAATAGGTCTCCCCCCTTATTTTACTTTAGGGCCCCCACCCGTCGTTTAGGGGTGGGGGCCAATAGGTTTTTTGTTTTTTTTTACAGTGAGCAGCCACAGGCTGTTTAATAGACATGCCCCTACTAACGGTATAACGAGTAGGGGCTGAATTTACTAATACTAAGTAATCTTTACTTAGTATTAGTAAATGTGGCCGAAAGACCAATTTAGGTCTTTAAGCCTTTTAGTAGATAGATCCCTAATACTGTGGGAATTAGGGAGTTATCTACTAAGCGGCTGCAAGATGCAGCCACAGCACGAATAGGATCGGAGTTACATTCATTCAAATGAAATTCCGACACGAACAAAGCGCCAAATTGCGTTCTAAAACAAACGAACATACTGTTCTCATTCAGTTAGAACGCAATTCTGCAGTTGCGGCTAAAATGACAGGAAGCATCGTGGGAACAGGGAGGAAAGGTAAGAATTATGTGAAAATTGCTCTGACCAGAGTAAATGAAGCACACTTTGCTCCTCCACTGGTCAGAGCTGGTCAAGCGGAGGAAACCTCCATAAGGCAAAGAGTCCCTACTTTGTCTTATGATTTTAAAGAAAACTATAGCAGACAGGAAGAAACGGAGAACAGATCCTGAGAGATTGGGAGAAGAGTAAGAGATTGAGGAAAGGTAAGTTCAGCATGACAGTGCTGCTTTAAGGGACATAGTAGCCAAACGTTAAGCAAAGCTGACCTTAATTCTCACTTTAGCATAGAACACTGCAAGTTTGCAAGAAACAAGACACATGCAGAAGCCATTTTGGCTAATAACTACAAGATGAGAGAAGAATTTACTTTTTTTTATCACAAGTCTATTATAACATGCCAATAAAACAAACAAACAAAAAAAAAACTACAGTGGAACTAGGGGTATTTATTTTGTGTATCAATATACAAGCATATATAATGTGTGATTATGACATTTTGGATTGATCCTCCCCCCTTTTGTCTTTCTTCCTTTCCCTTTAAACTATTTTTGTTATTATTGTTTGTAGAATGTAGAAAAATCTTTAATAAAAAAAAGAAAAAAAAAATTATTTGAAATGCACTGAAAGCTCTCTTGCACTGTCAAATCTAGCAGGCTAAAATAAATTTTCCCTTAACAAACATGGCCGATTGGAAACCATCTGGTAAGCGGAAGTTCCCTGTTTGGCGGAAGTGCCTGCGTTCCAGCATGTCTGCGCCCAGCGTTGTCCCCGTGTCCTGTGTTTATTGATAGAGCGGGCATAGTGACATTTTGACAGCTGTATACCATTCTTCGTACTCATGTCGGTTCTTAAACGGAGCAAGAGTATCTTACACGGTGAGAAATGCATTCCATTTATAGTGTGTCCTGCACTGACAGTGAACAGACAGCCATGGTTGAAGTAGTTGAATATGAATCCTTTTTAGAGCATCTCTGGGTGAGATCTAGTGTGTCTGAATCTCCACTGCATTTACTTTTCAGTATTTACTGGGTGTTAAGCGAATATACTGTTGCAGTAAGAACATAAAAAATGCTTTATTAACATGTTCAGTGCCATACCTTTGGCAAAATAGATGAACATTATTAGTAAGATATTGTCAATAAGCCTGCTTGCTGAGAATCTTTATGGTCTGTTTTATGTTCTCCAAATCTTTGTCACTCCAGATTTTGTGGAGCTAATAACCCTGGACATGTAATCAGATTACATTTAATAGTTCAAATCAAAGCTTGTGTGCAGTACCCTTTGAGCAAAAACTATTTAATAATGTTTTGGTTTAAACCAATAAATAATGAAATAATAGCCACATCATTGTTTTGATGGGTGCTACTTGTTACAGTGCACCCAGTCCTGCTTTTAATAATTGCCATCACATCATGCTCTTGCTGTTCTGCTGGTGTTGTAAACATTGCTTGGGTTATGTAAATGCCAGCACTCGCAGTGTCCTACAGGTGGGCAGAACATGTGTAATGACTGTTCTGTGAGTATTAAAAAGATAATATGGTGTGCAGTTATTTCCCACTCAAGTTTAGTGACCCACATGCATTTGCACGATACAGACACATGTGGTTCCCACTTGCTTAAATACATCTCGTTGACTTTTAAAATGTGTGTATGAGTGAATCATTCTTTGCTTATTCATCTGGCATCTTGTTTGGAACAAAAAAAATATATTTGCAAGATTTTCTATATTGGACAGGAAGTTCCAGTTTAGATTAAAGGAACACAATAGGGTCAGGAATACAAACATGCATTCCTGATCTTATAATGTTAAAAAAAAAAAAAAAAAAAAAAAAAATACTCACCATATTTCTAACGCTGCGCGGGTCTGCAACTGCTGGCTCTGCCCACACTCCACCCCCTTGTCTGAAGTCATAAAAACTGACAGTCAATCCAATGCTTTTCCATAGGAAAGCATTGGGAGACTAATGCGCACGCACTGCAAAATGCCGCTCTGTGCCAGTCAGAATCTCAATGCATCTCTATGGGGAAAGTTAGGCGCCTTCATGCAAAGTGTGGAGATGCTGAACATCAGTGCTGCACGTTGTACAGCACTGACCCAGGAAGCACCTCTAGTGGAAATCTGAGTGACTGCCATTGCAGGTGTCCCTTGGCAGTAATGTAAGCACTGTCAGTATTTACATGAAATGCTTGCAGTGACTGATTATACTTACCAGAACAACTAAATTAAGCCTGGGCTCCACAAATCTCAGACCCCAGATCGACATGGCGACTCAGAAGTTTGTCCTGGCGCCTGGTTTTGACAGCCCATTCCCTCCATTCCTGTGCAGCTCTCTGCACACCAGGAGGAAGTGAAAACAATTGCAATTTCTTCCTCCCAGTGCTGAGGCCGCACAGGGAATTGCAAGCTGACAGAGCACCAGGTAACTTTGGCTCTGCTCGCCTCCAGTTCCCATTTCACAGAGCAGCCCTTCCGCCCATACATTCTCCTGTACGACCTCCGCGCCGGGTGGAAGTAATTATCACAGTTCACTTCCTACCTGCGGCAGTCCACTCACATCAGTCACTGCAAGCCTCTGTCAACTGCTGCTGCCCCGTCCCACTAGACCGCAGGAAATCCACCCTCCTGCGCCCAAAAGGTAGAAAACAGGAGGGTAACTAAAAATATGTATTTTTTTGTTTTTTGTGTGTGTGTGTATCTGTGACAGTGTGTGTATATCTGTAATGTGTGAATTATTTTTTTCAAATGCATGCTCAGTCTCCAGTCTCTGTAATACTCAATTTACTCTATCAGGCAACCACCTCCTATTATTTGTTCTCAAGTGCCCACATACCAAATATGCTCAACCTAGCCCCCCAAAACGCAGGAGGAATCTGAATTATTTTGACCTCCAGCAACTCTCAGCTGATCTCCATTCCAAACTCTCATCCATCCCTACCTTCTCATGTTCCTCATTGGCTACCTCCTCATATAATGCTACCCTAACCTCTTCCCTTGACGCTGCAGCCCCAACCCGCTACCTGCAGAGATGCTCCCGTTCAGCTGAACGTTGCTGGAAGTCTCACACCTTGTCAGACTTTCTACACTATAAATTTGTCTTGCGCTCATATAGAGCAGCCCTCACTCTTTGTAAAAAGTCCTTTTCTTTTCTCATTAGTTCATGCTCCCGCAATCCTAGGCATCTCTTTAATGCCTGTAACTCTCTTCTTCGCCGTGCTGTGGCCACCCCACAAACTAATCTTTTAGCTGATAGCTTTGCATGTTACTTTACTGACAAGATTAAACAGTTAAGGAATGGATCCTCTCCTCTCTATCTCAACCTCACTTGGACCCTACCATCCCTACCCTCCAAGACTTCCCTCCAGCTACTGAACAGGAGGTGGCTCCTCTCGTCCCACCACCTGTCCACTTGATCCAGTACCTTCCCACCTCATCAGAGCTCTCACCCCTTGCCTAGTACTATCCTTAACACACTTCCTAAATTGCTCTCTTTCATCTGGTGTTGTCCCTGTCACCTTTGATCCTGGCCTCACCTTTGCGCCTCATGTCCAGTCTGTTGCATCGATTACTGTAATTCTTTCTAATTGGTCTCCTCAGAAGCCGCACTGCCCCCCTATAATCTGTGGAAAATGCTGCTGCCATGCTGATTTTTCTCTCCTGTCGCTCCTTCCACACCTCACCCCTCTGTCGATCCTTACACTGGCTCCCTGTACCCTACAGGTGTCAATTTAAAATACTAACCCTTATCAATAAAGCTCAAACCAACTCTAGCCCCTTTTACATTTTTTCACTGATTCATATGTATGCCCCCTCTCGGTCTCTCCGCTCTCCTGTTGACTTTCTACTGCTAGCACCACTACTGCAAATTCACGCCTGCAAGACTTCTCACAGGCGGCTCCCTTCCTTTGGTACAGCCTGCCTACCCCTGTTAGCCTCTCCCCTAGTCTTCAATCCTTTAAGAAGTCCCTCAAAACCCATCTTTTCAGGAATGCTTATGGATTCCATGAGTAACATCTATCAACAAACCTTCCTCTCACCTCCACTTCTGCTACTTTCCCACCATGTCTATTTGCTGTCTCTGCCAATACTCTTCCTATAGTGTTTTTTATACCTCCTCTAGGACTGTAAGCTTGTTTGAGCAGGGTCCTCAACCACCTAATGTTCTTGTTACATGTTGTTATTATCTCATTGGTAAATTCCCATTTTATTGTAAAGCGCTGCGGAATAAGCTGGCGCTATATAAATACCAGTAATAATAATAATTGGTGTGTCTCAAATAATAAAACAAAAACCCCAACTAATACTTTGTGACTGTGTGAGACAATGGATGTATGTCAGTGAGTTAGTGTGTGTGTATATATGTCTGTCTGTCAGTGTGTGTGTATATTGAGGTCACCAGCCCCCTTACAATCGTACAGTAATGGTGTTTTTATTTGCTTTTTCCCCAACGCCGTGCTGGTCTCGCTGCAACTGTCCGCCTCCATAGCTGAGATTATCAATCTTGATTATCTCAGCCAATCCAATGCTTTCTCATATGAAAGCATCAGGTAGCTATTGAGCATGCACTGCAAAATGCACACATCCAGCATAAATAGGTGGATGTCTTGTAGATCTGTTCAGTGTATGCTGATGAACAAACCTCCATAAAATAAGAGAAATTACCATATAGTGTTGATAATTGCTTACATCTATAACGTAGTAGAATGTAGAATTGAACTATGGATTTTGCAATCCACATACAATCATTTTGGCTGTTTTTAAAAATGAAATATTGCTATAATATGTTTCATGGTAGAGTACCTTTAGGTATAGCGTGAAATGCGGGATTTCGGTTTTTTTTTTTTATTTGTTTTGATCTGTTTATTTTATGTGTTTACTATCTCTGGAAAATACTTTTTAGTATTAGAGAGATCTGTTTGTCCTGTTAAAATAAATTTAGGAAAGTAGCTAAAATAATTTCTATTTTTATGTTACATCTGGTGTGTTGAGAGTTCTGTTTTTTCTTGTAAGTAAACACAAAAGCTGTGTGTCTCGGTAAAAAAAAAAGATTTTGGCTCTTGGACCTTGAACTTTCAGGACTGGCACCGGTATATGGTGCCAAATATGATGCGCAGAAGCTTAAACTATTTATACAATGATTAGCAATTGTATATACTCTGTGTGTCTCAATAATTCTTCTGTGTTTACTTTTATATTACAATAATCTAAATTGCTAAGGCCAGTGTACTATTGCTTACCTATAATACTAAAGATTTTAAAGTATTTAAAAGAGACAATGGACACTGAATTTTGAGATTATATGGAATTTCTCATCTTTTAATCGGATTAACACAAAACCGAAAACCGGAGTTGTTCAGATCTCACGGTTTTAGGTGCTGTTCTAGGCAAGTTTAATGCAGCCCTTTGTCCGTGTGAAAGTAAAGGGTCACTAAGTCACCCAGGCCACTTAATTTCTGTGCAGTGGGTTTAATCCTACCCTCATTTTTGCAATGTAAAATATTGCAAAGTTAAAGACACCTCCAGTGGCTGTGACACCGACAGCCACTAGAGGCACCTCTTGCTGCAGAAACTAAGTAAAACTGTCACGTGACTTCATCGTTCCATAGAAAAGCATTGCTAAAATGTTTTCCTTTAAGGAAATGTGATGTGCACTCATTGTGCATGCACATTACACTGACTTCTTGTATGATATAGGGCTCAATTTAGAATTCTGGTACTTGCTTGCAAATCTCTACATAACACTACCCAACGACCTATCTATTCTCACTAATACACGAGTATGTACTGGCTCCACACTCTACCAAAGACCTGCGTTTATCCTCTTTGCACTCGCACTTTTGACACCCACCTGAACTCCTTAAGGACCGCGGATGTACTAGGTATGTCCAAAAAATATATATTACCCGATTGCCGCCGTTCCCCCTGCTGGCGATCAGTGTTGCTCCCAGTCTCGGGGGACTGCATGACAGCCCAGACAGTCCCCCCTCTGCAAATTAGGCCCCTGTGGGCTATGTGATCGCTCTGAAAGAGCGATCACATGGCCGCAATAGGCGTCCATAGTGCTGCCTAAACTGACAGTCTCCCTGCTTCTGTTTAAAATAAAAATGTCAATAAAAAAAAATAAAAAATTTATATATATATATATATATATATATATATATATATATATATATATATATATATATATTGTATTTTTTATATTAATATATACATATATTAATGTAAAATACACTTATAATTAAATTACACACGTGTATATACATAATATATATGTGTGTATATATATATTATAAAATATAAATTAAAAGTAAATAGAAAAATGTAAAAATAATAATTTCATTTTAACTGTATTTTGATATTTATATATATATATATATTTATATCAAAATACACTTAGAATGAAATTATATATATATATATATATATATATATATAAAATAATACGAAATATGTACATATATAATTTCATAAATATACACGTAGACTTCAAATATATATATTTAAATTCTACGTGCATATTTATATAATATTTTTACATAATTAAGTAATTTTATTAATTGCAATTTGAGGGACCTGTCTGACAACCCAGGCCGAAAGGCCAGATAATTTAATTTACTAGCACTGTATTTAACCCTGAAACTTTCCATGACACCCTAAAACCTGTAAACGGGGGGTACTGTTTTACTCGGGAGACTTTGCTGAACGCAAATATTAGTGTTTCAAAACAGTAAAACGTATCACAGCGATGATATTGTCAGTGAATGTTAAGTTGTTTGCATTTTTCACACACAAACAGCACTTTCACTGATTATATCATTACTGTGATACGTTTTACTGTTTTGAAACACTATATTTATGTTCAGAGAAGTCTCCCGAGTATAACAGTACCCCCCCCATGTACAGGTTTTATAGTGTTTTTGAATGTTACGGGGTCAAATATAAGACTTGATTTTCTGTTTTTTTCAGATTGAAATTTGCTAGATTGGTTATGTTGCCTTTGAGCGCGTATGGTAGCCCAGGAATGAGAATTACCCCCATGATGGCTTACCATTTGCAAAAGAAGACAACTATTCAACAAATGTTCAGTCTTTTTTAGTAACCATTTAGTCACAAACACTGGCCAAAGTTAGCGTTCATAATAGTTTTTTGCATTTTTAACACACAAACACATATAAATGCTAACTTTGGCTTGTGTTTGTGAATAAGTGGCTACTAAAAAAGACTGGACATTATTGATAAATTTAAAAAATATATATTTTGAAACAGCAGTGTCCTACTTGTACTCATAGCCCTATAACTTGCAATAATAAAAAAAAAAAAACAAAGAACATGTTAACATTGGATATTTCTAAACTCAGGACAAAATTTGGAAACTATTTAGCAAGGGTTTTTTTTGGCGGTTGTAGATACGTAACAGATTTTGGGTGTCAAATTTGGAAAAGGCGTAGTTTTTGTTTTTTTTAACATTTCATCATATTTTATAAACCATTTTTATAGTAAATTATATGATAAAAATAATGGTATCTTTAGAAAGACCCATTTAATGGCGAGAGAAACTTTATATAATATGTGTGGGTACATTAAATGAGTAAGTGGAAAATTACAGCTAAACACAAACACCTCAGAAATGTAAAAACAGCCCGGGTCCATAACGGTAAAAAAATTGAAAAACAGTCTGGTCACTTAGGAGTTAAAGACTTCTCTAGACCTTTCCTGTGGCACTTTCACCCCTTTCTCAATTTCTCCAAAAATAATTGAAAACTCACTTCTTTAGGAAAGCATATCTATTAAACTGTTAAAAGCTTGCCCTCCCCGCACCTTGGTAACCCATCTTGCTTTCTCTCCTGTGATTGTTTCATCGAAAACAAAAAAACTAAGCTTTCATTGCAAACTATTCTAGAACCCTTCTTTTCCTGTACATGAAATACACCCTACCCTTCTTCTTGTCCCACTGCCTCTAGAATGTAAGATCGTTTGATCAGGACCCTCCACACCTGTTCCTGTGCTTCCATCTAGCCTTTTTGTAAATACTTGTCTGTTAGTCCACCTATTGTACAGTGCTGCAGAATTTGTTGGCGCTTTATAAGTAATAATTAGATCATCAGGTCTCCTTTAGGAGAAGCATTGGATTGGACCAACGTCTGAGGCGGCCATGCCATCTCATGATTACAGGAGGAAGAGAGGTAGGCAACAGTGTTCATTTTGTTGGCTAAAGATTTTAGTCAAATTTTAGTAGACTAAAATATGACTAAAACTAAAATGGATTTTTAGTCAAAGGACTATGACTAAATTGAAATTTTCCGCCAAAATTAGCACTGCACAGAGGGACTGTGGAAGGGGCCAATGAGACATACCAAGGCTTGGGAGAGAGAGACACCTAGAGGGGCTGGGAGGAAACAAAGAGACACAGAGGGGCTGGGGAAGGGGCAGAAAACAGAGGCTTTAACTAAAGCCATTAGATTGTAGTTGTGTCGACTAAAATCTACTTGTAATTTAGTAGACTAAAATCTACTAACTAGAGATTTAGTCACCTAAACCTAGACTGAAACTAAAACAATTCAGATGATTAAAATGTGACTAAAACTTAAAGGGACACTCCAGGCACCCAGACCACTTCTGCCCATTGGAGTGGTCTGGGTGCCAACTCCCACTACCCTTAACCCTGCAACTGTAATTATTGCAGTTTTTTATAAACTGCAATAATTACCTTGCAGGGTTAACTACTCCTCTACTAGACAGCCACTAGAGGGCACTTCCTGCTTTATAGCACAGAAAACCTGTGCTATAGCGTCGCTGGACATCCTCTCGCTGTGTGAGGACCTCAACGTCGCTCAATTCTCCATAGGAAAGCATTGAAAAGCATTTTCAATGCTTTCCTATGGAGAGCTCTAATGCGCATGCGCATTAGGTCTCCTCAGCCAACGGGTGGGATCCGTCTCCCCCGCCGGCTGGCGTAATGAAGAGGAGGAGGAGCGGCGGCGACCCGAAACCACCGCCGAGTGACATCGGCGGGGGTCTCAGGTAAGTGACTGAAGGGGTTTTCACCCCTTCAGCAACCTGGGATGGGTGGTGGGAGGGAGAGGGGACCTGCAGTGCCAGGAAATCAGATTGTTTTCCTGGCACTGGAGAGTCCCTTTAAATGGCTTTTTAGTCAAAAGGCTATGACTCAAACTAAATTGAAATTTGCTGCAAAACTTAAAGGACCACTCTAGGCACCCAGACCACTTCAGCTTAATGAAGTGGTCTGGGTGCCAGGTCCAGCTAGGGTTAACCCATTTTTTTATATGTGTGTTCATTAGTCTGTGTGTTCATTAGTCTGTGTGTGTGTGTGTGTGTTCATTAGTCTGTGTGTGTATGTATTCAGCGATCTGTGTGTGTCCAGCGGTCTGTGTGTGTCCAGCGGACTGTGTGTGTGTGTATTGCATTTGTTGGAGATGCTAATAAATATAAGCTTACATTTATCTATTTATATCCTTATTTAAAATTTGTATCATTGAACTCTCTGTATTGTTCGTCTTTTAAAACAAACGTTGTTAATTAGTTCGGACAACTGTACAAATTGTTTTTTCTAGATTTAAACATCAGTATTCAGGTTTAATTGCCGTGTTGGCACTTTGAGGAAACAAAAGTTGGCATGTATTGCGGTTTGGGCACTCTGGCTCAAAAAGGTCCGCCATCACTGGTCTAGGGCCTAGCAAGCTATTAACATAACAGGGGATAAGAAAATCTAAGTTAAACAGAACTTGCAATAAAGGAAGGATAAACATTAGATGACTTTTTTAAAGGAATTGTTTAGGAAGGTTGTGCAAGTCACATGCAGAGAGGTGTGACTAGAGTTTATAAACAACGTGATTTAACTCCTAAATGGCAGAGAATTGAGCAGTGAGACTGCAGGAGCATGATCTATACACCAAAACTGCTTCATTAAGCTAAAGTTGTTTTGGTGACTATAGTGTCCCTTTAAATTTGTCAATTGTTTCTTATGGATTGTTATATGATTATAAAGGAACTGTTATTGTTTACAGTGATTGGCCTTGGAATGACCAGTTGCCAAATGCAATTTAGACTCCTATACATATAACTAGTTTGCAACTCTGTTTTTTATTTTTTTATTTTTTTTAAATGCCGTTGAAGATTATTAGTCACCAACCATATTTTGATTGCCTGCATTAAATGAATGTTGTTTCTGGACCAGGTTCCAGGGTGTCAGAGTTTACTATCTCATTGACCAGCTGTCATCTATAAGCCTTTATAGTTCTGCTTTTGTCCTTGACCCTGTCTATTCTTAGTGTTTCCTGTTTGTCTCTGAACTGATTGCTTGGATTTTGATTCAGATTAGAGTAGGCATAGTGGACTTGTCTCTGTCCCTGTGGTGTTTCTTCAATTTGTAGATCTGACCATGGCCATCATTAAAGGGGCACAGCTGTAATGGTTATTGTGCAATAACCCTATATGTGCAGCTTTTCTTAATGAAATGCTGCCATGAGGATGATAATTTAATTTGTCTGGAGAGTAACTCCACTTGCGGCATCTGTCAAGCATCCAAAGTGATAGTTCCCAGCTGGCTATGTCTATTTTATGCAACTTTGGAATTCGTAATCCGCACGCACATCATACTAATGACAAATGCATAGCCCTTGACTTAAAGTTGCTGCACTATGACCATGCATCCAGCTGTAGGCATCTGTGCTGTGTGCACACAAGTGATATGTATCCTTAACATGTTGGTTTCCCAGGGTAGATAAAAATAGCTGATTTAAAAATAAAAGAAAAATCAGATGTTTCTGAAATGCTTTTGGAATATATATATATATATAATATTGTGACGCTATAGTCACCAGAACAACTACAGCTTAATGTAGTGGTTATGGTGTTTATATTATAGTATGTCCCTGCAGACCTTTTAATGTAAACACTACCTTTTCAGAGTTAAAACTACAGGGTCACTGCACCCAATACACTTCATTAACCCCTTAGTGACCAGACCGTTTTTAAATTTTTTATTTTTTTTACCTTTAAGGACCAGGGCTGTTTTTACGTTTTTGTTTAGCTGTAATTTCCCTCTTACTCATTTACTGTACCCACACATATTATATACAGTTTTTCTCGCCGTTAAATGGTCTTTCTAAAGATACCATTATTTTCATCATATCATATATAATTTACTATAACATTTTTTATAAAATATGTTGAAAAAATAAAAAACAAATTTTTTCTAACTTTGACCCTAAAAATCTGTTGCGCATCTACAACCGCCAAAAAACTCCCATTCTAAATAGTTTCCAAATTTAGTCCTGAGTTTAGAAATACCCAGTGTTAACATGTTATTAGCATTTTTTTTTGCAAGTTATAGGGCTATAAGTACAAGTAGGACATTGCTGTTTTAAAATGTATCAATAGTGACATTGTAACACTGTTATCTGTCATAAATCTCTGAATCACACCTTACATGTACATATTTTTTTTAACCCCTTAAGGACCAAACTTCTGGAATAAAAGGTAATCATGACATGTCAGACATGTCATGTGTCCTTAAGGGGTTAAAGTCGACAACCCAGGGTATTCAAAATGGGGTATGTCTAGTCTTTTTTTAGTAGCCACTTAGTCAGAAACACCGGTCAAAGTTAGCATTTATAGTTGTGTGTTAAAAAAGCAAAAAACAATTCTGAACGCTAACTTTGGCCAGTGTTTGTGACTAAGTGGCTACTAAAAAAGACTGAACATAACCCATTTGCAGTACCTTGGGTTGTCTTCTATTGCAAATGGTATGCCATCTTGGGGGTAATTCTCATTCCTGGGCTATCATACGCTCTCAAAGGCAACTTAACCAATCTGGCAAATTTCCATGTGAAAAAACAGAAAATCAAGCCTTATATTTGACCCTGTAACTTTTAAAAACACTATAAAATCTGTACATGAGGGAACTGTTATACTCGGGAGACTTCGCTGAAGACAAATATTAGTGTTTCAAAACAGTAAAACGTGTGTATATATAAAAACAGCTTGCAAAACCTGCAGATTTCTTGTCTGCAGCCTTTACAAACCCTTCCCTTCCAAACCCACCCAGACTTTCTCTGGTTGTCTAATCACAGACTTCCCATTAAAGCTCAATGAGAAAGAAGTCTTTGCAAGGCAGGTGTTCGAGCAATTGCTGCTTCTTGAGTTTAGTTCCACTGAGCTAAACAAACCAGGAAATAACAGAAACATGTGTCTGCTTGAAAGCCAAGGGGTGTAACCAGGTTAATTTTATAAAAGTGTCAGTTTCTATTGAAATCTGCACTTTTTCAAAATGAAAAAAATAGGACACTCTTCATAAATAAAGCTTTTCAGCAAGCCTTAAAGGTTTGGAGTGTCCCTTTTAACCAATGTTAAGAAAAATGGCTCCAGATAGCATTACAATCAAGAAATCAAATATTTAATTACTTGATAAAGATGTGTGAAGTTTCACTCTAATTGGAGGTCTAGTATCCTTTGCTCAATTTGTATAGAAATTAACTCTTGTTGAGGAAATAGAAACACAAAATGCAGACATTTGTACTGTGAAAAGAGACCAGAGAAAGTCACGCAAATCCTGTCATCTTATTGCAGTCATTGAATGAAGTGTTTTGTCACAATGCATTTCAAATGTACAGCATTCTCCTTCATATAAATGTTTGTTTTATTTTAGCTGTTCGTTGTGCTGCAACAAGTGCAGGTTTTAAACCATCACCAGCTATTCAAGAAGACACAGAAGAAAATGAAATTATTAGCCCAAATTTTATTAATCGAAACCCCCGCAATCTGGAGCGAATGGCACTAGCACTTAAAGATCGCGGATGGGGAACAGTGTGGCCAACACGACAGTACTGGCATAGGTAAATAACTTAATGATAAAGAAAGAGTTTACTAATTAATGTAAATGTTTTTTTTTGTTTGTTTGTTTGTTTTGTTTTTTTTACCCCAGATTAGAGGGAGTGCATTACTACAGGGCTCGACAAATCCCAGGTCACCATGGTGACTAGAAATTTCACCCTGGCGCCTGGGATTTGCAGCCCTTTAGCTAAAGCAGCCAGATGGTGGAACAATGAAGCTCTGGGGAGCATGCGGGCGGCCGACTCAGGGTGCATGGCAGCGTTTTCCCTGGGCTGCATGGAGGTGTCGAGAAAGCAGTAATCCTCCTGCAGCTCTTCTCTGCTTTCTCGCACTTCATAGTGATGCCGGGAGCCAGAATTATGTAATTCCGGCCCTGGAATCTCTACAGGGAGCATAGAGGATCTGCAGGTAGATTGCTGCACCCTCGCACACAGGATGAGAGAGCAGCCCCACTGGACCCCAGGGAAAGATCCACTCAGCTCTCCCAAAGGTAGAAAGGCTGGGTGGATTAAAATGAAAAATGTCAATTTGTGTGTGTCTGTCCGTCAGTGTGTCTGTCAGAGAGTGTGTGCCTGTTTAGGTATCTACCCCCCTCTGATCACATAAGAGAGGTGTTTTTACTCCCCTTTTGTTTCCACGCCGTGCCGGTTTTGGAATCCTTTTGGCTTTGGATCCTTTAGTGGCCAAGTTCCTTTAGAGATGTTACAGCTGGCTTCCTAATACTTGGGAAATTAACCCTTCTTGGAATCTTAAAGGAAAACTCCAGTGCCAGGAAACCAATCCGTTTTCCTGGCACTGCTGGTCCCCTCTCCCTCCCATCCCCCAATCCCCAGTTGCTGAAGGGGTGAAAACCCCTTCAGTAACTTACCTCCTTCTGACTCCGTCGGCCGGTGAGCGAGACTGATCCCGCCCACCGGCCGAGGAGACCTAATGCGCATGCGCGGCAATGCAGCGTATGCACATTAGCGTTCCCCATAGGAAAGCATTGAAAAAGATTTTCAATGCTTTCCTATGGGTAAGTGAGAGACGCTGGAGGTCCTCACACAGCGTGAGGACATCCAGCGAAGCTCTAGCAAAGAAAATCATTGCTATGAGTCAGGAAGTGCCCTCTAGTGGCTGTCTAGTAGACAGCCACTAGAGGTGGCGTTAACCCAGCAAGGTAATTATTGCAGTTTATAAAAAAAACTGCAATAATTACACTTGCAGGGTTAAGAGTAGTGGGAGTTGGCACCCAGACCACTCCAATGGGCAGAAGTGGTCTGGGTGCTTGGAGTGTCCCTTTAATCTAGTGCTGCTTACCATCTGCAAACCTCCATTTGAGCCATTACAGGAGTGTCCATTAAGAAGTTTAACCTAGAAGATGATTACTATTGAAAAATAAGGAAAAGATTAATAAACTTAGACAGTAAGTCCCAATTTGCCATGCCAAAACACTCTGGTGGTATAGGCCTCCCATCAATTATCACGTACTACCAAGCTACACACCTCCTTCGACTAGCAGATTGGCATGCATTTTCATCACCAAAATTATGGTTGGCAATGGATCTCCAACAGGGTGAAGGAACCATCCTTCACCACCTCTGGCTTGTGGATACAACTCTCAGTACTTTACGCACTGGAAACCCAATGATTGACGCCATCCTGCAGATATGATGCTCTCTTAGCTACTCACATCAGCTAATCACTACCCCAGTCCCACTAACTCCAATAACATACAACCCTGAACTCTTGGGCCAAGAGATCTACAGGGCTTTCAGATTACTGACTGGACGTACATTTGCCAATGGCTCGATACAGACAAACTCAAACTCCTAGCTGACTTGCTGCTCGAGAGCAATCCAACCGAACTACAATGTGATTTTGTTACCACCACGTCAAAACATATTATACTTCCATGCGAGGTAGATCGTGATTACATAGGTCTTTCACCCAGTTTGAAACAATTAGCATTTCGCAGTCACATATCGCTAGGGGAATTTCAACAATATACACTATGCGACTACTGGGAGGAGACATGTTGGTACCCAGATTCACGGTCAGGTGGGAGAGGGACACTGGGGTGACTCTCACAGACCAGGAATGGGACAAAATATATGTCTTGACCCATAAATTCTCCATAAGTTCCAAGCACCAGGAAATGAGCTATAAAGTGCTGACCAACTGGCACAACAATCCCTGAGAAATGCTGGTGTTGTGGCTCTCCCACGGGCACCATGCTTCATATGTGGTGAACCTGCCCTGACATCTCCCCCCTACTGGATGCTGATACACACCAAGATCAGGGAAATCACAGACTTCAGTGTCCCTCTGTAACTGCTCCCAATTCTTTTGCACCATACTCGGATGCCGTTAAAGAAGTACAAAATCGCTTACGTCCCGCTGCATAATCACTAATACCGACCCTCTTGAAGCCTCCAGGTGTGCCTACCCTCCAGCAGTAGACGACTAGGGTTGTGGACATCTACGAAATGGAATCCCTGAACGCTGCTCCTAGGGGCACCTCTGACAAATGTAACTCGACTTGAACACCCTGGTTGAATTAAGTCTCCCGGGAGGATACTGGTACCAACACGCTGGTCTTTACAGATCTTATTCAGAAATTAAATCCTCTACTCTTTTAATTTAAATTCTGCTCTGTAATAAATGCCAGATATATGCCGCATTTCAGACAGATTGAGAGAAAGGGACATGAACAGTGATTACAGCAGTTTAAATTGTTATATTTGCTTATTTTTTGATTTGCAGATGCTTAATCCCTTAAGGACCAAACTTCTGGAATAAAAGGGAATCATGACATGTCACACATGTTGTGTGTCCTTAAGGGGTTAATATAACTTTACAGAAGCTGTTACAATAACTTAAAGGACAACTATTTTCTTTTTTCTAAAATATTATTTTATATATTTTCTTTTAAGGTTGAGACTTGAACGAACACAGCACCACGTAACAGCCTTTGTAGAACATTGTAGTGGAAATGTGGTGGTCTCTGCGTCCACCCGTGAGTGGGCGGTGAAGAAACACCTGTACAGCACAAAGGATGTCATGGCCTGTGAAAATATAGGACGTGTTTTAGCTCAGCGCTGTCTTGAAGCTGGGATTAGCTACATGGTGTATTCAGAAATCCCCTGGGTATTTAAATCTGAATCAGTAAGTTTGTTTTATTACTGTCTCTTTTGCCTATCCCTAGAACATATTTGTCAGCTTGCTCCACATCAATTCTCTAATTGTCCTTCCTCTTTAGTATATATTTACATCTCACTCATGCCATGGTTCTATAGTGTGTCCTAGGGTTTCACTCTATACAATGTATATGTTGCACATTTTACGTCTGTGTGTAGACTAATAAATGTTCATTAAAACATAATCATAACTGCTTTCATTGTAGAGACCAAGACTCCTTTTCAGTGGCGTTGTCGGTTCTAATATTATTCTTGTTTGCATTGGATAAACAAACAATAGAGGCCATTATGCTGTCAGTACATTCACCAGACTGCTGTAATTTCTTTGACATGTCACTTTCCATTTGTTTGCACTGTTGTAGCTTAAAAGCATCCTTATTTATCTTGGAGGTAAAGAGTAACAATTCTCCAGTGTATCCACCAATCTGTCAAATTTATTTTATGTAGATGATGCATGATATCAAAGCAATATAGTAATTGTGAAACTCCTCTCCTGTGACTTTGAAACAGGTAGCTCTGTGATATAAACTCTCCCATTAGTTATTAACCACTTAAAGGGTCAGTTAAGGTACCATAACAACTTTAGCTTAAGCCGTTAGGGCGTTCTGTGCCCTCCCCATTATAATAGGCTTTAAATCCGTTACTGCGGCATAGAACGCTCTGACTGCTTTGAGCCTCAGGATCTAGGCGGTACTCACCTCTGCCGCGATCCGCTTCTGGGCCTGACAGCCATACCGTCTGAAAGGCAACATAGCCAATCTGGCAAATTTCAATTTGTAGAAATAGAAAACTGGCAAATTTCAATTTGTAGAAATAGAAAATTGGCAAATCTTATATTTGACCCTGTCATTTTCCAAACGCTATAAAACCTGCACACAAGGGGTACTGTTGTACTTGTGAGACTTTGCTGAATACAAATATGGGTATTGTATTGCAATAAAATCCAACAGTATCTGACATTCACAGTTAAAATGTCATGCAGAACTTGAAATTATTTCTTAATTTCTCATACTTTTTTAGATTTTTTTCACATTCAGTTATGTTTCATGTATAAATATGGGTTATAAAATGAAAGCTCTGTTTCTCCTAAACAAAATGATATATAATAAGTGTGGGTGCACTTAATATGAAAGAGGTGAATTATCGTTGAACAACATATTCCAGGTTTCCAGGTTTTGTTTACGTTTTGACCACAACTTGTACAATTGGCTCCATCCTTAAGGGGTTAAATAAGCAGTTTTGGTGTATAGAGCATGCCCCTGCAGTCTCACTGCTTAATTTAATTTAATTGTTAAACCACCATTGGTAATGTTACCTTTGAGACGGTATGGTAGCCCAGGAATGAGAATTACCCCCATAATGGCATACCATTTGAAAAAGTAGACAACCAAAGGTATTGAAAGTGGGGTATGTTTAGTCTTTTTTAGTAGCCACTTAGTCACAAACACTGGCCAAAGTTAGCGTTCATATTTGTTTTTGTGTTAAAAAAGCAAAAAACAAATATTTGGCCAGTGTTTGTGACTAAGTGGCTACTAAGAAAGACTGGACATACCCCACTTGCAATACCTTGGGTTGTCTACTTTTGCAAATGCTATGCCATCATGGGGGTAATTCTCATTCCTGGGCTACCATACGCTCTCAAAGGCAACATAACCAATCTGTAAAATTTCAATGTCAAAAAAATGAAATGCAAGCCTTATATGTGACTCTCTAACTTTCCAAAACACCATGAAACCTGTACATGGGGGGTACTGTTATTATCGGGAGACTTCACTAAACACAAATATTAGTGTTTTAAAACAGTAAAACATATTATAACAATAATATAGTCCATAAAAGTGCTGTTCGTTTGTAAAAAATGCAAAAAATGACACTTTTACTTAAAATATCATCGTTGTAATACAATTTACCAGTTTGAAACACTAATATTTGAGTTCAGCGAAGTCTCCCGAGTAAAACAGTACCCCCCATGTACAAGTTTTATGGTGTCTTGGAGAGTTACAGGGTCAAATATAGTGCTTGCGAATTAAATTCTCTGCACTTTCTCCCTGTGTTGCCAGGTATGTCAATCAAATGTTAATTAATCAAATCACCTAATTATGTTAAAAGATTACTTAAATATACACGTAGAATTTTAATATATATGCTTTTAGAGGTATTTAAATTCTACGTGTATACTAATGTAATCTTTTATGTAATTATATGTATTTATCTATATATATATTTGCGGTTATTTGTATTTTATATATAGATAGATATATATAGAATGTCATTCTAAGTGTATTTTGTTACCAATATATATATATATATATATTAATAACAAAATACAGTTAGAATGAAATTACATATGTATATATAATTTATATTAAATTTTGTTTCAATATTTTATTTATTAATTTTATTATTTTATTTATTATTGTAATTATACGTATATATATATATATATATATAATATATACCGTATATACTAGAGTATAAGACGAGTTTTTCAGCACATTTTTTGTGCTGAAAAACACTCACTCGTCTTATACTCGAGTCAGTTATCTGTATTATGGCAATTTTCATTGCCATAATACAGAAAAGGACCGGGGGCTGTCAGGAAGCTGTAACTTACCTTCACCGCAGCTCCTGTCAGCTCCCTTCTCTCTCCTTCGTCCGTGCAGCTCCCAGGTCAGCTTCCTGTGCAACTCTCGCGAGAGCCGCGTGGTCAGAGCATTGCCACGGGTTACCGTGGCAACGCTCCGCGCGGCCGCGAGAGTTGCAGAGGAAGCTGACCTGGGAGCTGCACGGACGGAGGAGAGAGAAGGGAGCTGACAGGAGCTGCGGTGAAGGTAAGTTACAGCTTCCTGACAGCCCCCCTCCTACAGCCCATCCACTGGACCACCAGGGAGTGAGACCCCCCCTCCCTGGCCAGCTAACAAGCAGGGAGGGGGGACGAAAAAAAATATTAAAAAAAATAATAATAAAATAAAAAAATAATAACATTAAAAAAATATATATTATAATAATAATAATTAAATAATAATAATTAATAAAATGCCCACCCCACCAATGCTCTTCACTCACTCACACACACACTGCATTCATACACACACTGCACTGCATTCATTATATACACACACTGCATTCATACACACACTGCACTCATACACACACTGCATTCACACTGCACTCATACACACACTGCACTGCATTCATTATATACACACTGCACTCACACACTGCATTCATTATATACACACACTGCACTCATACACACACTGCATACACACTGCACTTATACACACACTGCACTCCATTCATTATATACACACTGCATTCATACACACACACACACACTGCATTCATTATATACACACACTGTAAATAAATATTCAGTTAATATAACTTTTTTAGGATCTAATTTTATTTAGAAATTTACCAGTAGCTGCTGCATTTTCCACCCTAGTCTTATACTCGAGTCAATAAGTTTTCCCATTTTTTGGGGGTAAAATTAGGGGCCTCGGCTTATATTCGGGTCGGCTTATACTCGAGTATATACGGTATGTAGATCTATTATATATATATATATAATATATATACATATTATATATATGTAACGTCATTCTAAGTGTATTTTAATACTAATATATGTACTTATATTAGTATTAAAATACACTATGTATGGCGTTAAATATATATAATATGTATATATATTATATATAATATATATATTGTGTATATATATAATATATATATAATATATATATATATATATATTGTATATATTATATATATATATATTGTATATATTATATATATATATTGTATATATTATATATATATATATTGTATATATTATATATATATATATTGTATATATTATATATATATATATTGTATATATTATATATATATATATTGTATATATTATATATATATATATTGTATATATTTAATTTATTTTTACACTTGTTTAATTTTTTTTTTTTTTTACTTTCCCACCAGCAGGGGGACTGTCTGATATTTCAGACAGTCCCCCTGCTGGCAGATCCACAGCCAGCTATAGGGGGCCATGTGATCGCTCTTTGAGAGCGATCACATGGCCCCCGGGGGCCTCATTTGCCGGAGGGGGGCTGCCTGGGCTCTCAGACAGCCCCCCAGAAGAGGATCGTGGCGGAGGTGAGTACCGCCGGACCTCCAGGGCTCAAAGCTGTTACGGCGTACAATGCCGCCGCAACGGCTTTAAAGCCCACTAAATGCGGGACGGCATGGAACGCCGTAACGGCGTTAACGGGTTAAACTAAACTTGCTTTGGTGAATATAGTGTCCCTTTAACATCTTGTGTTGGTCCATGCCATCATAACATTTTGAGATGCAGTACATTCAAAGAAAGAATAAATTAAGCAACATTTTTCTGTTTTCCTATGCAATAAACCTCCAGTGTCACACAGATCAACTACAATGATTGCAGAAGTGCCTAATGTATGCAGGTATTAGGAAGTCGAAGCCAAAACAGAAAAATATGTATCCCAACAACCTACTTTTCTACCCTACCCTTACCGTTTGTGTCACTATACCCAACTCGTCTGGTTACAAATACGTGTCTGTAAGTCAACCCATTGTACAACGCTGCGGAAATTGTTGGTGCTTTGTAAATAATAATAATATATCAAACACATATTTATTTGTCTTGTATTACACAGTAAGAATTTAACAATAATAGGATGCATCAAATCCTGCTTACTCATACAAATATTGTGAATGCATAAGTTTATAATGTCCCTTTTTTAATTTTGTTTTTCACTGCAATTTTAAAGAGTTTTTAATGTCGATGCTGGCAATAATTGTTTATTATTCCATTGTCCCTAGGTGCAGCGGTTTCGAAATGCAATGAAGGAAGGTGGTGTGGTGTTAAATGAACCGCGCCGCATTTATGAATGATCTGATATGTTAGCGCTTTTGCAACAACACACATTCATTACCAAATTCCAAGAAGTTTGGAAACAGTCAACTTATTCTTTGGTCCACCGATACCTCATTGCAGCGGAATGGTTCCATTTCAGCTCTTCAAGCCCTGCAATATTTAGAGGAGAAACCAACTTTTGTTTCCATAAAGATGGGCATCCTATCCTAATGTTTTAAAATCCCTTTAAAATGAATCTGGAACCACTGCTAGTCCACACAGAAAATACCATAAATCACAAGTTAAAAATGTATTCCTACAAAGAGTGAATTATTTCCAACTTGCTCTGGAGAATTGTATGATAAAGTACTATTTTGTTTTCTGCTGAAAGTGATAAATCATCTGTATGTTTTTGTCTCCGTGAATTTCCAACTTTTTTCTGTTTAAACAATGTGTTCAATTTACATTACAAAATCAGTTGTGGCACATTTTTAATGTGAGCTGATCGTATCTTTCTGATTTACTGTTATGTATACGGTCATACACAGAGCTTTCTGAGTTTGTTTAGAGTATTGGTAACAATTTATCAAGTAGGTTTGGTTTTGCTTTGTTTTTCTCCATTTTGACACCTAAAGTTCTTGATTTTTCCACACTGCTTGTAAAAACAACCATAAAAATATTGCCTGGAATATTTGGATATTTAGAAGAAATTATTTAAACTTCCAATTGTTTTTATATTGCATACATCTTGCACCTGGATAATTCTCTGGTTTTCAGAGAATAAAAGAAGGCTGGTAATGAGCTGACATTCTAACCAAAGACATTGCCAATTTTTAGTCTACATAATGTAAAGCTTGAACAAGTTTTAGTGAATGATTTCATAATTTCTTCTGATAAAATTTTAAGTAAGAAAACACCATATTATAACACAATATTTATAAAAAAAATATATAAAATCTGCAGCTATAACATTAAAACATTTTCCTAATGTGTCCTAAATAGAAACACAATTGGTAACAAAAAATATCAGCACTGTAACTAATTATGGCCTTTATTTAAATTGTCATCACTTTTCCCTCCACTTCCTCGGGGTCTGCCCGTATTCCTCCTCTATTCTTTGCTGATAATTCCTGCTTGGGGACATTTCGCTTTGTTGCCAGCATCTGAAAGGAGTGACATCACGTCTTTCCATTTCTATACTCCCTGGCCAGCGCTAGCAGCACCAGCTATGGAGTTATCATACCAACCACAGCGCATGCACTGTGGTTGCTATGGATGGAGAGAAGAGGGACCTCTTCTCTTTTGCTCTCCTGGCCTGTCAATTCCTCAGCATGGTCTGCCGAAGAATTGAGAGATGGGATTAAAAAAACTATTTTTTTTAATGGTAATTTACATAGATAAATGACTTGTAAACATTTCTAACACTTTTGAATCATTTGGGAACTTCTTATATCGAGGCCTCTGTTTGATAAAATATGCCTTAATTAATCCCAGTGTATGTTAATAATGCAATAACCAGAAACTAACACAAAAAGCAATACTTTTATGTTCTATTGTTCTACAAAGAACAATTTCTGGACGTATTGCCCACTCCAATAAGTGTGTAACAGGCAGATGAAAATAAAGGTGTTCTTACTTTAGCAAAAAGGAGGGTTATTAGGCTTGTCTCCTGGTATGCTAAAGTGTCCTAAAAAAAAAAAAAGTTTCCGTAAAGTCATATCTGGTGTCACAATAGCTTAAGCTTGCATTTAAACACATTTTTTTTTTCACTGTAATAGATTGAATAGCAGTTAGTTGTCTGCCAGCTTCTGTGTCAGGCTCACAGTGGATACTTCTTATATCGAGGCCTCTGTTGTTTTTGTGCTGAAAAACCCCAACTCGACTTATACTCGAGTCAATTGTGTGTTTCCCTTTGAATTACTGTATTTCCCATAGCTTGTTACTGTGTTTTCCCTAGCTTTTCATGTGTTATGCCTGTTTTCCCATTTGGGAGCATTCATACAAATGGAACCCCATTCATCTCCCGAACGAGGACCACCCCAGTGCCCCATTAGCACATTCCCACCAATAATCAGAACGTTCACACTTGACACTGCAACGTTCGCACTGGCAACATAGTGTGAAAACGCAAGGGAAGTACTTAATGAGTGCTCCCCTGGGTTACCGCCATTTCTTATAAACGAACAGCAACCAGGGTTTCAGCACCTGAGCCACGCGAACGAGGACAGGTCGGGGTACATGCCGCGGTGGGGACTTCTGTGGACACTGGCTAGTTTGGCTGGCTTTTCCATGGCTATCCTCACGCTTTGGCTCCCAGGCACAGAGGCTCCTGGGATGAATAAGCCCCCTGTTTTGTGTGAGAGACCCCTCTCCTGGGGGGAGGGCTTTCCCTACTTGGGAGACAAAGGGACAGCGACCTCTTTTCCCGCCTTTGGCTCCCTGTTGGGGAGGATCGTGGGATATGACCCCTGTCTGTTTGGGACAAAGACCCCTTGCATGGGGCTATGCATAAAAGCTGTGTGCACTAATGTAGATTGTCAGAGTTGTACCCTTCATCTAGTCTCGACTGATGTTTGGGAAAGGGATTGCTGAACCACTGAATTTACTTGTATTCTGTACTTCCACATCAAAGCTTACGGCTCCAGTCCTCGGGGTTGCTCAGTAACTGCTCGAAGCGATTCGTCTTTTTCGACTTCCTCAAGAGCTATGTATCCTTCTCTGTTCAAGCGTTTTAAATACAATGACTTGCGCGGCTTTCCATAGCATGCGCAGAGCAAGGGGAAAATTTAATGTCGGACGTCGCTGTGTGACCCACCGCGCATGCTTATGCTTTCCAGCCTGGAACGCAAAATAACTTTATATATAATATGCGCCCAGAGACACAAGTTCCTGTTAGAATGAATGAATCTTACGGAACAAAGTGCATAAGCAGAACATAATATTTCAGCGGAATGTTTGGAAAATATGAAAATACACCATTTCACAAACAATAATCATGTGTGTACCATATCTGGTTCAAACTATAAATAAATATTACTAAATTAATGTGTCATGCATGTAAGAAGTTGTTTGTGAAATTCAAGAGAGACATTCAGCAGGAATATAAAATACAAACTACAACAATTCAAAATACAATATGAATAATTAGAATATACAATTAAAATATATGATCACATGATCCAAAAATTCACTAGAATCTAAATATTTGATACAGATTGCGATTAAAAACCTGAACAAACAAAGTATATTGTAAAGAGATACATAGAATATCCTGTAGAGATACAAAAGATATCCTTAGATGGTTTAATACAAGACCCTGGGAACACTGCTTGTACGTGAAAAATGTATTAGATACTGTTGAACATGATAATATCAATGAATATAAGAAAATCTAAAAAATCCATGTAAAAAATAATATAAAGAAACCCTGTATAAAATTGTGAAAAGCATATGAAAAAAGGCTAAAAATTTGTTAGAGCAAAAAAGGAATGATGCAAGGCTAAAGGGTGAAAAACATGATCTAAATTAATAGATATATTAATTAATAAAAACTAGTAAATCTAAATCTATATTCAAGTCCAAAGGTGAGGTAGTTTTTCATCTGTGAATCCATTCGGTTTATTTCACGGCCAAGAACTTTTCTGCATCACCTCCTCTCCAATGTGGAGTGATTACATCAGTTCCTAACTAAAATCCAAACAGTTCATACAATGTTTAGGTACACTATGTTTAAAATTTCCTCTTTTTTTTACCGTTAAAATTTTCTAAAAATCTAATATCCAATTTCCTAATAGTTGCGACCAACATACTGCATTCCACATTTACATTCTACTAAATAAAATTTTTAGTTTGACAATTGATAAAATTTGTAATTTTAACCCCTTAAGGACCAAACTTCTGGAATAAAAGGGAATCATGACATGCCACACATGTCACGTGTCCTTAAGGGGTTAAAAACGTCTTTAGTGGTTGTGCTTTTAAACTCTATTGTCTTGTGTTTTTGAAATTTGCATGTGCTGCAGTTACCACATTTAAAAAAGCCGTTGCGTTGGGTTTCTCTCTAAGAAAATTATTTGGATTTGAGGTTAAAGGTGCATCAATACGTTTAATTTGTGGTAAAATACCAGGGGCTAAAATAGATTTTAGCTTTAGTGTTTTCTATAATATAATCTGTAGATTATTTGTGGTTTCTTAGGTAAAATATTTCTAAAAAATTTACCTTATGTTAAAATAGGCCAGTGTTTCCTAATGGCCCTCTCAATTAGAAACATTAAAATCCTTTTTATTCATTCTTGGAGTTTTGCTATTTTTCAGAAAATACGTTCAATTTTTTGTTTTTCGGAGTTAGAGAGCAGGTCAGAGGGATAGTGTCTATTTATTTAAAACTTGGACTTTTTCTTTAACCCCTAAGGACCAAACTTCTGGAATAAAAGGGAATCATGACATGTCATGTGTCCTTAAGCGGTTAAAATCATTCTTATCCGTGCAATTTCTTAAAAGTGTGTGTTGGGAACGATACCTGCCTGGAAGAAGAACAGCAGCTTGGTCGGGTGGAAATGCACGAGGTACCTCAGTCAAGCCTCGGCGACTGGGGTCTGAAGTGTTACAGGGTCCCAGCAAGCTAGTAAGCAGCCTGGGTGGAGGTAATCAGTTGGAGTACAGGAGCTCCATCACAAATAGCCACATATTGTGTGGTTTCACTACTGCTGTACCAGAAATAGCACCTTTGCACTGGTAACCTGCAGCCTGATATGCCCGCCTCATGAAGTTTCTGCATGCTTGTCCATAGACTCTTTGAGACCTGAAAACTCTACTATTGGTATAGTGTTTTTTTTTTTTTTTTAAACTACTGAGCCACCTGTATGTCCACCTTAGGGAGATTTTCTTATCTATCTTCACTTTGTAACTTGAAGATTTGTTTAAAGTGCTTGGAGATCTCTGCCCGTCTTTCTGGGTTTTTCTATTCCCTTTGGAGCAATTCCAGAATTCTGGGATGTGAAGGGAAGCCTCTGACCTTATTCTTAGTAGGTTTTACTTCCTGATCAACAGCAGAAATGTATTCAATAAATTTTTTCAATTCTTCTGTCGGAAAACCTTCAGCCATACTGGAGGTTAGTTTAGCGGCTTGTACCTGTAAATGGGGGGTACTGTTTTACTTGGAAGACTTCGCTGAACTCAAATATTAGTGTTTAAAAACAGTAAAATGTGTTACAACGACGATATCGTCAGTGACTGTGACATTTTTTGCATTTTTCAAACACAAATGGCACTTACACTGACAATATAATTGTTGTGATTCGTTTTACTGTTTTGAAACACTAATATTTGTGTTCAGCGAAGTCTCCCGAGTATAACGGTACCCCTCATGTACAGGTTTTATGGTGTTTTCAAAAATTACAGAGTCAAATATAAGGCTTGCGTTTCAGTTTTTTCACATTAAAATTCGCCAGGTTGGTTATGTTGCCTTTGAGACCGTACGGTAGCCCAGGAATGAAAATTACCCCCATGATGGCATACCATTTGCAATAGTAGACAACCCAGGGTATTGCAAATGGGGTATGTTCAGTCTTTTCTAATAGCCACTTAGTCACAAACACTGGCCAAAATTGGTGTTCAAATTCGTTTTTTGCATTTTCAAATATTAACACTAACTTTGGCCAGTGTTTGTGACCAAGTGGCTACCAAAAAAGACTGGACATACCTCATTTGCAATACCTTGGGTTGTCTACTTTTGCAAATGGTATGCCATCATGGGGGTAATTCTTATTCCTGGGTTACCATATGGTCTCAAAGGCAACGTAAGCAATCTGCCGAATTTCAATGTGTAAAAACTGAAAAATGTAACACGCCATATTTGACCCTGTAACTTCCCAAAACACCATAAAACCTGTACATAGGGGGTACTGTTTTACACGTGAGACTTCGCTGAATACAAATATGTGTATTTTATTGCAGTAAAAGCAAACAGTATTTTGACATTCACAGTTAAAATGTCACGTAGAACTAAGAAAATGTAAAAAAAAAATTCTCCCATTTTTTTATATTTTATTCATATTAAATTATGTTCCATGCCTAAATAGTTGGTTACATGAAAGCCCTGTTTCCCCTGAATAAAATGATCTATAATAAGTGTGGGTGCATTTAATATGAAAGAGGTGAATTACGGTTGGACAGATATATAGCACAAATGCCAGGTTTTGTTTACGTTTTGCTTTGATCACTACTTTTACATTTGGCTGCGGTCTTAAGGGGTTAAGAATGAGTATCTCCTTCGTTTTGATTTTTCCAAGAGTGGTGAAGAACACTGATTGCACATCTTTTTCCTAAATCCATCGGGAAGAGGAACCGCACATATAATACAGCACAAATGTTTGGCTTTGCACATAGCCTTTCTGCAAGCTGGAACTGACATGTTTTGCTTTTTTCTGGAGATGAAGGACTGGACATATCTGTAATGTGATAGAAAATATTTAAACTATTTAGAATAAAATAAGAATGAATATGAGGAGTTTTAAAGTAGAGACTTTAGTAAATCTCACCTCAAAAACCTTACAACCGTGTAGGAGGCTGGTGACACTGTGTACCAGTGCTGACAATCACCCTTGGGGACAGCAAGGCCATGCACAGTATTTATAAGCTTAAATATGTTAATTTTGCGACAAAGTTTAAAGTTCCGATTTGTGCATGCACAGTAGCGCGATCTACTTCAGTGGAATGCAAGGCCACCTGGGTGTGCGTTCCACTGCTGTGCTCAGGCTCACAGCCTGCATTGAGATTAGAGGGCCGCCCAGAACCTCCTATTTTCTGTTGCTGGCATATACTTCCCTTGCACTTACATTCTGTAAGTGGAAAGGCGCACTCAGCTCAGCATCCCAGAGAGCTTTTGGGTCCTATTCCTCCAGGGGTCATCACTGCCTTTTACAACCTGTTAAACAGAATTCTACAAGCAAAAATACTACCTGTGATGTTAGTCACCATCACTGGGAATGTGACTGTCTGCCTGTGTGTGTGACTGTCTGTCTCTGATTGTGTGTGTGACTGTCTGTGATTGTGTTGTCTGCCTGTGTGACTGTCTGCCTGTGATTGTGTGTGTCACTGTGTGTGTGTGTGTGACTGTCTACATGACTCTCTGTGTGTGTGTGTGTGTGTGTGTGTGACTGTCTGCCTGTGATTTTGATTATGTGTGTGACTGTCTGTGTCTGTGTTGTGTGTATGTGTGACTGTCTGCCTGTGATTGTGTATGTGACTGTCTGTGAATCTGTGTGTGTATGTGTGACTGTCTGCCTGCGTGATTGCCTGCATGTTTGACTGTCTGTCTGTAACTGTGTGTGAGTGACTGTGTGTGGGACTGTGTGCATCTGACTGTGTCTGACGGTCTTCGCCCTGCAGTGAGCCGGCAGCCAGGATATGATGTCATTGCGGCCTCGGCATCATTACAGGGCGTGCGATGGACCTGTGCAGAAAGAGCACAGAGATCCCAGCAGCAACCACTGACCACCAGGGACTGAGGATCCACTCCAGCCCTTCTAGAGCAAGGTAGGGAGGCTGGGTGGACCTCTTAATTATTAGATGTGTGTATGTATGTAATGTTTGTGTGTGTATGTGATTGTGTGTCTGTGATTGTATGTGTGTGGGTCAGTGATTGTGTTTGTGTATATTTGTGATTGTGTGTATCTCTGCGTATGTGTTTAGTAGATAGCTCCCTTATTTCCTGTCCTTAAATATTGCAATACCACATAAGGATAACAAATAAGGGATTTATCTACTAAACAACTGGAAATAAGAAAAGGGCATTTTTTATTATTCCTTTAGCTGTTTAGTAGATAATTCCCTGAATTGGTGCCCGTATGTGAGATTTCCATATTTAAAGATACCAAATAAGGGTGCTGTTTAGCACCTTATGTGGTGTCCTTAAATATGGCAATCTCACAAAGGATAGCAAATAGAGGAGTTATCTGCTAAACAAAGATTGAAATTAAGAGGTGTCAGCCAGCCCACAACAAGAAATCTGGGTTACTAATGTGAATTATATGCAAATGTGTAGTCAGATGCCAGCATGCAGAACACAGCATGCTGGCATCAGACAGCCAATGGCAGCATATTACCCCATCCCCTAGTGAGAAGTTTTACTGCTCCCCCTCCCCCTCCTGTTTTGACTGTGGTATCTTATGTGCCCCCCCATATATATTGTTCCTAGAGTTGCCATGATGTCTGCATGTGTGTCTGTGTGTGACTGTGTTTGTGTGTATATGTATCTGCATGTGTGTCAATGTGTATCTGTGTATGACTGTGTTTGTGTGTATATGTATCTGCATGTGTGTATTTCCGTGTATGTGTATATGTGCAGACATCTAAAAATCTCCCCAACACTACACACAAATACACTCATGCATTTGAACGTCAACACTACCACCCCCCCACTATTATATTTAACCATACCACTGCATTCAAATACCACACAACACACAAATGCATGCTTGCATTCAAACGCCAACACTACATACAAACACACCGCTACATTCACTCACATATACTCCATACAAAAACATGCATACATTCAAACACACAATAACTGCTTAGTGCTAAATACATAACTATTTTGGTTGTTTTTAGATTTAAAGTTGAGGGGAGGGGAAAGGGGGGGTGCCAAAAAATAGGACCGCCCCGGGTGCCAAATGCTCTAGGTACGCCCCTGGTCTGGTGTTTGGGGAAAGGGATATAATCTGCTGATGAAATGTGTGTCCAGGGTTATAAAAACGTCTACTATCAAGAGACTTATTTCTTGTTTGTTCCAAAAATTTATTTATTTTTTATATTGTCTATTGGCACAGCCCTTTTTTATCTTTATATTCCTCTACAAACACAGTGGCTTGGTCCAGGGTGGGAAAGGCCCTAAGATCCAGTCTGAGTCTTAAGTTCTCCAGGGTGAATAAAGATGCCATGCTCGGGGGCTGTGCATATAAACTTGTTGTCCAGGTAATAAAGAAGTCATTGTTTTGACCCACACTAAGTATCGTCTAGTGTTTGGGAAGAAGGCTGGGATTATAGCACCTCTGGAGAAAAGGTTATTAGAGCTATCACACTACCCTGTTCCAAAAAAGAAAAATCTCCCGAAGGACTCCAGTCAAACTATGGTGTCTGTGGCAGAAGTGCACCAGGGTTCCCAGTTTCCGGTAGGAAGTGAGCTTGGGAGAGGTACCCAGCCGGGATACAGGGAGCTCCGCTACATTATACCCACAGAACAAATACAATATGTTGTAGCTGTTCTGGTGACTATAGTGTCCCTTTAAGCCTTAACATCTTTCTCTCCTGAACTCCCGTGTACTACTTCTATATGGGTGTGAATGAAGCCATTCTTATGGCTGACTGGGTTTTTTCTTCTTCTTTTTTTCCCCTATATTCTTTCTTGACCACAAAATAATGACTAGTGTTTGACATATTGCATTTGTTTCCTAGGAGATTGCAGTGAATGTGACTGATGATATAGTGTGTGTACATCTGTGCCTGCCTTCAAAACTGTCACATCGAAAATTGAATGTCCTGGTAGGGACAAGGTTGATTGGCAATTGAAGTATAAAAGATAAAAAACATATGCAAACAAAATTGAACACATATGAACACATGGCAGTGGAGTCGAGAGTTTAGGACAACACACTATCAGAGGCATTAAAAGTTACATCTCCATCAGCAGCCAAATCCCAGGGTGGCGTGTTTAGAACATAATTTTTAGTTGTTTAGTAGTTCAGCATATAAACAATTATTTCACCAGTTCAGAATCACAGTAATTCAGCATTCTTCCTAGCCTGAGAAACCAGGGATAACTCTGGTAGAAGAAGAAGAAGGAACATATCAAAGATATATTATTGCCAGAGGTCAGTAGTAAGGGAAAGACTGCGGTTTATATCAGATCCCCCCCCCCTCCCCCCCTCCGCAAAAAAAATAACTAGCTGGTTTCTCAAAACATTAATGTCACATTATCAGTTCATATGTTCAGCAATATTGTCGTTAACCTTCAAGATATCTAAGCAAGAATTATAGGACCTCTGGAAAAAAAGCCAATCTCAATGAAGTTCCTGAAAAGATATAAGAAATGGCACTGACTCATGAATTCAGTTGACAACATTGTTTTATTCTGGACATGAAAAGAGCAAATAAGTTCACGCTGCACACACAATCTGGACACAATTGTAACTGAGTGCTTAAAAATACAGAACAAGAACTGCACACACCTTTTCCCTAGAAGACCCACACTATAATAAAGTCTTCATATTGGATATCCTGGGTGTTCCTGGACATCTGTTTTCTCGATTGATATTGAGTATCTGTAAATGGGCTTTTAGGCAGCCTGATTGATAGCTTTGAGAGAGGCAGTGTTAGAAATGTGGCAATTTTTACAAGTTGATGCAGTTCTAAACCACTGTCACCCTAAATGTTCATACATGAATTTAACAGTTGCAACTGGTTTGTTTACTGCAAACACAATTTGTTCGGAACTGCTGCCCTGACAGCAGTGTCGGCACTAACCTTAAAGTACTGGCTCTGCAGTGTACCCAGTGGCTGCGTGGTACAGATCTATAATATCTCCCCGACCTGACCATGTGCTGCTCTCAGTGTAGGATTGCACCTCAGGCTGGGTGCCGATGACTGCAGGTGTTCCCTCCTCTCCACTTCCCCACCACCTCACACAGTCAGCCACATAAAATGGGGCTGTTGTTCCTGTGGTGAGGGACCCGGACACCTTTCGTATTTGTAACAGAATCCCCATGACCAGAAGCCCTTGGTTTGTTGTTTTATATGATGTTATGGGTGCCTGTATGTTTCCCCATATGATTTGGTCCTATGTATTAAATTAAATGTATTACTTGTCCAAGTTTATATGTCTTTCCCCCTCCCCCCTTTTCTTGTTTATTTTTTTTCCCAGCAGGGCATTGTAGCATTATTCCAGGCACACTTCCAGACCAGTTCCAAGCAGCTGCCCTGCCACTCCTTTTAATTCCAATGTAGTTTTCAGCCCTTGCTATTGCCTGTCCCTACCCTCCATGGTAACCAGTCACACTGGTTTTAAGCTTTGTAGTGTGATTGGTTGCTATTCCAAGTCCACACTGCTATTGGTTGACTTGGGATATGTATTGTAATTAGTAACAATCCAAAGTCTATACGGCTATTGGTGGACTTGGGCTCAGTCTGCTGTTTGGGAAAGGTTATGGTGGAGGACCTGAAGGGGAACTTTGTGTACCACCATATTATATGTAAATGAAGCTGTTATGGTATAAATAGTGTGGCGGAAACAACCTCGCCACTGGCCACTGGAGGAGCCTGGTTGCTCGCCTGCTCCCTTTAGACTATGGCCCCATGTTTAACACTGTTCTTTTTCCCTGCAGAAAGGCTGGTTCGTGCCTTTCTGCGGACTGTTAAAGTCACGAACACCGCTGAGCCGCCGACCTCCCTTCTCCTACCTGCAGTCAATTATCCGAACACCGGTCCATTCGGTACTTTACTGTTTAAACCATGCTACCCCAGATAGCTATGCCGTATACTGAAAGACTGTATGAAAGACTTTGGCTCCATGGAGATTGAACTGTATGTATGTGATCTGAGCGCCATCCAGTAATAATGTGCGCTCAGATCTAAGCTATCTGGGGATAGGTAGAATGTGTATGTTCTATGTGATAAATGTAACAGTATGTATTTTTATGTCTTTAATTGTCCTTTGTCTGCCATGTGGTTAATGGAGTTTTGCCTCTGTCCTTGGAGATAATTGGATTACTTCCCAATTATCTCCAGGACAGAGATGAGGGATTGTGATGCATTGTGGGATTGTAAGCTTGTGATCAGTCAATGTCCAATATGTTTCCCAGTCTTCCATCTGGTCCCCTAGGGGAGTGTCCACCAGGTGGGAGACCTGCATAAAAGCCGGGCAGGTAGCCCCAGTAAATCAGTTCTGCTTGACCCTCAAACGAAGTGTCGTCGCGTTCTTGGGGGGAATTGGATTGTATGCTGTTACAGTGTGACTGCCAGGAGTGTAAACTGTTTGTATGTTTTTTCCTGTTCGGCTGTTTACAGCATTCATGTGTTTCCAGTTCGGGAGATTGGTGAATTCATGTGTTTGCAATTCGGGAGATTGGTGATTGCAGTAGCTGCCTGTGCATCTGAAAAGGGGAATATCGCCTAAACAATTTTTAACCCTTTTGTGTGCAAAATAGATGTGCTGTTTTCTATAAAACTGTATGTTTCCAACTTCCACCAAACATTGTCTGGTGATTGGGGAAAGGGCTATGATCACTGCACTGCTGGAAAAAGGTGTTCCAGAGCTATAATCACAGTAGCCTGGTCCAGTGGTGGACAAGGCCCTCAGCGATCCCAGTCAAGCTTCGGCGAATGGGTCTGAAGTGCTCCAGGCTCCCTGATAGCAGCAAGGGAGCAGTCAGAATACGGTAGCTCTCACAATTGGTTAGCAGTTTGATGGCTTCTTAGCTATTGGGGAAACCTCCAAGACACCACCGTAACCCCTACATATTATTCAGAATTGAAGGATGCAGATGAAGCTCACACTCAGTGGCGTACATACCAGGGTCGCAGGGGTCGCGGCTGCGACCGGGCCCGGCCCACCAGGGGGCCCGGCCGCCCCTGCGACCCGGTATGTACCCACAGGGCCAGCCTCTTCTGCTGGGGGGCCCAGGAGCCGGCCACCTCCGGGCCCCCCGAGGCTGGCCCTGCTGTCACTCGGCTGGCGGGCGCGCGAGGGAGCACTGTCCCCTGGGTGCTCCCTCTTCAGCTCCCTCGCGCGCCGCACTGAAACCGGAGCCGGAAGATGACGTCATCTTCCGGCTCCGGTATCAGTACGCGGCGCGCGAGGGAGCTGAAGAGGGAGCACCCAGGGGACAGTGCTCCCTCGCGCGCCCGCCAGCCGGGTGACAGCAGGGCCAGCAACACCACTGGACCCCAGGGAATCCCCCCAGCTCTCCCACAGGTAAGGAGGCTGGGGGGATTAAAAAAAAAAAAAACGTTTGAGTGTGTGTGTTATTGTTAGTGAGTGTGTGTGTTAGTGAGTGTGTTAGTGTTAGTGAGTGTGTTAGTGTGTTAGTGTTAGTGTGTGTGTTAGTGAGTGTGTTAGTGAGTGTGTGTGTTAGTGTTAGTGAGTGTGTGTGTTAGTGTTAGTGAGTGTGTGTGTTAGTGAGTGTGTGTGTTAGTGTTAGAGTGTGTGTGTGTTAGTGTTAGAGTGTGTTAGTGTTAGAGTGTGTTAGTGAGAGTGTGAGTGAGTGTGTTAGTGTGAGTGAGTGTGTTAGTGAGTGTGTTAGTGTTAGTGAGTGTGTTAGTGTTAGTTTGTGTGTGTGTTAGTGAGTGAGTGTGTTAGTGAGTGAGTGTGTTAGTGAGTGAGTGTGTTAGTGAGTGAGTGTGTTAGTGAGTGTGTGTTAGTGAGTGTGTTAGTGTTAGTGAGTGTGTTAGTGTGTGTGTCTGTTACTGAGTATGTTTGTGTGCGTCTGTCACTGAGTGTGTGTCTGTCAGTAAATGTGTGCGTCTGTTCATGAGAGTGTGTGTGTGTGTGTGTCTAAAGCACTTACCTTTCTCCAGCGCCGGGCTCCCTTGGCGCTGGGGATCTCTCCGTCCCGATCCGCCTCTCAGCTCCGAATGCACATGCGTGGCAAGAGCCACGCGCGCATTCAAACCGCCCATATAGGAAAGCATTACTCAATGCTTTCCTATGGACCTTCAGCGTCTTCTCACTGTGATTTTCACAGTGAGAATCGCAGAAAATCCTCTAGCGGCTGTCAATGAGACAGCCACTAGAGATGGATTAACCCTCAGTGAAACATAGCAGTTTCTCTGAAACTGCTGTTTTCAGCTGCAGGGTTAAAACTAGAGAGACCTGGCACCCAGACCACTTCATTGAGCTGATTTGATCTGGGTGTCTGTAGTGGTCCTTTAAGTGTATGTGTTTATGCATGCACTGGCGTACATACCGCGGTCGCACGGGTCGCAGCCCTGTGTTGCGGCCCAAGCCCGCACAGAGTAAGCGGGGGGGGGCCCACAGATCAGTTTTCGCACCGGGGCCCCATGGGTTGTGTGTACGCCACTGCTCACACTCATGTAGCGTCCTGCTTCAGCATCCTGGTTCACTCATGCAGCGTACTGGTTATGTGGAGTTACAGCTGCAATTACAGGAGGCACTGTCCCAGTATGAGGACCCTGTCTTGACAGAGCTGGACTGGAGGGTGTTGATCCGAACAGAACTGCGGATTGAGGGTCTCAAGGAAATTTGGGGCTTCCATAGGGAATATCTCCCAACCATAGAGCAGTGCAATTGGACTATGATGTCCTTGCCCTATTCTGGGAGTCCTTTGATGACAATATTGAGTTTGAAAGCCCTGACAAGTTTTGATTCTGGAGCATCCAGGATGATAGGGAAGACCTACTGGACTTCTCAGAATTTATGGAGCTGAAAACAGATCTGACTCATCTGTCCACCATAAAGTGGGAGCTTGAGCTGGATTACATGGGACTGTGTATAGCACCAGGCCCCATAGACTAGGGATTTGGTGAACATTGAACACATAGGTATATGTGGAGGAAACTTTGTTCTCTACACTGAAATCGCATGGATGCTGGACGACGTGTCCAGATCCCAAACCCCCTGGCGTGGGAACCCTGGGCACGACGCTAGCTCCCCAGTGGCAGATCATAACCTACAGAGCAGAGGTTGTTGACCTCCTTCCCCAGAAGCGGATCACATCCGAGGGAGTGAAGGGTGATGGCCTCCCTCATGGCAGTTTATAACCCAGGGACAAGAGGTAGTCAGTCTCACTCTTTAGTGGTAGAGTACAGGTAGAATAGGTAGTCAACCTCACTCCTCGGTGGCAGAGTGCAACACAGGGAGATGAGGCAGTTGCCCTCACTCCCCAGTAGCAGAGTGCAACACAGGGAGAAGACATAGTCAACCTTCCTTTAAAGTGAGTTTCAAATGTAAAGCCAAAGTTGCTGAACTGAAAGCATAACTGACTTATTTTTTTTTCCAATTCAGTTACTTTGACCTTAAATAAGAAATTAACTTTGTATTCTCCCTCTTGTAAATAACCCTGCAAAATTACAAATGTAGAGGCTAATAATTAGGCAGCAATTTTGTGATAGGTTGTTGCAATCGTCATACTGAAGAAAGGATAGCGTGGTAAGTGCACACAGTAGCGGATGAACAACACCATGCACATGTATAGCACTTCACATCTCCACACTGAAGGGAAGGTGTGGAATGACAATTTTACTGTACAATGGACATGAACCCAGCGGCAGATTACAACCCAGGGGATAGAGGTAGCCTTCCTCTCTCCCCAGCGGCATATTTAACTACCAAGAGCAAAGGTAAATGGCTTCCATTACCCAGAGGCAGGAAGAACTCCAGAGGGAGAAGGTAGTTGACTTACGTCCACAGCAACATAATGGAGCTATAGGGTGGAGTTTTTGTTGCAATAGGCTACCAGGAAGGATGGCCTTTTTGGGGCTGGCTGCCAGACTAACTAAGCTGGTCTTCCCTTGGGGTGGGGTGTGGAGATATATAAAAGACACTTCCGTGCCACAACCTTCCGGAGTTCTATGGAGGCTAGCCTCCTGCCCACAGACTATAGGCCTGGTCCCAAGTGGGGGTGGGCCTTTATACCTGTTCTCGCATAACTTTGAAGAAGAAGTAAGTCGTAGTGTGCTGCTAGTTGCATTAAGAGTCGTAATGCTTGCAGTTGGAGAGAGTTTCTTGGTAATCAACTCCCTTTACGTATGTATAACCTTTTGCATCATATCTGGCCTTATATGTTTTTGATCCATAAGTTTTCTTTATTGCATATTGCTCCTATCGATCCCCCCACTGAAAGTTAACATTCTGACAAAGAAGTCAAATTGAATGTGTCATTTTCTCTTAGTGATCTGTTTTCTCTTTGATAACATTAGTCCAGAACTGTGACTGGAATGGATTTATGGCATCTTCAAAGATGTTTGGCAAGGTCAAAATTGCCAAACTGGAAACATTCCTCAAGTCAGCTATGCTTCTACTTCTGCTGTTTTGTGCTAAAACTTGAAATTCACTTTGAATTCTCACTTTATGAATAATCCTGATATTTTCCAAGTACTGGTGTTTTTAATCCTGATATTTTCCAAGTACTGGTGTTTTTTTCCATCTCTTTTAGGGTAACGTCTACCATGATCATTTCTTGTTGATAATTCTCCTTAGTCCTTGAGGTTTCTCCATTATAGATCTGGATCTCTTCTGAGGACTACTCTACTTCAGTAGAAGTAGTTTTCAGTACATATGGTGTATTGCTCTCTCTGGATCAATGCTCTTCATCGTGCAATAGATCAGTTTGGGATTGTCTTTCCACTCCTTTTGTTATAAGAAAATCCACAGGCCTGTGTTTGACAATAGTAAGTGAAACACAAGTATATATACAAACAAAGTGGGACTAAGTGTGGTGGCAATAAATGCCACAGACCACCTGAGTGGAAACCCCTTACACCACTCTATAAAATACAAACATAAAATACATACAATGAAGTAGGTGGATCACACTTCTAGAATGATTCTGTAATATATAAAAAGCAATATAGTGTAATATGTTAATACAATTGTATAAATCGTAATGAGCGTCAGGTACTCACAAGCCTAGAGCCAAATTTCAGCATATGGCTCTCATGGATGGCGCTGTGGGACTTTTTAGGATGTCCCTCTCCTATTCCCAGATCACTTGTGGGATGCTCCGGTTGAGTACAAATCTAGGTTCCACAACTTGAATTAAATCTTTCAGGAGAAAACTTTATTGCTCCCCAATGTGGAGTAAAAATGGATAAAAGTAAAGTGCAGATGAAATAAAATAGAAAATAATATAACTATATCAATAAAATTTAGTCCTGCCAATTGGCAAATAAATGTCCAAAGTGTCCGAAATGCGTTTCGCCCCGTACCAGGGGCTTTTTCAATCGTTTTGCTGAAAATTAAGGGTAAAGTTGATAGACCTGACCTAAACTGTGAAATTTGCACTCAAGGAAAATGTGTTCATAGTAGGTTTATAACACCTGATGCCAGAACCACAACAGCAATAGAACTAGAGCACACTTACTTGGCATGTCCCATAGAACCACAAGCAAGAGAAGATATAAAAAAAGGCATGTCAGTGTGTGTATACTTATTGAAAAACAAGAGTGATACAGTCCCATACAGAAACATAAAGTGTGTAAGATCAGACAATAGTAGTGAGTTCTACTAAGCAAGCAAGGTCTTAGACACAAGAGACTACTTGGAACGGCAAGTTGTGTGTTAATCGAAAGTAAATGGCCAAATTACTTATGGACATATGCAATAATGACTGCGGCTCAGATTACAGACAGTGCTTTAAAAGCCATCTTGTAGAAACTCATATTATTTATTAATGGGCAAAAAACCTAACCTTTCTAAAATTAAGATTTTGGGGTCAGAATGTTTTGCATATAAATATGATAGAAAGAAGTTAGAGTCAAAAAGTGAGAGAGAAACCTTTGCTGGATATGATGTGAACAGTCTTTCTTATTTAGGTTATTATCCTAAGAGCAGAAAGGTTGTCAAACACAGACATAAAATACATACAATGTAGTAGGTGGATCACACTTCTAGAATGATTCTGTAATATATAAAAAGCAATATAGTGTAATATGTTAATACAATTGTATAAATCGTAATGAGCGTCAGGTACTCACAAGCCTAGAGCCAAATTTCAGCATATGGCTCTCATGGATGGTGCTGTGGGACTTTTTAGGATGTCCCTCTCCTATTCCCAGATCACTTGTAGGATGCTCCGGTTGAGTACAAATCCAGGTTCCACAACTTGAATTAAATCTTTCAGGAGAAAACTTTATTGCTCCCCAATGTGGAGTAGAAATGGATAAAAGTAAAGTGCAGATGAAATAAAATAAAAAATGATATAACTATATCAATAAAATTTAGTCCTGCCAATTGGCAAATAAATGTCCAAAGTGTCCGAAACGCGTTTCGCCCCGTACCAGGTTGTACACCGATTGAAAAAGCCCCTGGTACGGGGCGAAACGCGTTTCGGACACTTTGGACATTTATTTGCCAATTGGCAGGACTAAATTTTATTTATATAGTTATATCATTTTTTATTTTATTTCATCTGCACTTTACTTTTATCCATTTCTACTCCACATTGGGGAGCAATAAAGTTTTCTCCTGAAAGATTTAATTCAAGTTGTGGAACCTGGATTTGTACTCAACCGGAGCATCCTACAAGTGATCTGGGAATAGGAGAGGGACATCCTAAAAAGTCCCACAGCGCCATCCATGAGAGCCATATGCTGAAATTTGGCTCTAGGCTTGTGAGTACCTGACGCTCATTACGATTTATACAATTGTATTAACATATTACACTATATTGCTTTTTATATATTACAGAATCATTCTAGAAGTGTGATCTACCTACTACATTGTATGTATTTTATGTTTGTGTTTTATAGAGTGGTGTAAGGGGTTTCCACTCAGGTGGTCTGTGGCATTTATTGCCACCACACTTAGTCCCACTTTGTTTGTATATATACTTGTGTTTCACTTAGGATAATAACCTAAATAAGAAAGACTGTTCACATCATATCCAGCAAAGGTTTCTCTCTCACTTTTTGACTCTAACTTCTTTCTATCATATTTATATGCAAAACATTCTGACCCCAAAATCTTAATTTTAGAAAGGTTAGTTTTTTTGCCCATTAATAAATAATATGGAGTTTCTACAAGATGGCTTTTAAAGCACTGTCTGTAATCTGAGCCGCAGTCATTATTGCATATGTCCATAAGTAATTTGGCCATTTACTTTCGATTAACACACAACTTGCCGTTCCAAGTAGTCTCTTGTGTCTAAGACCTTGCTTGCTTAGTAGAACTCACTACTATTGTCTGATCTTACACACTTTATGTTTCTGTATGGGACTGTATCACTCTTGTTTTTCAATAAGTATACACACACTGACATGCCTTTTTTTATATCTTCTCTTGCTTGTGGTTCTATGGGACATGCCAAGTAAGTGTGCTCTAGTTCTATTGCTGTTGTGGTTCTGGCATCAGGTGTTTTAAACCTACTATGAACACATTTTCCTTGAGTGCAAATTTCACAGTTTAGGTCAGGTCTATCAACTTTACCCTTAATTTTCAGCAAAATTATTTAGATAGTAAGGTCTGTTGTATTTTTGGATTGTGATTTTGGTGCCATTCTTACAAACAATTTCACTTCTGCCTTGTCTGAGGTTGTTGCTGCCTCTACAGAGAAGATGCCTGGAAGATATGAGCTTTCTTTAGGAGTGCTAATACTTGAGCTAGCACAGTACTTCTCAATATTTCTCAATATTTTTTAAACTTGTCAACTGTCTTTTGAACTCAACAAAAAGTACTTTTCCAACAGTTTAAATGATTCAGACAAACTTTTCAGAATCATTACTATCAGCAATCTGCCACTTAACGTTTCTCCCACATGCAGGGCAGGTGCTAGAATATTTTGAGACCTAGGCAAGACCAGCCACTTGCATTCCCCAAAAAACAAATATTGCCAACTTTGTGTGTATCTTTCTCTCCCAACCACTTTGTGTGTTTCTTTTTCCCCCAAATGCTTTTGTGTCTCTTTTTCCCCAGCACCTTTGTGGGTATCTTCTTCCCCCTGCACCTTTGATTAGCTCTTTCTCCCCAGGCCCTTTTTGTGTCTCTTTCTCCCCCAGCCTTTTTTTTCAACTCTTGCCCAACCTCTTTGATGTCTTTATTTCTACTTACCTAGACCCTCGGTGTGTGTTATTGCCCCCATTCTTAGCCGCTGTGTCTGTGTCACTGTACCATTCACCAGCTCCTCTGTGTGTCTCTGTGTCTCGTTCCTCAGCCCCTCTGTGTGTGTCATTGTTCCCTTACCCTGCCTCTCTGCGTGTCTCTTATTCCCACCAACACCTTTGTGTATCTCTTTCTCCCCAGTGCCTTTCTGTGTCTCTTTCTCCCTCATTTTTTTTATTTTGCAACTCTACCCCCAGCCCCTTTGATGTCTTTATTTCTCCTTACCTAGACCCTTGGTGTGTGTCATTGTCCCCTTCCTCAGCCTCTGTGTGTGTGTCACTGTTCCCTTCACCAGCCCCTCTGTGTGTATCTCCCCGTTCCTCTGTGTGCCTCTCTGTTGCCCCAGTCCCTCTGTGTCTCGCTGTCCCCCCAGCCCCTATGTGTGTCTCTTTTCCCCTCCCCAGCACTCTGTGTGTCTCTTCGTCTCCCCAGCCCCTCTTTGTGTCTCTTCATCCTTCCCAGCCCTCCATGTGTCTCTTTGTCACCTCATCTCTCTGGGTGTCTTTTTGTCTCCCCCTAGCCTTGGCTTTCTCTTGCCTGCATAATAATCTCTCATATTTGCAGTGCCTTTCTTCCATTATCAGCTGCCTCCCTCATTATTAATCCCTTAAGGACACATGACGTAAATATTCCGTCATGATTCCCTTTTATTCCAGAAGGTGTGTCTTTAAGGGGTTAAAAACAGACTTTTATAATTTAAGAAGCAAATTAGTTCAGCATATGCTTCATCTTTCTTATTTATCTTCATCCTCATTATTGGTATCATCCGGTTCACTAATATATATAAATGCTTATTTATTATAAAAAAAATACAGAAAAATGTTGTGGTTTTTTTAACAGTTTTTGCAATAATGATGTGTACATAGTTAGTGCAGGTTAAATAAAGTAATTAAAAATAAATTAATTTAGTTGTTCTGATTTACAGAATATATAATGTGTCTGGGATTTTAAGTTTTTTTTGGTAGTGACAGGTCACAAAGCACAAGGAGTAAAATAAACTTTTAATGTGGAGCGATTTTAGAGTTTGGTATGTTTGTCTTGTAAGCTTAATAGCCATAAAAGAAAACAAATTTGCCACACAAAATTATATATTTAAATAAAGTAGACATCACAGGCTATTGTCTTAAGGTTGTTTTGACACTTTCTACGTAGCCATTTCACCGCCAATCTCTGCTAAATATTGGAGTTAAATTGTTTTTTGGCACACAAACTTATAACAAAGAATTTCTCATGTGTATTTTGTTACGTTGGTGTGTGCTATTCCTGTATTTTGTGTTCAGCTACATCTGCTGAGTACAAAGATAACCCCATTGTATGTCTTTGGCACTATTTCTTGAAGCTACAGTGCCATATAGGAGACCTGTCCTTTTCAGTATTTACAGTAGAATTTTGAGAGACGGATTTAATGCTTCAATTTGGGGTATTATAGCAGTTTAACTGTTCAAACCCCCCCCTCCCCCCCACAAAGGCCTACCATTTCTAAAAGTAGACACTCCAGGCTATCTCATTTGGTGCATATTGTGCCTTAACATGCACCAATTTTTTCACCAATGTATGCCAAAATATGTGGTAAAAAATAATTTGGGGCATTTTTGTCATACGGATTAAATTTATGCTGGGCATTTTGCATATTTCATATGTGCCACTAAGTTCAAACCCCCCAAATTATGCTCATCTAAGTCTTCTGAGTAAAGCAATATGCCCACTATATGACCTAGACACTATTTTGTGAAGTTACAGTGCTGTAAAAGTGACGTGACAAGTTCAGGTTTTTAAGTGTGAATTTTCATGGAGGGATTTGATGCGTCCATGTCCCACTTTGGAGCACTTGAGCAGGCTACATATTACAACTACACCATAAAGGCATACCATTTATTAAAGAACACATCCCAGGGTATTTCAAAAGGCATATTTTGAACCTTAGTGTGGGATCATTTTTTACGCTAGCTTGTACCAAGTGTAGTGGTAATAAGCGTTTTTTCTGCCTTTTTGACACACAAAGTGAGTTTGCACAGTATATTTTGCAAACCTTATGTGTGCTACAACTGTATAATACTTCATATGTTTCTCAGTTATGTCGTCTGAGTACAGCGATACCCCCATATGTACCTTTGCCAGGTATATGTGGACATGGGAGGGGCACATTTGAGACAAAGCCATTCCAGTTGTTTTCAAAATTTCAATTTTTACTCTGGGCCCATGCCCCATATTAGAGTATTTTACCAGGCTATATAATCCAAATACCCCATAAAGCCATACTATTTCTTAAAGAACGCATCCCAGGGTATTTCAAAAGGCATATTTTGAACCTTAGCGTGGGATCATTTTTCCGCTAGCTTGTACCAAGTGTAGTGGTAATAAGCGTTTTTTGTGCCTTTTTGACACACAAAGTGAGTTTGCACAGTATATTTTGGAAACCTTATGTGTGCTACGACTATATAATACTACATATGTTGCTCAGCTATGTCGTCTGAGTACAGCAATACCCCTTTATGTACCTTTGCCAGGTATATGTGGATGTTGAAGAGGCACATTTGGGACGCAACTGGTCAGTTTTTTTTTCTAACTTAGAAATTTTACCCTGTGTCCATGTTCTATTTTGGAGTAGGTTAGATGGTTGGTTATTGAAACTTCCCCACAAACACATACTATTTATTGAAGAATACACCCTGGGGTAATTCAAAAGGTGTATTTTGAACCTTAGCGTGGGATAATTTTTTTCTCTAGTTTGTTCCAGGTGTAGTGGCAATGAGCATTTTTAACTGTATTTTTTTTAATTTTTAAAACTTATCTTTTTAAAACTAGTTTTTAAACTTGTTTTGCTTATTATTTTTTTAAACTTTCCTAAACTTTCTTAAAACTTTTTTGTTTTTTTACAGATTTTACATTTTTATAAGCTTTTTTTATACCGTTAACCCCTAACTAGCAGTAAGCAGCACTAACGGTAAATTCCTCAATTTCCCATAACTCCCACCCACTCCAGGTAGCAAAATATATCATTTTAAAATACTTAGATTAATTAATTAAATAAATTGAACCCCTGAGGGTTAAAAAAAACAAGTTAATCCTAAAGGGGTTAAAAAAAAAAAATCGGGTCACAGTATAATACTGTGATCTGTATTTTGATCACTGTAGGTAGTGATCAACTGGCAGGGAAGGGGTTAATTTCTATTAGGACTTGGTAAAGGAGGGTGGGATTTTATTTACTTTTTAAAAAAATGTTATTAAAAACATTTTTGAAACTTTTTTTTAACGTTAACCCCTAGCTAGCCTAACACCAAATGCCCCAATTTCCCACTAACTTCCACCCACCCCATCTAGTTAATATATTATTTTAATAAACTTAAATTAATTAATAAAATATATATTTTTTTATTTTCTTTACTGGATCAGATTGTGAACATTCCTGTTTATTTGTGCCAGTAGTACAACCATGATTGGGAACCATAATAAATATTATATTTACTGTTACTATATTATTATTATTATTATTATTTATATAACAAATTCTGCAGCACTGTACAATGGATACTATATGACATATTATAGAAAAGAACATTTATAACTGAGGAGTTTTGAGGGGGAAGGGAGCAAATGCCAAATGGTCCCAAAACACAAAGTGGAAATACATTAAAGGCACAGACAGTTTAGGAAACCTCTAAGATTCTCCTTTTCGCAAACTATTTAATCTACTGTTTTCTAACACTTAACTTAAATCTACAGACCCTCTCTTCACTGAACATGCGTTCATCTAAATTATGGTTAAAGTGTAATTTATCAAGTAACCAAAAGATTCCTTTTACAAATAGAACGAATAACTTTAGGTAAATTGTATTGAGTTCAATAGTCCACATGCTGCTACATTCCTTCTAACAGCTTATCATGATTTTTTTGAGGCTTCATAGCCAGTTTCTGAGCCTTCTACATTGCTTTTCAATTTTTTTTTATTTTTTTTTAATTCTTTATTTTATTGTGCGAGAATGAACATACATGCATGCAGTGCCACGACAGCATCAGCAGGCTGAATAAAACAGTTGTTAAACATGTGTGACATTTGATATAGCTGCACATTTTATAAGTTGTATGGGTCAAGCGTAATACAAATATATTCATCGGTAGCTACATAAATAGGCTAGTACTAATCAGTGATGGTGTCAGTGAGAAATGACAATACAAATACAAGCTTAAACTGAATGCCTATTTTAAGATATAGTAAGAAAATCGGTACAGTGTTTTTTGTAATAGCCATTAACAGGTAGCTAATAGCTTAATAGCAGGTTAGTTTTCTCAGACAAGTGAGCAGAATATGTAGCTTGTCTCCAGTGCCCTGAGCAGTAGGTTGGTTTCAGTTTATAGAGAGAAGTGGCTGTTGAGGAGCCATAGACAGAGAAAGGCATATAGAAAACATGGAAAGTATAGGTAAACATTTTCCTTGCTAATGACTGATACAGAGGGTTAATTAACTCAGCTGCTTCTCTCTTATGGCATCAGGCCTATGTGACAGTCCCCCCCTCTGGGTCAGCCTACTCCAGTCCTTAGCAGAATGGATGTGTCATCCACCGGGCGATCTGCGCCTGTACGGGGACCTCTCCAGCCCCAGGATTGTTCAAGGGCCGGCATCTGTGTACCACAGACCTGGTTTCTGCAGCAGTCCAAGTCTCTTCCCTGCCGGGAGTGATCGGAGGGTCGAGGTGGTGTTCGCCGTGAGGCGCGGGCGATCTTCCGACCTTGTGGGCGATGCGGGGTATGTATGCCCCTTGTGGCTCTCAGCCTGGGAAGGCGAGCTGTATGTTTCGCGTGTTTCCTCACTGGAGTGCCGCCTTGAGTAGGTCTCCTCTCAGGCAGTCGCGCTGAGTTCCCGGCTCCTTCATGCTTGCTTGCCTCAGTAGCTTGAGCGCGGTGCTTTAGTCGGAGCCAGAAACGGTAGAATATGGCATCCAGCTTCTTCAGGATGTCTGCCATGTGGTCATTGGTGGTTGCTTGCTTGGGACTCACAGAGTTTAGTTGCGAGAGAGTGGCATCCGCCATTTTGCAGCGGCTGTATTTTGCTCAGCGATCTTGTCTGTGTGGTACGCGTTAGCTTAGTCGTTCTAGTAAGCTTTAAGTGGACTGGGTTAACCCCCACCAGTCCAGGGGGGGGGGGGGGGTTGGAGTGCTGTGGTACCTGACTCCGGGTAGTAGCGCGGGTGGATCGGCCGCCTCCCCCACTGCCTCATCCCCGGTAGGCCGCAACAGAGTTCCCGGGCTCTGCGGGTGAGTGAGTGCTGGCTTGCGTTCGGGTTTTGCAAGCCCGGGTCTCCTGACCTTCGTTGCGTGGGTTGCTGTCCGTGGAAGCTGTAAAATACCCCAAAATCCAGCTTTGTTTCAGGAGCTCTGGCTTTCCACCGCTTTTCAATTTAACCCTTAGTGAGCCCCCAATAAAATAAAATTAACCCCTACGGTTACAAAAAATAAAAGTTGACCCTCAGGGAAAAAAAAATAAAAAATCAGATCACAGTTAAATGTACACCCTGCCAATTGATCACTGTAGTCAGAGATCAATTGGCAGGGAAGGGGTTATTTTTTTTTATTAAAATGGGTAAAGGGGGGGGGATTTTTAAATTAACTTTATTTTTTTTAAACAGGAAACAGGAACATCACTGTTCTGTCTCCCTGCACTTCACACAGAACCCGGAAGTGCAGGGAGGCGGAAGGTAAGTATATGCAGCACATGTGCTCGCTCTGACAACAAATAGCTTACAGCATCTAATCAAAAGGATAGGTCCCGGGGGCGGGGCCTGACCTCGAAGCAGAGCAGTCACACGATAACAAAGCTCCTGCTCCTGGCGACGACATTTATTGATTTAAAACCCGCACCAAGCGACTACTGACCTGATGCCAGCTGCTGGAGGCAGGGGGAAAGCAAGCCCTACTTACGGATCCAACACATGCAGTCCCTCAAGCCGAAATCACTCAAGCAACCTCTGCGGTCTACAAGCATGGCCGCGGCAAAGAGAGGAGCTTTCCAGCAGGGATACCCGTTCCCCCTCCTATGGACCGGCGGGGGTTATCCCGGTCCCCACCGACAAGCAACAAGTTCTCGCCTACACTTTCACTCCGCGTGAAGATTCAGGCTCAACGCAAGACGGGCCTAGCACACAGACCACAAAACAAATGGCGCCTACATATGCAGACCCCGGCGAAGACATGATTGAGCGCTCCCGCCGACGCATAGACGAGGCCTTCCAGCGCTTCTGGGAGAGACTGGAGCAGCGCATGGCACTACAGTTGCCAGGGTATGTGCGGGAGGCCACGGAGAAAGGGCCGAGCGAGCCCCACTCAGGCAGATTCCGACCTGGAACACACACCACCCAGGCTCCCTGCCTACCTGGGCCGAAGGCCAAATGTGGTATACCCCCACAGCATCGCCCACGACGCCGGAGGACCACCTCCTGGCGGCGTCTAACCATCGGGGCCCTCCGCAGCGCCCATAAAGGGGAAGACCCGGCTGCACTGCATACCCGAGTCTGTGGCACACAGATGCAGATCCTCCGAAAGGCCTGGGGCTGGAGTGGGGTCCGCCACGGCCCACGCAACACCGCCACCATCAGCAGAGCCGCAGGGGCCGCTGGGCACCTCACCGTCCGGAGCACACAGCTACAACATTCCACAAGCATGAGCGGACTACAGGATGACCAAGCACTTGCATCACAGCTGCCAACTACGGGAATCGGATGATACTGAGACTACTTCTGTACCCTGGGGTCAGCTCAGGAGGCGACAGTGGACACACACCCGCACTATAGGACATTCGATTAAAAGCTTGCTTCAAGTTCCTGTACACACATGCTCTGAAAAGGCCTGTCACTTACTCACTTAACGGGACCAGGCCTGCCTGCCTGACAGTCTTACATGAATAACTCACCCTATATACACTTCAGACATCCACAATGCCTGCATGCTTCTCCCTTTCTTTTAGACTTAGCACCCTTACAACAATGCCCTTCCAATCACAGAATGCTGTGCTACACACACGGGTCATGTCACCTGACGGCCTTCCACATGCCACTCTCATGTTAATAAGCCTGTCTGCCTGACACCATCTTGAGATACACAACCTTTATTACACTCTTGTATTATAAGCATGTAACATTAACCACTCAATAACGCCTGACTACTCACTTGCCCACCTAATCTCTTTCACTAACACTCACATGTCTGCCATTTCCTATGAATGATCCATCAGTCATGTTTTCACCCAGACCTGTATGTTAAAGCTTTTACCATACTGCGGTAGTATTCAGCAACTCAATCCTAACTCACTTGCATGCCAAACTACAGTGCAGTAACTATTTACTAATGTTAAGCCTGTTATATCGACTTTGTTTATACTTAAAAAATGTGCACGTACTAATGCCACGAACAAGTCTATATTCATATCTATATGAACGCTGTTGTGGTGTATGGAAATATCATGTACCTACCTGCACAATAAAAATATAAAATAAAATAAAAATTAAAAAAAGGATAGGTCCCTTATAGTCTCTGAGGAAGTCAAATGTTTGAACAGTGTAGCTAAAATGCAAAAAAGAAATTAATTTCATTACCATGCACAACACAATTATCTAGGATGTAAGCAGAAAAGCAGCTGTCCTAATGCATTTTAAAGATAATCACACTTTATTGCATGTACACGTTATGTTTGCAGAATCCAAAATAAAACAGATGTAGATTCTCCATGCCAGGGAACGATCAGTCAAGCCCGGTGCCCTCGTGTACACTATGCTCTCTGCTCCTCGTTTGATGTTTAGTGTTCTTAACAACAAGTTCTCCAAACAAGCTCCCAAGATAATCTGACTTTCTATGGCTAGAGAAATCATGGGGAAAAAATATTATATTTGCATGAAGGGCAGAATAATTAGCACATTAATTAGGTGGTAATGATTACTATCCAGTTCAGTTGGTAGAGGTAAGTTAATTTTATACACTTTTGATTAATGTTTGAAAGAAAAAAAATATCATACATGAATAGATAAAAGCATCTCTATGTCTGTCTGTCTACCCATCTATCTCTACCATAACTGTATATCAGATATGTTCTAAAATAAGTGTATATTTTTTTAGTGGAGTAATTATTAAGCATTGATACATTTTCTTTTTTTAAATTATTTTGAACATATTTGCCTAATGCATGGAAATGGTTAATCTGAATGTTATGTTTTCAGTTACAACTCTGTGGTTTAACGTCCCTTGATAAAAAAAAGTGTGCAGTTTCATTTGATTTTGGTCTGCTATCAGAATGATAATATTTATCCCTCTCCTTCTTTGTGTTTACTTGTAGACTTTACACATGATAAAGCCCACTGGATGAACAGAGCAGCTAATTCATTTTACTTTATGTAACGAGGAGGCTGTTTACATGACTTGTGCGAAAAACCTCTAGTTTCTTTCCTTCATTGTGTCCTTCTGGACAGCTATTTTAAGAGGGTCTTCCAACAAATTCAGGCTACTTATTTTTCTTTAATCTTTTTTGTTGCCTCATTTTTACCCCTTCATTGGAGGAATTTAAAGGATATTTTTATCATTTGCAAAAAAACAAAGACTATCTCGGCAGGTCATATATGGTGATATTAAATATCAAATTATTGAGTCTGCAACCTTAATTGACAGGTAAGTGCTTCAAGAAGAAAAGTATATTGTTTTATCATTACTCTTCCAGTTACAAAATCCATGTGCAGTTCCAAAGTAAATATTATAAAGATAGGAGATTATATGCTTCAATTGTGTCCCGAATCAATTTATTCTTTCACTGTTAATATCATAAGCAAATAATGAGAATTACTTCACTATACAACAATTTGTAGTAGTAGTCTTTAGTGAATAAATCCCTGATTGCTTTTAAAGGAGGTGCGTTTTTAGATTCACATTTTTATTATATATTCTATTTCATTCTACAGTGAAATTGTTCATCCATTCAATTGGGAATAGTTGCAATGAGACCAGGCGATTTGCAATTTCACACCACAATAATTGAGCTTTGTGAATTTATAGTTTTTAATTTATTGGATTAAATCTTCAATTCTTTGTTCAGTTTTACATAATTTCTGACTAGTGAAAAAGCTCAAATGTGTAGGCACTTATAGTTGCTGCTAAGTACTTCCGGTTTTGAAACATTACTTTGCTAACCAAATTATGCTAAAGTTTTTAATTTTTTTGTAACTATGCATACATTTATAGTAATCTGTGTACTTTTTCTTCGATTAGAGTTGAAAATATCAGTTCTATGTTCTCTTTGCTAATAGCTATCATAAGGAACTTTGAAAGCAAGCATCCTCAGGAAATGGCCTAATTATGCAATCAATAAAATTACCAATGCTCCTTTCGATTAGTGCTCTTGTAGCTGCCATACTACTTAGGAATTCAAGGAAGAATGACATTATAGCGTTATAGACTAAATTGCAAGTAATTGTATACTTAAATTGTTCCTTCAACATTTTTTCAATGTTATAAGAATAAAGATATACGTTATTCCTATGATGTGTTAATGGATGTCCATGTGCCTCCAGTATAGTCTCACTATAATAAATAGATAAGGTGGACTGCTATACCTCAGCAAGTATTCCCAAACCTTGTGTGGTATACAGAATGTGGAAAAAACAGGAGTGATCTACCACGTCAGAAAAATCACACAGGTAAAACCAGTGCTTAAAGTGACCTTATAGTGCAAAAATGTGTACATATATATATATATATATATATATATATATATATATATATTTATTTATTACTGCTATTTATAAAGCGCCAACAGATTCCGCAGCGCTGTACATTTAGTGGAGAACATACAATATACACAGACAAATACAAAAGGTAGAGAGGGCCCTCTTTTATACAAAGTGCATAGGTAGATAGCCCGTGAGCTTACAATCTAAAGGATACCGTGGGGATTTGAGACAAGAGGTGGCAGGGGAAATTTGGAAGTGATGGCTAAATAAGGAAACAGAGATTTGCAGCTATTGGTAGAATATAGAGGGAATGAAGGGGTAAGTGAGTGAGAATTTTAAACAGATATATATATATATATACACACCGTACAATTATTTAACAATCAGAGTTGCAATTCCAGTTTTCATAAAACCTTAAAACAAAAAGCAATATATACAGATAATATGGTGCAATATTTTAAATCTGTAGCGCAGTATTAGTAAGATGTGTAGATTTTCAACTCACACTTTAATGAGCTACTCAAAGTACTGCTGTATAGTGCTTTGATAATACAATTCCCGCTTCAGGATATATAAAGATCTACTCAGATGTATATCTAACATGATAAGAGAGCAGAAAAAAATCCAATAGTGCAGCAAGTACATATAAGTGTAATATCAGAGAGGACAAGGTATCCTACTTACAATTTTGAGAGCAGTAACTTGCTCTAGTATATATAGCTTTGGTGGTACAATACACACCTGGGATTTAGCAGGAACTCGGAATGTAAATCAGCAGCAAAAACAATAAAAATTATAAAAATGGACTTATATAAAATAATTTACTTTATTCAATATATAATATAATTAAATGTGAATTTATATAAGTAATACTATTAAAACAGATATCAGCAAAATAGAGGGCTCCAATACACACATTATGTGTTTCACCCAACAGGGCTTCCTCAGAAGTGTACATATCCAAGTTTATAAAGGCTGTGTAGTCTTCATTATTGAGATCCAATGTGTTGATTGATTTCCTGGTTGATTTCGAGTTGCGCGTGTCGACCGGACGTAACACGTCGCGATCCATCCTGCTGTGCCATTAGAGGGATTGTAGTTTGCATGTGTGAGCCTGCGCGGTGATGCTCTTTCTATTTCTGCCATTATTCCAGCATAGTCTCCGATTCTCATATATCTCATATGTCTCCACATGGTGGGCATTGTGACATTCTACTTAATGTGGTTGAAATATACTTACTCAGGGTTATACACTATGTCCTCACGCTTTCTGAAACTCAGTCTCTTTAAAACTGAACTCCTTGTCTTTCCTCCTCCTAATACTGATCCTCCTCTCTCGCTCTCCCTTCAAGTCAGTGATATCCACATAAGTCCATCCTTGCAAGCACGCCGTCTTGGCGTTATACTTGATTCTGGCCTCACATCCAGTTTGTTGCCAAATCCGGTAGATTCCAACTTAAAAACATAGCCCGCATCCACCCCTTTCTTACACAAGCTGCTACCAAGGAGCTTGTCCATGCTCTAGTAATTTCCCGCATGGATTATTGTAACCCTCTCCTGATTGGTCTCCCAAAAAACCATATTGCCCCACTACAGACTGTAATGAATGCCGCCGCCAGACTGATTTTCCTCTCTAGTCGGTCCTCTCACACCTCACCCCTCTGCCAGTCCTTACATTGGCTCCCTGTATCCTATAGGAGTCAATTCAAAGTGCTAACCCATACATATAAAGCACTGAACAATTCTAGCCCCCCTTATATCTCTTCACAGATCCATAGGTATGCCCCTCCTCGTTCCCTCCTCTCTGCCCATGACCACCTCCTGACCGCTGCTCGCACCCATACGGCCAACTCGCGCTTGCAGGACTTCTCGCGGGTGGCTCCCTTCCTATGGAATAGCCTGCCTACCCCCATCAGACTCTCCCCTAGTCTTCAATCCTTTAAGAGGTGACTTAAAACACATCTCTTTAGGAAAACTTATGGCCTCCCAGAGTAACCTCTACCTTACACACCTGTCTCTTGCTCTCTCCTGTATGGCAGCACTTTACTCTCTCCTCCAGCTCTGCTTCACTCCCACCTTATTCGATTGATATACCCTGTCCTAATGTGTCTTATACCCCACCTCCTATAGATTGTAAGCGTTTGAGCAGGGTCCTCTTCAACCTATTGTTCCTGTAAGTTCTCTTGTAATTGTCCGATTTATAGTTGCATCCCCCCCCTCATAATATTGTAAAGCTCTACGGAATCTGTTGGCGCTATATAAATGGCTATAATAATAATAATAATAATAATGTCCGAATTTCAAATGTAAGAACAAAATATCTGAGCTGGAAAAAATTCTAAAAGTTATCTACATTTTCCGTTCAGTTACTTTGGGCTTTGATTTGAACTGCACTTTGAATTCAGTTTGCAATCTCACTTTACTAAATAACCCTGACTGAATACAGTTGGGATTACATGCCAGGTAACAAATAGGGCAAAATCATCTGGCTGCATATGAAGCCAAATCTGTTTATTCACGCTATTGAACAATATCCATATTTTGCCTGAATCTGGTCCTTATATCAGCAAAACCAAATGCCGCTGGCAACGGAAATCTTTATAAAATGCTTTAGAACTTGGCCCTGTGGCTTCAAATCTGGGCTCATATTAACACAAATCTGAGCTATCTGCCCATTGGCAGTACTAGCAGCTACCAACCCGTGGGCAAATTAAAATAAAACCACATAATTAACTCGCAAGTTCTAATTATGTGGCGGCTAGCTAACAATTGCATTTGGGAGAGGCAGGGAAGATGGAACAGGTGAGCAACTTCCTGCCATGCCGTTCAGGAAAAGAGAAGACACCGGGAGATTCTTTTGATGTTCAAGGATCTAGATGCACCATCATGTCTCATGACCTACACTGCAATGCAGGGACATTGTGGGACAGTACAAGTGTGTTTAAAGCCCACACCACACTCCAATAAACAAATGTAAAATATATATTTTGCTATTTGATTGTTGTGACGGTAGTCACCATTACCAGGAGCTTCAGACAGACTATTCATGTAGGTCCCTGGACTGTTTTAGTCACCTTGTGCCCATCATAGGTGCAGGGTGTGTGTCAAATATTTAGTGTTTCGTGTTAAATATTTAGTCTGCTCTCCTGTCCTGCTGATGATTGCTACAACTAGGTGGATTTGGCTACGGAGCCTGTAAAGCACCCTCTGTTGGTAGCAACAACAATATGCACTACCTGAATAGCAAGGCTTGCAATTTGCATATTCATGTACATATTGCTAATACTACAGGCAGGAGAGATACTTTGTGTTAAATGTTGTCTTCCTCACCCCTTTAGAAATATGTTATTAGGTTATTATAGTTTTCTGGCATGTTTTGGTTATTTGTATTTTATTGAGTTTGTCACATCAAGGTTGATGTAACAAACACATGGGCTAGTCCCAAGTAAAATATAGTATTGTATGTGAGTTTCTGTTGGAACTGGGTGTCATGTGTGGATTTTGGGATCCCAGTCACAGAGTTGTCGTACCTGTTGGCTGGCTCTACGATCCCTCTAGCCCTGTGATGAAACAAGAGAGTTAGGCCTGTCAGCCGCAACTGCCTTTGTAAACGCAATAGTAAGAACTATAAGCTTTGCTGCAGAGGAATAAGCAGAGGTGACGGTACCTGCCTGGAAGGAAAGCTGCAGAGGGGATGATACCTGCCTGGAAAAAGGACTGGAGCAGAATAGGCAGAGGGGATGATACTTGCCTGGAAGGAGAGCTGCAGCCTGGTTGTGTGGAAAAGCTCTAGTGAAACCCCAAACAAGCCTCAGTGACTGGGGTTGAAGAGCTCCAGGCTCCCTCCCCAATCAGCTAGGATGCCAATTCAGTGGAGGTACTCAGTCGGAGTACTGGAGCTCTGTCACAATTGTATTAGTCTTTTTTTAGTACAATGTGCCGAGCAACATATTGGACTTGCATAAAAGTAAAAACTGTTGTCCACTTTTTTCTTATCATTACAGTTAATGTCAGGTTTTGTTGTGCAGAGCTGCTATTACAGATGCATGCCAGAGTGAAGATTATATTGTAAATTGATAAAAACCATTTGTGCTTTTTCAATACCAGGGGTCATAGGCATGCACAGCCTATTGTATAAGGGTGTGCACCCTTAAGCACAAACACACATGCCGCGTATATATATATATATACATACACATACACACACATATGCTGCTGTGTGTGTGAGGGTGCTGTGTGTGTGTGTGGGCACTGTGTGTGTGTGTGTGTGTAGGCGCTATGTGTGTGTGAAGGCACTGTGTGTAAGGGCACTGTGTGTGTAAGGGTGCTGTGTGTGTGAAGGCACTGTGTGTGTGTGAAGGCGCTGTGTGTGTGTGAGGGTGCTGTGTGTGTAAGGGCGCTGTGTGTGTAAGGATGCTGTGTGTGTGTAAGGGTGCTGTATGTGTGTGTAAGGGTGCTGTATGTTTGTGTAAGGGTGCTGTATGTGTGTATATATACAAACACATATACTGCTGTGTGTGTGTGTGTGAGGGTGCTGTGTGTGTGTAGGTGCTGTGTGTGTGAAGGTTCTGTGTGTGTAAGGGCGCTGTGTGTGTGAAGGCGTTATGTGTGTGTGAAGGCGCTGTAAGTGTGAAGGCGCTGTGTGTGTAAGAATGCTGTGTGTGTAAGGGTGCTGCATGTGTGTAAGGGTGCTGTTAGTGTGTGTGTATGTGTATATGTAAGGGTGCTGTTAGTGTGAATCAATGAATATTTAGTATAACATAGTATGCAATACAATGGCAATACATTTCACTGGCTAACACAGCCAATTGTCAAGAAGATTTATGACGGTAGTTCACAGAAAGAAAGTGAAAGTTTCACACAGAGAAAGCTTCCAGCGAATAGCCAGAAAAACTTTAGCTGACAGTTAGAATAACCCTTTCAATGCTGGCTAGACCTCCTAAGTAATTAAGACCTATGCTCATGTAATTTTAAATAAAATAACATTTAAACCAGCTCATTAGTCATTTCCTGGGACCATCCAATAAGATTAATCTACCATGTTCTATAAGCAGAATTTTAACTTGCCTAAATAAATATTTTATCTTATTTTAGAGCAAATCAATACACCTGGATAAATATCACGATATGCTAACATGTGATATGTCATAAATACATAATTATTGTAATTCTATCTGCAGAATAGAATGCTTAATTATATATTCTTTAGTAACTAAGATTTCTAAATATCGAAATCTGATCGTGATTTATCCAGTCATATATCATGCTATTAGAAAAAATTAATTAATTAAGATTAATTAAATGAAACCAGCATATTTACCAGTTAAGTAGATTTTCTTATCAGATATTCTCAGGTAGCTAAGTGTCAAGGAATGTTTCTTTCTCGCTCTGACTCTGCTTGCTTCTTACTTAGCCTGCTTCCGACTCTTTGCCCTTTGCTTTCTCTGCATACCTCTGCATTCCTCTCTCTTCCCTTTGTCTTAACTTTTAAAGGAAAAATTCACTAGGTGATAGACCAATAGAAACACTGGGGGTGTGGTTACCTTCCAGATAACAATTTAAGTATTTGGTCTATAGAGGGCAGTCTCGTCCCACTAAACATACCTATCCAGGAAAGAGTTAACTTTTCCTGGTGGCTATTTTGATGTCATTTACCTTATCTTTATGGTTGTCTATAACTTAAGTTTTCTGTCAGTTCAAAAGAGTTTCTTTGGGCTTTCTTCAGACTATGTGTCTCCAATTCCTGCTGTCATTTCTAATATGACAGTTCGTAAACTTAATATCACCTTTCACTACAATGAGACTCTATACAATATCGAAAGTAAAATTAAATTATTTAATCTTCTCTGTCACAAATGTCTGGGTTTAGAATTGATTATATTCCATTAGCATTTAGCTAACAGTCTGTCCATCCCCCGTTCTCATTTCTTATCACTCGATTTGTATATACTAGCATTCCTTAGCTCTGGCAAAGTGGTTAGTTACAGAAAGGATAGAAATTTTGTGTCTCTTTGTTAGCTTGAAAATAACAAAATGGAGTCTGTTCTGTTCAGAGTGACTCAGAATATACACTTTTAATTTCTATCATAGCACAAAATGTCTGCCGATATAAATACCCTGACATAACCCCCCTTAGTGCATATCAAAGCAACAAATAATTTAGCTTATGAATAAGCACTACGGAAGTTACCAGACAGATTGTGCATCACATCATTTCTAACGTAGGCCCGTGCGTGGAATAAACATTTTTTTATATTTTTTTACCTGTAAGAGTTTTTAACTTTACACTTAGTACAATCAACCATAATATCATTATTATCATAGCACACCCAATAACAATCTTAACATGGATGAACCAGTCAACACTAGCAATAAGGTCAGTATCTAGCTCAGAGTATTTAAATGTGTCCACAGAAATGTTATCTTTCCTGATTGACATTTGCATAGTGTGGTTGGGCTTATGGTCCAGCAAGAACTTTAGATTAGGATCTAGAAGGATATCTAGATTCTGGAAGGGATCCACCATCTCGATAGCACTTTCGATGACGTCAGTGTACACTGGGTATAGCGTAACGTCACCGATGGTGATACGAGAGTCGTGGGGTACCTTGATCAGTGAGACAGGTGCTGGTAAGGCAATTACTTTATTAGTCACCTGGTCCCTGCGAAAAACACTCATGTTTTTAAGACACGTGCTTACCAACCATTTATCTTTTACTAAGATAGCATGTACTAACGCATTACTGTCGGTTTTTGACATAGTTAATTGACATGTTTCAGAGCTATGTTTAAGGTACTCGATCCCACACAAAGCATTGGTAGAATCGTACACAAAGGTTTTCCATCACATTGGAAATTATTGTCTTTGAATTTTTCACAGTCATTCAAAATGGGTATTGAATACCAATCTGGTATCCACGGTTGAAAAGCCAAAACATCTGGGGATTGGACTTTTACATGGATATTTTCCTTCCATTTACCGACGTTGTAAATTGTTTTCATTTGAAAAATGTTTTTGGGAGTTGCATATGGTATGGCCAATAAAAAGCAAATCTCCATACGTTCCGGGTCAATTAAGAGAGGTATAGCGCTCCCCATCTCAAAGGCCAGATTTAATTGCATAGGCTCAATTGTTTCTCCATCCACATTGGCAAGCATCGCATGAACAATATCCTTGGATACAAAATACTGAGGTATGCGTCCCCCTGCCAATTCGATCATTCCAGTTTGCACTTCGTCAAGAAAAGCAAGTGTGTGGAACAATATTGGGTCATGCAGAAATAGAAGTTCACGCTTAAATAAGTCATGACTTTGGTGGACCTCAGTAGATTTGGCAATTAACTCCGAATGCAAATTTGTTGTAACAACTGTGTCTTCCACAATAGTTAACACGTCTTGGAGAAGTGTTCTTTGCTGGTTTATCACCTGATGAATATTGTTAATGTGTTGCTTTAGCGCATAGATTTACATATCCAGCTTTTGGACAGTAATAGAGTTGGCTGCAGACATTCTAGTTGCGACAACTGCACCGACAGTGGCACAAACTAATGCAACAATTATGGCGGTGAGGAACCTTTTGGGTCGGTTGCTCATCGAAATAGAACTGGATACAAATGGTTTCCGGGCTTGCTCCAAGATGTTTCGCACACAGTCCTGTGCTCTTTGGAGGTGCATCTGGTACCAAGTCTGTAACTCAGGAAGCTGCATCGATGAAATGTTGTACGCCTTCTCGATGGAAATCTTGGGGTCCAAGCTGACGAACACACGTCGGGTCAGGATCCTCTTCTTTGTCAAGATGAACCCTGGTGTCTCTTGAATCAGGATGTCGGAGGATGGTCCCATCTCTGCGATCGGGTCGGTCCGTGGCTCTTGGCACAGGAACAGTACGATCCAGAAACACGCCACATCCTTCTTGGACATCTTTCGACAGTCACAGATCAGGAACTCGTTTCAGACTTATCTACTAATGATTCAAGGTTTGTTAAGCATACAAACTTATAACAGTATGACATCACTTGGCCTAGGACAACACATTATTACGATTCATCAACATATGTATTCTCTCTATTTTTATAACTTCACTACATTTATTACTGACTCCTCAGCAATATGCCTATAGCAGTTAAACAAGCTAGTAACCTGCTTAGAAAATGTAGTTATTGGATGGCAAGGAAATGGTTAATGACATGAACGTACATGAGATCATGGCACATCACAACATTTCACATCATACGATACCACGTGAATCAAGCATTCATCCAGGTTAGTCGTTCACCCTTCTGCATCCGAATCCACACCTAGAATGTTCCACATCTTAGCCATTACTTCACTGATAAAATGACTACCTCTGTCTGACTCAATTCTTTGAGGCAGACCAAACCTGGAAAAGACATGGTTAATCAACAAAGTGGCGCACACGGTACTCATGGTCTCTTTACAAGGCAAACACTCTATCCACTTTGTGTACATACATGTAACGGTTAACATGTATTTGTTACCTCTTGAAGATCTTGTTACAGGACCTATAAAGTCAATTTGAATATCAGACCAGGGTAATGACACCCTCCTCTTCTGAAGTGGTGCACGATGGGTTGGACCATGGGGTTGATATTGCGGACAAATAAAGCATCCCTGACAGTATGTCTTAACATCTCTTAACATGTGTGGCCAATATGCATAATCACGCAATATCTCATATGTGATCTTATCACCACGATGCCCAGATGTAGGTGCATCATGTGCATGTTGGAGCATTAACCCTCGGTATACAGTTGGGACTACCCATTGTTGCATACCATGTTTAGAAGTTCTGATCAGCAACCCATCCATGATACTAAATTGGAATTTATATTTCATCAAGATTCGTAAATCTTCATTATCTTTGCAATCCTCATCTGTGATGGAATTGGCAGTAGGGTCTTCTATATGTTTATAGAATATGCCTATGACAGGATCGTTCTTCTGACTGTTAATCAGGTCCTCACTAGGAGCTTCTTGACTCCATTGCACGGCATTTAAGTCGGCATTATCTCTAGCCTGTCGTCTAGTTATAAAATTTAAAACAGAGAAAGGACACAAATGGCGCTAAATTGATAAGATCTGGTGCAGCAAAAATCACCAAAGTGTAATGTCACCACTTACACTAAAATGTGATATATTCTGAAAGACAAAGTGATTTGCGCACACAAATGGGACAAGTGTGAGTTTTACCTCTTACATAGGATATTCTTGTGTGTTCACACTACATACAGTATGTATCACCTATAAACAGGTAAATAAAATACACATAGTGTAAACTGTAAAAAACAAATAATGTTTTAAAAGGGATGTATAACATCAAACTCACACTTTTCAGAGCCCATTTAAAGTTGGCTCTAGACTTATAGCGCTTTTCATCTCACTCTTGAGATATCCAGTATGGAAAGGTGTGTGTATCCACAGGAACTTGGAACTGGTAACTTGAAATGATGTCCCAAAACGTCCAAGGTAGGTGTGTGGTAAAAAATGTTTTATTCCAAAAGTTTTTTAAAAAACAAAATAAATATATATACACAGTGAAAGATATATATATTAGCAGCACATATGCCTATGACAGGATCGTTCTTCTGACTGTTAATCAGGTCCTCACTAGGAGCTTCTTGACTCCATTGCACGGCATTTAAGTCGGCATTATCTCTAGCCTGTCGTCTAGTTATGGCTGCAACATGAATTGAACCCATAAGATCATCAATGTTTAGGGTTTCACCATTGCTGGCTGCTTGTTTTGCCAGTGAATCGGCTAAGTCATTACCATCCTTGTCAATACCTTCTATTTTAGAATGGCCTTTGGTTTTCTTCCAATATATGGTTAAACCATTTTCCTTAACCAACTCATCGATTTTACAAAACAATTTCCCATGTTTAACAGGTTTGTTATTGCTTTTCAGCATTTGGTTACGTTTCCAGCTAGGCAGATATTCAACGAAACTGTTGCGAACATAGTTGGAATCAGTTATGATAACAAATTCTGTGATACTATATTCTATTGCCATTTGAATGGTCTTATATACTGCACAGAGTTCGGCTATCTGACTGCTTTTGGGACCAATACTGTATCCTATAGATAGATTGGGATAATCACCTTTCCAGGCGATTCCGATACCTGCAACTAACTTCCGTTCAGCACCAGCGACGCGGTGATATGAACAACCATCAATGTATACCCACGGTACTGGTTGACAGTATTCCTCGTCATAAACTTTATAAGGGGATAGCAATTGCTCTTCTAGGAAGTCATCTCCGGTGTCATTATCATCCAGAGATGGAGCAGTACAGTTATGTAATTCTGCTAAACCTTGGGCAACTGGGCTTCTCTTATTGTGTTTATAACGGACTTCTAACGGCCATCCCTGTAAGGATAGAGTCCATGCAGTAATCCGACTGTTAGAGAGATTACCGTCTCTAATTCTTTCACTCTGCAGATACTGTAGAGGTTGGTGAGCTGTTTCTACAATTATTTTCTCACCTTGAATATAGCTACGAAAATTTTGTAGTGCCCAGACAGTCGACAATAACGCCTTCTCACACGTGTTGAATTTAACTTCAACAGGTGACAAAGTCTTGCTAGCATATGCAATAACTTTGTTTAAACTGTCCTGCTTCTGATACAGAACAGCACTTATGCTTAAATCGGTATATCCTGTCTCCAGATAGAAGGGTTTACCCCCCTCTGGGTATGCTAAACAGGGTGCCTGAGTGAGCTTCCTCCTCAGTTCACTTACCGCTAGGTCCTGAGGCCCAGTTCCAGGTAGTTTCCTTTTTAAGCAGGTGTAAGAATGGTTTAGTTATTTCTGCATAGTTATCTATAAACTTACGGGAGTAATTAGTCATACCAAGGAACGATCTTAATTCCCTGATGTTTGAAGGTGTTTTAGCCTTTAGTACGGCTTCAACCTTCTTCCTCTGGGGATTTAATCCTTCAGAGGTTACCTCATGTCCGAGGAAGTTGACATGGGTTCGACACCATTGCGCCTTTTGTAAAGACAGTTTAATCCCTGCCTCTCTTAACTGAGTGAGAACATGTCTAATCTCTATGATATGCTTATCAAAGGAAGTGCTTTTCAGCAAGACATCGTCGACATATGATAACGTTCCTCTCTCAAATGCATCAGGCATAGCTTTATGCATGAACACAGCGAATTCATGACCAGAGTTTATGTAACCGAAGGGCATACGGGTCCAGGTATACTGCTGTTTTCCAAATGTGAAGGCCAATTTGTATTGGTCTTCCTTATGGACTGGTACAGTCAAATATCCCTGCGCACAGTCAATGGCAGTGAATATTTTGGATCCCTGCATTTGTACCAAACATTGGTCTATATATGGCACTGGCCAACCAGACATATAGACGCGTTTATTTAGCTGTCGTAAGTCAGCGCATAAACGCCATTGTCCATTAGGTTTCAGAATCCCCAAGATCGGATTATTATACGAACTGTGCACTGGACGTAAAATGCCCCTTTCCTTTAAATTCTGAATTATGTCTTGTAGACCATCATATGATGCTAATGGGAGTCTATATTGTTTGATAAGTACAGGTGGTAAATTTGGATCAGTTTGTATTCTGGCTACGTGGAGGTTAGTTAACCCACAGTCGTAGGAATCTTTGGCAAAAATATCTTGGAATTCCAAAAGGATTCCCTTTAGCTGTTGTCGCTCAGCATCGTTGGAGCAACCGTCAGCTAAAGATAATTGTTAGGTCAGTTCGGTGTTGACTTACCTTTTCTCTTTGGTCGTGATACTCTTGTGATTCCTGCTCATTGAGCGGATGATCGAAGGTGATTGATGCTTCTTCGATTTTACACGAGCCGTCTTTGAAGGGATATACAGATAGGATAGTGAATAATCCTTCTGGGGAGGAATGGAATATTTGATCGACAATTTCGTCTTCAGTTAAGTATTCTTCAGGGATGAGGCCTATAATTTGGTTTTGGAAACCAAATGTATAGTACTCAGCATCCAATGCTAGACCTAATAATGTTCCTTTTGGTAAAGTAATACTATTGGGTGTAACATTGTTGACCATGAAATAGGTGGGATTCTCACCAATACTTACCATTGGTGTATGCGTTACCACCATCCCTAATTGTTGTATCCTGTTGGATAAACAGATTAGGGTATCAGAGTTTTCTAATCTCTGACCCTCCTTGACCTGTAGGGGTAAAAGAAAGTTACTTGTCCCTTGTGGAATGGTTATGTCATCAGGTACTTGGATACTTACCGCATATGGTAGTATTTGTCCTGATTTCAGGGCGTTTTCATCATGTAGGTATCCACAAGGATTACCTTTTAACCTTGTCCACAAGTTGGAATGAATCAGGTCAAGGTGTATGGCAAAGCGATGTATGATATCATTGCCAACGTAAACCTGATAGCGAGGTTCGTCTATCACTAGGAATAAATGTTTAACTGTCTTATTTCCGATGGAAATAAATGTAAACATTTTGCTATCACATTGTAACTCTCTGATTCGCCATCCAGGTTCTGGATCCACCCGTCATGTGGGGAAGCGTACCTGATCATTTTAGGATTAGCGATCTGCTTTAACAGCCTTCTGCTAATATAGCTGTTCTCACTCTTTAAGTCCAGCTTTGCATTCCTATTTCTTCCTAAGTCATTTATCTGAATAGGAAAGAATAAGTTGTCATTAACCCTTTCAATTCTGGCAAGGAATTGAGCATGACCTGCCAGATCGACAGATTCAACATAGTCCCTGTGGAGAGAAATGGTTAAAACATCACCTTCCAGAGAGACATTCTGGATCCTCTCTGGCGCAATTCTTACGGAATGCTCATCTACAGGTGCGATTGCATCATTCACCTGTAGGATAGTCACGTCAGGTGACTGACTATTCCTAAAATGTACCTCTATCGAGTCAGGTCTTTCTTCTATCACATGGCAGTTATGATCAGATTGTACATGTGATTTCTCATAGGTTATAGGAACCTTAGCTTGTGACCATACAATTCCATTCACACAGTCAACAATTGTGTTAAGTCTTCTGAGTACGTCTATACCCAGAATCAGTCGGTTATAAGGGAGATCTACCACTATCACCGGGTGTCTAAAGGTTTTGTTACCTATTTTAAACTTTAACCAGGTATTGCCAATAACATGAAGTGCATTTCCTCCAACACTCAACAGAGCATTGGGGAAATCTCTTAGCTTCGGCTTATCCGCTGTTAAGTCCATTACCTGCTGGAAGTAGGTATTGGATAAGATCGTGGCTTGTGAACCAGCATCTATTAACCCTTTGAAAGGCTGGGGTAGCGAATCCTGTATTTCTACAGACATGTAGTACCTTCCTTCATGTTCTTCTAATTCACATAAGAATTTAGAATGTGTCAACATATTACTCGTTTTCCATACATTACCGGTCACAGCAGTAGTTTCTACCTGTACTGAGGAATGCTCAGTCTTACCCACGGGCCCATCCTTTTTAGCAACATCTTGAACTTTCAAGCGGGAACTAGTGGTCGGCATCTCATCAGTTAACCCTTTCAGGTCCCAGTCCTGGAAACTAGTGGCTGCTGGGGCTATTTTAGCCTTTGGCTGAAATGAAAAAGCAGAGGAACATGTTGCGCCTCCTTCACCCGGAAGTGAAGTGACGGGATAGGCAATAGGTTTCCTAACACAACTATTGTTTACTTGACTGTTAGTACCTGGAAAGGAAACAGGGTTAGGTATTACATCTATTGACAACCTAGCCTGTTTAGTCACTGTAGCTATATTTGCTGCGGCACTTGTTGTTGCTGCTGCAGTTGCATAGGTGGCTCTGCAATTGGAGCTGTCCCTAAAAAAGGATTATTGGCAAAGACTTGGTTAATCTTTGTCATTTCCTCCATTAATTTGCCCATCTGGTCTGTCAATTGACCAACCTGACGACGCAAATTATTTCCCCCATTGCCGTTTTGTCTTTGCCCATTAGAATTTGGCTGGGATGGCTGAGACTGTTGGGAGTTATTGGAAGCAGATTGGTTGTTTCTGTTTCCATATCTCCTATTTCCCTGAGGATTCCTTCTCCATTGGTAATCGCCTTGGTTCTTGTTAACCCAGGGGCGTTTTTTCCCATTGGTATTGGATTTTTCAGAGTTACTGTCAGAGGAGTTTGCAGAATTGCTTCTGGTATTTTCCTGTTTATGAGGCTTTGGTGTTTTCAAAACCTCAGAATAGGTCCTCTTTTTCTGTTGGGTTTCTAAACCTAACTGAATTTTAGTCTCTGACACCATTTTATCACCAGGTTTCTTAACCTTTGGCTGATTTTCGTCATGTGCATGGTGTATAGTATACAATTTCATGCACTGACTGACTAGCCATTCTAACGGTTACTTACAATCGTAATCTCTTGCGAGATTCATTTGTATGTTTACCGGCATGGCATGAAAATACAGATCTTTGAAGTCTGTTCTTTCATACCTGGGTTTTCTTTGGGCCACGGAGTATGCATTTTTAAGAATTATTTAAAATTCTCTGGGGCTTTGATCTGGACGGCACTTTAAGTTACAAAAGCGCCTTCTTTGCAGAAGCAATGGTTTTATACTTACCATATTCCATGATTATTTCATATTTCATCTTGGTCCAGGACATTAACTATATAGCTTGAAGACTTTCTAGATAAACACGGCACATTGAATCAAAGGTCCACGTGATGAACCATTTCTTATGGATGTCATCATACATGCCCAATGAATTCATTGCTCTATCATAATTTTCCAGATGTTCAGATATGTTTCCTGAACCTCTAGAAAATTGTGGGACAGTCTCTCTAAGGAATTTAATAACCTTTGGCGTTTCATAAACAGGCATCGTTGATTTACGACCTCTTTTACTTTCCCTGTGTAAACGTCTATGCGATCTGGCTGCTGGAGAGGAATTAGATCCGTACAACAGTGCAGATGGTATATCAGTCACATGGCCTTCAAAGTGGACAGTGCAATCACTTTCACTCCCATCACTCTGAGCTTCTCGTTCACTGTCACAACTCTGATCAGCATCAAAATTCTGCCAGTGTACAGAACCATGTCTGTTTTCATTCCTATCACCTTGAATCTGATTCCCTCTGTCAAGTTTGGCCAGGACAGTCTTTTCAAACTGTTCTGCCCAAGATTGCCAAGAATCTACAGGTGTTTTCTCAGAATTACTCACATCTTTACTTTGAGACTGTTTTATGAAAACCTGGTCTGGTGTGGGAAAATCATAACAAGGAGGGAATTTACAGATAGTCTTTTCTTGCATTTTTGTGCAACTTTTTGGCACAGAATGATGGCTGCTAATTTCACTGTCTGATTCCTGACTCTCCTTTTCATACTCATCCAATTGCAGTTTAAGCTGATTTATTTCCTGTGCACATTTAGCCGTCAAAGCTTTCATTTCTTTTTCATGATCAGCCTGACGAGTTTTATGCTCAGCAAGTAAATCTTGGTATTTCCCATCTTGAATGCCAAATTGTTCACTGTACGTGTCCAATTTGGTATTCAATACCTTGTTTTCATCTAATGCCTTAAGAAGTGCTGTCACAAAGAAAGGCCAAGAGTGTATTATGAACGCCATTTTCCTTTCTATGTTCTTTTGTCCAGAAATTTCTTTAAGATACGTTATTATGTGTTCATCACTTAGAATGGTGTGTTTAGCTTCCCATTCTATGCTTTTCAACCAAATCTCATAGCTTGAATCATTTTTCATATGTTTATGAATATGGACTAGAGCATTTTTTCTTAGGTCTTCAATTATTTCAGTATTATCTGTTACAGATGTATCGCTGGCCATTTTTATACACTAATTTAATCTCAATACAAAACTCTTTTCTATATCAAGATTAATATTGCATGAATTACACCAATATTATTGTATATGGAATATAATTTCAACTTAAACTATCTCAGCAGCGTGCCTCCAATTTGTGGGGATATTTATGGGATAATAATAGTAAACAGTTGAGATTTGCCCACTATTTCAATTCTCAGATCCCAAAGATCGTTATCGTGTAAGTGAAATGTATTCCATATAAATAAAATCACAATTTGTTATAAAAATAGATACAATTTATTGTGACAATTTAAATAATAATAATAAGTAACATGCGTGACAATAATCAATGAATATTTAGTATAACATAGTATGCAATACAATGGCAATACATTTCACTGGCTAACACAGCCAATTGTCAAGAAGATTTATGACGGTAGTTCACAGAAAGAAAGTGAAAGTTTCACACAGAGAAAGCTTCCAGCGAATAGCCAGAAAAACTTTAGCTGACAGTTAGAATAACCCTTTCAATGCTGGCTAGACCTCCTAAGTAATTAAGACCTATGCTCATGTAATTTTAAATAAAATAAAATTTAAACCAGCTCATTAGTCATTTCCTGGGACCATCCAATAAGATTAATCTACCATGTTCTATAAGCAGAATTTTAACTTGCCTAAATAAATATTTTATCTTATTTTAGAGCAAATCAATACACCTGGATAAATATCACGATATGCTAACATGTGATATGTCACATAAATACTTAATTATTGTAATTCTATCTGCAGAATAGAATGCTTAATTATATATTCTTTAGTAACTAAGATTTCTAAATATCGAAATCTGATCGTGATTTATCCAGTCATATATCATGCTATTAGAAAAAAATTAATTAATTAAGATTAATTAAATGAAACCAGCATATTTACCAGTTAAGTAGATTTTCTCATCAGATATTCTCAGGTAGCTAAGTGTCAAGGAATGTTTCTTTCTCGCTCTGACTCTGCTTGCTTCTTACTTAGCCTGCTTCCGACTCTTTGCCCTTTGCTTTCTCTGCATACCTCTGCATTCCTCTCTCTTCCCTTTGTCTTAACTTTTAAAGGAAACATTCACTAGGTGATAGACCAATAGAAACACTGGGGTTACCTTCCAGATAACAATTTAAGTATTTGGTCTATAGAGGGCAGTCTCGTCCCACTAAACATACCTATCCAGGAAAGAGTTAAAGGGACACTCCAGGCACCCAGACCACTTCAGCTCATTGGAGTGGTCTGGGTGCCAACTCCCAATACCCTTAACCCGGCAAGTGTAATTATTGCAGTTTTTTTAAAAACTGCAATAATTACCTTGCAGGGTTAAGTCCTCCCCTAGTGGCTGTCTATTAGACAGCCACTAGAGGACACTTCCTGCTTGATAGCACAGGTTTTCTGTGCTAGAGCGTCGCTGGACGTCCTCACGCTGTGTGAGGACCTCCTGCGTCGCTCTATTCCCCATAGGGAAGCATTGAAATTCATTTTCAATGCTTTCCTATGGGGTGCGCTAATGCGCATGCGCGGCATTGCCGCGCATGCGCATTAGGTCTCCTCGGCCGGCGGGCGAGATCAGTCTCGCCCACCGGCTGACGTAACCAGAAGGAGGAGCGGCGGGGGAGGAGGAAGCAGCGACGTGGGACCTGTCGCTGCCCCTGGTAAGTGACTGAAGGGGTTTTCACCCCTTCAGCAACTGGGGATTGGGGGGTGGGAGGGAGAGGGACCCTCCAGTGCCAGGAAAACAGATTGTTTTCCTGGCACTGGAGTTTCCCTTTAACTTTTCCTGGTGGCTATTTTGATGTCATTTACCTTATCTTTATGGTTGTCTATAACTTAAGTTTTCTGTCAGTTCAAAAGAGTTTCTTTGGGCTTTCTTCAGACTATGTGTCTCCAATTCCTGCTGTCATTTCTAATATGAAAGTTCGTAAACTTAATATCACCTTTCACTACAATGGGACTCTATACAATATCGAAAGTAAAATTAAATTATTTAATCTTCTCTGTCACAAATGTCTGGGTTTAGAATTGATTATATTCCATTAGCATTTAGCTAACAGTCTGTCCATCCCCTGTTCTCATTTCTTATCACTCGATTTGTATATACTAGTATTCCTTAGCTCTGGCAAAGTGGTTAGTTACAGAAAGGATAGAAATTTCGTGTCTCTTTGTTAGCTTGAAAATAACAAAATGGAGTCTGTTCTGTTCAGAGTGACTCAGAATATACACTTTTAATTAGTATCATAGCACAAAATGTCTGCCGATATAAATACCCTGACAGTGTGTGTGTAAGGGTGATGTTTGTGTGAGGGTGCTGTTAGTGTGTGTGTGTGAGGGTGCTGTGTGTGTAAGGGTGATGTATGTGTGAGGGTGCTGTTAGTGTGTGTGTGTGAGGGTGCTGTGTGTGTAAGGGTGATGTATGTGTGAGGATGCTGTTAGTGTGTGTGTGTGAGGGTGCTGTGTGTGTAAGGGTGATGTATGTGTGAGGGTGCTGTTAGTGTGTGTGTGTAAGGGTGATGTTTGTGTGAGGGTGCTGTTAGTGTGTGTGTGTAAGGGTGCTGTGTGTGTGAGGGTGCTGTTAGTGTGTATGTGTGAGGGTACTGTGTGTGTAAGGGTAATGTATGTGTGAGGGGGCTGTTAGTGTGTGTGTGTGTGAGGGTGCTGTGTGTAAGGGTGATGTTTGTGTGAGGGTGCTGTTAGTGTGTGTGTGTGAGGGTGCTGTGTGTGTAAGGGTTATGTATGTGTGAGGGTGCTGTTAGTGTGTGTGTGTGAGGGTGCTGTGTGTGTAAGGGTGATATATGTGTGAGGGTGCTGTTAGTGTGTGTGTGTGTGTAAGGGTGATGTTTGTGTGAGGGTGCTGTTAGTGTGTGTGTAAGGGTGCTGTGTGTGTGAGGGTGCTGTTAGTGTGTGTGTGTGAGGGTGCTGTGTGTGTGTGCTGTATGTTTGGGTGATTGCCATCCATCCCTGGTGGTCCAGTGGAGAGTGAACTGGGTGCTGTTTGTGTGCTGTACGTGTGTAGATGCTTTGTGTGTGTGTGGGGGGGTGCTGTTTGTGTGCTGTATGTGTGTGGGTGCTGTGTGTGTGTGCTGTATGTTTGGATGATTGTGTGTATTGTGTGGGGGCCATTTAGTAAATATCCCCCCTCCCTTCTTACCTTATCCTTGGGAGGGGGGATCCTGCTGCTGCTGCCATCCATCCCTGGTGGTCCAGTGGAGAGTGAACTCTCGCCTGGGGCTAGAGTTCACTCTCGCGAGATGTGAGTGTTGCCGCGGCAACGCTCCGACCTCACGTGAGGAACCCGGCGGAGCTGCTGGCAAGAGCTCCTCTCCTGCTTCCCTCACTGCCTGTGGGCCAGTGAGAGGAGGCTTAGAGCAGAGCCGGCGCTCGGATAGCGCCAGCTCTGCATGAGCCGACAGGGGAGATCCTGAGATCCTGAGATCCGGTCTCAATCCATAGGCGTGCCGCGTAGATTAGGGTGTGCCCAGGCACACCCGGCACACCCCGTGCGCACGCCTATGCCAGGGCGTCACAATCTCAAGTCCCACACTGTTAGACAGACCTAAAGTTACTCATCACTGCAAGCATAGAGAATCGATGGCAGACAGAAACGATGGGTTGAATTTTCACTCGTCAAAAGCTAAAGGATAAATAGAAACAATGAGCTCTGATCTGTATTTTTTTTTTATCAACGGAAATAAACCACAATGAAACAATTAGTACTAATAAATCAGAAACACAGGTTACTAATGGATTCATATTTCTGTTCCAGACATGTTTAATTGATTCTATCTTTCATTTATTTCATTATTGAATTAAAACCAGTGCCTACTACTTTGCTAACCCAACATTGTGAGATGATTACTCATCTTTCCGACCCTGGAAGATGTGAATAAAATAAGAATTAAAATACTTCTGTAGTTCCAAAAATAAATTATTAAGGGAGCATTTAACGCTTTTAATAATCTGAACCTGAAGATAGATAGATACCAGCATGCAAAACTACGTACAATATCCCTTCATACAAAAACCCTTCATACAAAAACCCTCTTGAGAAGTTTCTGTCTTAACTTATAAAGGCAATCAGACTGTGACATTCTGTATTTTCTGCTTGCTGTCAATACATGTTGGATCTGCAAATCAAAATACAGGTAAGTGGGATCTTAAAGTGCAAAATTGTGCAATTAAGCCATATTGGATCTGCTCCAGATATGCATTCCTATCGAGATGCTGTAACATGCTTTATCATGTTATATTTTACTAATGATAACAGTGCATTTTGATTCATTAAAAAAAAAAAAAATTAAGCGCAAAAATATTTAAAACAGGAGACAGTACACATGGACATTATCAAAATGGACATTAAATATATGTAATATTACTTAGTAGATTTTGAAATATAACACTAATATACATATATTTTAGACATAGTATATCAAGGAATATAGAGTTATGATCTAAAAGAATACTTTTAGGGAGTTTCCCTTATTTTATTAATCCAATAATCATAATTATGAGCGTAGTTTAAATTATTATTTGAGTAGGCAACTCCCCTTTCCATTTCAAGTTGGTAGATAAGTTGATTTTTATATTGGGTAAAATCTGGCATTGAAATTTGTTTCCAGTGTCTTGCAATAATTATTTTTGCAGACATAAGACAATGTAAGGATCAATATCTGTTGTTTTCTTGGGAGTTTACCCCAATTGAGGTGGAGAAGGGCTGTTTCTATCTTACTATCATATCATACTAGAATAGTACTATCATACTAGAATATTTTGAATCCCAAAATGTAGTTAATCTTGGACAGTTCCACCAGAAATGTAACACTGAGCCTTCATGGGCTAAACTTCTCCAACAGAGTGAAGAGTTAGTCGGAGATATTTTAACCAATCTAGTTGGGACTAAGTACCACCTGTGAAATACTTTAAAGTATGTTTCTATAATATTGAGACAATGTGTATGTTTTTTTTTTTTAATTAATTTTAGGGAAGAACACCAATCCTCCTTTGTGATTTTATAATTCAGGTCTTTTTCCAATTTTTTATTTTTTTGCTGGGGATTCTATAAGTGAATATGATTGTCTTATTAGTTCACTAGCTATAGAGCTAACTGCGTTGACCTCTTTTTTATTAACAATGTTATAATTAGTTTCTTCTTGTCACCTTCTATCTTTAAAAAGAATTTGTTTAGAAAACCTCTTACTCTTATATACGCAAACATTTCTTAATCTGAAACATCCAATTTTATTTTTAGATTTCCAAATGGGCTTAGTTTAGAGTTTAGTAGAGTTTATCTTCTATAAAATTTCTTTATGGGTTCTCCATGAGCTGAGATTTAGATCTGGCAAAACTCTTTCTAGGAGTCGCAAATTGGCTCCTTCAAATATTTTATGAGCTATCTTAAGATTATTTTTCATTAATTGCCACTCTTCTATGAGATGGTTTAAGACCCTTGAGTTAAAATCCTTTGGTTGACGGTTAACCTTACTAAAGTCATCCCATATCAGAAGGGCTAGGTCTCTTTCTTCTGATCTAAGTGTTTCTATTTTGAACCAGGCTAGCTCCTTCGAATTATAGATCTCACATTTATGGATATGAGTAATTATGTTAGCTCAATATATATCTCTTAATAGGGGATATCCCATGCCTCCTTTACTACTTTTTTTTGTCAAAACCTGTGTCTTGATTCTTGGGGTCTTTCCTTTCCAAATGAAATTAAAAAAGGAGAGCTGAATTATATCCAACCAGATCTTGTGGAATTTTAGTGGAATCATATTAAAAAGATAGGCCCATTTAGGGATGATATATGCCTTTATCGTATTAGTTCTTCCCCACCAAGAGATTTCTAGGAAACGCCATTCTTTAAGGATTCTATTAGTATATTTAATCAATTTCATAACATTAGTTTCAACTATAGATTTTAGGTTTGCTGTTATAGTTATCCCTAGATATTGAAATTCTTTCTTGGACCAATAAAAATTGTATTTGTCTTTTAAGACCTTTAGGGAGACAAAATTAATGTTTATAGTCAAAGCTGTTGTTTTATGAATCTTAATTCTATAATTAGAAATATCCCCATAATTTTGGATCTCCTGCATTAGGTGACTCATTGATAAAATAAGATCAACAATAGAAATCAGAACATCGTCTGCATAGAGACAAATTTTCATTTCATAGTTGTCTATAGTCATACCTTTAATTTCAGCATTATTTCTAATGCTGATCGCAAATGGTTCAATGGAGAGGACATATAGGAGAGGAGACAGAGGAGAACCCTGTCTTGTCCCATTGGTAATCTCAAACCATTCAGAACAAAAATCAGATCCTACTAATATAGTGGTTGGGCAGGTGTATAAGGCTCCGATAGCACTTGCTATCCATCCTTTCAGCCCGAATGCTGCTAGAGTTTTCTTCATATATCCCCATCCGACCCTGTCGAATGCCTTTTCTGCATCCACCGACAGGTTTACAAGGGGCGTCCCTAGGGATTGGGCATGTTCTAAAATGTCTATCATCCTATGTGAATTATCACTGCCCTGAATAAAACCTATTATGATCATTATGATCATTATGAATCAAATCAGGGAGTAATAGGGTTTATCTTTGGGCTAGAACTGAGGCATAGATTTTAATATCCATGTCAATCAAAGAGATTGGTCTGTAATTCATAATATCTGTTGAAGGTTTACTCGGTTTCAGAATAGGTTTTATATTGGCTCTTAGCAATTCTTTTATTATGTTACCCATAGAGGCTATTTCATTAAATTTTGCAGTTAAGTTTGAAGAGATAATATCTTTGAATGTTTTAAAGAATAGATTCAAAAAACCATCAGGTCCTGGTGTTTTTATAATTTGAAGATTATTTATAACAATATTTACTTCTTCTTGTTTTATCTCTTGATTTAATTTCTGTTTTTGTTCTGCAGTAATTTTTGGGCTTTTTATTTTTTCTAGATATTCATCAATAGCTGACTCTATGGGTTTAGCTTCCAAGTTATATAGTTTCTCATAATATTTTCTAAAAGAATTTTCAATGCTTTCTGGAGTTAGAATTTTTTTATCTTCTTCTACAATTTTATAAATCTTATTATCAGCTTTATTTTATTTTTTTAGTCTATTTGTTAGTATCCTTTCGACTTTGTTGTTTCAATAATATTTAATTTTACGTTTATTCAGATTAAATTCAATCTTCTCCAGGGTCTTTAAGTTTATCTTGTTTTATAATCTTTAATAAGATCAGCATTCTCTTGTGAATATTTCTCTCTATTCTGGGCTGTTAAATTATATAATTTTATGTAAAGATCTGTTAGACTAGTCCCTCGTTCTTTTCTTTCTTGGCTAGCTACCTTTAACAAATGACCTCTAATTACGGCCTTATACGAACACCAGCGATTAATATTAGATGTATGTTCTGGTAGATTTTCCGCGAAAAATAGTTTTTATATATTCTTTGTTAATTTTCGCGGTTAGTAAAGAATCATTCAGTCTCCGTGGGGAGGCTGTTTTTTTCCATATTTCTTTCATTTCTAATATAAGGATGTCATGATTGGACCAAGTGTTGTCTCTTATATTAACAGATTTCACACTTTTTACTAAGTCAGCATCTCCCCAACATATATAGATTCTGGCAGAGGTTTTATGGGCTCTAGATTCATGGGTATAATTACGTTCCTTAGGATGGAATAATCTCCAAATGTCAAACATTTTATTTTTTTACCCAGTCTACATAATGAGGATGCTTGTTTAGCTAAATTTTTATCTATCTGCTGACCGGGGTTCAGATTTTTATCTAAAATTGGATCAGCCATGCAGTTAAAGTCTCCTGCGATTATTAATATTCCTTTACGTATTGTTTCAATTCTTGTCATTATTTTTGTCAGATAATTTATTGGAGCTTTATTTGGTAAGTATATATTCACTAAAGTATATTGGGTTTCGTTAACCTTGCCTATCCATATAATAAATTTGCCCTCAGCATCACTTTCAGAATATTCACATAGATACTTTATTGTGTTTGAAAAAATTATTGCAACTCCTCTTTCCTTTTTTTGTGTCTTTGAGGCTGAGGGTATGAGGGGAAATTTTTTAAAGTTCCATTGTTGTTATCCTCTTTTCTCCAATGGGTTTATTGAAAGAAACATATCTGAGACCCTTCTCTTAAGAGGGTATTATACAGGAATCCCCTCTTATTTGAGGAATTAAGCCCTTGGGCGTTAATAGATTTTAATTAAACCATTTTATTTCTGATTTTCTAATTTGTCCTTTCACTCTGTTTCTATGGACCCGATATTTTTTTTTCTAAATAACCTTGATATACTAAACACCATCACATCAAAACAACATATAAAACAAGACAAAATAAATTAATGTATGTTAAAAAATTGCAACGGTTATATGTTTGAGTACAAAAGATCCCCAACATCAAAGTATCAAGTATGATACCCACAGGGAGGAAACCCTGCTGATATTTATATAAATTATTGTGGAGTTTGTGAATAAGCCTCTAGTGCATTTAGAGCTTTTAGCTCTTATATTTCTTTCTATTCTTTTCTCTTTCTTCCTTTTCTTCCCCTTTCCCTTTCTCCTTTCCACTTCTATCTCATTATCTTTTATCTTCTCTGGACATCGTAAACTCTATTATTTGGATACTGAGACTTTTTTCCTTTCTCTAAACCCCTCCCCCCCCCCCCCCAAAAAAAATGCTTAATAATTATAATAAAAGCGGCTAAAGTCTTTGTTCATTCTGTGAACTTAATATTATGAAAGGGGGGGCTAGCCCTATAATCTTAATCTCGTCTTCTGTTATTCCCTGCTTATCCTTGTTTATCTTGTGTTTATATTCATTTACATAGTAAATGATACCAAATGTATCCATATTTGTTAATATAGTGAAAGAGTATAAATAAAAAAGTGAAAAATTAGTTGCGTCCCTGAGTATTCATCTTATCCTTCTTAATTTGCTATTAAATTGAAAGCCAATATCTTAATATTTGTTAATAAATTGATAAAGTGAATCTGTGTAAATAATCATTAATATTTCAGTGATATGAATTAAAGAAGAGAGGGGAGAGAAAAAACAAAAAACAAAAAAAAACAGAGGAGAAAAGGGAAAGCACCACAACGTTTGTTTGCTTTCTTCTTGGCTCTTTGGCTCTACTTCCTTTATGGTTCATAATTATATGAAGTTGATTGTGTTCAACCATTCCCTTGCCATGTCGTATGTCTTGAACGTTTGCCAATCATTGTGGTGCAGGATCTGGAGCGAAGATGGGTAGCACCATCTAAATTTTAGACTGTGTTTTATCAGAGTCTGAAAAATTGGAGAGAGTTCTCATCTTTTGGCTCTTGTGTTGTATGAGAAATCTGGAAGGGCATATATATCTTTAAATTTTTCTTCAGTAAGTTTATTATTTTTCAGTGTTGATAGAATAAGGTTCCTGAATTCATAGGAATGAAATGCAACAATAACATCTCATGGGAAATTGTTATTCACATTTGAAGATTCTGTGACAGTGTTCCATTTTGATATTGTGAGCGTCTGATAAGACATTCAGGGCCGCATAAAATTCTTTTAGAAAATCCCTTAATTTGTCCTGTAATTATATTTTCTGGGATATTTCTAAACCTTTTTTTTTTTTTTAGATTATTTCAGACATGTACCTGCCTTATATGTTTGTTAGGGTTTCCATAGTTCAGGCCGTGGTACTTTAGTCATCATTAATATTTCTAGCTTTCTTAAAGGTGCTCCCTGTGACCCCCCATCTGCCCCCCAAAGTTCATATATTTAGTTATCTGTTCTATTCTATGGTTTGTTTAATAGCTTTCTTTGGTGTGAGAGAGAGGAAGAGCCTTTTATACTCAGTATGTTTTATTGTTCTGTTTTTTTTTGTTTGGTTTTTGCCCATGTGGGGGTTACAATCTTATGCCTTTTCATTTCCTCCCTCCTTGTTTCTATTCCTCTGTTCTTCCTCTGTTCTATCTTCTGAGCCTTAACTTGTATTTGGTTTTAATATTTCCTATATCCAAGAGTAGGTGTAATAACCATGTTAATATGTGTTATGTTATGTTTTCCAATTTGCTTATCCATGCATCCCAGTCTTCTATTTGTGTGTATCGGTTTCCTAAATTCACCAGGATGTCCTTTTCCATTCTTGCTTGCCATCTGACTTGCAATATTAAGTCTTGGATACCTGGTATTATCACAGTTTTCGAATTTCGTGCTAGCATTAGTTTAGCTGCAGTAACTATATGAAGGGTAATCATCTGGTTTGTTTTTGTCATATTTGGCCATTGCAGGTTTAGTAGAATCACTTCAGGCTTGAAAGCCAACCTCACTTCTGTCAGTTGATTTTTTGTATTGATTACTTCTTTCCAGAAGTTGTTTATAGGTATACAGTGCCACCAGCTGTGAATTAAGTTACCTTCATTAGTTTTACATTTCCAGCATCTGTCTGAGGATTCTGGGAAGACTTTTTTTTAAGAATTTCGGTGTTAGGTACCATCTGTTTGAAAGCTTAAATTGGGTTTGTGTAAGGTTTAAACAGTGTACATATTTATTTAGTTTGTTTAGAGAACTAATCCATTCTTCTTCTTCTTCTATTTGTACTTATAGTTCTTTTTTCCCATTTGTTGATAAGTTCTATTGGCTTATCGTGTCTCCATTTGTATATAACTTTAGCGAATTTTGCCATTAGGTTTTTATAGTTCTTTAGTTCAACTGTGTATTTGAGGGTTCTAATTTTCTCCATCCTTTTGGTGGGAAAGGTGTTTTGTTAAAAAGCCCTTAATTTGCAGGAAGTTGAAAATTTCCTTGGAGGGAATATTAAATTCCTCCTTAATTTGATTAAAGGTTGTAATTTTTTGTTCCTCCAGTATATTTTTGAATTCCCTTGTCCCTCCAGATATCCAAGTGTCTATTTTTATGTTATCAAGCATATCTATGATGCTAGAGAAAGGGAGTTTGTCTATTATACTATTTCTTAAGACTATATTGTTTGAGAATTTATCCCACCAACTCGTTAATTCTTTGAGAATCTGAGATTTAGTTCGTGCCTCTTGGATGGATTTTTTGTTCCCATCCAGGACCCAAAATAGTGATGTTAAATTTCCTACCTTGGTTTTGGCTTTTTCCATATTGTACCATATTTCTTGGTTTGCTGCGCTGTTATGTGTAAGCATTATGTGGAAAAGTCTACTAGCTTGATAGCATTGTAATATTTCCGGACATCCCAGACACCCATCTTGCCTCGATCTGGCCAACACTTTCATTTTGACTCTGGCTTTCTTACCACCCCATATAAATTTGGAAAATGATGAGTGTAGCAAGGATAACCAGTTTTCTGGGAAGTTAAGTGGGATCAATTTCCATAAATACAGCCATTTTGGTAATATATATGCTTTTAGGATATTGATCCTGCCTGACCAGGAAAATCCCATCCCTTTCCAGTCTTTGAGATTTTTATTGGTTTGGATTATTAAGGGTAAGAAGTTTGCTTCTACCAGATCTTTTAGTTCTGAAGTTAGTGTTATGCCTAGGTATTTTAGCTTGTCCTTATTTTCTGGAAGCCCCAGGTTTTGTACCAGGAAGTTGATTAGACTGGTGTTCAGGTTTTTGTCTATGAATATTGATTTTTCTATATTCATTTTGTATCCTGACACATTAGAGTATTTGTTAATCTCCCTTAGGAGCACTGGGACCGAGGTTTTAGGTTCTTCCAATGTTAATAGGATATCGTCTGCATAGATATTTAATTTGGTTTGTCCTAAGAAATTTGTGAATCCTTTGATTATTTTGTTTTGTCTTATTAAAATCGCAAGAGGTTCCAACACCATTATATATAAGACAGGGGAAACGGGACACCCTTGTCTAGTCCCATTTTTGATGTAAAAGTTATGTGTTGCGAATCCTGAGCCCATTATTTTAATTGTTGGAGAGCTATAGAGAGCGGACATTCTCTGCGTCTATTGACAGTAACATTAATGGGGTTCCGTTGTTCTCTGTTTCCTCCAATATGTTTATTATTTTCCTGAGAGTGTTTATTGGGGACCTTCCAGGTATAAATCCTACCTGGTCATTGTTAATTAGTTGGGGTATGACTGTTTTTATTCGATCAGCAAGAATTGAAGATTGTATTTTAATATCTGTATTGATTAATGATATGGGTCTATATTTACCGATCAGTTCTGTATGATCTTTATCTGCTTTTGGGATAGGAACAATGTTCGCCCTCAACAGCTCTCCAGGACAGTTTCCTGTTTTCATTATAAAGTTAAAGATATTAGTAAGTTCTCCTTTTAATAGATCTTTCATTATTTTATAAAATATGTTTCTGAAGCCATCTTGGCCTGGGGTCGTTTTTATTTTCAACTTATCTATAGACATACTGACCTCCGTTTCTGTCATGGTCTCACTTATCTGCTTTAGTTGGTCGAGTGGGATTTTTGGTATAGATACATTTTTTTTTAAGAATTCCTCAATCTCTTTCTCCTTACCAAATGTTTATTTTGGTTAGTTATATACATTTTGGTAAAACCTTTGGAATGCTGTGCCTATTTTTTTCTGGAGACATTAAGCAAGTTTCTTTGTCTTTTATCTTGGTGATTACTCTTTTATGTTTCTTTTTTTTAGTTTATTAGTCATTACCGTTTCTGGCTTGTTGCCCTTTAAGTACCATCTGGATTGTAGTGCTTCTAGCTGCTTAGTTAATTGGATATTTATCTGTTTTTCTATTTCCTCAATCTTCCTTGCTATTTGTGTGGAGGGAGTTGATTTGTTTTGCCTCTTATATTCACTTAGTGTTATATGCAGTTTAGAAAGCGACGGTAGTCCTTTTTTTTTTTGTTGCAATAGCCGTCATTTTTATCAAGTGACCTCTTACTACGCTTTTATAGGTGCACCAGACCATTATGTCCAATGTACCTTTACCTTTTTTTTCTCTGAAAAAGTTATTTGTTATATTCTTAATTTCTTCCACATAGCTTTTTTTTGTGTAATAATAAGTCCTTTAGTCGCCATTCTTTTTGGAATGTATTGAAATTATCTTTATATTCCAACATTATTGGGCTGTGGTCTGACCAGGCTATATCCTTTATCTCTACTCTTTTAACAAGCATGGACACGTTGCCCAAGATAAGATCAATTCTTGAGTATGAATTGAATGTTCTGGAATAGCATGTATAGTCCAAGTCTGAAGGATGGAATGTTCTCCATATATCTCTTAGATTGTAGTTACATAATAGATTTTGCAGTCTATTTTCTGTAGTTTTCTTACTTATCCTGTCATTTTGTCTCTTACTGTCCTTGAGAGCATCTACTATGCAGTTAAAATCACCCATAATTAATACCAATCCTTGTTTAATCTGCTCTATTATCTTTAGTATTTTTTTTAATAAATGTTATTGTAGCTTTATTTGGTGCGTAGATGTTAACTAGTGTGAATAGCTTGTTATTTATTTCACATATTAGAATGATATATCATCCTTCTGGATCCAAGTCTTGGTATTTTATAGTTAGTGAGAAATGTTTTGCGAATATAAATGCTATGCCTCTTTTGTTTTTGTTTTCTAGAGAGCGCACTTATAATGATAGGGTATCCTGATGAGTTAATCATATTTTGGTTAGTTCTTGTCCAGTGGGTTTCTTGCAAAGCACAGATTTGTACCTGGTTTTTTATTAGGAAATCTAGAATTATGGATATTTTGCATGGTGTGTTGATCCCCCGGGCATTAATTGATATTAGCTTAATTTATATTTTTTTTATTTGTTTTCGAGGCTCTCTCCCTCCTAGAATTTCCAAACATTATAAAAAATAATATAAACTTTCTTAATAGTGACTACATAAAAGAAAGATGGGTTGATCCCAAATAATGGTGACAACCTGAGACAAATAAGGTGTATGGCAAAAAACTCAAGCCATACAATATCTCGGGTGATGCATAGCATTACTGAGATAAAGGTCCCACGTATGTTGTGGGATAAGCGTACAGAGGGAAATGATCTAGGGAGAGTATACATAGAAGGGCTACATTTATAAAGTATACATGTGTATAAATTATATATGTCAGTTTCAGAATTGAGATTGTGTGATATCGGGAGGTTACCCAGGTTTATCCTAATATTCCTATTCAGGGCGTGTGTTTGGGGGTATGAGGACATTTTATGGGTCTACCCCCATCGTGCTCTCGACTTTTTGTGGATTTTTAACAAAATTTATGTTATTTATTGTGAGCCCTTCTTTATAATTATAATTCCATTTATTTCTTGTGATCCTTAGTATGTATTATGTGTTATATTGTATTATTCCTTAGTTTATCACTCTTTCCCTTAACCCTTTCTTTCTTATCTTTCCAGAGTGTATGTGACCATTCTTTGTAATTATATTTTCATTTATTCCATGTGATCTTTAATGTACTTCATGTAATTTTGCTCTAAATAATATGGGTTTGATATAATGTTAATTTTACTTCTATTTGTGCAATACTTATCTCTTTATTTTTATTTTTTATTTCCCCCCCTTTTTTATTTTTATTTATTTATTTATTTATTTATTTTCCTCCTGTTTCCCCCTTTCTTTTCCTCCCCTTCCCCTTCTACCCACCCTTCGTACTTCTCCCTTAACTTCTTTTTGGTGCTTTTTATATCTCGCTAGAATTCCTTTATGATGGAGAAGCGAATCAGAAGCAAAAAGATAACATACAAAGAGGGAATAAAACATATATGTACTTTCTCCTATTTCCCATCTCTTCCCTTTATTTAGGATATTAACTATCACTGATGCGTCCTCTCTTTTTATCTTATTTATTTATTTATTTTGTGTATTTGGGAACTACCCCTATATTAATTAGTAGTTAAAAAAAATTGTTTAGCCAGCTTCTTAGGTCTTCTGCATAGTTACGTGTGGTTGTTTTCCCTTCGTGGGTTATAATAATTCTCATAGGGAATCCCCAGCGGTAATTAATATTTTTCTGCCTCAGAATTAGCGTGCCATCTGAGAAGGTCTTCCTTTTTTGTCTAGTTTGCCATGACAGGTCCTGGAATATTTTCCATATTTCGTATTCTTCTGAGCATTTATTGTTTCTTATGGCTTTCAGGATTTGCGATTTGATTCTAGAGGAGGCGCAGCATATTAATACATCTCTTGGAAGTTGTTCTGGGACACCCTTAGGTTTGTTCACTCTATGACATCTTTCCATTATGGGAAATCTGGGGTCCCATTCAACCATCAGATTTTTGAAGAAATCCTCTATATATGATTCTAGATCTTTTGAATGTATTTGTTCTGGTAAACCTCTAATCCTTAAGTTATTCCATCTGGACCGATCCTCTAGGTCTGTCAGTTTGTACTCCATGTCAGCCATTTTTTTATCCAGCCCCCTGTGTTCTTCCTTATGAACCTTTTCTTTTTGTTCTAATCCATGTATTCTTTCCTCTATGTCTGAGAAGCGTTGGTTTAAAATCGACAGATCTTTCTTGATCTCTTGGGTGTTAGCTTGGATCTCTTCTCTCAGGTTTGCGAATTGTATGTCTAAGTGTTTAAGTAAGTCTTCATATTCCTTTCTTCCTTCCTTTAATTCTTGGATTTCTTTCACTTGTCCTTTATTTATATGTATTGGAGAAAAGCGATTCCTCCATGTTAGTCTTATTGCTTGGTAGGTTTGATGAAAAGAAGGATAGGCGTTTATCTGTTTTATTTTCAGGCTTCTTCTCTTTCTTTAGGTGTTTTCCATTTTGTGTCTTTTTTGTAGCCATGTTTGTTTATTTTGTTTTTCTATGTATATTAGCTCTTGGTGTGAATGGCGCTATTAATGGCAGAGGCCGCTAGCTAGTTACTCTTTGCTCCCTGCAGTTTTTTTTTTTAGTAATGCGCCAGTGGGCGGGAGTGCCCTTAGGTTGTCTGGTTTTAGATATTCTTTAGGTCTTTTGTCCCCTTATATCTTACGTTACCTTGTTCCTGCTGTTGTGAGGTATTACTTTAAGACACTAGTTAATAAATCTGGTGCTTAGAGTGATGCCTGTCCAAACAGTATTTTGTACAAACACTCCTTTCAGATATTTTTTTTCCTTCTCTCCCTAATTATTTTTCCTTGTTTTCTTTAACTTTTCTTCCACTTTTATCACTGCTCTTCTCTCCTCTCCATATGTCTTTGTGTTTTGTTAAGATATATATTTTGTTGTAATTATCTTCTTCTCTCCTTTTTCAGGATATTTTTTTTTTTTTAAATTTTAATTATTGTACTTTTCTTCCTTCCCCCTTATAAGGTTTTTACTGAGTGCCACTTGGCAGACCCAATTAAAAAAAATCGTTAGGGTCTTAAATAATATATTATAGTCTTATTTTTCTCAAGTGCTTATTTGCATAAATCACTTTATATCACTTTATGTGGAGTTGGCTAGTATGTGGAGTTGCACAGTTCTTTCACTCCTCCTGGTTTATCTATTTATTATGGAGCAGCGTTAAGCAGCGTTAGTCCAAACTTTTAGGTCTTCTTATACAGTGATTTATACGCTATTTTAAATATCCCCTTTCTGTCAGCCAGGAAAGTTGAAAAAAAAAAACAACCAAAAAAAACAGGAAAACAGACATGGCAGCAAATAAACAAAACAAAACAATAAAAAGCAGAGAACTTAATGGCAGAGATAAGGCACTTGCAGTTTTTTGTTTAGCTTCTTTTTCTTATTGTTTCCTCTGAGAGATAAAAGTGCTTTGCGCCTTTCTCTTTCTCTCCTCTTTTCTGTGTAGCAGGATAAGGTTGACCAGGATTAATAGGCTCGCATTAATCCTTGCTCTTCTTAAGAGAGGATTGTATTGAGAATATTTTTTTCCCATTTCAATGTCGGAGCTGCGCGTGTCTTAGTTAATTCACCAGAAAATATAGTTTGCAGAGGGGGAAGTATTAATTCCTGTGTCAAACCTCATTAAAGGTATTGGGTCGCTCCCAGCATCCGGCGTTTGACGTTGATCTAGAAACAGCTCTGAGCGAAGTGTTTCTATGGTGGCTTGTCTTGCATGTGTGTCTCGATCAGCGGTTTCCTCCCCTCACGGCACGCACGTCTTTACGCCCTACGTCATGCGTGTCTCAGCTGTCTGAGTTTCCAGGATTTTAAACATTATGTTTACCCCATTGTTTAACAAACATGTACTGGTGGGGTATTAAAAAAAACTAAATTTAAAAATCCACTTTGTCATGCAACTGGGCGCCTTCATCTTTGCACCCTGTAAATCAAGTTTAATGCACTGTCTTGTGCACCTGGCAGCATCCAGAAAGCATACAGAAAAGAAGAGAAATGGAGCACTGTTTCTATTTCTATGTACCCTTATTTTATCTGTACTGTACTGGAATGTCATATAAATTGCTAAATCTTTATGATATACTAAAAAGAAAGAAAAGCATCTCTGAAAAAGGGTAATGCGGTTATAGGTGAGAAGGGAGTATTTCCCTTTAAGATTTTTCTTGGTGAACATTAAGTACGTTTTACTTAACTAATTTATAGAAGACTTGTATATATTCCATAGTTTTATTATTATAAAAACAAAAAATTCAAGATTATTCAACATATACATACAATAGACATTCATTTCATAAATAGATGTTTTGTCAAGTCAGTTATCTATTTTACCATGATAAGGGTTAGGCTGATATCTTACATTGCCAACAACTATATTAAAAGTGTAAACTAAGAACACCTAGGTCCATTCTTAAATCATAATGTCCAGTTAATAATGAAACAATTACCTTAAAGGGACACTGTAGGCACCCAGACCATGTCAGCTCATTGGAGTGGTCAGGGTGCAATTTTCTATATCCCCAGAGGGGTAATTAATGCAATTTCTGAGGAACTGCAATAATTACCTCTGAAGGTTAACTCCACCTCTAGTGGCTGTCTATCAGACAGCCACAAGGGGGACTTCCACTGCTTAGATGACTTTTGGTCACCTATGACGCTGGACATCCTCACGATATGCATGAGGACTTCTAGCATCATCGGAATCCCCATAAGAAAGCATTGATTAAACCACTAGAGGGGCTTTCTAAATTGAAATGGACATTTGGTCCAGTATCTGACGCTCTGCATGAGGACTTCCAGTGTCAGATTTTTCGTCATAGGAAAGCATGTCCGATGACCTTACAGTGCTAATTATTGCAGTTTCTGAGAAACTGCAATAATTACCTCTGAGGGTTAATTCCACCTCTTGTGGCTGTCATGCTCTGCATGAGGACTTCCAGCATCAGATTTTTTCCATAATAAAGCAAAGTTTTGAAATCCTAATTCGAGCGCGGCCATTGCCGACGCTGACGTTAGCGGGGGAGGAGCATGGGCATAGTCTGACCCAGCGCCTTTCCCCCCAGGATTAAGGTAAGTGACTGAAGGGGTTTTAGCCCCTTTAGCATCACGGGAGGGTGAGCACGAGGGAGGAGGGATTCTATAACTGTAGGATTCTATAGTGCCAGGAAAACAGCTTTATTTTCCTGGCACTACAGTATCCCTTTAAGTACAGTTGCACAATATAATATTCAGGCGGAAAATATTGAATACAGCAGGAAAAAGTAATAATTTATGATCCTATACTTTAATCACAATCTGGTCAAGGTAGCTTGGTAAATGACAAATGACATTGGGTATACAGTTAATGTGTCAGTAACATGTTCAAGCAGGGGTGCCCAAAAGGTAGATTCCCAGATGTTTTAAAACTACAGCCTATATGATGCTTAGTCATTCTAAAAGCATGCAATGTATCATGGGAGTTGTTCTACAACATCTGGGGATCTACTTTCTGGGCACCCCTTTGTTAAAGGGTTACTCCAACCAAGTTCAGTATTTTATTAAAGCACTGATTTTGGTTGTAGTAATCCTTATTGAAATACCCCCTGCCCCCCCGCCCCCCCAAAAAAAGATAAAATAAAATTGCCTGTGATCTCACACCAAGGCCAAGTTTTTCCAGCAGGCCAATCCTACTCCTATGATGTCTCTTCTACTCCCAATATAGAGGGAGGGACTTTCTGGAGGACCGGATGAGGGAGGACTTTGGTGACGGGGTGTCATGCCACCATTGGCTATCTGTCCCCTGCATGATATGTGTGCTGATGAGAGAACCCTGATATGCACAGAAATAAAATTATCCAGCCCAGAACCCTTGTTCTGGCTGGCTAATAGTAATTTAGCTAAAGGAAGTAGGGAGATTTGTTGCACAGTGCTGCAGAATTTGTTGGCGCTTTATAAATAATAATAATAATAATTATTATTATTATTAAATTAAAAAATAATAATAATTATAAAATGAAAAATGTTTATTATTAAACAGTGATATTTAAGTTCAACAGAGTAAAATATACTGCCACTACAGTTGAGCACTGAGTCAGAAATAATTACATTGATATTTAGAAAACAAATACATTTATTTTGAGACATTCCTAAAATACATTTTTCTAATCTAAGTGCAATTTTTTCAACGTGTCTTTAAGATTCCAGGGAACCGAGTGTCTACTTGGTTTCAAGAGCCTAGAATAGTTACAATACGAGTAACACATCAGTGTTGACACAGTTTGATATACAGTTCGGCTCAAGATCTCAAGATGACCAAATAAAAAGTAAGAATATAGTCTACATTTTCTTTTGTTTATTATTATTATTATTATTATTATTATTATTATTATTATTGCCATTTATATAGCGCCAACAGATTCCGTAGCACTTTACAATATTATGAGAGGGGGATTTAACTATAAATAGGACAATTACAAAATACTTACGGGTTTCTAGAATAGAAGATGTGTGACATCCTCAGGAATGTATATTGACTATTACTATATAACTGTTATTATAGCATTTTTACTCTTGAAAAATATTGTTAGATATGATCTTCCCACTCCCTTTATATACCAACAAACAACTTCTGCAATGTATTTATTTGTTTTGCACATACCACTTTCGTTTTCGATTATTTCTTCATATCATCCTCCAGGAGTAAGTCCAGAAATTGTCCCTTTAAACCAGTGGTTCTCAAACCAGTCCTCATGGCCCACCAACAGTCCAGGATTTATGTATTTTCCTGTTTTATTCCAATGGAGATACTAACAAAACCTGGACTGTTGGTGGGTCTTAAGGACTGGTTTGAGAACCACTGCTTTAACCCCTTAAGGACCAAACTTCTGGAATAAAAGGGGATCATAACATGTCACACATGACATGTGTCCTTAAGGGGTTAAACGGTTAACTGGAAGCAAAGTTTCTATGGTAGCATTTGCTGTTCATACATGTAACATTATCAACATTTTACTATTATTGTAATTATCAATACTTTTACCATTAAGGAATACATGAAATGCCATAGTGACCAAGTCACCTATCTAATCACCCAGCTGGTCAGCAGTATGTAGGGAGGACAAAGAGAACCGTATACAAAATTCACACTTCTTTTTGTGATTCTAGTTGGAAGTCAAGCTCTTTGGCAGCAGAGCTCACCTAAGATGTTTGCCTAGGACTCACATAAGATGTTCCCTTTAATGAAGCTGGTGAGCTTACACTCTATTTCAGTGGTACTAGGTAAAATGTAATAGTGGGCTTTGGGAGTTTGGGGTACCTTTGCTTTTTGTCAAACTTCCTGAAAACAGATTGATAAAAAAACAGGCCTGGATTTAATATTTTTGATTACATTTTTCAAATGTTCACACTCTGTTAGAAAAACGTATCAAATGATTTAACAACAAAATATCCCACAAACTGGAATGACCTCTGTAGATAAATTAATTTAAATGTTTTTTTTCCCCTAACAGATTGCGATAATTTGAAAAGCTTATACAAAAATCTGAAATTGAGGTCATAGCTTTAAGCACCATAACCACTACATTAGGGTAACATGTTTGTTTTTAGTGCTTTGAATGAGTCTTATATTGTTGCTACAATGTTATAAAAATGAACTAACTAATTATATCTGTTAATAGTTTTGGATCATGTATGGATTTATAGTCATTTCTTTCAATTTTTATTTTGCAAATGATGATTTCTTCATTTATCAGTTTACACTGTAACTCCCACTTATTACAGTTCTAAGCAGATTAATTACTGCTTGTTTCGGAATTGGAACTTCTTGTATATTTAACACCTTCACTCCAGAAATCATGTACAGATGTTTTATTATCATTTAACATGCAAAATCAAATTAAAAGGACTAGTGATGTCCCGAACGGTTCGCCGGCCTGTGGCTGCTCAAAAAAAAAAAAAAAAAAAGGGTCCCCCCTCCCTGAGCGGGTGGGGGCCCTAAATACCAATAGGGGGGGGGGACCTATTGTCCTCCTCCCCGGTCCCCACCCCTGAGCGGCGGGTGGGTGCCCTAAATACCAATAGGGGGGGGACCTATTGTCCTCCCCCCCCGGCCCCCACCCCTGAGCGGTGGGTGGGGGCCGTAAAAATAACAATAAGGGGGGGACCTATTGTCCCCCCCGGCCCCCACCCCTGAGCGGTGGGTAGGGGCCCTAAATACAAAGGGGGGGACCCTAGTCACCCCTCCCCCCCCCAAAAAAGTTATCTCCCTACCTACCCCCCTCACCCTAAAAATAATGAGGGGGGACCTTTAACTAAAAACCTGTAAAAAAATTAGACAAAAACAACTTACCATTCGATGGTAAGAATGGTAAGTTGTTTTTATCTAATTTTTTTTACAGGTTTTTAGTTAAAGGTCCCCCCTCATTATTTTTAGGGTGAGGGGGGTAGGTAGGGAGATAACTTTTTTTTTTGGGGGGGAGGGGTGACTAGGGTCCCCCCCTTTGTATTTAGGGCCCCCACCCACCGCTCAGGGGTGGGGGCCGGGGTGGGACAGTAGGTCCCCCCTTATTGTTATTTTTAGGGCCCCCACCCACCGCTCAGGGGTGGGGGCTGGGGGGGACAGTAGGTCCCCCCCTTATTGTTATTTTTAGGGCCCCCACACGCCGCACAGGGGTGGGGGCCAAAGAGGGGGAGGACAGTAGGTCCCCCCCCCATTATCTTTATGGTCCCCACCCGCCGCCCAGGGGTGGGGGCCGTGGGGGGAGGACAGTAGGTCCCCCCCCTCATTATCATTATGGCCCCCACCCGCCGCCCAGGGGTGGGGGCTGGAGAGGGGGAGGACAGTAGGTCCCCCCCCTCATTATCTTTATGGCCCCCACCCGCTGCCCAGGGGTGGGGGCCGGGGGGGGAAGGAGAGTAGGTCTTCTCCCCCCCCTTCAACCACTATTGTGGCCATATAGAGTCCCTGTGGGTTTTAAAATTCGCCTGCCTACTGAAGTCTATGGCGGTTCACCCGGTTCGCCGGTTCGCGAACGTTTGCGGAAGTTCACGTTCGCGAACCGAAAATTTTATGTTCGCGACATCACTAAAAAGGACACTCCAGACATCTAAAACACAAGTGCTTTATGAGTGAACTGGATGTTCCCCAAGTCTTTATTCTTAAAAGTGCCAATTTCAAGAGATATTGATACTTTTGTGAATCAATTTAGGAAAGCTGGCAGAAGTGATAACTTCCATAGGGAAGCATTAGTCATTAGTTATTAGTCAATGCTTTCCTATAAGAAGCATTTTACAGGGCAATTTCAGCACTTGATCAACAAATTTGCGGTAATGGCTGCCAATTCCTTCCAAACAAGAAGGGGAGACAATTAGAGTCTCACCTCTCCCCAATTGACAGAGCAGAACAATGGTGAGAGGTAAATCACTGCTTGATAAAAAAATGAGTAATCTTTATTTATTTTTGTTGTTTTACTGTTGTGGGGGGGAGGGCATTTAAATGATTGAAGGATCACTCCAAATATTAAAAAGGAAAATAGATTTATGTTTTTACGCATTTCTTTAAGTCCATAAAGTCGTCATTTATACTCCAGGAAATATTACCAGCATGTAGTGGAACACATTTTTCTGCCAAGAACCCATTACGCTCATATAATGTCTACAAATGTGCAGAAAATATCAGACACCTTCCAAACAGTCAAGAAAGTTTCAATGGGTCATACTATGACTTACAAGGTATACTATGCCTTACTTTGACGAAGCTCCCGTTCTCCTCCTCCAGGTCTGCTTCTACACTACAACAGGGACCCTGGAGCGCTTCAGACCTAGTCAACGAAGCTTGACTGGGGTCTCTTCCACCTTGGACCAGGCTGCAGCTCCCTCCTTCCAGGCAGGTATTGTCCCCTCTGCTTATTCCTCTTCAGCTTCTTCTTCCCTGGCAGGTATCCATTCCTCTGCCTACACTGTGAATAGCTCTTGCCTTTATAAAGGCACTTGCAGCTCTCATTCCTAGCTCTCTTTTTGACTTGTTCTACAGGGATCGTACAACCAGCCAACAGGTTTGAAGACTCTGTTACTGAGATCCCTGAACAAATCCACAAACTACACAATTAATTGCTACCATGACAAACCCCTTTTAGGGGCTTTTGGGACCAGGTCCGTAGTCTGTGGGCAAGAGGTTGGCCTTCAAGCCTCCCTAAAAAGGCCATGGCATGAGAACTTCTGTAACACATCTATTTTTATTTTTATTTTTTTTAATGCATTTATGCTTGAATACTAACATTTCAGATCTTGTGTGATAGATTGCAAGATAAGGGATACTGTATACAGTCAAAACATTTACTTACCCAAATTTTTTATATAAAGGATAAATGAACAAGCAAAAGAAAATAATAATATAAATGTAAATTGTAAATTTATAGAACTTTAATTTCTAAGTTTGTCTGAAAGCAGTCTGTTGACAACATTGCTGTTATATGCATCCCATGTTTCAAATAAATGTTTACTAATGTTTTTACAAACATAACATATTTAGTATTGCAGGGGTTATTCATAAATGCACTGATTAATTAATCGTCTACAGTGTAAAATTAATTAAGAGCATTTTGGATATTGTAATCTTCTGCAGTCATGTACATTTGCAATTTTTTATTTAATTGCAAATTTGAAGGATTAAATATTATTACAGTGTGATAAGAAATGTTATGCACTATTTGATGCTGCTAATACTGATTTTTTTATAGCTATTCTTTCTGTGTCCATTTTACAGCTTACTCCTATGATGTGTTCATTTGTTAGCTCTTTTTTTTTCTTTTTTCTTATCATAAGGGATCATTAAAGTTCTGAGCAGCTTATTTGCCTCCAGCTTTCTAAGGTGTGTTTCCTGTATTGTTAAACCTGGGCACTAATTAATTATGTTTCTGTGGTTTTACATTGACTAGCTAAGAATATTATGGGTATTTTAACCCACTAAAGTCATATTTAGTTTGAACATGTGATTATGGAACTCATTAAGAATTGCTTTGGGGTTAACCTCTGCTTACATTTGCCTTTTTCATTCTGAATTTTGTATCAGGATTATTAGCTAATTTCTGGATTTGAGTAGATATAATTTAGAATATACCATTCAGGACACATTGTGGTAATTTAGAGCAGCTGTGTATTTACCACGAGGCTGACAAGACATTTGCCTTGGGCGGCACTTTGAGTGGGGTGGCAAAAAAAGCCGCCCCCAAATGCCCTGGCAAATACCTTACCAGCCTCTTGTCTTAGGGGGCCCAGGAGCTGGCCGGCTGGCGACCTCAGGCCCCACAGAGGCTGGCATCTACCTGATGTGGAAGGCGGGTGGCAAGGGAGCACTCTCCCCTGAGCTCTCTCTACTCAGCTCCCTCGCGTGCCCTGCGGTGATGTCGGAGCCGGAATATGACATCAGTCCGGCCCGGCATCACTTAGAGGCGTGCGAGGGAGCTGAGCAGAGAGATCAGAGCTCCCTCACCATCCGCCTCCACTGTGCCTGCAAGTCCGACCGCCCACCTCCACTATGCCTGCCAGCCAGGCCTCCTGCCTGTCCTCCGATCTGCAGCCAGCCCCACTGGACCCCAGGGAAAAATCCACTCCAGCACTCCAGCAAATGTATGGGGGCTGGGTGGATTGAAATAAATTAATTAAAAAAAATTGTTAGTGTGTGTGTCTGTTGGTGAGTGTGTTAGTGTATCTGTGTCTGTTAGTGAGTGTGTTAGAATGTCTATGTTTGTTAGTGAGAGTGTGTGTGTCTGTCAAAAAGTGTGTATGTGTGTCTGTCAAAGAGTGTGTGTCAGTGAGAGTGTGTATGTCTGTTAGTGAGTGTGTGTTGGTTAGTGTGCTAGTGTGTCTGTGTCTGTTAGTGAGAGTGTGTGTCTGTTAGTGAGTGTGTTAGTGTGTGTCGGTTGGTGAGTGTGTTAGTGTGTGTGTGTGTCTGTTAGTGAGTGTGTGTCTGTCAAAGAGTGTGTGTCAGTGAGAGTGTGCATGTCTGTTAGTGAATGTGTATGTCTGTCAGTGTGTGTCTGCCAGTGTGTATATGCATGTCTGTCACTTAGAGTGTGTATCTATCAGTCCATGTGCATGTCTGTTAGCAAATATGTGTGTCTGACACTGAGTGTATATGTGTCTGTCAGTGAGTATATGTGTGTCACAGTGTGTGTGTGTCTGACACTGAGTGAGTGAGTGTGTGTCTGTCAAAGAGTGTGTGTCAGTGAGAGTGTGTATGTCAGTTAGTGAGTTTGTTAGTGTGTGTGTGTTAGTGAGTGTGCTAGTTTGTCTGTGTCTGTTAGTGAGAGTGTGTGTCTGTTAGTGAGTGTGTTAGTGTGTCTGTTAGTGTTTTAGTGTCTGTGTGTCTGTTAGTGAGTGTGTGTTTGTCAAAGAGTGTGTGTCAGTGAGAGTGTGTATGTCTGTTAGTGAATGTGTATGTCTGTCAGTGTGTGTCTGCCAGTGTGTGTATGCATATCTGTCACTGAGAGTGTGTATCTGTCAGTCAATGTGCATGTCTGTTAGCGAATATGTGTGTCTGACACTGAGTGTATATGTGTCTGTCAGTGAGTGTGTATGTGTGTTTGTCAGTGTGTGTCTGTCAGTGAGTATATGTGTGTCACAGTGTGTGTGTGACTGACACTGAGTGAGTGAGTGTGCATCTGTCAGTGAGTGTGTATGTGTATCTGTCAGTGAATGCATGTCTGTCAGTTATTGTGTATGTGTGCCTGTGTCTGTCAGTGAGTGTGCATGTGTATCTGTCAGTGAATGCGTGTGTCAGTTAGTGTGTCTGTCGGTGGATGTATATCTGTCAGTGAATGGGAGTGTCTGTCAGTGAGTGTGTATGTTTCAGTAAAAGTGTGTGTTGGTGAAACAGTGTTTATGACAATGACTGTGTATCTGTCAGTGAGTGTATGTCAGTATATGCATCAGTGAAAGCGTGTGTCTGGCAAAGAGCGTGTTGGTTTTTAAAAGGAAGTGAAATTTAGAAGAGGGAAGGGGCAGTGCCTGAGTTTTGTCATGCCTAGGGCAGCACAAAACCAGAATACACCACTGATTTAGAGCCAACATAATGGAGGAAGTTTACCAAATTTTCTTTCCCTTCCACATTGGAGCCCATCTGAAAATTCCAAGATTCTATTTTTTTATGAATACTTCAGTTAATGCTTATGAATAAATCCCCAAATGATTTGAGAGCTATTTCTGCAGAGGGCGGTTATGTAAAAGTTCAAGTAATATAATGCCTCCTTGCCAATATTGTCTCTCCTATTCCATCACACAGTTTTTTTCAGATTTGTTCTATTAGGCTGTAAAAAGCAGACTCATGGAAATCATGAAAACCTAATGAACATGTTTTGTGTTAATCTATATATGCTCATTACAATACTTTCAAGTAGCTTAAGGAGATACTATAGGCACCAAAAAAACCTTGCTGTAACAAAGCAATTTTGGTGTGTAGGTCATGCCCATGCAGTCTCACTGCTCAATTCTCTGCCATTTAGGAGTTAAATAACTGTATTTACACAGCCCTAGTCACATGTGACTTGTACATCCTTCCTTAACACTTGCTTTAACCCCTTAAGGACCAAACTTCTGGAATAAAAGGGAATCATGACATGTCAGACATGTCATGTCTCCTTAACCCCTTAATGACCAAGCTTCTGGAATACAAGGGAATCATGACATGTCACACATGTCATGTGTCCTTAAGGGGTTAAGGGGTTAAAGAGATCTAATGTTAAAACTTCATTTATTGTACATTATGCTTTAGAATGTCTTGTTTCCTGCTCTATTAATAGCCTTTTAGATCCTACAGGAGCCTCCTGTATGTGATTAAAGTTCAATTTAGAGAACAGGACAAAGCAAGTTAACATCTGGTTGAAAATGAAACCATTTTTTTCATTTAGGTTCTTAGAGTCACTGCCAGGTGGAGTGTGGCTAGGGCTTCATGAACCAAAATAAAAAAGCGATTTAACTCCTAATCGACAGTGAATTGAGTAGTGAGAATGCAAACAGAATTACAACACACTAGCAGAAAAACACATAAAGGCAAACATTGATATAAAACTAAAACACTGGCCCACTGCCATATAAAGTAATCAATAAAAATACAAAAATTGGTATTAAATTACAGACCCATCATAATTAGTGTGCGATGGTAATGCCTTTCAACATTGTTAGGAAAAAGTGTGGTTGTACTTTGAAAATAACACAATAGATAGCTGATGGCCTCAAACTAAGTAGAGGAAATTGAACTCTAACTAAATCAGACGTTCTTTGTATTACGCTACATTTGCTTTATAATGATACATATAACAGAAATATAGATTTTGATGGCCGATAAAAGCCAATTAGCCTCTTTAGTTTGACAATTTTCTTTAAAAACTACATACATTATTCTTGCTTTTATTTCCTACTCAAGACAGCTGTATCTCTTCAAACCCATTAGACTTCTTCCCCTGTATTAGTTTAGTAAAACTAATATATTCTATATTATCCCTACATTTATCTCCCTTTCCATTTTACTTTAATCAGTTTTTAATTATCATCTGTCTACAAAATGCAAGATATTGAGAGCTTTTAGTCTTTCTTGAAATGTGCTTATATCAGCGCTCGTTGGTAAGTGAGAATTCAGTCCTATTGAGTGGAAATTCGAAATTCAGCCCTGGCAAGCATGCCATGGACCATACGCTGCCCGTGAGGATACTTGGTGTTTTTTTTTTTTTTATGTGCAATCCTATTAACCATTGAAGCACAGCTGAGATGAGGTGCTATCAAGTATGGCATTAATGGGCAACCACTTTGTCTCAATAAAGTAGTCTGGGGGTAGTGTCTCTGCTTTTTGCAGTGTCTCTGCTTTTTGCAGTGTCTGAGATTTTTTTAGAAACTTTAATGTTTACATTGCAGGGTTAAGTCCACCTCTAGAAGCTGTCATACATAAATCTGGTCATGTAACGCGAATGCTCTATAGGAAAGCAATGATTCCCCGGGCATGCACACTTGGTCCTCAATGCTCCTCTCTGAGGAATATTGGATTGGATTGGAGAAGGTAAGCAGCACCGAGAGAGCATCAGCGTTGGAAAAGGGTGAGTAAAACATAATTTTTTTTAAACTTTTCATGCATGATTTGTATTCCTAATTCCTATAGTGTTCCTTAAAAAATGAAAGTGACACTGTTGGTTTAAAACTTTGTAAAGATTGTAGAAATCTGCTACAACAGCACTGACCAAACTCAGGCCCCATACAGAAGGGGGAGAGTATGAGGAACAAGTCCCTCCTTCATGAACATGTAGTTATCAGTTAATAATGTATTGATCTCCAAACATCACTGTAATTCATTTTAAAATCAGAAGTCATGTTACAGAAGGGCAACTGCACTAGCTGCTACTCTGTCCATTTCCAGAGATCAAATAGGAGAAGCTTTGTAGTGGTGAGTATCATTTTAGCCTGACTAGTAGTATAAGACATGATCCCCTCTGTTCTTTAGGCTTTGTACTCATCAAATAGCCGTTGATTTTTGCTTTTCTGAAGTTCATTTTAATTTTAGTAGAATGTGACAAAACACTGTAAATTAGGTTTCACAGATGATAAATAAAGTAGAATCAGACTTATTTTCCTGATTGATGGATCATCAGCAAAAGCATATGTGAGGAAGGCTGAACTTGATGGACGCAAGTCTCTTTTCAGCTATGTAACTATGTAACTATGATCCCTCTTCCAATATTCTCTGTATTCTGCTGAGATATCCTCCTGTTTTGTTAGGTTGTATCCAGACATTTACGTTTCTGTTTGCTGTTTATTGTGCTTTGAATTTCCTTTTTTATTCTCGTACAAAATTACTATAATCAACCAAATTGCAAATGACCTAGCTTTTTATCTCAATGGCTGTGTACCGTGCCACTATAACATCTGTCTCACTTACTAACATCGAATGTGCAGTTATATCTCATCTGTTAATGCTTTTTAAAAAATGCTTTACATTTTTTTTTAGCTACATTTATTGTCTTGTTGTTATTTGAAACTACTACTCCCTCAGGATTACACGTTCTTGAAGATCCTTCCAGAAAAAAGAAGAACGATAGTTTCTTATTCATGGTAGTACATCATTTTATTTTTCACCCAGCCATGCTCACAGGACTCTTTACGATACATTATTGTGTATGGAGATTCTTTTATAATTATCTTACCAGATATGGTTAACCATGCAAAATAATATTTTAGGCTCAATCATGTATATTTGCTTATTCTCGCTGCGCTCGGTTTTATTTATAGAAGACTGCGACAAAGGACATTTTGTTTAAGGGATTTATTTTTGTATTGTAAATATCGTTTTAAAATGTGTTTGCTTAGTAATGATTAACTGCTTTTTCTGAATATACTAAATCATTATAATGTTTTCATTACACTTTCTTTAGAGAATGTTAGACTTTGTGTACCTTTCCATTTTATAGTTTCTGTGCAAAATATCTTCTTTTTCGAATATCATGGAAATTCCCCAAATCCCTTAAACAATAGAACTTTATTAACATTTAGGCTCACCTCCTGAACAGCATAACAATTGTCTGCTTAGCCCTTGAAGTTATGATTAAATTATAAATATTATAAATATTTAAGTTATAATATACAGTCTTTTAGTTTGCAAATAGTTTATATTGAATATAGATACACTTCTCACAGCCAATGCATGTTATTTTGCAACCTTCAGTTTCTTTTCAAAATTCTGTATACTTTGTGCCTGCAGTATTTTCTTACAGGCAATTCTGAAAAGAAAAGCGATGCTTGCAATAGAGTAAAAAAATAGTGGGCATTGGGTCAGATAATGGACCGATTGACACATGGTGCATAAATATAGCTATCAGAAAGAGAGAGTGGGAAAGGTAGGCAATCGATCCCTCCCATTATTTAAATACACGTGAGATAAACAAAATGATATGGTATATATTATCATGAAGATGATATCAAAAGCAAGTGATGACAGCCATCCTTTAATGACAGCGCAAGCATATATTATGAATAGGATACCTGCTTTACTCACTTGGTTCCATTATATTCACACAGAATACATTTTTGTTTGTTTTGTTTTACTGTGCATGTATGGAATTCTTCAATCACCATTTGAAACAGCCTCGATAAATACTGTTTTGGGGAAGTTTGTAAAGAAATAGCTTATTGTGATATTTCCCACATCTCGTGAGTTGGACGCATGCTTGACATGTTCCTAGATTCAGAAATAGCTGAAATTGTTATTTACTTGTTTATTATTTCTATTTGTAGACAAATTGACTTACAGACTATATTAAGAATACTTCATGGGCACAGGTTAGTGATATATACTATATATATGTATGTGTTTATATAATTCCATAGGCTAGGGCAGGGGTAGGCAACATTCAGGACTCCAGATGTTGTGGACTACATCCCCCATAATGCTGTTACTTCCATAATGCTGGCAAAGCATCATGGAAGGTGTAGTCCAAAACATCTGGAGTGCTGAAGGCTGCCTATGCCTGGAAACTTTGAACGCCAGATGTTGTGGACTGCATCTCACTTTGCCACCAATATGACTGTCAGGGCATTGTGGGAGATGTAGTCCACAAAACCTGGAGTGCCAAAGATTGCCTACCACTGCCATAGACCATAATATTTCATACAATAACATTTTAATTTCTACCCTCCTCTGACCTGTTTTAGAAGTAATTGATGTGTAATCATGTCATGTAAAAAGTGGCACAATTAAAGTTTGTATTCAGTAATATACTCTTGAGACATGGTAAATAAATGGCAAATACCCTACAACATTTTAATGATTTCTCAACACTAGACCACAATGGTGTTAGCTAGGTTAGGAATACTGCAAAAACGTGGATACACCTGCTAACACTAATAGCAATTCTCTCAACAAAAATAGTCCACGATTTAATAAAACATACCATTTATTAAAGTTGTCTAAAAAAGAAAAATGGGGACATAGCAACATAAAATATAGAATATATAATATATATATTACTCCCAGAGTAATAACCTACTGTGTTTATTGCCACATGGCCCTTAGTCTTAGGCATAACATGCTACTGAGATATTTAAACGTACATACAACAAGACATTCCAAACCAACCACCATTAATAGGAAACAGACCAAAGAACAAGTAAATGAAAAATGGAGACTAGATAAATATAAGATACTCAATGATGAAAGATAAAAGAGCAAAATTCATTAGCACAAATAAAAAACACACCTAGAGAGATGCTTAATAGAGAATGCATAATTCATAAATACATAAACACATAAAGAAAAAACATTTAAGCACAACAATGGCTAACCAGTGAATTTAATACAGCAGTCAAAATTAGCATACATTGTACATTGTTACAAATGACTGTATTTTCACATATGCAAATACAGAATTTATAATAGTTACAAGTTGAGAATCACTGTAGGAAAGAAACAAAATACAATGATACTTTTAAATGTAACAAATTATGTTTTTTCCAAAAGCAAGAAACTTAAGAAAATGTAATTGTCTGAAGAAGAAAAGATAACAAGTGGGGTCATGTGGCTCCTAATGTAAGACCAGCCTGATTTAATTTGCACACCACTTATTTACTGATACTATGGAGAGATAATATGAAAAGCTGTAGATGAAATCATACCTTTCCGTATATATAATTTCATTACCTCTGCAACTTTCATAGTTGTGCCTATCATTATGTTAATCTGAGACTATTGTCTTTGAGCTACCCAAATAACACCTTCTCTCAATTGGTAAATAATTTAAATATACAGAAATAATTAGGTACTTAAAACTCACTACAGAAGGTCTACGAGTGTGTAACTTGAAAATCTAACTTCACAATAGTCTTAAATTCACAATGATCCAACTTAGATGTGCAATCACCACCCCTGTATGTTTTCACACTCCTACCAATGACTTGAACAGACAATTTAGATGCATCTGAATTATTGCACATAAAGAAGGGAATTGCTATAAAATATTAACATTGTTGCATTCAATGGCATTAAGTGTTCTCATACCCTGTTTTTTAGTGGTCTCACAGTTTGACCAACATATTGAATAGTGCAAGACTGACATGTTAATAACATCTAAACTCTTTGTCTAATTTAATAGCCGAGCAGGTTTTACATCTCGAAGCTCCACATTTAAACATGCCAACATAGAAAAGCCAAGTAGAGATCTTAATAGTGGCTAAAAGTGACTAAGTTAAGGGATACTTATTGAGAAAGGTTGGGAGCTTGTCGGGCTACGGTATCTCAGAGTGAGCAATATGTTCAATTCTGCAGTCACCAAATAGGACAGGAGGATATTTCTTGGCAATATTACATATTTCTCTGTAATCAGTAATGAACAAAGGTGTTTGGATAAAAAACATTTTAGTCCTCGGTACCTTATCCTCCAAAAGGGTGGATCAGTTCGTTTCCAATGTGCATGGAAATGCCTTGTCTAGAATAGATTTGGAGTAAGTCCTTTCACTGAATCTTTGCCTGAGTAATGTAAATTGGTCGATAGCATCATCTATATTGGAACAATTGCAACAAAGTTGCAAAAAGTGTCTAACTGCAATGTTCCTATAGCTGCCCCTTCGTCTTGGCAAAAATCCCTCCAGATCATGCAAAGTCTTTGGTCGTCTTCCATGAACCGCACGTTGAAATCTCCACAGGGTGGCTTGATTATATTAAGGTCAGAAGACTGTGATGGCCACTCAAGACCCTTCACCTTTTTCTGCTGTAACCACTGGAGGATCAACTAGGCCTTGTGCTTCGAGTCAATTTAATGCTCTCTGTAGAGCTTCATAATTACTTTTAAGGGATAATGATCCTAAATTAAATTGACCCAGTTCATCTAAGAACAATAAAAGGCTGTCATACAAGACCTGATTGTTAGATTTGTTAGATAAATTCTCACTATCAACCTCCTCAGAATCTGCTTAGGAAAAATGAACCGAAGTAGTAATTTTCCTGACAAAATTATTGATATCTATTAAAGTGTGAAAAAGATTGAAATCATAAAATTGATGGTGCAGAATTGAGGCTTTTTTCAAGGTCTTTAATTTGAGAGTCAGTTAGAGTTTTATCAGTAAGATTTAATACTGTCTATGAGTTTTCCGATTTGAATGTAGTGAGTAGTCTCATTTTTTCTTTTAAGAAGTTTGGTTCCTCGTCTGGTGGGTCACCTTAGTCACTGAAGCTCAAATGTTTTTGCTACAAAACATTACATTGTCTCTTTATAATAGATTTCACCTGTTATAACGTCTTTTGTTTGTTCTATAATTTGGTGGAGATGACCATACTTATACTTAATATTACTTATGATCCTCTTTGTCACGTTTTAACTTATGTGCTTTACAATAGGAAATAGCATTGTTTAGGCGATAGACTCATTGCTGAATATCCAATTGTAAATTAGATAGACCAAAATCAGGAAACAAGGTTACAACATTCTGATTTATAGTCTGAATGGTTTCATACATCAATATTTTATTGCTTAGCAATTTTTTGCATTAGGATTAGAGAACAAAGTGAGTGAGTTTCATTCCAATCATTCATGATTGGCAAATTGTCTTTGATATCACTTGGGAATTTTTTGTTCTAGATATTTCTTAAAGGATTTAATTTTATATAGTTGTTTAGATAGCCATTTTATATCTGGGTTGGAGGGGGTTACAACAACAGAATCGCTGGTTCAGCTATTTTAGCACAAGAATTGTGTGCATTGAGATTAAGTCTCACCACGAATGCGTTTTCCCTATCCATAGCCATATGTTTTTATGTGTGTATCCAAAAAAAACAAAAATAAATAAATAAATAAAATAAAAATATATGCATAACGTGAAAAATATTGGTCCAATATAGATTTGGAGAATAAAAACCCCAAAAATGTTTTTTACACATTCTTATGTCCCAAACATAAATAAATAGTAACACAGACTGGAAAAACATGTATGTGTAATTGCAACCTTTATAATAGGGAGTTCCTCATTTACAGATAATTTGTCTAATACTCTTTAAATAAAGAAAGAAGGTTTGAGCTAGTCTCAGAAACCGCTAAGCAAATAAACACAAAACAAATCCAACAAAACGAGATCCAACAAAAACTATATGAGAAGCCAAAAAAAGTATATACATGATAAGATCATACACGTGAATACTAGAAATATTAACAGATATTTCTAAAGTAAGAGTTTCTTCCTACCCATATAGATTTGAGGTTCTACCTTTAATTAAAAAATTAAGAAGTTTAACTCACCTTAGTTCCTCGCCCCACCAGTTTCATCGTGACTTCTGTAGCTGCCTCTCCTCCCCAAAAAAAGTCCAAATCAAGTTAAAGATTTTTTTAATTTTTTTTTTGTATACTTTGTCCTAAATATCACAAGTTAGTGCACAGATTGATATAATCATTTACCGGAAAGAATCACAAATTGTATCATCCATCCCTATCACTACAATGGTTTAACCAACATGATGAAAACACAAACCTGACACATTAATCCCTTTTAAGAAGGCATCAAGCATTCTTTCAGTATTCATAGGTGGTAGAATCGCGCACATACTTATTTTGGGGTGGGATGAGATTTCAGATATTTAAATTAGATAATACAGCTATCATATCTGATATAAAATTATTTATAGAGGATAAATAAAATTGGTTTGAAAATGTTGCAGATAATTTAAAATTTAAAATAATATTTTATTTAAGATTTTAAATTGCCTGCAACATTTTCACAAATATTTTGTTTTTTATTCTCTTTGCAAATTATCCGTAACATTTAAACAAATCTCTGGAAACAGCCTAATAAATCAAATGGATATTAAATATTTGTTTTACTAAGCTATATATGAGGTGTATCAAATTTAGAATGTTTGTACTGGGAAGGTTTAATATCCTGTAACCCAGTTGGTGATAACTAAATTGTTTTATTGAATTAAACAAACAATTAGCAATTCACATTACATGTAGTAATGCTATGCAATGTATTGGTTATATCATATACTCTATGAAGTACTACCATGTCGTATTCAACCTTTTATCTCTGTTACCACAATTGTTGGACCACAGTGCACAAAGACATATAACTATATTATAAATCTATATTAAGTCCGGTCCGGTACAGATTGTGATCAGATTGTAAATAGGAGAAAGGGAATTGTATTATTGTTTTTTTTTTGTTTTTTTTATTGATTAAGCCACTACCTCCAGCAAAGAAAGTAAGAGGAAGAAAAAGGAAAGAGAAGGAAGGACTTAAAATGTATTTATTTATTTTTTTCTGCTGCTCTGTTTTTCTCTTTTTTTTTGTAATTTCTGAAACACTGAAATGGAAACTAAAAAGGCTACCGAATCAAAGATCACCAACAAAAGGAATACAAAACAGGAAAATAAATCAGAGAAGCGCCTCTCCTTATTTTCCCCTCAATCGAATAAAATAGATATGTATAAAATAGATCTGGAGGAAAACTCCTTAAACATGCCAGAATTAACTCCAAAAAACACTACTCTTGATACAGGAAAAGATGATCAAGTAATCACTAAAGCCTTTCTGGAAAGAGCATTTGATTCTCAATTAGAGAAATTTAAATCTGAGATCAATAACATTATGGGAGATATCAAAGAAGATCAGCAGCAGCTAAGGAAACAACTCCAAGAAAATTAAGTATGTACGGCACAATTTCAGGCCACTATTAGGCAACAAGAAGACACTGTCAAAAAACAAGATGACAGACTTAGCATTATGAGTAAAAAGATAGCCGAACTGGAAGATAGATCCAGAAGAAATAATTTAAGGTTCAGGGACATTCCAGAATCCATATCTCAAGATGGACTGGAAGCCTATATAGAGTTCATAAGAATACTCGGCATCGACACATCAAGATATGGAGAGCCTCTGGAAAGATATCACAGGACCTTTAAACCAACTGGAATACATAGCTCTAAGCCTCATGATGTTATAATTTGCTGTGTAACATCTAGACTCAAAGACCAAATTATTAAAGCGGCGTGAGACACCCATTTATCTCCTGTATACGCACAAATAAAAATATTTCCAGATCTGTCCTTCCATACTAGATCTGAAAGAAGACACTATGCAGATCTAACGAAGATACCAAGAAACAAAGAAATCAAATACAAATGGGGATATCCCACGAAGATTATTATTTTTTATAAATGCAGTACAATTGTCTGTGAATCCCCTGAAAAACTTGATAGTTGGTTTAACCCCTTAAGGACCAAACTTCTGGAATAAAAGGGAATCATGACATTTCACACATGTCATGTGTCCTTAAGGGGTTAAAGATTTTTTTTTTTTTTTTTAAGAAAAACAAACATTTCCCACCCACCCCCCTCATCCGGATATAGATAGATATGACAGAGGCCTATACAGACAACAAGAAAGTAAGTAAAGGAGAGGGGAGATAAAAGTGAAACACAGAAATATCAGGAACGTATAACTTTAAACCAAACAATGCAATAATATCCTACCCTTATCTAGATCAAGGAAAACGGAAGGGAAGAAGGAGGGAGTTAAGATAACAAATGGAAATGGAGGAGTAAATTAAGAAAAGGATATTACTCAACAGATGGGGAATACAAAATTGTTATAACAAATCCAATTTTTCTGAACAAATTATACATTTATATTTTGGACTCAAGTGACTGAATATTGAAAGCTCTAAAGGGTTGTGAGCATCACTTGATCCCATGTGCTTCTGGTATAAGTAGGTGTGAGAAGGAGAGTCTGAATGAAGAACGATTTGAATACACATTAACAAAGGAAAAATAATGGTAGGGTTACTTATTTATTTATTTTTCTCTCTCTCGTTAAGAAGGAATATGCTCTCCAAAATGTTCCCGGGCTCTTAATGCCATTTGTGAATGGAAATTATCTCTTGGTGCCTTGTTTCGGGAAGGTTCCCATAGAGACATTCTTACCCTAAGTAATGGGGTTTTCTATGTTTTTAATATATTTCTGTATTTTTTCTGTAACGTGAGAACAAGTTTGGCGATCAGAGTCGGAGCAGAGGGAATCAGGTACCAGAAGAGAATGACAATTAGGGACTATGGTTAGAATTTAAATAATTAATGCCCAGGGACTTAACGCCCCATTTAAGAGAGCTATTTCTATTTAAGAAAACAAAAAATTGATGTATGCGAAGTGCAGGAAACTCATTGGAGACAGAAATATAACATTGATTTAAAATCTAAAGCTTACCCGATGGTCATGTCTGCATCCCTTGAACATAAAAAAACGAGATGTGGCTATACTGATATCGAAGAATCTGAATTTTAATAACATCTATACAGAACAAGATAACAAGGAGAGATACATCATTGTTGTGTGTGAGATTGACAATATAACATACATATTAGTCAACCTCTATTCTCTATTCGATACCATTTATAAGCAATGTTTTTAAGAGAACAGAAATGAATAAACAAAGAATTCTGATGAAATTGGGAGATTCCAATTTTATATTTGATCCATTATTAGATAAAAAAAATTATTAGTAGCCAGATAAGAGATAAAGGAATAATAAGACGCTCCCAGAAATTTAGACAACATACACAAAATTATTCTTTACTAGATGTTTGGCGAATTTTTCATCCATTAGATTTGAATTTTACTTGCTTTTCTAACTCTTATTTTGCATATTCCCGCGTAGATCTTATTTTGGGTAACTTTAATCTATTTTATCAAACAGAAAGGATTAAAATAAATGAGATTACATGGTCAGACCACAATGCAGTTATTCTAGAGATTAAAGATTCCTTTTATATCCCAAGATCAGAATGGAGGTTAAATAATTATATTCTTTTATTATTATTATTATTATTGCCATTTATATAGCGCCAACAGATTCCGTAGCGCTTTACAATATTTTGAGAGGGGGGATGTAACAATAAATAGGACAATTACAAGAAAACTTACAGGAACAATAGGTTGAAGAGGACCCTGCTCAAATGAGCTTACAGTCTATAGGAGGTGGGGTATTAGAAGCATTAGGATAGGAAATATCAGGTAGGAGTGAAGCAGAGATGGAGGAGAGAGCAAAGCACTGTCCCATAGGAGAGAGCAAGAGACAGGTCTGTAAGGGAGAGATTACTCTGGGAGGCCATACGCTTTCCTGAAGAGATGGGTTTTAAGGCCCTTCTTAAATGATTGAAGACTAGGGGAGAGTCTGATGGCAGTAGGCAAGTTATTCCATAGGAGAGGAGCCGCCCGTGAGAGGTCCTGCAAGCGCGAGTTGGCCGTACGGGTGTGAGCAGCGGTCAGGAGGTGGTCGCGGGCAGAGCGGAGGGTACGAGGAGGGGCATACTTCTGGATCAGTGAAGAGATATAAGAGGGGCTGGAATTGTTCAGTGCTTTGAATGTATGGGTTAGCACTTTGAATTGACTCCTATAGGATACAGGGAGCCAATGTAAGGACTGGCAGAGGTGTGAGGTGTGAGAGGACCGACTGGAGAGGAAAATCAGTCTAGCTGCAGCATTCATTACAGACTGTAGCGGGGCAATACGGCTTTTGGGGAGACCAATCAGGAGAGGGTTACAGTAATCCACGCGGGAAATTACTAGAGCATGGACAAGCTCCTTGGTAGCATCTTGCGTAAGAAAGGGGCGGATGCGGGCTATGTTTTTGAGTTGGAACCTACAGGACTTGGCAACAAACTGGATGTGAGACTCAAAGGTGAGACCAGAGTCAAGTATGACGCCAAGACAGCGCGCTTGTAGGGATGGACTTATGTGGATATCACTGACTTGAAGGGAGAGTGAGAGAGGAGGATCAGTATTAGGAGGAGGAAAGACAAGGAGTTCAGTTTTAGAGAGGTTAAGTTTGAGAAAGCGTGATGACATCCAGTCAGAGATGGAAGAGAGGCAAGCAGTGACACGTTGCAGGACGGCAGGGGAGAGGTCCGGTGAGGAGAGGTATATCTGAGTGTCATCAGCATACAGGTGGTAGTTGAATCCAAAAGAGGCAATAAGTTTTCCAAGAGAGGCAGTATAAAGAGAAAATAGAAGGGGACCAAGGACAGAGCCTTGGGGAACTCCAACCGAGACAGGGCGAGGGGAGGAGGTATCCTTGGAAAAGGAGACACTAAATGAGCGTTGGGAGAGATAGGAGGAAAACCAAGAGAGGACAGAGTCACAGAGACCGAGTGATTGAAGAGTTTCAAGGAGGAGAGCATGATCAACTGTGTCAAAGGCAGCAGAGAGGTCAAGGAGAATTAATATGGAGTAGTGACCTTTGGATTTAGCAGAGATTAGGTCATTAGTCACTTTGATAAGAGCGGTCTCAGTAGAGTGGAGAGGACGGAAGCCAGACTGAAGAGGGTCAAGGAGAGAGTTGGAATCAAGGAAGGGAGACACACGGGTAAAGATAAGTCTTTCCAAAAGCTTTTAAAACCCAAATAATATAGAATATATTAAAAAACAGACTGAGTACTTTAAAGAAAATCAAACCGAAAAGATTTCCCCCTCAGTCATATGGTGTACATAGAAAGCAGTCACCAGAGGACTATTAATTAAAATAGGATGCAAAGATAAATAATTTAGGGAAACGGACTTACATATCCAATTATATAATCTCTCAAGATTTCTAATACATTTCTAATAATTTCTAATAAATAAAGCAAGTAAAACACTTGAAAGATTAAAAGACACATTCTATTATAAAGATAATAGGGCAGACAAACTGTTATCTAACAAACTCAAAAATAAAACTAAACAAAATAACATTTTAAAATCATATATAAAGATGAGACTTGTCTATCCCCAGAAAAGATTGGGAAGGCCTTTAATGACCATTATCATCAGCTATATAATCTACCTTGTACTCAGAAAGATCCTGTTGAATACTTTGGAAATAAGACTCTTCCGAAGATCACAAAGATACAACTGAGTGAATTAAACACCCCAATTACTTTAAATAAAATTCATACACGAATAGAACTATTGAAAAAAGCTAAAGCCTCCAGCCCAGATGGGTTTACTGGTATTTTCTACAAATTATTCAAAACTGATAAATCATCTTATCTAAAAAACATTTTTTAATGAATTCATGCTGAAAGCTAAAATTCCAGAAGAACTACTTAAGGGCAACATCGTCCCAATATTAAAAATCGGAAATAACACAGAGAGAGTAGACAGTTATTGACCAATCTCTTTATTAAATGAAGCTATTCAGATCTATTCGGGTATACTGGCAGATAGAATGAAAAAGGTAATTGTCACCTAGTACACAAAGATCAGGTGGGATTTATTCCAGGTAAGTCTTCGACAAACCATACAAGAAATATGATAGGATTGATGGAACCGGCTAGAGATGAGTGCAGGCCCATGTTGACCCTGTCATTGGATGCAGAGAAGGCCTTTGAGAGGGTTGACTGGGCTTTTCTGTAGCAGTCCCAGATCTCTTTTGGGATTTTGGAGGTATACATGGGGCAATTATGGTTCTATTTAGAGATCCACAAGGCAGGATGGTGGATCCTGGCATTAATTCCAACTGGTTTAAAATTGCTAACAGTACACGCCAAAGCTGCCCATTATCACCGTTGCTATATATTCTTTCGATCAAATCTTTAGCAGTAGATATAAGATCTAACCAAGCAATCACAGGCTTAGGAAATAATAATTCCCCCAAAATGTAATTATATACTGATAATGTATTAATTACTAAACAGAATCCAGTCGAATCTATCGACTATGTTTTATGATACTTTACAAAATTACAGTCAATATTCTAATTATAAAATAAATGCTGAAAAATCTATGGCATTATATATAAACACATCAAAAACCGATATAGATAACATAGAACATAAATATGGATTCAAACAAGTCAAAAAACATTTTACTTATTTGGGTATTACAATTTCAAAAAACCCAAGTTAATGGAACTTAACCTCCAACCTTTAATCAAAGAATCTAATATAAACTTCAGGACTAGGGAAGATAAATACGTTAAAAGCATATTGTAGCGGTACTTACCCTTTCCAGGGGCCGGCCGGGGTCCTCTGTTCGAGCCGCGCGCGGTCCTGCTGCTGCACGAGCCGCGCGCGGCTCATCCGACGGCTGTAACAGGAAGGCGGGTAGTGACCGTGAGAAGCGGTCACGTGTCCTGCCTGATGCTAAGAGCGCGCCGCGGGTCTCGGGTGCACTCTTAAAGGGACAGTGGGAGCCTAAATTGGAAAAGGCCTCCCATTGGTCCCTGTCATGCCACACTCCCCATACACTTACCTTTTGGGGGCGTGGATATGACAGGGGCCAATCAAAATAGATGTTTAGTTATATATACTCACCTTTTATCGTGGTTTCTGTTTCAGTTCCCTTTAGCGCTTGTTGTATTCAGTTGTGTTCCTTCGTACTTGACAATGGCTTTGTTTTCTGACTACGTTATCTCTTTATCCTTATCTGTTCTGTTTGCCGGCTTGCTGTTTACTGTGTACCAGACCCCGGCTAGTCCTAGTTTACGCTGTCTCTTTGTGCCCCTGACCTCGGATCGTTCCTGACTCTGTACTTCTCCTATGTACGTCGAGTCCGGCCACTCTAAGGTCCGGTAGACGTATCTCCCCTCTGTGTTGTCTTCTGTTTAGCTGAATCCTGCGTGTTGGGGTATATTTTCGTTACACATATATTGTGCCAACATTTTTGTACATCACGAGAATGATACCCCTGAGAATCCCAGAAAGTTGTCTTGAATTAATACAATCATCATTTAATACATTTATATGACCAAGTAAAAAAAAACCTAGAATAAACCGAGAAACAATGTCAAAGAAAAAAGACAAAGCTGCCTATGTATACCAATTATCCAGGATTTTGCTCAAGCCATATCTTGGCACATATTTTAATTGTAAATAAGAAAGAATCTAAGAATGAAAACTGGTATATCAGGGAAAAGAATTTAACTATAGACAACAAAGATTATAAGTCCTTTCTGTGGTCAATAGATAAAGAAGATAAACATTATATCAAAACCTCAAATTTTTCCAACTTGGTTTATTTTTTTAAAATAAATATTGGTTTAAAAGGAAAAATAATATCAGCTATACATTTAAAAATTTTATCAAACTTAATGGTAGTGGTTGTGACGGAACCATCCGTCTGTCTAGTACTCTTGTGGATTCGGCTATTTTAGGCCATCCGTCTAAAGGACTGATTTGGGATGTTATAAAGTATGTTTTACCGTTCCAGCCTGTTTTCCAGCCGTTCGCCTCGTTTCGCACGAACTCCCTGTCTAACATATGGGTGGCCGCCATCTTGGGACTGTTGCACGTGTTCGCGGCCATCTTGTGTACGAACAGCGGTGTTTGCCTGTGAACGCGTGGAACTAAAAACGGATACCCAAACAGGCGAACACCGCTGAGACCTCCATACACCCAGAAGTTCGTGTTGGAACAACCGAACGACGAGCCATTCGGTAGTTACTTGTAATCAGCTATGGGGAATCCAGCGAACTCGGAGACAGTTGTGGATGATAAGGATTTCGTGTGATTTTAACCGGCGAACGGAGACCGACTGCAGGGCCGAACCTTGTGGAACTCTTTTCGGCTAGAAGATCCGTGCAGTCGGTCAAAACTTCAATCGTCCATAACTCCCGAACCCCTTAACCGAATGGGCTAAGATTTGGACAGAGTGTTCCCCTAACCAAGACCTTTCAAGCGGTGCTGGACTCAAGGGTGTACCCCCTGGTTTTGGGGTACATCCATAACTGGGGTGAATTATTGTACAGTTTAATTGTGTTATGTGATTATCTGAGGGGAGGAGAGGTGGGGGTGTTACCCTGTGTATAATTGGTTATTTTCATCCTCCCCCTGGGAGTGCCCTGTGTGTGCCTTTTCCTAATAAAAAGCAGGCTGGATGTTCCAGTCCTCCTTGTTTTGACCCTCAACACGGAGCTTCAGTCTCGTTATTGGGGGGATTCTTATTTACGCTCAAGGACTATTATTGGGAACTTATGCCGTTTGGTGGATATCGTTACTCGAGAGATTACCACTTCCCCTGGTTATGGCTCGTGGATTATACAGAATACGAACAAGGACTTGATACGGTGAGAGGGGAAGGTAGACTAAACAGTGACTTACTTATTAAGACAAAAGGTGTCTTAACAATTGGTGGCAAGCGACGGGATGAATCCCACAACACAGAAGGAAAGAAATGCAGTATGAACAGTTAAGACGTGCTACTCTTAAGGACATAATAGAACGCCGAGGTCGATCAGCAAGCAATTTAAAGAAACGAGAAATTATTGCTTTGCTAAGGGAAATGGATGCAACACAGGGAACGGAGAACGCTAATGTGCCCAGCAGTTTGGATTTAACACCCGAGGAGATACAATTTAACCGGGCAGTGCAAATAAGGCTGGCACACTTTGGCCCCAACCCCTCAGCAGACATTGTGGAACGTGTGCAAGCTGCAGTAGCAGCACACCAAGCGCTCCAAGGAAGGGGAGCTGCAGCAGCAGAGGTACCCAATAACGATTCCGGAAGGAAAAAGGTACCATTTGCTGCATTCAAAAACTTTATTGAAAATGAAGGAGAGATCGATGGGTTTCTGGCCGATTTTTTTTTTTTTTTTTTTTAAATTCTTTATTTTTCATGTGCAAAAAAAAAAAATGACAAACAAGCTTGAGTCGCCACGATAGCTGAAACAAGCACATTATAAACAATCAGCGTAGGACAGATACATGGTTATATATAGACAGCACATTTTATGTTTAAGTATGAATATCAACGTATGTAATCACTAGCTTAGGTCGTGAAGTAAAAGTTTGAGTAGCGTGAGACTAGCGTGTAAACCATTCCTGGAAACTTTTCGTTCCAGATCAGGTGTCTTTGCGGGATCTGACATCCCCTATGTATGATGTGTGTGGTCTAACTGTGGCCTGCATTTGTGTAGAGCATGCGTGGTGCCGTTAACCTGTGGCTAGTGGCACGAAGGGAGGTTAAGTATCCCCGGTTACCGGGGGGAAGAGAGAGTCAAGCTCTCTTGGTGGCCTTGCGTACAACGGGTAAGTGTGTAGCCGTGGGTATAACTGCTGTGGCAGGACTGCTGGTGGCACCTTGTCTTCAGGCTTTGTGAATTATGTATGTCCTGCGCTAATATAAAGTTGTCAGCAATAAGATAGTAAAACAGTTGTAGCCAAAATATAAGAATCATAAAACAAAAAACCACTGAAATTATAATAGGAAAGAAAAGAGTCAGCATCCTCTTCATGCTTTAAACTGGCTCCTTAAACAGATGCTGTCATTGCTTCAGAATAGTAATACATGTAACAATATCAATGATAATAGGCTAAAGACGTTATTATCAGCATTATGTCAGTCATGTTATTCCCTATGAAATTAAGAAACGATAAAAGTTCTATGAGGGTTAAGTCCATGAGAAGTGTAGTGTGGAGCAGCAACCTTACACAGTCCATGGGCAACCAGTGTGGTAAGTGTCTGTAGCCTCTGCGTCCCGTTTCAGGTGGTGGCGGTCGCGTGGGGTGTCGCCTGTCTTTGCCGTGGCACAAATTCCTGCGCTGCTACCGAGTGTGCCCCAAGTCTGCGGCTTGGGAGGTCCCTCTGTGTCGAAGTGCCTTCCAGGGTCGGTAGTGGGTGGATTATTTTTTCCAAGGCCACTGTGGCTTCTTGAAGGTTCCGGGCCAGTATGGTGCCATTTGCGCCCTCTATGCGCAGAGTTCGACCGGGTCCCCAGCGGTATCGGATTTGTTGTTGCCGTAGGAGGGAGGTGGCCTGCCGGAGTCTGGCCGATTTTGAGAGGCAGTGTGCCCTCCATCAGGTACCCACAGACCAATGGGTCACCATCCTCTCTGGGAAATTATCCGGCCGGGCTAGTGATGCATTTCGGGCCATCCCAGAGGAGGAGATCACCAGCTACCGGGCAGTGAAGGATGCGCTTCTAGCCAGGTATGCGGTGACCCCAGAAGTTTACAGACGGCGCTTCAGGGAAACCAACAAACAAAGTGGCGATTCGTATGTGGAATGGGCCTGCAGAGTTCACCGTACTGCAACCCACTGGATGGCAGGATGCCAAGCAGTATCGGGGGAAGAGGTACTACAGGTATTCTTACTGGAACACTGTTTCGAGAAATTGCCTACCGGGGTTCGGGAGTGGGTCAGAGATAGAAAACCCTCTACCCTACCCGAGGCGGCCCGGTTGGCAGACGAATATACTGATGCTCGCAAACTGGACAGTACCGTGGTTAAAGTTCCGACCAGAGTGGAATACCGACCAGCAGCCCCTCCGATTTCAACAACCTACCAACCCCCAGTGCATCGCAGCCCAGTAGTACCACCGTCCAATAATTATGTACCGCCATCCAAATTTAATGCCCGGGATTATTCCCAACCCATCCGGTGCTTTCTGTGCAAACAGTTGGGACACAAGCGCCCGGAGTGTCCGCTGAACCAAGCTAACCAAGCTCAGTCCTGGAGGAGAGCAGCCAACCCGAATCAGCGACCACCACAGCCTGCTACTCATTCTGGGGTATCTTGCACGAAGCCGACCCGGTGCAAGCCGCCCATCAGGACAATCGCCAGCAACACCGGCAGACTGTGAAACTAAATGGCCGAGTGGTAAATGGACTTAGAGACACAGGAGCCACCATGACACTGCTCCAAAAGAACTTGGTCTCAGAACACCAGCACACCGGAGACACAGTAGCCGTGAGGGTAGCAGGGGGAGCCGTATTCCGGTTACCTGTTGCCCGTGTTCACCTGGACTGGGGAGTGGGCGCTAGACACGTGGATGTTGGGGTTATGAAAGACTTGCCCGCTGATGTGCTTCTTGGTAATGATTTGGCCCCTTTGGTTTCGGCCTATGCTCCAATGGGTCCCTTGGACGTTAACCCAGTGACTACTCGCTCTCAGACCCGTGCCTCTGGAACCAGCCCACCTGCCGAGGAGGCCCAGGTAAGACCCTTTTCCCCGACTGACACCTTAGCTCAGACCCCCTTACGTTGGGATTCCCCAGAGGAGTTTGGGAGGGAAACCCGGGCAGATCCTACCTTACAAAAATACAGGGACAGAGCAGACGCTGGAGAAGAAGGGATAGACGGAGAGCGGTATAAGTGGGTGGGGGACAGGCTATACAGAATCCCGAAACCTTCCCAGAAAAAGATAGCCCCTCCGCAGAACCACCAGCTGGTGGTACCCGCGAAATACCGGCAGGAGCTTCTGCGGATAGGGCACGATGTCCCTTTAGCAGGACATCTAGGGTCACGACGCACAGCCTATAGGATCTCCCAGAATTTCTTTTGGCCCAACTTCAACCAGGCTGTACGGATATATTGCAGTACTTGTGACACATGTCAACGGGTAGGATAACGGGGGGACCACCCTAAGGCTAAACTATCAGCGATGCCTATTATAGGGGAGCCCTTTTCCCGCATAGCTGTTGACATTGTGGGTCCACTGGCCAGGGCTAGTCCATCAGGCAAGAAGTATATTCTTACTGTAGTGGACTATGCCACTCGCTATCCAGAGGCAGTAGCGCTGTCGAACATAGAGGCAGAGACAGTTGCTGATGCCCTGGTGAGGATTTTTACCCAGGTTGGGTTCCCTAAAGAGATCCTCTCCGACCAGGGAACCCAATTTACTGCGGTGCTCACCCAGCAGCTGTGGAAAGTATGTGGCATTAAACCCTTGCTTAGCTCGCCTTACCATCCACAGACTAACGGTCTCTGCGAGCGTTTTAACGGTACCCTCAAGCAGATGCTGAGGACCTTTACGGACACTTGCAGGGACTGGGAGAGATTCTTGCCGCACCTTCTGTTTTCATACCGGGAGGTGCCCCAGGAATCTACTGGGTTCTCCCCTTTTGAGTTACTGTATGGGAGACGGGTCCGCGGACCCCTAGATCTCATCCGGGGACACTGGGAAGGGGAGACCGAGCAAGAAGGGACCCCCATAGTACCATATGTTCTGGAACTTCGGGACCGCATGGAGAAACTGTCCCTGATGGTAAGGGAGAATCTCCAGGCGGCCCAGGGGAAACAGAAGAGGTGGTACGATCAGGGTGCCCGACAGCGAGCCTTCCAGGTGGGGCAAAAAGTATTAGTGCTCAAACCTGTGAAGGCCAACAAGATGCAAGCCTCTTGGCAAGGCCCGTACAGGATAGTGGCGCAGATCTGCGATACTACCTATTTGATAGCCAGCTGTTCTGACGAAAGGGTCCAGAGATCCTTTCATGTGAACATGCTGAAAGAGTATCAAGAACGACCTGAGAACATTGCAGCTGTATGTGCCCCAGCTGCAGATGACCCGGAGAATTTGTCTCTCCCTGATCTATTAGAAAGGGACCCCCAGACTGACCTCACCTCCCTCGTACAGTTAGGAGACAGGTTAAACCCCACAGAAAAGATCCAAGCGAAACAGTTGTTATGGGAGAAGCAAGCAACTTTTTCCCAGGAGCCAGGTTACACCCACCTCGCTATACACAAGGTAGAGACCCCCGGACAGACCCCCTTACGACAGCCGCCCTACCGTATCCCTGAAGCAGTCCGAGATGGAATGCGGAAGGAGATACAGGAGATGACCCAGCTTGGGGTCATCGAACCCTCTGACAGCCCTTGGGCTTCACCTGTAGTCCTAGTACCGAAGAAAGATGGGACCACCCGGTTCTGTGTGGACTACAGGCGACTCAACGAGCGGACTACCACTGACGCCTACCCGATGCCCCGGGTAGACGAATTATTGGATCGTATTGCCAGGGGACGTTATCTGACCACCATAGACCTATGTAAGGGCTACTGGCAGATTCCCCTGGCCGAGGATGCTATCCCCAAGTCGGCCTTCGTCACCCCATTCGGCCTGTACCAATTTAGGGTCATGCCTTTTGGGATGAAGAATGCCCCGGCTACTTTCCAACGGATGGTGGATAGGCTCCTGGATGGCTTCCAAGAATTTGCCTGTGCATACTTGGATGACATAGCGATCTATAGTGGGTCCTGGGAGGAACACCTGGTACACATAGGGGTAGTGCTGGATAAGATCCGGGCCGCTGGCCTGACATTGAAGCCAGAAAAGTGCCATGTAGGTATGGCAGAGGTACAGTACCTGGGTCACCGAGTGGGATGTGGGAACCAGAGACCAGAGCCCGCCAAAGTAGAAGCGGTGGCTAACTGGCCCACACCCACTACTAAGACCCAGGTATTGGCCTTCTTAGGGACAGCGGGGTACTACCGACGTTTCGTTCCTGACTACAGCTCTATTGCTAAGCCCCTGACAGATCTGACGAAAAAGAATTTGCCTAAGCAGGTCCTGTGGTCCCCGGCTTGTGAAGCTGCGTTCCAGGCACTGAAGCAAGCTCTCGTGAATGCCCCTATCTTGGCTGCCCCAGTCCCTAACAAACGCTTTCTCGTTCACACAGATGCTTCCATGTATGGACTGGGGGCTGTGTTAAGCCAAGTTGGGGAAGATGGAGGAGAGCATCCTGTCGCATACCTCAGCCGAAAATTACTACCCCGAGAAGTGAGTTATGCGGCAGTCGAAAAAGAATGTTTAGCCCTAGTCTGGGCATTGAAAAAGTTAAGTCCCTACTTGTATGGGCAAGAATTTTCCCTTGTAACAGACCATAACCCCCTCGTTTGGCTTAACCGGGTCTCAGGCGACAATGGGAGACTGCTGAGATGGAGCTTGGCATTACAACCATACAATTTTACTATTAGCTACAGACCCGGTAAGCTGAACGGAAATGCGGATGGCTTATCACGACAGACCGACATATCCACCACCTCGTAAGTCCGGACATCCCCAAGTTGACCCGCCACAGGGTCAAGCCGGGTCTGCCGGAGTGTTCCACAAAGGGGGAGCCGTGTGACGGAACCATCCGTCTGTCTAGTACTCTTGTGGATTCGGCTATTTTAGGCCATCCGTCTAAAGGACTGATTTGGGATGTTATAAAGTATGTTTTACCGTTCCAGCCTGTTTTCCAGCCGTTCGCCTCGTTTCGCACGAACTCCCTGTCTAACATATAGGTGGCCGCCATCTTGGGACTGTTGCACGTGTTCGCGGCCATCTTGTGTACGAACAGCGGTGTTTGCCTGTGAACGCGTGGAACTAAAAACGGATACCCAAACAGGCGAACACCGCTGAGACCTCCATACACCCAGAAGTTCGTGTTGGAACAACCGAACGACGAGCCATTCGGTAGGTACTTGTAATCAGCTATGGGGAATCCAGCGAACTCGGAGACAGTTGTGGATGATAAGGATTTCGTGCGATTTTAACCGGCGAACGGAGACCGACTGCAGGGCCGAACCTTGTGGAACTCTTTTCGGCTAGAAGATCCGTGCAGTCGGTCAAAACTTAAATCGTCCATAACTCCCGAACCCCTTAACCGAATGGGCTAAGATTTGGACAGAGTGTTCCCCTAACCAAGACCTTTCAAGTGGTGCTGGACTCAAGGGTGTACCCCCTGGTTTTGGGGTACATCCATAACTGGGGTGAATTATTGTACAGTTTAATTGTGTTATGTGATTATCTGAGGGGAGGAGAGGTGGGGGTGTTACCCTGTGTATAATTGGTTATTTTCATCCTCCCCCTGGGAGTGCCCTGTGTGTGCCTTTTCCTAATAAAAAGCAGGCTGGATGTTCCAGTCCTCAGATCTTGTTTTGACCCTCAACACAGAGCTTCAGTCTCGTTATTGGGGGGATTCTTATTTACGCTCAAGGACTATTATTGGGAACTTATGCCGTTTGGTGGATATCGTTACTCGAGAGATTACCACTTCCCCTGGTTATGGTTCGTGGATTATACAGAATACGAACAAGGACTTGATACGGTGAGAGGGGAAGGTAGACTAAACAGTGACTTACTTATTAAGACAAAAGGTGTCTTAACAGTGGTAATCTGGATTCACAAAGGTTTGAAAAAGATCTCTAACCTAATAAGAAGAAATATTTGTAAATCTTTTGATCAACTTCAAGACGAATATAGTCTACCATCTACTAAATGGTTTAATCATATAACAATAATATCCTTCTTAAGAAGTCATTTCAAATTCAACTCTCTTGAGCCCCCAGTTAAGTTTTTGAATAAACTGATTGAACAAGCAGATTACACTCACCTAGTTAATAAATGTCAAAAACTAATTTACAAAATACAAGTAAAGCCAACTCATCTGGCAATTGTAAAATGGAATTATGATTTGAATATAAACATAAGCATGAAAGAGTGGAACAATTCTCTTACGACATTAACAAAACGTGCAATTGCTTAAATATACATGAAGCTCATTATAAGATATTACATAGATGGTACAAAACCCCTCGAAAAATTGCAAAAATGTATCCTAGAGCTTGCACCATATGTTAGAGATGCCCCAAACTAATAGCAGATTTTAAGCACATTTGGTGGGATTGCCCGATTATCCAACATCTTTGGGAAGCAACAAATCAGTATTTGTTAACTTTACTAGAAAAGAAGTTAAAACTGAAACCAAACATGGCTTTGTTGCATATGGGCATGAAGGCAATTGATAGAAGTCTTGGACCAGTTGTTTTCCATATTTTAATGGAAGTCAAAATATCAATAGCCAGGAACTGAAACTCTCCCTTGGTGGATAGCTGGCCCACGATTAATTTACAAATTATTATACAATGTAAGATGGAGTGAGCTATCACAATCCCCTTTGATGTACCATCAATATAATTACTGGGACAGATGGATTGAAAGACTAACAGCATTGTAGTTTTCCATATCCTTACTAGACCCTGGCCCAAAAGTACTAGTTGTTAATATACAATATCCTCTTAGTACATTTGGTCCTGAGACGCCCCCTGCCGCGAGCCCTACCACAGCCATAAATTTTTTATTTATTTTTTCTCTTAGTCCAAGTCTGTTTGTTTATGTATTTAACTGTCAAATTAAACTAAAACTAAATTAAATTAATGAAAAAGAAAAGGGACCGAATAACAAATGATGATTTGGTATTGGATTTTGCAAAAAAATACGAGAGAGAGAGAAGTCCAAGCAATGGTTTGGCTTACCAAATAGCCTACATTTTATGGTAACTTCATTGTCCTTGTGGATGCTAATAACAATTGCATCATGGAAAGAGAGCATTTTGATCACAACCTTGAAGAAATTATATACAGAACAAATGATTTAAACATCAAACTCCAGATCTTGAAAACAAAAGAAACAAATGCAGTTAGGTCAGAAAAAAATAGCAGAGAAGTTCCTTTATTACATGGTTTAATTCTTAAAGGAGACTCAGTTGGCTTATAATCTTTAGATAGCAGGTGTTAATAGGTTTCTTTGTTGACTTGTGTTTCTCCTCTTCTATCAATAATCAGGAATCATTTGCCTTCTTTGGAAACCTCATTTATTTGCTTGCTGGGAATGCAAGGAATTTATTGTAGAAGGTAAACTCATGTACTGGAGATTTTCATTGAACAAGAGCTAAAAAAGTAAAATGTGACACAACTTGCACAAAACAAGGGAGTGTTTAATGAGGCAGCTCCCATGTCACTTTCACATAGCTTGGAAATAAAACAAGAACCCACTATAACTGATGGAAAGTGACAACAATATATGAAGTAGTTCATACAATGAAAACATGCATACTGATCAAAGAGAACTGCTGAGTCATTGATTTGTGGATATTGTCAAGCTCAGCTCTTTATAACCCTGTGCCTCAACCTTTAGTTTCTAAAGTTGCAGTGAGGGGGTGAATGTTTTCATGCCTTGTAATATGGGCTGATCCAGCCTCTTAGGCATAACATCCTTACTTTCCTACACTCTCTTATTAGGGATAGCATGGCCCTTCTTAGTAGCAGGCCTACAAACAGAATATGTGTAGAGATGTCCCGAACGGTTCGCTGGCGAATAGTTCCTGGCGAACATAGCTTGTTCGCGTTCACCACGGATGGCGAACATATGCGATGTTCGGTCCGCCCCCTATTCGTCATCATTGAGTAAACTTTGACTCTGTACCTCACAGTCAGCAGACACATTTCAGCCAATCAGCAGCAGACCCTCCCTCCCAGACCCTTCCACCTCCTGGACAGCATACATTTTAGATTCATTCGGAAGCTGCATTATTTTTTTTGTATTATTTTTTGTATTATTTTTTTTAGACAGAAGTGTGTTATATTTGAGCAAGCTAGGCTGAACGTGCGTATATCATGGCTAGTTGCACTGAGGGTATGAGTATATAGCAGTACATTGTTGTGAAAGATGGCTGTCATGTTTAGGGTGTAGCTTGCACGTTATCAACTGTGTATTTATATCAGCAGCTCCACCACTAGTTATAAATCAAGTGTGAGTCGCCCCATGAGATGAGACTAGTGAATAACATAATACATGAACGGTTAAGGTAAAGGCATGTAAGGAACTACGACAATAAACTCTTTAGGAGGTGAAATAATGACATGTTTAAACACTTGCTACTTTATGATTAGTTAATGTGCAGAGAGCAGTTCATGTGATCAAAGGCATGGTGTGGAGGATCAGCTATAGTGGGACATGCTTGGCAGGCTGCTGTTAACTGCTTGTGCTCATCCGATCCCTTCTGGGCGCCAGGTGCAGACCCTAGGAGTCCCTGATACCTGGAACTACAAAGGCAAGTCTCTGGCTGAGTGCCGGGTTCGCGGCTTGAGGTGGTAGAAGCTTGTTTTGTCGGGTGGTCGGATGTGTCCCGGTGGTGCTTCACGTCCGATGCGGAATTGTGGTGGCTTAAGGTGGTGGCGAGTGCTTGACGTGGGGCAGGCTCTGCATTTCTATTTGTGCCTCCGGTCCCGTCTTCGACGCCTTTTGCGTTGGTGGATTTTAATGGGGACTGCTTCGATTACCTGTGGTGGAGCTTGTTGGGGCTGTGGCGGAGCTTGTTGGTGCTTCCTGCTTGTTATTTGCTTCTAAATTGATGAAAGAGTCTGTTCAGCTCAATATCCTGCCATGCTTTGCTGGTACCAGGAGGACACGTGGCTGCCGCCATATTGGGAGAGTCGCAGATGAGTATGTCAGCCTGGGTGGCTGTGCTCTGTGCGTCCATTAGCTCCAGACAGCCTCTCAGGGGTGGACCGGGATAACCCCCACTGGTCCGAGGGGGGGTAACGGAGCTCCTGCTGGTGAAGTAAGTACCAATAATATAATGGATAAAAAATAGTATTGTACTTACACTTTCCAGAGCATGTGACCTGCTCTAGTGTAAACAGCTTAGGTGGTATGATCCCCACCAAGGATATACAGGATACCAGGAAATAAAAATAGTAACTATAAAAAGTAACTTTAAAAGTATACTTTAATATAAACAAACAAAATGATAGATAATAAAATATAAGTATAAAATATAGTCCCACTTAACGCGTTTCACCTGATAGGCTTCTTCAGAAGTGACACTTTAAAGTTACTTTTTATAGTTACTATTTTTATTTCCTAGTATCCTGTATATCCTTGGTGGGGATCATACCACCTACGCTGTTTACACTAGAGCAGGTCACATGCTCTGGAAAGTGTAAGTACAATACTATTTTTTATCCATTATATTATTGGTACTTACTTCACCATATTGCTGCTATCTTTCTTTTATACCAACTACGCACATTGCACCCTGAGAACATCTGTGGCAACTACTACAAATCCAAAGACGGGGATTGTACCGTCCAGGCGCTTCACAGCAGAGCTCTGTTATAGCTCATCTCCATGTGAGTGGACTGTACATAGTTACTAACTACTTACTTTTAAGATAAAATTTACTGTATTATTTTTATCTTAATTTCTTTTTGAGGTTCCGATTAATTGGAATATCCAAGGACAAATGTATGTATTTTTTGCATATTTAAATTAATAGGCGCGGTATACGCCCTCTTTCTTTCGCCATTTTTTCTCTGCACTTACCACTTGCCATTAAACTAATACATTAGAAAATATCAGACAGTGACATCAACTCTAGATAGAATTATTTCATAATGTCAAACTATTTTTTACACATGTAATACTTTGATTAGAGACACATTTGATTTGACACATATTTTTCCTATTGCGGTATGTGTCGGACCACCTGGTACCCCAACTGGGTACCTCCGCCAGTCGATGCTTCCTAGCTGACACTGAGGACCATAAGCACTGCACCGGACACCATCAGCACCACAGACCCCACGAACCGCTGCAGCTTGGTTGGGGTCCCGCCTTCCCTTCCCACCCTGGACCAAACTCCTGCATCCAGGGACTCAGTGGGAAGGCCTCTCCTCCAAGAGAGTATAGCTGTGAAGCTCTTACAAGAGCTAGTGGTATAGCTGTATAGCGGTTCCCTACAATCACGAGACAAGGATATGTGTTGAGGGTTAAGCAGGAGTGGTTTAATGGTAGCCACACTGGCCTTTTATGACAGTTCCCATGCAAGGGGTACACCCACATGGACCTTGTTGGGGACAGGGACACAAACTTACAAACCAATAATAACTCCCACATGCAATACAATAAGCCTTCCCCTTTACTTGGGAGATAATTGAGTCAGGCACTATGCTAAACTCAATTATCTCCAAACACAAAAACACACATTTTTACAAAACCCCTAAAATACCTTAAAAGACATAAAATCCCCATAAAAGTTACATCCCCTGATAGCCCTGATCTGGGTGACCAACATATCCAAAAATCACCCAGCTCAGTTCAGGGGTTTAGAAATGTTATGGAAGTCATAGTTTTTACCGAGTGCATGCATGGTCCCATAGCCGAAAATAGTTCCATAGAATCGCGACTAAGTGCTGCTGGAAGACCAACCGGAAACCGCAAAGTCTTCAGGCCGAAATTCGTTCCATGGCATTCGCTGCTAAGTCCCCCTGAAGTCTATTCACACTTTTGGTCAATGCGAACAAGATGGCTGCCACCAAATGGTCGAATGGCAATTCGAATGGCTTTGGGAGTTCAAAGTGCTGCTTCGAAAGTTTGAATTGTTCCTGTTAGAAGTCCAAGAGGCACAAATAGTGTTTTCAATTAGGGTTTAACATAGGGTCCATAGTCACAGGGTAGGAGGCTGCCAAGTATGCCCCTCCAAGGACTCGTGACGAGGTCCAGTTCGTCACACTGTGCTTTCTAACAGGCTCACTGCATTGATCAACATTGGGTAAGTTTAGCCTTCTACTTATTTTATTGTAAATGTCATTTTACTTTAGATTGCCAGTAAGAAAAATGTGTTACTTTTCCGAAAGCAGCAAACTTGTAGTATATTCTTGATGGGGATTCTTCCACCCATGTTGGCTATTTGAAGTACTTTTATTCTCCTCATAAATTAAGCATATTTGATCTAAACATACCGTCTGCCTATCTATAAATTGAACAGCATCATTGTGGTATTTTGTTCTATTTTGTGTCCATTACATATACTGCTATTAAGACAGATATGGTGAGAACAATGTTGAGGGAAGGACAACAAACAATATATATCCATACGCAGGGATTATACCATCAAGATGTACCTTGTAGAACTTTGAAGAGTTCTCATATATATGAGTCTAGTATTTGTTGTTAGAGTATGTTCTTCTTTCTCCATACTGAATTGACCTGTAAAAGAGTTTTTTGATATTATGCGTGGTATCAATTTGTTTACTTTTTCTGATATTGCTTTTAACACAGCCCTATTTTTTTTTAATTATTATTATTATTTTTTTGTTTTATATTTCCTGGAACAGCTGCCAGCCAAACCACAATTTCCATAAACTAACAATATGGAAGGAGTGATGAGATAAGTACGAATGGTTTGGCAATTTCAACTACTTATTGCGTGTTCATATCTCACTGAAAAAGGGATGTACAGTAAATTTAGTAAATTAATTTACATTGTATTTTTAAATGTAAACATTTACTGTCGAAAATAAATAAAAATGAAGAGAGTACGATGAATGTAATAAATAAAATTTTTCATTATTTACAGTCAATAAAAATACAATTAAAACGATTCAGAAGGACAACGCTGAAGACGTTAACAACTTCTCCATATGTCTCATAAGCAGGCCTTTTCAACTAGATATCGGCAAATCAGGTTACCATGAAGATATCAGATGTTGTACGTTCCATTTATTGACAAAAGGTTTTGGAAAAAGCTGTTGATGATTTTTCATTTTTTACACTATTGACTCATTATTCCATTTCTAATTTTTTGCCATCTATGACAGCCACAATCTTCAAATTCAATCTCTAGAACGTGCACTGTGATTGTATGTAGCATACTTTCAATTTCCTAATTTCATTACCAATTTATTCACAATCAGATTCTCTGTTATACCCACATATTCCGATGAGTTATTTTTCACACCTTTTAATTTGAAGGCTGGAGCTATGACTATGAATTATACTAATGACACTGGACTGGAACACCTACTACACAATGTAATTATTTCACCTATATCTGTGCTTGTTTCATTGATTGGTATAGTTGGAAACTGTCTTGTTATGTGGTTCCTTTCTTTTAAGATTAAGAAGAATCCATCCACAATCTATATTTTCAACCTCGCCCTGGCCGATGCTTTTTTCCTTGTCTGTATTGCTGTTTTCCATAGTTTTTCTATAGTTCTTAATATAAAAACACCATGGGAACATCAATTTGAAAATGTGCATCTAAATAATGTATTAAACGCCTTGATGTTATCTTGTCTCTTTGGATACAACACCAGTGTAAGCCTTCTAACAGCTATTAGTGTTGAAAGGTGTATCTGTGTACTGTTCCCTATTTGGTATTACTGCAACCGTCCGAGATATCTCTCCTCCATTATATGTTCAGCCATATGGCTCATGTCCTGTCTATTCACTATATTAGAGTTTATATATTGTTGCCCTGATTCACACAAACTAAATATTGTGCATGAACAACCTGGTGGAGAATGTAAGTACATGTTTGTGACTATTTGCTTCATTAGCTTTATGCTCTGCATTCCATCCATGACTGTGTCAAGTTTGGTTCTCATTATCAAGGTTTGGACCACTTCCCAGCATCGTCCACCTCAGAAGCTTTATCTTGTGATTACAGTAACTGTTATATTCTTCCTGTTGTTTGCCATGCCCATGAGGATTTTACTGTTGGTGTGGTACAAGCGCCATATTATGCCACCTTTTCCCATAATGGACATCTTTTCTCTGTTTACCGCTGTGAACAGCAGCATAAACCCTTTCATTTATTTTCTTATTGGTCGCAGTGGGTCTGGTGGTGAAAAGTGTAATTTGCATGTTATTCTACAGAGTGTTTTTCGAGAAGAAGGAAGCCAAATCAGGAAGGTACAAAGGAACATAATAAACACAAAAAGAGATACAATAATGTAGTGCTATAGTATTAACAACACAAAAGAACCTAATTCTAAAACCTTTTTTATTAAATTAATAAGCTATTACATTACCCCTTAAGGACGGCGGGTGTCCCCGCCGTCCACGTCACTTACCTGATCGCCACGTTGCTCCCGGTCTTACGGGACTGCCTGAGAGCCCCGACAGTCCCCCTTGAGCAAATTAGGCCCACATGGGCCATGTGATAATTCTGATTATTGTGACAGAGCGGTCACAAGGCCGCAATAGGCATCCATAATGCTACCTGTAGTACTATTATATATATCTATTTATCTATCTTTTATATATAATGTCACAGATATAAAAACACACTTAGAATTAAATTAGACACATATATAAAGACAAGAAAGGAGGTTAGCGCTAATAATAAAAAGGTGGATAGGCAGCGGCCTAGCAGAGGATAACCCTCTAACCCTCTATAGTAAGAATAGAAAACAACAACAACAGTAATGCAAGGCTGCGCCAAAATGTATCACTGTGGTATACAGATAGTAAAAAGGCACTTATAAAAGTTCAAAATAAAATAAAATATAGAAAATAGTCCAAAAAGATTTTAGAAGTTGCACTGTGGCAATAGATTTCTTTTAAGGTGCTTTTGGTGATGGGGTCTCTTCTCTGTTTATAGTACTCCTAGTTGGTCTCGTGATAAGGAAGACACAAGATAAGAGACCAATTGTATAGAGTGTAAGGGTCAATATACCGTATATACTCGAGTATAAGCCGACCCGAATATAAGCCGAGGCCCCTAATTTTACCCCAAAAAACTGGGAAAACTTATTGACTCGAGTATAAGACTAGGGCGGGAAATGCAGCAGCTACTGGTAAATTTCTAAATAAAATTAGATCCTAAAAAAATTATATTAATTGAATATTTATTTACAGTGTGTGTATATAATGAATGCAGTGTGTGCGTATGAGTGCAGTGTATGAGTGCAGTGTGTGTGTATGAGTGCAGTGTGTGTGTATGAGTGCAGTGTGTGTGTGTGAGTGCAGTGTGTGTGTGTGAGTGCAGTGTGTGTGTGAGTGCAGCGTGTGTGTGTGAGTGCAGCGTGTGTGTGTGAGTGCAGCGTGTGTGTGTGAGTGCAGTGTGTGTGAGTGCAGTGTGTGTGCAGTGTGTGTGTGCAGTGTGTGTGTGTGTGCAGTGTGTGTGTGAGTGCAGTGTGTGTGTGAGGGCAGTGTGTGAGAGTGCAGTGTGTGTATATGAATGAAGTGTGTGTATATGAATGAAGTGTGTGTATATGAATGAAGTGTGAGTGTGTGTGATGCAGTGTGTGTTTGTGTATGTGTTGGTGGGGGTGGGCATTTTGATATATTATTAATTATTTTATTAATTATTTTTTTATTTTTTAATATTATATATTTTTTTATTATTATTTATTATTTAATTGAATTATTATTATTTTTTTTATTATATTTTTTTTTCGTCCCCCCTCCCTGCTTGATACATAGCAGGGAGGGGGGCTCCTTCCCTGGTGGTCCAGTGTCATTGGCAGTTCAGTGGGGGGGCTGGCAGAGCTGTACTTACCTTTCCTGCAGCTCCTGTCAGCTCTCTCCTCCTCCGCGCGGTCTGTGCAGCTCCCTCTGTCAGCTCCCAGTGTAAGTCTCGCGAGAGCCGCGGCTCTCGCAAGACTTACACTGGGAGCTGACCGAGGTGCTGAACGGACGGTGCGGAGGAGAGAGCTGACAGGAGCTGCAGGACAGGTAAGTACAGCTCTGCCAGCACCCCTCTCCCCCCAGTCTGTATTATGGCAATGCAAATTGCCATAATACAGACTCTGACTCGAGTATAAGCCGAGTTGGGGTTTTTCAGCACAAAAAATGTGCTGAAAAACTCGGCTTATACTCGAGTATATACGGTAAGTGAGATGAGGGTGCACTCAAAGGGATTTGCAAAAGGTCAACTTTTACTTAACTGTCTTCATAACAATGTTAAAGGGAAACTCCAGTGCCAGGAAAACGATCCGTTTTCCTGGCACTGGAGGGTCCCTCTCCCTCCCACCCACCAATCCCCAGTTACTGAAGGGGTGAGAACCCCTTCAGTCATTTACCTGAGGCAGCGGCGATGTCCCTCGTCGCTGCCTCCTCCTCTCCGCCGCTCCTCCCTGTGCTTCCGTCGGCCAGTGGGCGAGACTGATCCCGCCCACCGGCCGAGGAGACCTTATGCGCATTAGCGGCAATGCAGCGCATGCGCATTAGCGGCAATGCCGCGCATGCGCATTAGCGCTCCCCATAGGAAAGCATTGAAAACAAATTTCAATGCTTTCCTATGGGGATTTGAGCGACGCTGGAGGTCCTCACACAGCGTGAGGATGTCCAGCGACGCTCTAGCACAGGTTTCCTGTGCTATGAAGCAGGAAGTTCCCTTTAGTGGCTGTCTAGTAGACAGCCACTAGAGGTGGAGTTTACCCTGCAAGGTAATTATTGCAGTTTATAAAAAACTGCAATAATTACACTTGCAGGGTTAGGAGTAGTGGGAGTTGGCACCCAGACCACTCCAATGAGCAGAAGTGGTCTGGGTGCCTGGAGTGTCCCTTTAAGTAAATGTTTACCTTTTGCAAATCCCTTTGAGTGCACCCTCATTCCTGGAATTATCTATAATATGAGTTTGGCACCCATTGCCTTTTGTCCATTTAGAGGTGAGTGCCAAGCATACTGTATATATATATTTTTAAATATTCAGTGAGGGAAAAAAAGTATTTGATCCCCTGCTGATTTTGAACGTTTGCCCACTGACAAAGAAATGATCAGTCTATAATATTAATGGTAGGTGTATTTTAACAGTGAGAGAGAGAATAACAAAAAAAAAAAAATGCATGCCAAAAAAGTTATAAACTGATTTGCAGATCAATGAGTGAAATGAGTGCAGGTCAATAAGTATCCCCTATCAATCATCAAGATTTCTGGCTCCCAGGTTTCTTTTATACAGGTTATGAGCTGAGATTAGAAGGACTCTCTTAAAGGGAGTGCTCTTAATCTCAGCTCGTTACCTGTATAAAAGATAACTGTCCACAGAAGCAATCAATTACTGTATCCATATACATAATTACATAAATAATTTCATAAATATACACGTAGACGTATGTATATATATTTCAATTCTATGTGCATATATATATGTAATATTTTCACATAATTAAGTAATTTTATTGATTGCAATTTGATTGCAATTATTTTTTTTATTCATAATAAATTATGTTTCATAAAATGCATATTTTTGGAGTTGTGGTATCCATACAGTCCATATTTGTTTAAAATGAGCTGTACTGCCTTTACTGTTAAATTGTAAAATAAAGACCAATATGACATAATACAGATGTTTTAAGGGTGTTGAACTATTATGTAGCACTGCACAGCAAGTATAAGAGGTTTAGCCAGAAAATGTCACGGATGTACAGAATATATACAATAAATAGTGTATATTGATATTGCAAAGGTGTAACATTTTCTTTCTGAAGACCAAGATTGTGTGCTTTATTCATAAGCAGGGAGCAATTGAAGGCATTGATTTAATAAGCTTTCCAGATATTTAAATATTGTCACCATTAAAGGGACCCTGTAGTGCCCCACTCCCTCCCACCCCCCATCCCAAGTTTCTCTTCTGTGACTTACCGGAGTCCGGCACCGATGTCCCTCGGCACTGGTCAGGCTCCGCCTACTCTCCTCCCCCGCCGACATCAGCCGGCGAGGAAGACCTAATGCCATGTGCGTCAATGGCCTTGCACGCGCATTAGACCTGCCCATAGAAAAGCATTATTCAATGCTTTCCTATGGGGATTTAGGCAATGCTGAAGGTTCTCACATAGCGTGAGGACGTCCAACATTGTATAACACACTTTTCGTGTTCTAAGATAGACAGCCACTAGAGGAGGACTTAACCCTGCAAGGTAATTTATAAAAACTGCAATAATTACACTTGCAGGGTTAAGGGTAGTGGGAGTTGGCACCCAGACCACTCCAATGGGCAGAAGTGGGTGCCTGGAGTGTCCCTTTAACACTTTAAGGACACAACTTCTGGAATAAAAATGGAATCATGACGGAATGTTTCCGTCATGTGTCCTTAAGGGGTTAAAGTCTATGGGACGTAGTGTAGATAAATAATTTAGCAAATATTGAATCATTTTAATAGGCTTAAAGGACACTGATGACACCGAGACTGTTTCATTTAATTGAAGTGATCTGGGTGCACTGACTCTGTCCCTGTAACCCTGTGATGTAAAACATTGCAGTTTCAGAGAAACTGTAATGTTTACATTGCAGGGTTAAGACAACCTCTAGTGGTGTTTTCTGAAGCCTCACTGAGTTTAACTTCTTGAAACAACATTGGAAGTCCTCACAGTTTGTATAAGGACATCCAGCACCTTCAAATCCCCCATAGGTAATCGTTGATTCAATACTTTCACATGGTGCTCGCTACGCATGTGTATTAAGTTACTCTATTGGCATAATGCCACTAAAGGAGGAGACCAATCATTGGAAAGAGGTAAGTGAAATAAATTGTTATTAACCTTTTATTCACCAGGGTCATTATTTATAGTGAAAAGGGGTTAGTAACGCTATAGTGTCCCTTTAATATGTATGGATAAAAACACTTTAAATGACTTTTTCAACATATATAATTTATACAAATATATAACATAACATATTTTTTTTTTATGTTTTTCATAACGTGAAATCATTTGAAAAGTTTATCCAAAAATAATGAAAGCAATATTAAATTGAGGCCTAACTTGGGTAGAAGTCATTCCTTAAATCATAGTTCTCTTATTTAGCGTATAAATATTTTTATTTTGTCACTAAATATTTTGTTGATCATCTATTGATCATCAGTAGTAATTTTTAATTGTGTATTTTTCGTTCTACATTGTTATTGTAGACAATTAAATAACATGAATCTTTTATGGGTATTTCTATATGAAATACAATCGAACAGCAAATTAAAATGGAAAGTTTAAACATTTATGGCTAGAAAGAGCAATCGTATATTGCATGATTAAAATAATTTGGGGTTCATTCAGTTGCAATTTTCAATTGTACTTGCAGACAAATATACTGTGATGTGGAACATACATTATTAAAAACAATACAAAACAAAACGATCTTAAATCCTCCATCAATTTTATCTTGAGGTGTCATTTCTCATCTCATATATCAAGTTCTACCATGCTGAAAAGTGCTAACTGGCACACCTTGATCTTATTGGAATGTTTATGTATGGTAAATGTATTTAGATATCTTTACTTTAGGATCATCTGGTTGGGCGTAGTTACATAATTACATAGGCTGAAAAGAGACATGTGTCCATGAAGTTCAGCCTTCCTTGCATTTGTTTTTTGCTGTTGATCCAAAAGAAGAAGAAAAAAACACAGTTTCAAGAACTTCCTATTTTGCAACAAACTAGGAAAATAATTTCACCTTGACCCCAGAATGGCAGTCAGATGTATCCTTGGAGCAAGAAGCTATTATTCTACAGTTGAAAAATTATATATTGAATATTATGTTTTTGCAAGTATGCAAATACAGCTAGTTGCTCTTTAAACATCTGTGCAGATTCTGATAAAACTTCTTCTTCAGGCAGAGAATTCCATGTCCTCATTGTTCTTACAGTAAAAAACAGTTTCCTTTGCCTTAGACTAAATCTTCTTTCTTCTAGTCTAAACCCACGATCTCGTCCTATGTATAGTCCTGTTAGTGAATAGATTTTCACACAATGGTTTGTATTGGCCCCGGATATATTTGTATAATGCTATCATATCCCCTCTGAGACAATGTTTTTATAAACTAAAGAGGTTTGAATTTGTTAACCTTTCCTCATAACTAAAATGCTCCATTCCTTTTATCAATTTTGTAGCCCGCCTCTGCACTTTTTCTAGTGCCATAATATCCTTCTTCAGAACAGGTGCCCAAAATTGCACTGCATATTCAAGATGTGGTCTTACCAATGATATAAAAAGGCAAAATGATCTTCTCATCCTGAGAATTAAAGCCCTTTTACATGCATGACAATACCTTATTGACATTGCACATTGTTGCATAGTTTATTGTCTATAACAATTCCCAAATCCTTCTCATGTATAAATATACCTTATTCGCTTCCATTTAGGGTATACGTTGCTTGTGCATTCTTTACGCAGAGGTGCATAACTTTGCATTTTTCTGCATTAAATTTCATCTGCCATTTGAGTGCACAGTCCCCCAGTCTATCTAAATCCCTCTGCAGCAAGGTAATATCTTGCTCACATTATATTACATTACAGAGTTTTGTGTCATCTGCAAACACTGAAACATGACTTTCAATGTTTTTTTTCCAAGATCATTTATAAACATGGTAAATAGAAGGGGTCCCAGAACAGAACCCAGAGGGACACCACTTACCACCTCTGTCCAGCTTGAAAACTTACCTTTAATGAGAACTCTCTGTACTCTATTTTTAAGCCAAAGTTCTACCCAAGAACAAGAATTTTAATCTAGACCAATTTCTTTGAGTTTGAACACTAATGTATTGTGTGGAACTGTATTATACACCTTGACAAAATCCAAAAAGATCACATCCACTGCAACACCCTGATCTATACTTCTACTTACTTCTTCATAGAATGCAATAAAGTTAGTTTAACATGACCTGTGCTTCATAAAACCATGCAGATTTTTGCTGATAACCATGTTCTTCTCAAGGAATTCTTGAATGTTATCCCTTAACCCCTTAAGGACACATGACATGTGTGACATGTCATGATTCCCTTTTATTCCAGAAGTTTGGTCCTTAAGGGGTTAATAACCTTTCAAATACTTTCCCATCCACAGAAGTTAAGCTCACATGTCTATAATTTCCAGGCAAGGATTTTGAACCTTTTTTGAATTTAGGAACCACATCTGCCTTCCTCCAATCCTTCGGTACACTTCCTGAAAGAAAAGAATCTTGAAAGATTAAAAACAGAGGTTCACTTATTTCCACACTTGGTTTCTTAAGTACCAGTGGATGAATACCGTGAGGCCCTTGAGCTTTGTTTAAATTAACTTTCTTTAGTTGCTGCAGCAACTTGTCTTAAGTCATCCAATTACAATTTTTCTGCAAATTGTTTGCAGAAATCATTTGCATATCTATTGCCATAGGTTCTTCCTTAATATATACTGAGGAGAAATAGTTATTTAAAATGTCTGCCTTTTCCTGGTCTTCATTAACTAACTTCCCCATCCCAGTTTTTAGTGTACCTATACTTTCATTTTGTGTTTTTTTAGAATTGATGTACTTGTTGGCTATTACTTTCTCATTTTGTAGTTTAGCGAATTAAATTGCCTTTTCGAACACATAATTGGCTTCCTTATATCTTTTATATAGGATGCCTCTTATTTGTCTGATTTAAAGGCTTTGAATTCCCATTTCTTATTTTTATTTTCTTGATTCACTTTACCAATAAGCCACATTAGTTTTAATTTGTTTCTTTTATATTTATTACCCAATGGTACATACTGAGAAATATACCTTTCTAATATTTGTTTGAAGAGTTCTATTTATCCTCAGTATTCTTTTCACTAAAGAGTTTATGCCAGTCAATATATTGTAAAGCTGCCCTTAACTTATTGCAATTGGCGTTTTTAAAATTATATGTTTTAGTATTCCCCAAGTGCCTTTGTTTTTTGTGTTTATTTCAAAGGACACTGTATTGTGATCAATATTTCTCAAGTGACAAGATCTCTACAATCAGAGAAGAGATCACTCATCTTTCTTCTTCCCCTTACAATACTTCCCCTAACTTCACTCCCTCTGCTGTTCTATGTTCATTCGCACCCGCTACATTGGAAGAGGTTTCTGCTCTGCTGCAGTCCTCCCGCCCCACCACCTGCTCCCTAGATCCAATTCCCTCGCATCTCATCCGTACTCTGTCTTCTTCTCTTTCTCCACCTCTCACTAAAATTCTCAATCTCTCTTCAGTCTGGTTTCCGCGCTAAGCACTCTGTGGAAACGGCACTGACCAAAGTATCCAATGATCTACTCGCTGCAAAATCTCATGGTCACTACTCTATACTAATTCTCCTTGACCCGTCTGCGGCTTTTGACACTGTTGATCATCAACAGCTTCTTCTCATCCTCCGCAATATCGGTCTACAAGATATTGCTCTCTCCTGGTGCTCCTCCTACCTCTCCCAGCGCTCTTTCAGTGTTTCTTTCTCTGGCTCTGCTTCTTCTCCCCAACTCCTCTCTGTTGGTGTCCCCCAAGGTTCAGTCCTTGGTCCTCTACTGTTCTCCATCTATACTGCCTCCCTTGGTAAACTCATTAGTTCCTTTGGCTTCCAATATCATTTCTATGCAGATGACACGCACATCTACCTGTCCTCTCCTGATCTCTCCCCGTCCCTCTTGACTTGTGTCTCTTACTGCCTCTCTGCTGTTTCTAACTGGATGGCTGCCCACTTCCTTAAACTAAACTTGACCAAAACTGAAATTCTGGTCTTTCCTCCCTCAAGTGTTGTTACTCCTGTGTCTGTCTCCCTCCAAGTCAACGGTGCTACCATCAGCTCCACCACGCAGGCTCGCTGCCTAGGTGTTCTCTTTGACTCCGACCTCTCCTTCAAGCCTCATGTTCAATCTATTGCCAAATCCTGTCATTTCCATCTCAAAAACATTGCGCGCATCAGCCCCTACTTAACGCCAGATGCGACAAAGGTGTTGGTCCATTCCACTGTCTTTTCTCACCTTGATTACTGTAATCCGCTTCTCAGTGTTCTTACGTGCTCCCAACTTGCGCCGTTACAGTCCATAATGAATGCGGTGGCGAGGCTCATCTTCCTGTCCGCCCGCACCTCCCATGCCTCACCTGTCAGTCCCTACATTGGCTTCCTATAAAATATAGAGCTCAATTTAAAATTCTGGTTCTTGCTTTCAAATCTCTACATAATGCTACTCCCACCTATCTATCCTCCCTTATACACAAGTATGTCCCGTCTAGGCCCTTATGATCTGCTGAAGACTTACGTCTATCTTCTGTCCGTACTCCCACCTCTGATGCTCGCCTTCAAGATTTCTCGAGGGCTGCACCGTTCCTGTGGAACTCGCTTCCCTCCTCCGTTAGATGCTCACCCAGTCTCCACTCCTTCAAAATATCATTAGACCCACTTCTTCATAAAAGCGCATCAATTAAACTGTTAATAGCTCCCAACTGATTCCTCTTCTGCAACTGTCACTAGTCTAATACTATCCTTACTTTTTGTGTCATTTTACCCCACTCCCTCTAGCATGTAAGCTCATTGAGCAGGGCCCTCAACCCCTCGGTTTCTGTGTGTCCAACTTGTCTGGTTACATACTACATGTCTGTTCATCCACCCATTGTAAAGCGCTGCTGAATTTGACGGCGCTCTATAAATATCACAATAATAATAATAATAATAATAATAAGTGCCTACCTAGTTAAATGTTGATCAAAAGATCAACATTGTTTGTTAGAACCAGGTCCAGACAAGCGTCCTTTCTACTTGGTGCTTACACAAGTTGTGATATTAAGTCCAAAAACCTAATTCCCTTGGCTGAACTACTAGTCCCTCTGCCCCAGTTTATGTCTGGGTAATTAAAATCTCCTATAATTAACATGTTATCCAGATTTGCAGCTTCCTCAATTTGCTCAAACAGCTGTCGTTCCTCATCAATATTAACGTTAGGTTTATAACATATCCCAACCAATAATTGATTTCCTTCTTTTGCCCCATTCAGATATTTACCCATAAAGCTTCCACATTTTCCTCATCACATTCCACTTGCTTGAGATGTGGCTTTAACTCGTGGTTGACCTACAAACATACGCCACCACCCTTCCTGTTTTTCTACCCTTCCCAAATAGTGTGTGCCCATTTAAGTGCCAAGTCATGTGTCTCATCCCACCATGTTTCAGTTATACCTATTATGTCATATTGTTTAGTGTATGCTATTGCCTCTAGTTCCCCCATTTTGTTATTTATGCTCCTTGCATTAGTAAGCATACATTTAATATTAAACTAACATACAGAAATTAGAGAAATTCAGGTACCAGGAAAGAGATTCCTGCAACCTGTACACTAGTTAGACACTCTCGTAGTGTCTAGAGGTCTTAACCCTATATAAACAACTAAATATACAAATAATTCACTCAGTCCACAAAATGTGAACCAGTGCAACCTGGGACGGTATATATAGTATCAGATGGTGAGTCACTGTGTTTTAAAATGTATACAGTGCTCATGTAAGGATTCTCATAACAGTGTAGCAGAGGAAGTGAAAAAGTTAAATTACGTGAATACATTTGCCATCTGTGGCTACTCATCTACTTCTATTGAGAAATTAACCAGGGTATCTCCAAAAACAAGCTAAAATAAAATATATTGGCTTTATTGTGCTGGCCTATTTTAGTATCAATAGTTAGAGGAATACATTTCCCTATAAGAGATAAATAAGAAGAAACCAGTGTTGTTAGGGTTAATCTGTACACAAATTCCTACACAATCAATTAGTAAAAAGGACATTCACAATATATTCACATATATGCACAGTATCAAAGTCAACTCTAAATATAGTCACATGAGTAAGAATTTAAAAGATATATATGTAAAAATAAATGAGTAGTCCAGAAAAAAGATAGAGTATTGGAGGGATAAATCCCTCAAAAATTAGGACAGATATAGGTAGACAGCCTCACTACCTTGTAAACTGGCTAGATAGGTAGAGGAGTCAGGAAGAAAAGAGTGGTAAAAATTAGTGCATCTTTTTCACTTTTAGGTTAGCAGAGTCACTTTGTATTAATCTAATACCAACCATAGTCCACAAGTTGTTCTCCAAGGAACTCCTGTTGTTTCAACTCCTACTTAAAAGAGACTACTTTAAATACCTACTTTCAAGCAAACACCAGTGTTAATCCAGGATGAAAATTGCTGGTCTGACACACTGGACATGCAGTTTCGAGAAAAAGATTTGAACATAATTCAAACTTAACTTTTTTTCATAATAAAATATCATAATAGCAGACACATCTACATGTTATTACCTCAAAATTGGCCTACATCAACATTAGTATATCTTCATTACTAGTAGAGAGTAGTGATGTCCCGAACGGTTTGCTGGCGAATAGTTCCTGGCGAACATATGCGATGTTCGGTCCGCCCCCTATTTTTTTTTTCTTTGTGGTCTTTCAGCCAAATTTACTAATACTAAGTAAAAATTACTTAGTATTAGTAAATTGTGCCCCTACTTGCAATACCGCGAGTAGGGGCATGTCTATTAAACAGTGAGAAGCCTGTGGCTGCTCACTGTTAAAAAAAAAGGGTCCCCCCTCCCTGAGTGGGTGGGGGCCCTAAAGTAAAAAAAGGGGGGAGGACCTATTGTCCTCCCCCTGGCCCCCACCCCTGAGCGGTGGGTGGGGGCCCTAAATACCAATAGGGGGGACCTATTGTCCTCCCCCCGGCCCCCACCCCTGAGCGGTGGGTGGGGGCCCTAAATACCAATAGGGGGGACCTATTGTCCTCCCCCCTGGCCCCCGCCCCTGAGCGGCGGGTGGGGGCCCTAAAAAAACAATAAGGGGGGGACCTACTATCCCCCCCAGACCCCACCCCTGAGCGGTGGGTGGGGGCCCTAAAAATAACAATAAGGGGGGGACCTACTGTACTCCCAGCCCCCACCCCTGAGTGGTGGGTGGGGGCCCTAAAAATAACAATAAGGGGGGACCTACTGTCCCCCCGGCCCCCACCCCTGAGTGGTGGGTGGGGGCCCTAAAAATAACAATAAGGGGGGACCTACTGTCCCCCCCCGGTCCCCCACCCCTGAGCGGTGGGTGGGGGCCCTAAAAATAACAATAAAGGGGGACCTACTGTCCCCCCCGGCCCCCACCCCTGAGTGGTGGGTGGGGGCCCTAAATACAAAGGGGGGGGACCCTAGTCACCCCCTCCCCCCCAAAAAAAATTAGCCCCCTACCTACCTCCCTCACCCTAAAAATAATGAGCGGGGACCTTTAACTAAAAACCTGTAAAAAAAATTTAGATAAAAACAACTTACCATTCGATGTTTTCTTTCTTCTAAAATCTTCTTTTTTCAGCCCTAAAAAAGGCCAAATAAAAAACCATAATAACCAATGCAATAAAAAAAAAAAACGAGCTCAAAAAAATAATAATCCATCTTCACCCATGGAGGGCTCCGCGCAGACTGAGCTCTGCAGGGCGGGGGAAGGCTTATAAAGCCTTGCCACGCCCTGCAATTAGGCTAAAAACTCTCTGATTGGCTGGTTTAAGCCAATCAGAGTGCTCTTTGTCATTTTACACAGCGTGGGAAAATTCCAAAGAACTTTCCCAGGCTGTGTAAAATGACACAGAGCACTGTGATTGGATGGCTTGAAATCCATCCAATCACAGTGCTCTGTGTCATTTTACACAGTGTGGGAAAGTTCTTTGGAATTTTCCCACGCTGTGTAAAATGACACAGAGCACTGTGATTGGATGGAATTTAAGCCCACCAATCAGAGTGCTCTGTGTCATTTTACACAGCGTGGGAAAATTCCAAAGAACTTTCCCACGCTGTGTAAAATGACACAGAGCACTGTGATTGGATGGCTTGAAATCCATCCAATCACAGTGCTCTGCATTTTACACAGCGTGGGAAAGTTCTTTGGAATAATTTTTTTTTGGGGGGGAGGGGTGACTAGGGTCCCCCCCTTTGTATTTAGGGCCCCCACCCACCGCTCAAGGGGTGGGGCCGGGGGGCACAATAGGTCCCCCCTTATTTTTATTTTTAGGGCCCCCTCCCACCGCTCAGGGGTGGGGGCCAGGGGGGACAATAGGTCCCCCCTTATTGTTAATTTTAGGGCCCCCACCCATCGCTCAGGGGTGGGGGCGGGGGGGACAGTAGGTCCCCCCTTATTGTTAATTTTAGGGCCCCCACCCACCGCTCAGGGGTGGGTGCCGGGGGGGGACAGTAGGTCCCCCCCTTATTGTTATTTTTAGGGCCCCCACCTGCCGCACATGTGTGGGGGCCGGAGAGGGGGAGGACAGTAGGTCCCCCCTCATTATCTTTATGGCTCCCACCCGCCACCCAGGGGTGGGGGCCGGAGGGAGGACAGTAGGTTCCCCCCCCTCATTACCATTATGGCCGTCGCCCAGGGGTGGGGGCCAGAGAGGGGGAGGACAGTAGGTTCCCCCATCATTATCTTTATGGCCCCCACCCACCGCCCAGGGGTGGGGGCCAGCGGGGGGAAGGAGAGTAGGTCTCCTCCCCCCCCCCTCTTCAACCACTATTGTGGCCAGAAAGAGTCCCTGTGGGTTTTAAAATTCGCCTGCCTATTGAAGTCTATGGCAGTTCGCCCGGTTCGCCCGATTCGCCCAGTTCGTTATCTTTATGGCCCCCACCCGCCGCTCAGGGGTGGGGGCCGGGTGGGGGAAGGACAGTAGGTCCCCCCCCTCATTATCATTATGGCCCCCACCTGCTGCCCAGGGGTGGGGGCCGGAGAGGGGGAGAACAGTAGGTCCCCCCATCATTATCTTTATGGCCCCCACCCACCGCCCAGGGGTGGGGGGCGGCGGGGGGAAGAAGAGTAGGTCTCCTCCCCCCCCCCCTTCAACCACTATTGTGGCCAGAAAGAGTCCCTGTGGGTTTTAAAATTCACCTGCCTATTGAAGTCTATGGCGGTTCGCCCGGTTCGCACAGTTCGTGAACATTTGCGGAAGTTTGCGTTCGCGGTTCGCAAACTGAAAATTTTATGTTCGCGACATCACTAGTAGAGAGTAGCATATTGATACATTTTCTACCAAAGAAGTATTACAATGTTATAAAACTATCTTATAATAACTAATACATTGCTAGTAACTACTGGCTTTGCATGATCAGAAAAATGCATGCAGAGAAATGTTCAGATTTCACACTTATATATTTAACCACCTGGCATTATAGTAATTATAACACTTGAGATAATCAAAGAAGTCAGAATAAAGTACTAACAGAGATAATGAAGAAGCAGTGGAGATAGAATGTAAAAAATATCACAATTTAATTATAAAGGACCCAATCCACTGACAACTATCCTAATAAACCCAAGTGTGCCTTCAGGGCACTTATCAACTAAATATAGAATAAATCAAATACTATCACTATCCCTACATGTACATGAGTCATGGCTAGCTTTGAAAGAAAGAAATGTGAGGGGAACAAAACTATTGTATATCTACAGCCATGATATCACATGTCAAAATCATTTATCCAAGATACCAAACAAACACCAACCAAAAAATAATAATCCATCTTCACCCATGGAGGGCTCCGCACAGACTGAGCTCTGCAGGGCGGGGGAAGGCTTATAAAGCCTTGCCACGCCCTGCAATTAGGCTAAAAACTCTCTGATTGGCTGGTTTAAGCCAATCAGAGTGCTCTTTGTCATTTTACACAGCGTGGGAAAATTCCAAAGAACTTTCCCACGCTGTGTAAAAATACACAGAGCACTGTGATTGGATGGCTTGAAATCCATCCAATCACAGTGCTCTGCATTTTACACAGCGTGGGAAAGTTCTTTGGAATAATTTTTTTTGGGGGGGGAGGGGTGACTAGGGTCCCCCCCTTTGTATTTAGGGCCCCCACCCACCGCTCAAGGGGTGGGGGCCGGGGGGCACAATAGGTCCCCCCTTATTTTTATTTTTAGGGCCCCCACCCACCGCTCAGGGGTGGGGGCCAGGGGGGACAATAGGTCCCCCCTTATTGTTAATTTTAGGGCCCCCACCCATCGCTCAGGTCCCCCCCCCTCAAACACTACTAGCCCTTTAAAACTTGGTTGTACTTCCCCACACACTTTTGGCCAGGCTGGATATAATTTCTCTGTACAGTAATGTTCCTCATGACGAGGGCCTACAGACATGCGCCTATTTCCTAAATAAACACAATGTTACAGTGACCACAAATATTATTACCCCCCAAAAAAATGATATACCAGATTTTTATCATATTTACCTTACCATATTTTTTTTTATTTTTTTTCTATGAGAAATACTACTTAGAATCTAAAGGAACTGCTATGGGGATGGCATGTGTGGCAAGTTACGCTAATCTCTTCCTGGGTTGGTGGGAAAAGACAATCTTGCATAACTCATCTAAAACTAAGTATGTGAGCTACATCCTGTTTCGGATGACACAGAAAGTCCACGACCTCTAATAGTCTTCTCATTGGGAAAGCACCAATACTTACAAACTAACAACTGGCATTCCCTGTAGCCAAACTCTCAGGGCAAAGAGAAATTGTTATGATGAAGCACCTTTTTTGAAGGAAGCTAAGATCTAGATGTAAGGCATAGTGCTTCCCAAACAAAGTATTAAAGAAATCCTTTAAAATTGCTTGAACCCTAGACAGATCATTTCACCAGCTTGGGATCCGCTATACATTGCATTGGCATGTTTGATCAGGGTTGGGAAATTATTAAGAACATCATGGCACATAATTGACAAATTGTACTACAAGACAAAGACTTGTACAAGGCCTGACACCAAAATTGGCTATTTCTGCACAGAGATCTAGGAATTTACATGATCTTATCTTGAACCTTTTAAATCCACCATCATATTGGTTAACATCTACAAAGGGACATTGGTGGACATTGATAACATATAAAACACTCTTAATTCGTCATCTATTTTCAGACGTCTAAACATATCAATTATTGTACAAATTGTAGTTCCACATGACTCCTATATTTGATTGCACGTAATGTATCAGGAATTAAGACAATGTATTCTTCAACACATTGGCTTTGTTACCAATTTAAATGTTTCCTCACCTATAGCTATATTAGAAGCTGTCATGATGGAGATCAATCTCCATCACACTTATATTTTCAAGTTATCCAAAAACTAAAGATGAACTCATGGAAGGGCAACATCAGCCAGTTGTTACTTAAAAGGGAATCTAAATGTACCTAATGTGCTTTCAATATTTTAAGGCACTGGCACCCCAGGGACTCAATAAAGAATCCAACTTTACCCCGTTCATTCACAATGAACAATACAAGACATGTGACAAGTGGCATGAGTATCTTTTTTTCTATAAGTACAGTTAGTGATTAATAGATTATCACAATTTTATTCTTTTAATATTATTCTTTTTAGTTGCTTTATATACCTTTATATACCTCCATGTATACAGGCAGCTGTCTTTTTCTATCTTGTTATCCCATATTTTTTTTTAAATTGTTAGTAATTTGAGAGAATTGATCCAATTTTCACTTCTTCATATGTGCAAGTCTATTCTAGGTACCCCTTACAAAGTTAATCACAAATATTTTCCAATTTCAGTCTTGTCATGGGGTAACCTTTAGGAAGGACACGTTCATTATTCCTAGGTGTAACGTTACAAGCTCGATGTAAAGCCGATCCCCTCCTCAGGTCGCACGGACCAAATGCTCCACGCGGCAGTGCGGTCTGAAACATAAAATATCAAATTATACAATACTTACTGATTCGGCACCAGTGAGACGCTTTTCCTATAGGTTTGCACGGGCCAAGTCCACTGCTCAGTTACATACTCCATATATAAATTTGGATGCTGCCATCTCCAATGGCGCGTCTTTATATAATTTACATTTGCGAAATGTCAAATGCACACTTAAAGAGACCACACCATCTAGATGACCCCATTTTCTGACTTTTTGAAGTCGCAGAGATGACTTGGACCAATCAGACATATGTAAGCCTAAATAATGCTTGTTTGGGCCCTTATTCAGCACCCTATCTTGGTTTCTGTCTTGATACACATTTAGTGCTGAAGGTATGTCTATCTTTATATTCTGATTCTGACCTTGGCTTGTATTTGACCTTGAGTATTTCTGGTATCCTGACCCGGCTTGCTTATTAACATTGAGTATTTTCAGAATCATGACCATGGCTATTTCTGACTCTCTATCTTTATTTACGTTAAGTCTAGCCTTTCTAAGGCCTGGTAATATGTATATATTAGAACCTTTATTTGTGGTTATTAAAATTTCCTGTAAATTAGTGTAATTATTTACATTAAGTCCGACCTTTCTAAGGCCTGGTAATATGTACATATTAGAACCTCAATTTGTGGGATTCCCAATTTCCTGTAAATTAGGGTAAGAACACAGTGACACTGGGTAAGCAATGTGCATAAATGTTTTGTTTATTAATTTATGGATTTTAAAAAGCCATACATCCCTTTTGTATGTGTCTAATACAATGTGTACTTTTTACCACTGTTTGTTGAATGTTATGACTTACTAAAACCAATACCTGGTGACTATATCTCTTTGGATATGCTTATTTACCTTTTTGGGCACCAGCTGGGCTGTTAACCTTGCTGTACCTACTTCAAATGTTGATATAGCAAGTTTCCAAATTAAAAACATCTTATGGGTATGTTCCATCTTCTGTCTGGTTATGGGGTAATTGTTTAGGAAAGACACACTTACCTTATATCTATGCAAGCAATATATATGGCTTTGATTATTCATTTAGGGATGATATGTTCTGGTTATGTCTTACTAAAGCCACTTCCTTGTGACTATATTTCTTTTGACGTGCATTTATTCACCTTTAGGTACCAGCTGGGCTGTTAACATTGTTCACGTATGTCACATGTTCTGCTTTTATTAAGAAAGATTAATAAACTAAACAATGACACAAAGCACTGAATTTATTTTTTTTTCTATAATAGATTTAACCACTTGAACAGGTCACCAAAGAATGAGCATTTTTGGAATACACACATGAAAGGAAAACACAAAGAAACATATAACGATCACTCAGGAAAAAGAGGAGGGGCCTAGAAGAAGATAAAATCGAGAAGTGCATGTACAAAATAGAGGGAGGGGCAAACATTAAAACAAAATAGTATTTTTAAGTTAACCAAAAGGCCATTATCTATAAGCCAAACAAAACTTCTGGAGAAAGGTTTGAAGTTGCTCCTACACAAGCCCTTGACAAGTTCAGTTTATCTGAATAGATTTAAAAGGAAATTACATCCGGCAACAAGCCCAATGATCTGTACACTGAATTTATCCTACAGAGCTAAAAGAGACCTCTGCCTTCATCCTGCAATGTTGCATATCTGAAAAAATTATTACTTTTGAAAAGGTGGTGATGTTTCATCTAAAATATATAAAAATCTAATAAATATGAATACAATCTGAACAATATTGAAAGGCAAGCCATTAAATAATTTATAGAAGATCCGTTATTGATAATCAAACCAGGAGACAAGGGGAGACTAATAGACCTTCTGGAAAGAGAGGATTATATAAATGAATCCCTCAGATTGTTGCGAGACAGTAACACATAGAAAATATTATCTAATGACTTTACTAACGAAATTAAAGTTAGCTACAATAAGGTTATTAATTAAGGCAGATTATTAGATGCACTAAAAAAGAAAGAATTCAATTTTTTTTTTGCACAATCGAACATCTATAGAGATGGAGCAGTATTAAGAACTAGTAGGTTCTTCAAGAAAGTTGACGTTAATAGCCATATAGAAGGAAAGTGACAGTTATTTCTCTATGTGGTTATTGAACATTCCAAAGGCCCTTAGTAAGAATCAAGTGTAATTGTATAGATGAAAAAGAACAGACACATAAATGTGTAAAAGATTTTAAATATTAAAGATATCAAGAGGATTTACTAAAAAAAAAGGCTTATCAAGAAATGTATATTAAAAATGTTAACACACTGTTAACATACAAAGAAAAATAATTTTTTTTTTATTTGTAGAAGTTACCAGATGAACCATTTGTTAAACAAATATTGCCTCCTTTCAAAAAAAAATGATGAAACATTGAATTTAAAACTTCCAGAAAACCCTGTCATCACATATTGAGGAGTCCCTAACTTAAGAAGTCTGGTACAAAACCATATAAGATTAAGGGAATCTGTACAATATTTTTTAATGAAAAAAAAAAGACTTCTATGGGTGTGGAATTTGTAGAGCATGTAGAAGCACCCAAAACAAAAAAAGGTTAATAAAAGATTTTATTCATCCCCAGAATAAAAAAAATTTTTTTTTTTCTTATTAGAGAGGTGATCACTTGCCATTTCAAAGAAAGTAATATATCTGAGCACATGTCCACAAAAACTTTCTTAGGTAATGAGGACCACCTGTGCATATCCTGTGAGGATACAAGAACATGTGAGGAACATTAAAAGTCGCTTTGAGAAACATAGCCTGTCATTACATTTTAAAAACTAGAAAAGCTAACATTTCTGGGGAAATTGTGTGAAGTGTTCTTGCCTCCACCAGTAGTCTACAACTGGAGTGGGCGGAGTAACTGTTTTTATTTATTTATATAGCACATTTAATTGCAACGTTGTTGCTTCACAGTTACATTAAAACATACATTTATAAAAACATTAGCAGGTGTACAAAAGGCCCTGTCTATGACATCACGTGCTGCTCCAGTCTGGCACAGGTCAGAATATTTTGGCGGTTGCCATCTTTAAACTGTCATATTTTAAAAACTGTACATCTTACAGTGAAGAGCTTTATATTGTGAGAATCACAAGACCCAGACCTACGTTTTGATGCATAGTATGTCTCTGGAGTATTAAAAATGAAGGCACATTCGCAGTTTAGAAATTGCCCTTCAAATTTGAACTTTGTAGAGTGGAGTTTCAATGAATGTCAATGGACGGCGTGAGTTGCAAACAAATGATCATATTGTGAAAACTATCAGGACTATGGCTTAGCCGTGGACATTTTTAGTGGCAGCAGGGATAGCTGAACATTTTGATATAAAATTTGTGTAGGTGGGCTTGAAAATGAGGGAGTGGTGGCAGTTTAGAAATCATGTCCTGATTTTTCAGCTTTGCCAGCTCCCATTCTAGTTTTGAACATTTTGCCATTCATTCCTATGGGACCAATTTCGCCACAAGAACAACGATATTCCATGAACCATTTGGCGAAACGTTTCACAAAGTAATAGCACACCAATTGGGAACAATCCGCACGTTTCAGTATATTACTGTCTATGTAGTGTAAAAACTGTGGGAGGAGTTAGGGTGGTAAATTTGTCTATAATACGAATAATAATATATATGTGAGATAACATTAAGTGGTCTTGCTATGCAAGAACACTTAATAAGCATAATAATGATCCCAGTTATCTTCAGTTTATGACAATTCAAAAGATACAAACAATTTGGAGAGGTGAGGAGTTAATAAGGAAAATGAGACAAACAGAAATAATTTTTTTATTTTTATTTAATTACTCTACAACCATATAAAAGACACATTAATTCGGCTTTCTATTTATTGATTTAATTATTGATGCACATTTACTTTAGTTAGCACTTAGGCACTTTAAATACCCTTCCCATTCTTTAATTAACCATGTTGTACGTACGTTTGTTCAAGACCCACTAACTTTACACTAAATTGATACAATTCCTCATTTTTGTTTCCAATGCTCCTGTGGTAACGTGGATGCCCACTAAGAAAAATCAGAGACTACATCAATTTGCCAGGACTTTGGCCATCTGAAAAAAGGACTACACAAAGGATCTGGAAATGATGCAGCGTTTGCTCCGTCACGTCACTTCTTTCTTTGAACATTACAAGAATCAAAACAGCCGGGTAGCCAACTCTTTTCGTGCATCGCCTGCTATTGGATAGGTCGTGAGCGTAGCAGCCAATCAGAAGGATAGTCGATATAACTGAACACCTTAACAGAAGCACAGTATACTTACTGACTTTTTATATTGTATGTTTTAATAAATCATATTTGCCACTCATATATAGTCCTGTGGCTTCCAATACTATGTGCTTATACATCTAAGAAGGGTTGTGTCCCCCACTATTGGCATATCAGCTTCAATCAGTCAGATATTACAAGATTTTTTAAAGGTGAGCACCTATTTAAGTGTTCACATCGTATTCACACTGTCTGAACTTATTACACTAGAAGATATTGCTCCTGTTTCGTGTTTGTTCTTAGAGTACATCTGACTGGAGGACAGCAGAAGGCTAGTTTCACTCGAGTACATATCCGCTTTTGATATTTGAGCCTATCCCTAGTTGGCTCTGGTCAATGTGACTGTATCAAGTATATTTTATGTACACTCCATTCACTCACTGTATTAAACTCTATGTGGTATTCTTTTTATTTTAGCCCCTCAATACCATACATACATGTATACATGTAGGGGTAAGTGTGTGTGTGTTTTTGCCTCCACTGTGTTTACTGGTGATGGCTTTTGCCACTCATTTTATTTTACAGGTTCCATCTTCTTTCTGGTCATGGGGTTATTTTTAGGAAAGTCACACTTACCTTATATCTATGCAAGATATACATACCTTAGTAACAAAGTACCTTATATATATTTGATTATTCATTTATTGATTTTGTTATGTGTTACATCCCTTTATTATGTGTCTAATATGATGTGTACTGGTTACCAACTTTTGCTGTAGGTTTTGTCTTACAAAAACCATTACCTTATGACTACATTTCTTTGACATGCATTTCTTCCCTTTTAGGCACCAGCTGTGCTGTTAACATTGCTACACCTATATCACATGTTGGGCTGTTACCTTAAGTTTCTAAATTGATTAATATTCACTGCAATCATGATTTATTTGGATATGCTTATAGATAGACGCAATATGGTTTTATCTTGTATACCTAGCAGATACTTAGTCTTATACTTCGTATTAGATATGTCCTTTTGTTTTAATTTATGATTGCTAGTTACCAGTATGCTAGATTAAAGTTCTCCTTCGTTAGGCGGCTTACTACTTAAGAACTATCTTCTGTTTTCTATCCCATTGACACTTAGTGTCTAAATGATCACGGTTCCAGCAATTTATTATTATTTGGGAAACTAAAGATTCATTGTATTTTTATAGTAATGTAATAGTTTCTTGTTTATTTACACACAGCATGTTCTCAGATATTTCACTATCCCCTCAGGAGGTCCCCGTCTAATTGGCCATTTTCATACTCATCCCCTTTCACGATTTGATTGGACTGTTTAGTAATCTATCCTACTAAAAGTCATGTGATTGACTGGCCACTTTCAGCCAATCATTCCAACTGTTGAGAACAGTGCTTTTGAGATTTGGGTGCCTTAAGGTGCATCTTGACAAGTAAGAAAGCACGCCGGGGCTCTGCTGCTGCCATACTATCTGACCTGCTGCTATACAGTTTTGACATTTGATATACAGTAGTATCAGTCTGCTCACATTTCTTTCTTTGACTTTTGTACATATAAAGATATTTAGAGATAGTGATGGTCTTTGTTATGTTTGATATTTAGTTGATAGGTGCCCGGGCACGCACAAAAGGGTTTATACTTCAGGCATAATCAGAGCTGTTCAATGGATTAGGTCCTTTATATTCCAACTGTGATATATTTTTTAAAAGAACACTATAGGGTCATATAGTGTTAAGAACGAAGTTTAGGCCCTGCCCCTGCCCCCAACCAACTTCTTGGGCTGACATCATGAGAATTGCTAATGTCAGCCAATCACAATGTTTTCCCATAGGGGACCACCATATGGCCAAATTTCAGTCGTTCTGAAAAAAAAATGGGGGGAAATGGTTTGGCTGATTTTTTTGCCATGTACAAATCTAATAATAATATAAATTCTCTGGTCTGTCGACTTTCAGAATTAAATATTCAGAGATAAAACACCACCAACATACAAACAAATGACACACTAACTAACTAGCACCCCAAACATCTCATCCACAATAGAGCAACATAATTCATCTAAGAGACACTATAGACAACCAAACTACTTCATCTCAATAAAGTAGTCTGTTTGTCTGCAGAATGCCAATGTTTTCATTGCAGGGCTTAAATGCTTCTAGCGGCTGTCACTGAGACAGCCACTTGAGCTGCTTCCTTTAAAATGAAAATCTGCTATCAATTACATGGTCGCAGAGAGACCATCTGATTGATGCAGTACATTAGCAATGGATTGTCTGAGATCATCGTCTCAATGATAGTCTTAGCTAAAGAGGCAGGATGGCAGCACAGACAATGGCATTCAAGTGGAGAAAAGGTAAGTAAAATATATTTTTACACCCTATAGATGGTGGCCAGAAACCTAAACAGCCACCAGGGCAATGGTAATGCTACGCATACACATGTGTATTCTTAATGCTATAGTGTTCCTTTCTTGTGAAAAACAAATAATAATTGAAACAATTGTAAAATAAGGCTGCAATATAAAAAGTGCAAAAAATTGAGAGGGTCTGAATACTTTCTGAATGCACTGCATATACACAGGATCAAATTCTGATTAGTTGTAGCAATGCAATCATGTATTTACTCACAATTGTTTGGGAATGTGGACTTAATGGGTGTTTGTCATGACAATAATAACATCAAATGATAGAGAATCACATTTCATATATACATTATACTAGCAGATTTGCTAGCAAATGTCTAGAATTGCCTAAAATCTTAAAAACAGCCCCTCAGTCCTTTCTGTCTGTGCCTATTGGCACAGATATATTAATGCTGTGATCTGCATGTCTGCTCTCTAGGAAACATGCCTTCTGCTTTGAGGCTAAGGGAAATCAATAAAATGCAAAATAGTCAAAATATTAGGGTTTCAGCTAAACATCTACATACAATGCAATATGCGCTATAAAATCACACTCACAGAGTGTGGTAAAATTGGGCGCCTTGGGGTTCCTCCCCTGATGTAGGTTGGGGGGCTAACACCTTTTTTCCTTTCTTCAGTCAGAACCGTGGTCCTCAGGTATTAAATCGATGGAACAATATCCACTTGATTTCAAAAAATTTAATGATACAAAATCAAATTGATAACATATGCCTTTGCACAGTGGTGATAGTATAATTTGCAATCAAAATTAATTTGCAATAAGTGGGTTTCATTTTAAGTTGTGCAAATCGTGTAAACAACATTGCACAATATGGCAATACCCTAGAAATCATATATAAATCAGTGCCTTTGTGAAAAGGTTAAACTAATCATGTGGAAGGGATTATGTGATATGTGCAACACTTATATTGCAAGTAATAGGAATATAAGAATTGGTTTGGCAGTTTTTGTCAATTTTTTTTGTGTTTAAATCTCACTGATAAAAGTAATGTGCAGTAAATTTAGCAATTTCAAATATACTATCTTTTATTAAAGTACATTTTTTTTATTTCTTTCGCATTTAATTTCTTTATTTTTTTTGCATGTTTTGTATAATTTAACACATGGATGGGAGTATGAGTGTAATACTAGCTGTGAGTTTCCCTTTAAATGTAGACATTTACTGTCAATATAAAAAAAAACGAATACAATAAATATAATAGATATTTTTTGTTATTTGCAGTAAATAAAAAGCATCATTAAAAGGATTTAGAAAGACAACAACGAAGAAGATAGGACATCCAAACAACTAGATATCAGCAAATCAAGCTACCATGAAGATAACAAAAGCTATGCATTCCATTTATTGACAATAAATATTTGGACAAGCTGTTAATTATATTCCACATTTTTATACTATTGTTTCATTATTCCGCTTCTTTTTTTGCCATCTAATATACTTACTATTTTCAGTTTGAATCTCTAGAATCCAATTTATTCACAATCAAATTTTCCTTCACTCTCACATATTCTGATGAGTTATTTTTCTTACCTTTTCATTTGAAGACTAGAACTATGTCTATGAATTATACTAACGACACTACTCTGGAAAATCTAGTACATACTGTAATTATTTCATCCATATCTCTGTTTGTTTCATTGATTGGTATAGTTGGAAACGGTCTTGTTATCTGGTTCCTTTCCTTTAAGATTAAGAAGAATCCATCCACAGTCTATATATTCAACCTTGCCCTGGCCGATGCTTTTTTCCTTGTCTGTGTTTCTGTGTTGCATATTTTTACTGTAGTGCTTAATATAGAAGTACCCTTTGAACAAAAAATTGAAGATGGGCACCTAAACAACGTATTAAGTTCCTTGACAATATCTTGTCTCTTTGGATTCAACACTAGTGTAAGCCTTCTAACAGCTATTAGTGTTGAAAGGTGTATCTGCGTACTGTTCCCTATTTGGTATTACTGCAACCGTCCGAGATATCTCTCCTCCATCATATGTTCAGCCATATGGTTCATGTCCTGTCTATTCTCTATATTAGAGTTTATATATTGTTACTATGAATCATACAAACAAAATAATGTGCATGAAATATCTGGTGGAGGATGTGAGTACATGTTTGTGACTATTTGCTTTATTAGCTTTATGCTCTGCATTCCGTCAATGACTGTGTCAAGTTTGGTTCTCCTTATCAAGGTTTGGACCACTTCCCAGCATCGTCAACCTCAGAAGCTCTATCTTGTGATTACAGTAACTGTTATCTCCTTCCTGTTGTTTGCCATGCCCATGAGGATTTCACTGTTGGTGTGGTACAAGCACCAAATTATGCCACCTTTTCCCATAATGGACATCTTTTCTCTGTTTATCTGTGTCAACAGCAGCATAAACCCTTTCATTTATTTTCTTATTGGTCACAGAGGAACTGGTGGTGGAAAGCGTAATCTGCGTACTATTCTACAGAGTGTTTTCCGAGAAGAAGGAAGTCAAATCAGGAAGGCACAAAGTAACATAAATACAAGAGATGCAATAGTATAAAGATATGGTATTAATGTAACAAGAACCTACTTCTAAAACTTTTTTTAAAAAATGAATAAACTACCACATTCTTTAAAACAAGTTATATTTGGAAGTAACTATATTTATGGAAAACAAGATTAGTTTTCAGAAATTTGAAAACTACTTCATGGTTTGAGGTTGATTTGTCTGGTTTCAAATATATATTTAATATTAACATACAAGTATGATACAACTTTCTGTTCACCTATTTATTTTTTCTTGCTCTTATATATGATATATTTGGCATAATATAGACATTACTGAATTTAAAGCCACATTTTCTGCATACACAAAATGAAATATTTACAAAAGAGAAACATATCCATTGTACATTAAATATAACTCAAAAATGTATACTTTTCGCCATCTCCTACTGAAAATTCTCCTTTCTCAACTACCTGACTTGGTTATTGTTCCTTGTTATTCCTGATCTCTGGTTTCCCCGACTTTGGCTTGTCCCTGACTATTCTCTGTTTGTTTTACATGAAGCCCAGGTCTGGAATATCTTAACTTATATTATAGGTTACACTCTACGTGTTGGGTCTACCTAATCCTGACATGTCCAATCTAATGCTCCTTGTAGATAAGCAATAGGGACCTAATGTGCATGTGTGGCAAGTGCTGCATACGCATTCCAACTTCCCCAAAGGAAAGCAGTGAATCAATGCTTTCCTATGGGGTTTCAGCATCACAAGACTTAGTTTTACTCATACTGACAGCCACTTGAGGTGGACTTTCTAAAAATATAAAACATTTTCATTCCAGGGTTAAAAGGACAGGCACACTACATCCAGACAATTTCATTGAGATGGAGTGATATTGTGTACATATTTATTTTGCTTTTTTTGTGATATAGCCGTTTAAGCCATCACTATTCTGCAGATTTAAGATTTAAACTACAATGAAATCACACATCTATTAGATCATCTCCATGAGAGGTGGATCTTCTATTTTTTCCCCCATTGGACTACACAGAGACTTACAGTATTAGCGTGTGGAACGCCATGTACGCCATTGTGGTGATACGTGCGTTCCAATTAGACATCTCATTAGTCTACTTGGATTACCTATAATGGAACTATGCCATGTCACTTCTTGTGTCACACGTACATTCCAAAGTGGAGAACAGGAACCCGGAAGACCCGCAAGACATCATGAACATAAGACTATCACTGCATCATTTCCGGTATGACGTTGTGCGTTCCACAAAACCGGAAATTGGATTCACCAAGTAGCAATCTACAATAAAGATCACCATATATAAACAGAACATTGTAAGGACAACCCCACACTTTTGAAAAAGCCTTGAACAGGCAAAATACGTCAAGTGGGACTCTTGCATCTAAGTTTAGATTATTTTAATGCTTGTAATACTTTGTTTAAATTAAAGTTACTTTTTATAGCCATTTGCTTTTTTTTTTTGCTACCTGGTACAGATATATCCGTGGGTGGGGATTATACCACCCATGCTGCTTTAACTAGAGCAAGTCTTGCTCTAGCAAATGTAAGTACATTACACTTTATCTTTTTATCTATATAGTACTTACTACACCATTGGATGTTCCTTTGTTTCTTTTTATATTTGTCTCCATATATACCACAAATATTTGCATTTCACTTGGAACACCGGCACTGCCTACACCACCATACATTCTTAGACGGGGATTGTACCGTCCACGCGCAATACAGCAGAGCTCTTAGATAGCTCAATCAAATGTGAGTGGATCTCATATAGCAGTTACTTCCTAATTTATATCTTATTAGACTGTATTGTACTATTATTGTTTTTTATGTTTTTCTGAGGTCTAAAGTATTACACCATCTTTCTAATCACGAGATTTGGGAATCCTTGTACTGTGTACTGCAGCCCCCACTAATAGACCTTTTACACTATAGTGAGCGCCTATTACCTTTGCTTTTTATATATGAATGTAAACTGATATAAACTTGGATATCTTTCAAGTCATGGTAGCTTTACAGTCTAGATAGTTAAACAATAGAGCCAATAGACTTGTGCATTTGGTTTAAAAACGCCTTGGTTTGTCCACATTTTGGATGACTAGTGAGTCATCTAGATTCTGTAACTCTGAATCCCATATGACAGAATCACAAATCAAATGAAACAAGGAATAAACAAGCTTCTTTGCCTATTTTGTGATTATTTTGTGATGCGGCGTTCTGTCCATGGTGCCCGCCCCCCCCTCCCCCCCCCCCGAAAGAATGATGAAAATAATATATACACATTATTTTTATGTTTATATTTTTGTTTATCCAAATTGTTTACATTTGTCCATATCAAAATACTACACGGTCAAAACCCGCTCTGCCCAAAACACATTTTTTTATATTATGAATCTTTTTGGACGAACCACATTATTTTTTAATGTGCACAAGTCTCAAAGTCTACATTTAAGGCACACACCAAATACATTTTCAAGAACAGAGCCTCAGCACACAGCATAGTGTTAAATTGTGGTTTATTCAGCCATCAAACATAGAGTGGCAACATTTTGACATTCTACTTGTCTTTCTCAAGTTAACAACTGATTTAGTATCTTACGGTGGTTAATGTTTTTTCTTCTATTGAATGTCCTGGTAATTGTGTATGTTACTGAATTCATCAAGAGATGCTAAACAAATAGATAATGTAGCAGAGCTCTGGTACTCCGGCTTAATACCTCCATTAAGAACCTCTCCCTGATCCCACAAAGTAGTTGGTGATTAAAACCCTCACCCAATGAAAATATAGAAAGCACGCTCAGGCGCCTCTGTGTCTAGGAGAGGATTGCAACATACTCCTCTTAATTTAATTATGTCCCGTACACAGATGCACCTGACACAAACACACCCCAAAACCACATTGAAAATATTAAGAACCCCCACACATATGGTATCCCTAGATAGCTGGTCACCCAGTGCCCAATCTGTGTATATAGCACACTGAACCCAAGTCTGTAGTGGAAATGTCCCTCGGATAAAGTTTTGATCGACTGAGGTTAAGATTCAAGCCGAAAACTGTTTCACATGGCCAGCTTAAAAATAGTGCTGGATCTCAGAAATTGGCATGCTGTTGGAGCCGAGGGGCTTGCAATCAGGGAACTTTTGCTGGAAAGCGCCAGCTGGGTTGTAGGGAAGTTATATAAAGTGATTAAAAGTCTAATTGTCACTGGTTCTTCACAGATACATAGTTAAATACATAAACATTGTCTTGGAATATAATCACAAGTTTAATATACTCTATACTGGTAGTTCTTCTATAATTCTACATACCAGTAGTAATATGCAATACACTCTCTGCTTCAAAAAAATATGTATACATGCAACTATTAGTGGAAATATATGATAATATAGATATTATGTGTATATATATATATATATATATATATATATAAAAAAAAAAGAGATAAACTTGGCACTCACCCTTTTCAATTTTTTTTTCCAATATTCTTGCCTGGGTGCAGACCTCAGCGTCGGTATGAATATTCCAATGTTGTAATAAGGTGCACTCACAGGACTTTTTTCAATAACTTACTTTTATTCTGAGAAGTGAATTACATATGAAGAAAATATCGTAAATCGACGTTTCGACCCCTATAGGGCCTTTTTTGAAAAAGGCCCTATAGGGGTTGAAACGTTGATTTACGATATTTTCTTCACATGTAATTCACTTCTCAGAATAAAAGTAAGTTATTGAAAAAAGTCCTGTGAGTGCACCTTATTACAACATTGGAATATATATATATATATATATATATATATATATATATATATATATATATATATATATATATGTATTGTAGCAGATCCAGTGTGAGGGAGTAACCAAAATCTATATTTACATATTTATTAAATGTATAATATATAAATATAGATTTATTTTTACTGTTACTCCTTTTTTCCTTCTATTGATCACATCTCACTTGATCTCTGAATAAAATCCACATTTATTGACTGTCTCCTACCATCAATCTCTTTTTTTCCCATCAATCATTATTTTTCCTGTGCCACAGGTGGACCTCCAATCATGTTTAGTTTGTTTCATGATTTGTCTTTATTTTTTTGGGGTTAACAAATTTGGACAAATCAGCAATCACCCATACTACGGACAAATCAAGATTAGATGTTTAATTAAGATGTGCAATCAATTGTCAGTTGTGCTCGTCTTTTTTTTTTTTTTTTTTTTGTACCGTATTTTGGAGCAATTTCATGTTTAAAGAGTTTTGTTTCCAAAGGTGTGTGCAATGCTCTGGCAGTTTATTTGCCCAGTATTATGCAAAATTGTATATTATAGATAACATATATTGATTATATACTGATATTTTATAGGGAAGTCATATATACATAGAATCAAGTTCTGAATAATTATAGCAATGTAATAATGCATGTTAATGTAACTTAATTTATTTTTATAACGTCCAATAAAAAATATAAAACATTTTTGTCTCAAATTTCTTGGGAATGTGGTCTTACGGTAGTAAATGTAGTATTGAAACTAAACATTTAAAAAAAAATCAACCAGGTGCTAGAGCCTATTTTTTTATGTTGTGTTTTTTCACTTAGTTTTTTTTTCCTTATACCCTTTGTACCTTAATGAGTATACGCCCCCATTTCTATTTACCTTTATTTATATTTATTTTTTTCTTGTGTGTATCTCAATACCGGGGTGCCTCAATTTTGTTCTCCTCTGTCTATGTTGTCTGCGGATTGTTCTTCTGTGGGGGTGTTTGAGTGGTAGAATGTGGGTAAATTAGCTTAGCAACTGAAATGTGTTCTTCTGTAGGGGCGTTTGAGTGGTAGAATGTGGGTAAATTAGCTTAGCAACTGAAATGGAACCTAAATGGACATAGGGTACTAAAATAATATTATTGCGGTAAATTGGTTATAGTGCCTGGAGTTTACTGCCTCTGTTGCTCCTTTCTGTGTTAGATCATTTTTAAACAGTTGAATTCTAAATAAGGGTCCCTGGCGACCACAGCCCAGCCCCTACTGGAGGTATGACTAAGGCATTGATTAAACACTTCCTTCTAACCATACCATGTCATACCATCGATGATTGGAGTGATAATCTCAGCCATAGATCGCTGCTCAGGCTAATGCTACCTCATTAGCCAAAGCAGCACAAAGGGAATGGTCTGTTTTTAACATTAACACATTAAATCATTGCTGAATGGAAGGACGGTGCCAGGGGAGTCCAGATGTTATAACCACTTCAATGAGAGGAAGTAGGTACAATGCATACAGTGTCCATGTAACCTACACACATTGCCACAAAATTGCCAACGATTGTTATTTCTAACTGGATGGCTGCCAACTTCCTTAAACTCAACTTGACCAAAACTGAAATTCTAGTCTTTCCTCCCTCAAGTGTTGCTACTCCTGTGTCTGTCTCCCTCCAAGTCAACAGTGCTACCATCTGTTCCACCATGCAGGCTCGCTGCCTAGGTGTTCTCTTTGACACCGACCTCTCCTTCACGCCTTATGTTCAGTCTATTGCCAAATCCTGTAGTTTCCATCTCAAAAACATTGCATGCATCTGACCCTACTTAACGCCAGATGCAACTAAGGTGCTCGTCCATTCCATTGTGCTTTCTCGCCTTGACTACTGTGATCCACTTCTCATTGGTCTTATGGCTCCCAACTTGTGCCGTTGCAGTCCATAATGAATGCGGCAGCAAGGCTCATCTTCCTGTCCGCCCGCACCCCCCATGCCTCACCCTTCTGTCAGTCCCTACATTGGCTTCCTGTAAGATATAGGGCTCAATTAAAAATTCTGTTTTTTGCTTTAAATCCAGTATTATGCTGCTCCCACCTATCTATCTTCACTAATACACAAGTATGTCCCGTCTAGACCCTTACGCTCTGCTGAAGACGTACATCTATCTTCTGTCCGTACTCCCACCTCTGATGCTCGCCTTCAAGACTTCTCCCGGGCTGCACCGTTCCTGTGGAACTCACTTCCCTCCTCCGTTAGATGCTCACCCAGTTTCCACTCCTTTAAAAAATCATTCAAAACCCACTTCTTCATAAAAGTGTATCAATTAAACTGTTAATAGCTCCCGACTGATTCCTCTCTTGCAACTGTCACTAGTCTAATACTATCCTTACCTTTTGTGTCACTTTACCCCACTCCCTCTAGCATGTAAGCTCATTGAGCAGGGCCCTTAACCCCTCTGTTCCTGTGTGTCCAACTTTTCTGGTTACAACTACATGTCTGTTCGTCCACCCACTGTAAAGCGCTGCGGAATTTGTTGGCGCTATATAAATAATAACATAATACTGATAATAATATTTATACTTCCCATAAAAAAAAAAATCCTACATTTGCTTATGTATAATTACAAGCTGACAGGGTTATTTACAAAAGTGAGAACTTGAAAATTTAAAGTGAATTTCAAATTTAAAGCAACAAAGCTAACCATGCTTCCATTTCAGCCATTTTGATCTAAAATGTGAAATCACTTTGAATTTCCTTATAATTCCTGACAATTCTTCCTTTAGAAAACAAACATGTAAGGGTGTTTACAAGTAGCAATTGGAAGATAAAATTTAAAAGCAAAACCTGCAAAATGTCTTCCACTTTAAAAACCTATTAAGTAAAAAGTATGTTTAAAGCACAGGTAGCTAATCTTAAAAAGTGACTGACATCAAAAGGAAATTGGTAAAATTATGAATTCAAAATTTTGTAACAAAACGTCTGATCATTTAAAAAAAAAAGTTTACTGTTAAATGAACACTATAGGGTCAGGAACACAAACATGTATTCCTGACCCTACAGTGTTAAGATCACCTTCTAACCTCACAGGTCCCATTTGTCCTCCTAAGTATAGTAACATCTTACTTGTATTCCAGTCTGCTCCTGCCGCTGGCTCTGCCTCTGATCTGCCTACTTGGCTGACATCCATCGAAGTGATGAACAATAGCATATCACAATGCTTTCCCATAGGAATGGCTGAGACTGCCAAGGAGGCAGGTCAGGGACAAAGCCAGCACAAGTCAAACACAGCCCTGACCAATCAGCATCTCCTCATAGAGATGAATTGAAGCAATGCATCTCTATGAGGAAAGTTCAGAGTCTCTGTGCAGCACTGCCACAGGAGGCACCTCTAGTATCCATCTGAGAAGTGGCCAGTGGAGGTATCCCTAGGCTATAATATAAACACTGCATTTTTTCTGAAAAGTCAGTGTTTACTGCATAACGCCTGAAGGTGATGATTATACTCACCAGAACAAATACATTTAGCTGTAGTTGTTCTGGTGACTAAAGTGTCCCTTTAATGCAACAGATTATAGTATTAATGATATTAATATTCATTTACCAATTCTTACAGATTCATCAAACTCTTTGTAAAAAAAAATGTGTACAACATATTGGTAGGAGAAAAACACATACCAAAGTTTAATTTGGTTACTTTTGAAATTAAAGGGTTACTTCAAGCACCATAAAAAGATAAATACAAGGTGTAATAAATAGAGAATACTAGAACTGGCAGCTACATACGTTCACAAGCGTCTGGAAATGAGTGATAGCTCAAAAGTAGAAAAGTATGTGCGCTCAAAAGTAGATACTTTAGAAAATATATATGATATATTTATTGAAATAAAAACTCATATACAATAAATATAAATAAGATAAATCAAAACAAACACTAAATAAATAAAAATAAAAATAAAAACATGAACCCACTGTTGTCAATGATGCACAAATGAACTCTATATTATAGATACATAGTGTAAAATAGAATATCAAAACACCTGCCTAAAAAGTAACACAATATATGTGAAAAAGAAACAACATAAAATATATACAAAAAAAAGAGAAATAATAATAATAGTACCTGCCTCGGTGTGGGCCCCCCACCGAGGTATATATGAATGGAAGTCGGTACTTGAAGAAAAAAATCAAGTAGAAAACAAAGAAAGACGGAGAGTGGGAGTTCTGAGCAGCAAGCTTCCGACCCACTCCAAAGGGAATCCGTCAGATGCCAATGATATGTACCGCGGTCGAGATCTTCAAAAAAGACCGCGGTGTAGTTGTAGCAGACCACCCACAAATACAGCTGATGGATAACAGACGAGCTGGAAACATATACCGCGGTCGGTATCTTCACAAAAGACCGCGGTATAGTTGAATGAAGCAGCCGTTGGTATAACAGAAAGTCCTCAGGGCCAGGGGTCAGGAGTGTGTAGACATTAAGAACCTCACTCATAAAAGAGAAATCAATAACATAAATAAAAATAAAATCATAATAGGCAGCCGAAAAAAACAGTGGGTCCAGCAATGAAGTGCAGCCACGTCTACGCGTTTCGTCCCGCCCACGGGACTTTATCAAGACTTGATAGCTGCACCAAAGACCTGATTTAAATACCTCCAAGGTAATGAAGTAATTAAACATGTAAAGGGGAAACACCCTAAACTGTGGAAGTTAATCAAATATATTTGACAGAATAGCAAGAGATAATATACATGTGTAAATGAAAAGTAAAAAATACGCTTTCAAAAAAACAAAATATATGTTATATACTTCAAGCACCATGACCAGTTTTTTGAAGTGCAACTGTATTATTGATATACACCTCTTTCTTTAAGTAGTATTCCAACCAATATTATTGTAATTACCAGAAGTGCTAATATAATGTACAGAGGAATTATCTATTGTGCTCTAATTGGTATAGGGGGAAAAAAAGTCAAGATGAGTTAGAGATGAACAGTTCTCCATATTTGAAACTGCATATTAAATGTATAGAGTCAGGTTCAGCACCTATGTGTACTATTAAGAGAATAGTTTAAACACTGCCTATGCTAAAGCAAGGACTACACTTAAGTAAATAGCCCTGGAAGTGTCTATGTCTCCTCTTTCTTTGCATGTTTGCCCTGACTTTGCCTGAGATGGATTATGATGCAGTTTTCTAAATGCTCAATATAAAGAAAATAGAAAGTCGTATGAAAAAAGGTTAATACATTTATAAACAAAATCTGCAGTTTTATTAATTTGTCAGTACCCCCTTTAATGACCATCACACTATGACTGTAACTTGTCCACTAAATCAATTGTTTTGTTACAACCAGCTGCCATACAACATTTATTTCATGAACAGTTTAAAGAAATTAAGTATTTTTTTTTTTGGTTGGGGTATCTTAAAGTATTGTATTGCTATTATTAAAGAAAGCTGTAATGCATCATCTATGCCACATGGTGGCTCACTGCTTCTATTGTAGACACGCACACTATATAAATGTATATATATCTTTATTCTAGCAGCTTTTTATCATAGCTTTGCTGAGTATGACAGCTTAAAGTGTGTTCTACATTAAACAATTACGTTATAACCCTAACTTTATATTAGATCACTGTAATCATGTGATTTCAATTTGCGATCAAGATAAATATTTTGAACACAGATGTTGCTTTTGTAACTGCACAACTTTCTAGAACAGTTGTAGCCTATGTTCAGAACTGCAGATTCAGATTGTGATAGTAAAGCGAAATGATCATTTCCATTTATGGAAGGGAATTTGGACAATTCAACAGATTTTGGATCAGTTTTGAGAAACATCTGTTTAGTATTTTGGCATAATTAGCTGTAATTTCACAAATCAAAGCGAACTTCTCGCATTCTTTTTCAGAAACAGCAAGAAAAGGATAAGAAAAAGGCAGCAAATAGTACAAAAAGCAGCTGGTGAGAGTTGATAAATTCTAGACCTCTGCACTCAGCTTCAAACAAATTGTGATTTGTCTGAAGTTTGGGTGATCTGCAATTAATCTGAAATCCTGAACGTTATATAGACGAATCACAAAACAAACGGCCAAAACCATTTTGTTTGTTTTGTGATGTGGAGTTTTTTGTCTTCGGCACCAGAGAAAAAAAGATGATTGATGGTTAGGGTACGACAATAAATGTTGAATTTATTCACTAATCAAGCTAGCACTGGGCAAAAGAAGGAACAAAAAAAATGAGGAGTGGTAAAGAAAAATCCATATTTATTAATGTATATGTTTAATAAATATACAATATATAAATACAGATTTTTTTTACGGCTGCTCTTTTTCTTCTTCTATTACTTTGTCTCACTTAAGCCGTGAATCAAATAGTCTAAATATATTTATACATATTGTGTAATTATATATATTTATTATGTATATATTTTGCAATGCACAGTCTGGTGAATTTTCATGCCATTTTGGGTCTTCCGAATGGTTTTTCACGAAACAATTATATGGATGAAGTTTGTCTGAAACCAATCTCCACATGGACAAAACCTTGTTCTCCGAAAACTATTTATTTTTTAAATTAATTTATTTGGATGAAGGAATTCTTGTTGCCATGCACAAGCATAATACATACTGAGAGACACATAATATACAGATATACATTAAAGGCAAACATTGAGACACACAAACAGAGAAAGATACACAGAGATATGAGTCAAAAAAAGAAATGCAGCACTAAACACAGACAGCTAAGAGAGATATTTAAAGCGGCACTGTCATGCCGAATTCCGTTTTTTTTTTAACCCCCCTCCCGCCTCAACTACATCCAATCGACCCCCTAGTCATCCCCAAATGCCCCTATGCCCCCCACATTACCTATTTCTTATTCTTTATTTTCTGCCCCGATCTATATTCAGGGCGCCGCCATCTTTGTGTGGGTAGGTGAAGTCCCTGTGGGACACGTCATCTACCCACACTACACAGACTGTGAGATTCCCGCACATGCCCAGTGAAACACCTGGACATGCGAACGGGAATTTCACCTATTCATTCATTCATTCATTCATCAGACAGACGAATGAATGAATAGAAAAAATCAGACGAACAAACTAACACTGTGTATCAGTGTTAGTTTGTTCGTTCGGTTTATTACAAGGAGGGAGCTACCGGCGTGCAGCTCCCTCCTTGCAATATGTAAAGACAGAAGCGGCAGGGAGCAGTGCTCCCCACCACTTCATTAGCCCCCCAGGTCCTCCCCTCACTCTATGGGGGTCAATATGACCCCCATAATAGCACAAGGGAGATTCAAATCTCCCCGATGCCCCTACTCGCTATATCGCGAGTAGGGGCATGTCCACTAAACAGTGAGCAGCCTGTGGCTGCTCACTGTAAAAAAAAAAAAAAAGGGTAATAAGGGGGGGACGGGGGACCTACTGTCCTCCCCCGCCGGCCCCCACCCCTGGACGGCGGGTGGGGGCCATAATGGGAATGAGGGGGGACCTACTGTCCTCCCCTCAGGCCCCCACCCCTGGGCGGCGGGTGGGGGCCATAATAGTAATAAGGGGGGGGACCTACTGTCCTCCCCTCAGGCCCCCACCCCTGGGCGGCGGGTGGGGGCCATAATAGTAATAAGGGGGGGGGGACCTACTGTCCTCCACCCCCCGGCCCCCACCCCTGGGCGGCGGGTGGGGGCCATAATAGTAATAAGGGGAGGGGGACCTACTGTCCTCCATCCCCCGGCTCCCACCCCTGGGCGGCGGGTGGGGGCCATAATAGTAATAGGGGGGGGGACCTACTGTCCCCCCCCCGGCCCCCACCCCTGGGCGGCGGGTGGGGGCCATAATAGTAATAAGGGGGGGACGGGACCTACTGTCCTCCCCCCCCGGCCCCCACCCCTGGGCGGTGGGTGGGGGCCATAACAGTAACAAGGGGGGGGGACCTACTGTCCTCCCCCCCGGCCCCCACCCCTGGCCGGCGGGTGGGGGCCATAATAGTAATAAGGGGGGGGGATCTACTGTCCTCCCCCCGCCCCCCGGCCCCCACCCCTGGGCGGCGGGTGGGGGCCATAACGATAATGGGGGGGGACCTACTGTCCTCCCCCCGCCCCCACCCCTGGGCGGCGGGTGGGGGCACTAAGTGAATTCCCCCCCCCCCCATCAAGGTGACTAGGGGTGCCCAAGCCCCTAGTCACCCACCCCCCACCCAAATAAAAAATGCCCCTACCTACCCCCCTCACCCTAAAAAATAGTGAGGGGGTAATAAAATTGCTAACCTGTAAAGTAAAATTAAACTTACCATTCGACGTCTTCTTTTTTCTAAAATCTTCATTTTTCAGCCCCAAAAAAGGGCAAATAAAAAACCATCATAGCCGTCGAACTAAAAATAAAATAAAAAACCCGAGCGCAAAAAAAAAACCCGACGAAAAAGAAAAAACCCGAGCGCACAAAAAAATAATCCATCTTCACCCATGGAGGGCTCCGCGCAGACTGAGCTCCGCAGGGCTGGGCAAGGCTTATAAAGCCTTGCCCCGCCCTGCAATTAGCCTAAGAACACTCTGATTGGTGGGTTTAAGCCAATCAGAGTGCTCTTTGTCATTTTACAAGCGTGGGAAAGTTCTTTGGAACTTTCCCACGCTTGTAAAATGACACAGAGCACTGTGATTGGATGGCTTGAAATCCATCCAATCACAGTGCTCTGTGTCATTTTACAAGCGTGGGAAAGTTCTTTGGAACTTTCCCACGCTTGTAAAATGACACAGAGCACTGTGATTGGATGGATTTCAAGCCATCCAATCACAGTGCTCTGTGTCATTTTACAAGCGTGGGAAAGTTCCAAAGAATTTTCCCACGCTTGTAAAATGACACAGAGCACTGTGATTGGATGGATTTCAAGCCATCCAATCACAGTGCTCTGTGTCATTTTACAAGCGTGGGAAAATTCCAAAGAACTTTCCCACGCTTGTAAAATGACAAAGAGCACTCTGATTGGCTTAAACCCACCAATCAGAGTGTTCTTAGGCTAATTGCAGGGCGGGGCAAGGCTTTATAAGCCTTGCCCCGCCCTGCGGAGCTCAGTCTGCGCGGAGCCCTCCATGGGTGAAGATGGATTATTTTTTTGTGCGCTCGGGTTTTTTCTTTTTCGTCGGGTTTTTTTTTTTGCGCTCGGGTTTTTTATTTTATTTTTAGTTCGACAGCTATGATGGTTTTTTATTTGGCCTTTTTTGGGGCTGAAAAATGAAGATTTTAGAAAAAAGAAGACGTCGAATGGTAAGTTTAATTTTACTTTACAGGTTAGCAATTTTATTCCCCCCTCACTATTTTTTAGGGTGAGGGGGGTAGGTAGGGGCATTTTTTATTTGGGTGGGGGGTGGGTGACTAGGGGCTTGGGCACCCCTAGTCACCTTGATGGGGGGGGGGGGATTTACTTAGTGCCCCCACCCGCCGCCCAGGGGTGGGGGCCGGGGGGGGGCAGTAGGTCCCCCCCCCCTTATTACTATGATGGCCCCCACCCGCCGCCCAGGGGTGGGGGCCGGGGGGGGGAGGACAGTAGGTCCCCCCCCTATTACTATTATGGCCCCCACCCGCCGGCCAGGGGTGGGGGCCGGGGGGGAGGACAGTAGGTCCCCCCCCCTTGTTACTGTTATGGCCCCCACCCGCCGCCCAGGGGTGGGGGCCTGGGGGGGGGAGGACAGTAGGTCCCCCCCCTATTACTATTATGGCCCCCACCCGCCGGCCAGGGGTGGGGGCCAGGGGGGAGGACAGTAGGTCCCCCCCCTACTACTATTATGGCCCCCACCCGCCGCCCAGGGGTGGGGGCCGGGGGGTGGAGGACAGTAGGTCCCCCCCCCTCTTATTACCATTATGGCCCCCACCCGCCGGCCAGGGGTGGGGGCCGGGGGGGAGGACAGTAGGTCCCCCCCCCCCTACTACTATTATGGCCCCCACCCGCCGCCCAGGGGTGGGGGCCGGGGGGGAGGACAGTAGGTCCCCCCCCCCCTTTATTAACATTATGGCCCCCACCCGCCGTCCAGGGGTGGGGGCCGGGGGGGGAGGACAGTAGGTCCCCCCCCCTCATTATCTTTATGGCCCCCACCCACCGCTCAGGGGTGGGGGCCGGGGGGGGGGACAATAGGTCTCCCTCCCTTATTTTACTTAACGGCCCCCACCCGTCATTTAGGGGTGGGGGGCAATATTTTTTTATTTTTTTTTCTACAGTGAGCAGCCACAGGCTGCTCACTGCTTACTAGACATGCCCCTACTCGCGGTATAGCGAGTAGGGGCATATTATTTACTAATACCAAGTCATTTTTACTTGGTGTTAGTAAATTTGGCTGAAAGACCAGTTTAGGTCTTTCAGCCTTTTAGTAGATAGCTCCCTGATACCGTGGGAATTAGGGAGTTATCTACTAAGCGGCTGCAAGATGCAGCCACAGCAATGAATAGGATCGGAGTTTCATTCATTTGAATGAAATTCCGATCCGAACAAAGTACCGAATTGCATCCTAACACCAATGGAGAAACTCTTCTCATTCTGTTAGGATGCAATTCGGCAGTTTTGCCGGCGTTCTGTCTAAGTGACAGGACTTTCGGCAATACTGACAGGAAGCATTGTGGGAACAGGGAGGAAAGCTAGGGATCATGGGAAAATTGCTCTGACCAGCGGAAATGAAGCACACTTTGCTCCTCCGCTGGTCAGAGCTGGTCAAGCGGAGGAATCCCATAAGACAAAGAGTCCCTACTTTGTCTTATGGTTTTAAAGAAAACTAAAGAAGAATGGAAGAAAAGAATAACAGATCCCGAGAGAGGGTGAGAAGAGGAAGAGATTGAGGAAAGGTAAGTTCGGCATGACAGTGCCGCTTTAAATAAATGCATAAATACTATTGAGTCTTACATTCTGAGTGAAAAAAATGGGATAACATCAGAAAGATAATCATTGGTGCACTAAATTGGTTCTCAAAAATATGTAGAGTGAAAAAAATCCCAGATAGCAAAAAGTGATTCCCAGATAGCAAAAAGTGATATATATTCTAATTATACATAAAAGAAACAGCATTATGTTCTTTGGCTGAAAGTTACAAAAACATGAAAAAGATGGAATTCTCAAAATATAATCCTTAATATAGACTGTTGTCTTACTAGGCCACAGTGAAACATGAAAGGGCTGCCAACTTCAAAGTAACTTCATGCTGATGGGAAGATTTATTATTTATTATGACTGATTTCAATATTTAGATTTATGGCAGATAAGATGGTAATGTAATTCTACACTGATCATCCACAACATTAAAACCACTGATAGGTGATGTGAATAACATTGATTATATTGTTACCAAAGAAAAAAAGTTACCTGCGCTCTTTCCACATCCCTATGTATTTTTAAACAAATGGAGGTTTTTAGTTACCTCCAATGGCCATGAGAGGGTATGCCCACCTGCCACGTCAAGGCAGTCCTCTTAGGTGGGTCCTAACCATTTGCGTTGCTTCCTTGAGCTTCTGGCAAAATATCTCTAATGAGACAGAAAGGGGTATTTTTTATATACATCTCTACATGCTTAACCCTTAACCCCTTAAGGACACATGACGTGTGTGACACGTCATTATTCCATTTTATTCCAGAAGTTTGGTCCTTAAGGGGTTAATAAGAAACACATGGGATGGGCAGCAGCATTGCAACCTAGCTGTGTGATACAAAAGTGAATACAAATACATTGAAACTAGTCCTGCGCTCAAACTCCCATTACTCCAGGGCGGCAGCAATGACCCTAGTACACATAAGCTGCCGTCATTGTAGGTAACTAAAAACCTCCATTTGTTTAAAAATACATAGGGATGTGGAAAGATCGAAGGTAACTTTTTTTCTTTGGTATTGATTTTATTGTTACAGTGGCACCTTTTAATGGGTAGGGTATATTAGGCAACAAGTCAGTTCTTGATGTTCATGTTTTAAAAGCAGAAAAATGGGCAAGACTATGTGCCACAATTGCTCCATAGAGCCAGAGTTAGAGTCCCTTATTTCATCCACATGAGCTCCCGACTTTTGACCGGCTGCAGCCCTAATTGTTCTGGAACTCTCTAGACTACGTGTGTGGCCGATCAAAACTTTACCCCCCTATAACACTGCTATACTCTACTGCTATCCTGCGTGCTATAATTAATGACTACTGTGCTGAATATGATACTTCGAAATGGAAAGGACAGCCTTGGCGGTGACACTCGAGTCCCTTACCGAGTGGTGCGCCACATGCTGGATGATAGAAAGGTGTCTGTCACGGTTCTCACCGCGACATCCAAATGGCCAGGCGTGGCCGCTTCACCAGGTGCCAAAAAGGGAAATTGAACTCTGGGATCTTGCTGCCTTAGTCCTGCTGTTTTGTCTCTGAACTACACTTCAGTTCATGTTTCTGCCTGCTGTCCTATCCTGCCTTGTCTCCAGCACTAGGGGTCTGGACTTTACCTGTGGCTGCTCCTGTCTCTCTATGTCCACCTGAGGCAGATAGAATATTAGCAAGGTATTTAAACCTGCCTCTACATGAGAACATTGTTAGTTCTTTGATTCTGGTGATTGTGTGTTGTTCCAGTTTTGTCTCCTGATACTTGTTCTCCAGATTGACCCCGGCTCCTGACCTTGCCTTTCTTCCTTGTTTATCCTGACCTTGACTTTCCCATCCTCTGAATTTGGCTTATCCTTGACGACCTTCTCCTTATTTCTACTGCGAGCACCATTAGGATCTCCCCATAGGAAAGCATTATTCAATGCTTTCCTATGGGGATTCCGGTGACGTTGGAAGTCCTCATGTATAGCGTGAGGACATCTAGCATCTTTAAGACAACGAAAAGTCATCTAAGAACCCGGAAGTCCCTCTAGTGGCTGTCTGATAGACAGCCAATAGAGGAGGACTTAATACTGCAAGGTAATTATTGCAGTTTATAAAAACTGTAATAATTACATGCTCAGGTTTAAGGGTGATAGGAGTTGGCACCCACACCACTTCAATGGGCTGAAGGGGTCTGGGTGCCTACAATGTACCTTTAACTACAATGTAATTTCTCTGTTAGACGATGTAGTTACTCAAAACCGGAAGTGAGCACATCACACATTTACGGGAATCAGTGCAGCTGTTCAGCAGTAAGCCTTTGGCATCACACCTGCAAGTTTAAAAAAAAAAATCCCAATTGAGGCTTAATGCGTGCTTCCCTCAACCTCCATCTCCCCCTCCCCCCCACTCCAAAAACATATATATTACAAGTGTTTATGCACTTAATAAAAAAATATGTGAATCCAGATGAGGAAATACATATAACATTTTGGAATAACTTTGGTCTTTTAGTGTGAAATAATGAACTAGGTTTTTAAGAGGTTAAAATAAAAGGACAACTGTATAAGAAAATAAAATCATAAAAAAGACTAAAAACAGTGACAGCCAAAGTGGTATTTTTTTTTTTTTTAATATAACCCAGAATAGTAACTATTCCACAGTTTAATTTATTATGACGTTTTAACCATTTTAACACAAGAGGATAGGCAAATACAGTGATATCACCACGATTATAAAATTTCATCTGCCAAAAGAGGCTAATGGACTGACCTGCTTTACCTGGAAACTGTAAATAGAAAAGATTAAAAAAAAAAAAAACAGCAATCTCATACAAATAAATAAAATATGCCTGGAGGAGACATCTAGAGCACTATTTGAAAGCAATCATTTAATTGTAATGAGTGCTCATGACACAGCCGAAACACCATTAAGCTTTATAAATGTGCTGTTGAAACATGATTACTAAAATGGACAGAGAAAGTCTGTAAAACAAACAATGATATTAAAGTTATAAATAAACATGAATAAAGAATATGCCCAACATGAGATATCTGACCTTGGCATTCTAGAGTGAATCACTGAAAGGCTGGATTGTAAAGGTCAGAATGTTGCCTAAACATTGTACGTGCCAGTATAAAGTGATTGCACAATATCAGATTTTCCCAGCTGCTAAAAACCCACAAATATTTTAAGAAGGAACAAATATGTAATGTAACATGAAAATATATGCGGTATGTGTATCATTATTCTTATAGTGTTTCTATTTAATAGGTAGATAATTATATAATTTTAAATACAGAAAGAATTCTGGACGCATAGAGACAATAAAAAAGAGTTTGCTGTTTGAATGAGCAAATGGATGGCAATCAGAAAATATTGGTTAAAATCAAGATCATTTAAAAAATGTTTTAACTATTTGTATTAACCCTTTAGTTATAGTTACCGAGGACTTTCCAATATTGCTTGCATTTGGAGGCCTTTGTGACACTTTTGTGTGTTTATTCCCTGTAATTTAATGCTTTCTCTTAAAATGCACCAATACATATTATATATAGTTTGTTTTTTAAGGACAGAGGCTTCTTCTAATACCTAACGTGTGACTTAAAAAAAACATTTTGGCACTATTTTGCTTATGTTCATTTCTACATAACTAGAGTTCAAAATGCCCAATTTTTCTAGGATCTTAATTCGTTTTTGGAAATTATTGGAAAAGTATTGCAAGGAGTGAATTAAAGATTCAAATCTAAACCTTTACTAAAAGGTTTATCACTAAAATTAGAATTGTCAGGGACTTTATTGTGAATGTAAAATTTAAGGCCAAAAGAGTCGAACTAAAGGATAGAATGTTTCCAATTCAACTATAATGACCTTTAAAATTTGTAATTCAGGGGGGGTGGCCTAACTGCTCGAGGAGATGGACATGTGAACGCTCAGGTCCCTGAGAGAGTCTGATTTCTACAGCGATTTACCGAGCAATCAGCAAAAAATGTATACCCTGACTTAACAGAAGATCTACCTAAAGATATGGCACAACGAGCGTCTAAAAAAACCTAAACTGAAACCAACATCTATGCAAGTTGCGGCCTTAACCTCACCGCCACGCCGCGCACATGATGGCTCTGACAGACCTACCTCACCTGCGTCGAACTTCGGACGGAGCGATGAAACCTCCATCTCTGCAAAAGCTACTCCAGCCACTGATTCCTCCATCAAAAAGATGCTGATGGAGCTACAAACTTCACAACAGGCTGACTTCGCCAAATTGGCTAAGAAAATCAGGGCAGACATGCAAGCCCTTGGGGAACGCACGGATTACCTTGAAAATAAAACAGAAGAATTAGTAACCGCACAAAACAATGTGGCTGTGGCCTAGGAGACCATGGATGCCAAACTGAACTCTATACTCACCAAACTTGCTGACCACGAGGATAGAGATAGACGGAATAATATCCGCATCCGTGGCATCCCTGAAGAAATCAGCCGGCTTACCTGGGAACATTTACAAAGGCACTATTTACAACACTAGTTCCAGATATCCCAGAATCAGCACTCCTGCTGAGCAGGATTCACCGGCTACCAAGGCCTAAACACCTACCAGCTACCGTACCGAGAGATACCATCACCAGAGTGCACTATACAACTAAGGAGGCACTCATGCAAGTGGCCAGAAAAATGCAGACGCTCCCAGGGGACTATAAAAACATCCAGCTATTCACAACCTATCTGCGGCCACCTTAGCAACAAGGAAGACATTCCTCCAGGTTACGAAAGCTTTGCGCACTGCAGACATACTATATAAATGGGGCTTCCCGGCGAGACTCATTGTGAGATGCAACGGCATCGAGCATCACCTCCTCACCCCGGGAGATGGAAAAAAACTGCTGGCAGACTGGAGAATCTCGGTGGACATGAATTCTAATGGAATACCAACCAAGCAACACTGCTCTACCTCTCCTCTGAAACTATCCCATGATTGGAAAACTACTGCCACCGCTAAGTGACTGGTAACTGACCGTAAGACACAGGTTCCACTTACCTCTTGAGTTACTTAAGGCCCCAACAGACTGTATATATGTGCCTTTACTATCGTTGTTATTATTTTCTTATTGTTTGAAGTTTAGTCTTACCTGACAATATGGTGATATGCTAGTTCTATATTACGGTCTCCCTGCCTACTTGATGCTAGCTTACAGAGCCCGACTTGCCTGTCTAGCCATACACGGGAACGCATCCTCGGCAGGAGACCTCCATATCCCTAGCAATTATTTAAAGCTTAACCATTCCTTTCCTGATACTAAAGAAGGACTTTCCCCCCCATGTGGGCTTCATTGCCTACTAGACACTATTGTGACCAGGTCTCACTTTGGAGACCATACCTATGTAAATAGTTTGTTTTATGTTTTGTGTTCTAACCTTACCTATCATGTCTCTGATGCTTTGATGACACATTGTCAACCTACCACTTCCCTCCACCCCCCACATGGCTATACTGATGCATGGTGCGACATCTTTGCCCCGACACAAGCCCAATTACCTGAGTTTACACAGCGGGTGCTCACACAGTCCCAAGACCAGGTGTGTTTCTTTGAAGTCCCTAAGCTCTTAAACAACCTCAGTGTCAGGGTTTCTTTGCTGTTTTAAACAGCAACCCTTTCTGTTTCAGTGATTGAGTTTTCAGCTGCAATTACTATGAGCTGCTTCTGCTTGTTGCCACGGTTACTCACCTGTGAGTAGTAATCAACCCTGCTGCTAATCAGTTCTGCCTATTTAAGCAGCTAAGCCCAGAACCTCCTTGCCCTTGCGTGGTTTCCTGTTCCCCAGAAGTCTCCTTGTTCCTGTGTTTCCTGTTTGATCCTGGTTCCTGACTCCGGCCTTGTTCCTGACTCCGCTGCTCTCCGTGCTCCTGATCCTGGCTTGTCTGACTACCCACTCTGGTGACTGACCCCTGCTTGATTCCTGGACTTTGCTTTTGTTATTTATTTATTATTTATTAATAAAGGTGTGTTTGCATCTACTTCTGTCTCTGTCTGGTTCCTGGTCCCTGACATTACGCAAGGGCCATGAATACAGATGGTACAGGCAAGACACCTATACCTAACCTGCTTACCCAGTGGGACCAGCAGAACCACCATTTGGACCAGTATGCCCATCTGGATCCAGTACCCGGCCAGCCTGCGATTGCGGCCGCCTCTGCCTCACTTCCTGTTCTAGCACCGGTTGTAGCCTCCAAACCTGTAGCAGCTAGAGAAATGACTGGGTCTGTCCCGCTCCCTCAGCATTTTGGGGGCGACCCAGCACAGTGCAGAGAATTTATAAATCAGGTTAAAGGATACCTTGAAACCCTGCCCCAGGCATTTCCTACAGACAGTGACAAAGTTCACTTCATGATTTCTTTGCTGTCTGAAAAGGCCCTAGCTTGGGCAAAACCTCTCTGGGAGGCAGAGAAGCCTATTATTTACAATTACCCTGAATTTGTTGCATCCTTCAATAGGGTTTTTGATATTCCAGCTCGCTCCACCCCTACTGCCGAACTACTCATGTCTAATTCTCAGGGCACAAAAACTATTGTCGAGTATGCCAGTGAATTCCGTACCATGGCAGCAGAGGGTGGCTGGAACAACGAGACTCTCGTGGCTGCCTTTGCACAAGGTCTCTCCGATGTGTTTAAAAATGAGATTGCAGCCAGAGAATTACCTAAAGATCTCGAGGAACTGATATCATTTGTCACCCTCATTGACATCAGACTCCGAGAGAGATCCTCATCCAAGGAGCGCCTGCGGAGGCCTCTTGTAAATTTGGCACCGAGCTTTTCTTGCCCACCCGAACCTCCCTCACCTCCCTTGCCTCCTGGTCCTGAGTCCTCTGTCTGTGTGGAGCCAAGGCGGTTAGGCTTCTCACGCCTCTCGGCCGAGGAGAGAGCCTTTAGGAGGAGGGAGGGCCTGTGCCTATACTGCGGACACCACGGTCACATGTTAAAGTTTTGCCCGATCCGTCCGGCAAAGGGTCCGTACCCAAGATACTGTCAGGGGCAGATCTTGGGTGGTCTTTCTGCAGACCCAGAGATATGTGTGCACAAACCCTTGGTTCATTCTTGAGGTCGATGCGTCTGAGACAGGAGTGGGCGCCCTCCTGTCTCAACGCCCTAACCCAGAGAGCTCCAGGCATCCGTGCGGGTATTTCTCGAGGAAATTGAACCCGGCGGAATGCAACTACCAGATTGGTGATAGAGAACTTCTAGCCATAATTTTAGCTCTCAAAGAATGGAGGCACCTTCTTGAGGGTACTTCAGTACCAATCCTCATACTCACAGACCACAAGAATCTAACATATCTTTCTGAAGCTAAACGACTTTCCCCCCGGCAAGCTAGATGGGCTCTCTTCCTATCAAGATTCAATTATGTGGTTTCTTACTTGCCCGGTACAAAAAACATTCGGGCTGATGCCTTGTCTCGACAGTTCTCCCCTCCATCTAGAGAGGAGATAACCCCTACTCCTGTGATTCCTCCGGACCATATACTGGCAACCATCCGTACTAACCTCACCTCACCCCTAGGCGAGGAGATTCTGGCTGCACAAAGTAATGCTCCTCTAGAGAAACCTAATGGCCGTTGTTTTGTACCTATTAACCTCCATACGAAACTATTGAGTACATACCATGACCCCAAAGCAGCTGGACATCCAGGCAAAAACCAGTTAATCTGGTCCGTATCCCGGCAATTTTGGTGGCCTAGTCTCCGTTCGGATGTCACCGCTTTTGTAGCTGCCTGTCCTGTGTGCGCTCAAAACAAAACCCCACGACGCCCTCCAGTGGGTCTCCTGCAAACCATACCTAATGGTGAACGACCCTGGACCCACTTGTCCATGGATTTTATCGTAGATCTTCCGGTCTCCCGTGGCAATACAGTCGTTCTCATGGTTGTTGACCGATTCTCGAAGATGTCGCATTGCATTCCCTTGAAAAAACTTCTAACTTCCCAGGAACTTGCAACAATTTTTGGTCGGGAGATCTTTCGTTTGCATGGGTTACCCAAAGTGATAGTCTCAGATAGGGGTAGCCAGTTCGTGTCCAGATTTTGGAGAGCTTTTTGTACGCAAATGGGAATTCAGCTTTCCTTCTCCTCGGCCTACCACCCGCAATCCAATGGTGCAGCGGAACGAGCTAACCAAACTACTGGAACAGTTTCTGCGTTGCTACATTTCTGACCACCAGAACAACTGGTCTGATCTGCTACCCTGGGCGGAGTTTGCCCACAATAGTGCGATTAATGCCTCCTCCCGGCTATCCCCGTTCCTGGCAAACTATGGGTTTCAACCGTCCATGTTGCCTGATACGTTCTTGCCACAGGAGATACCGGCATTGGAGGGACATCTCAGGGAACTCCGTTCCACTTGGGTGCAGGTTCAGAGTTCTTTGCAACGCGCAATGCAGAACTACAAACTCCAGGCCGACCGCAGACGCCTTCCTGCACCTACCTATCAGGTCGGAGAGAGGGTCTGGCTGTCTTCCCGCAACCTACGCCTCCGTGTTCCCTCACAAAAACTGGCACCCCGATACGTTGGGCCATTTCGTATACTTCGAAGGGTTAACCCTGTAGCTTACGCACTTGACCTTCCTGCTAACATGCGCATCTCAAATGTTTTCCATGTTTCCCTCTTGAAACCTTTGGTTTGTAATCGCTACACCAACTCAGTGCCACGTCCACGTCCTGTTCTGATTGACAATCAAGAGGAATATGAAATACGCAGCATCATTGACTCACGGGTCTTCAGAGGACAGATCCAATACTTGGTGCACTGGAAAGGATACGGTCCAGAGGAACGCTCCTGGGTTCCAGCCTCTGATGTCCATGCACCATCCCTCCTTCGTTCCTATCACGCCCGCTTCCCCATGAAGCCCGGACCCACCAACAGAGATGGGGGGAGTCGTTGAAGGGGAGGTACTGTCAGGGTTTCTTTGCTGTTTTAAACAGCAACCCTTTCTGTTTCAGTGATTGAGTTTTCAGCTGCAATTACTATGAGCTGCTTCTGCTTGTTGCCACGGTTACTCACCTGTGAGTAGTAATCAACCCTGCTGCTAATCAGTTCTGCCTATTTAAGCAGCTAAGCCCAGAACCTCCTTGCCCTTGCGTGGTTTCCTGTTCCCCAGAAGTCTCCTTGTTCCTGTGTTTCCTGTTTGATCCTGGTTCCTGACTCCGGCCTTGTTCCTGACTCCGCTGCTCTCCGTGCTCCTGATCCTGGCTTGTCTGACTACCCGCTCTGGTGACTGACCCCTGCTTGATTCCTGGACTTTGCTTTTGTTATTTATTTATTATTTATTAATAAAGGTGTGTTTGCATCTACTTCTGTCTCTGTCTGGTTCCTGGTCCCTGACACTCAGGAGGTCTCAGCGACCGGTACCTAGCAACACATTCCTCTGCCGTGACACTTAACGTCTTTTCTCTTAATGTCTAAAGGTTAAACTCACCTCACAAACGGAGATTAGCACTCACAGAAGTGAAAAAACACAATGCACATGTTGCATTTTATCAAGAGACCCATTTCCAAACAACAAACCACCCACAGTTCTCCTCCAAATACTTACCCATAGGATATCACAATACATATAAGATTAAAAAAACGAGTATTATGACATTGATTAGCAAAGACGTATCCTTTCAACTGTTAAAAAAGATAAGTGACAAAGAAGGGAGTTACCTTACATTACAATAACGCCAACTACACATTGGTCAATGTCTATGGACCCCATACAGACCAAAATACCTTCATATTCAAGGTCCTTAACCCCTTAAGGACACATGACAGAAATATTCCGTCATGATTCCCTTTTATTTCAGAAGTTGTTCACCAACCTCTATTACCATACATTTAAACACATACTAGCACCCTATATGACAACCCTATTTAACCAATGCTTTCAAACAGGCACCATGCCCCCGGATATGCTCAAGGCCCATATTACTACATTACCAAAACTGGGGTAACCCCCCACCCACTGCCCGAACTTTAGACCTATCTCTTTTTTAAATTGCGATACCAAAATCTATGCCAAACTCATTGCGAACCGATTAGCTAACATACTGCCGTGCATAGTACATAATGACCAATCTGGCTTTATAAAAGGTAGGCAGGGATCCGACAAAACTAGGAAAATCCTAAACATACTCTCACACATAGAGGGGAAGGGCACAGAGGACCTGCTCTTGGCCTTAGATGCAGAGAAGGCCTTTGATCGACTCAACTGGGACTATATGTCCTCTGTAGTAACTAAATCCAAATTCCCACAGGAACTGCTACAAGGGATTATGGCACTTTATGGGGAAACCCTCAGCCCATGTCTCTCACTCTGGCTTTGTCTCGTCTCCCTTTAGCCTTACCAATGGCACGAGACAGGGGTGCCCGTTATCTCCCTTCCTATTTATTCTGTCGCTGGAACCACTAGCCCATAAAATTAGGCAGGACCCGCTTATCATGGGGATTCAAATCAACAACACAAATTATCACTTAGCTTTGTTCGGTGACGACATTCTGATCTCTTTGAGTAACCCTACGACTTCTTTACCACGACTCCTGACCCCATTAGATAGTTATGGTTGTGTTTCTTATTATAGGCTAAATAAGTCTAAAACACAAGCGCTACCGATCCATATATCGGCACAAAACACAAACACAAAAACTACGCCTCACGCACCAGTTTGACTGGAGACAAAAATACATCACTTATCTTGGAGTGAAACTAGCTCTCCATAAACAGAGTATGATATCCCTTAACTACATTCCGATGGTGCACACCTGCAACTCTTGCTTCCAGAAATGGAAGGATGTCCGACTGTCATGGCTGGGAAGACTCCACACAATTATAATGATGATATTGCCTAAACTCCTATACATATTTAGAATGTTGCCCTTACAAGTTCCACTACAGGTGTTCAAAAACACCCAGGCCACATTCAACAAATTCTTGTGGGGCAAGGCAAAACCACGACTCCCCCTCTCTCTCATTCAATTGGCACTGACAGCAGGGGGCCTAGGATTCCCGAAATTGATTACCTGCTATAAAGTGGCTATCCTAGAATCTGCCATCAGACTCCACGCCCTTAGGAATACCTTCCAATAGGTAGACATGGAGCACAATATAGCTCACCACAGCCCCTTGAAAAACATATTATGGTCCCCGAAAGCCTTCAGACCGCACATGACCCCGCTATACCCGACCACTACTCTGACATTACGCATCTGGGACACATGGCGAGTGTCCGTAGCTGACGACAAAAAAATCTGTATACATGCTCCAATAATGGCATTGGAGAAAATCTCACCATGGCTGACACTGAAACCCTGGACTTCCAGGGGCATCACCTGAATTCTGGACCTATGCTCAAATTCGACGATACTACCCTTCCCAGACCTACAAAAACAGTATCACCTACCTAACTCGCTCATCTTTACGTACTTACAAATTGAAGAGCATCGTTCTCACTAAGGTGTCTATAACACCGAACCTAGAAGACACACAAAGCAATCCTCTAAGATCATTGGTCGAGAGATGCCACTCTGCCCACACTAAACCCAAACCCTTTGCTACAAAATACTATGAGATAAAGCTCCACCAGGCTCATTCACATATGTAACACAATGGGAAAAGGAGAACATGCCCAGGCTCTCAGATGAGCAGTGTCTCAAGTCCCTCTCAGCGCTCCGAGGTATCACGTCCTGTTGTTGCCATATAGAAGCCCACAAAAAGGTGGTCTATAGGTGGTACCCCGCACAGACTACATAAAATATACCCTAATGTAAACCCTCAGTGCTGGAGATGTGGGGCCTCGGAAGGCACCATGACCCACATATGGTGGGATTGTGGGGACATCAGACCTTTGTGGTCACACGCACAAATACTGTTAAATAAATTGATACCCACTACTCACCTCATTACACCTATGGTGGGCCTCCTGTTATTGTTCCAAGATACGTGGAAGTTAGAAACCAAAAAGATTGCAACTCTAATTATATTAGCAACCAGGAACCTCTTGGCACTACATTGGAAAGACACATACTGCCCTTTCACCAAGGAATTGATGAAAAAAGGACATCAATACTACAGATCAGAAGTGCTATCCTCTGACTCATACATGAAAAAAAGGAAGATAGAAGAACTCTGGAAACCCTCGCTTGCCCTCTTTGAACATGAGAGACACTTCCCGCGGAGAAGACATGAAACAAGATAACCTACCCACAGAATGGGTTATACACACCTAAGATAAAGGAAGATGTATACCAGACATGATCCCACCCCAGATAACGGGATATACACCTATACCTTTTCACAGATATTAACACTTCTATCATGAACACCAAACACTCCACTCATACACCCAACGTTATTTGGGCTTCCTGATAAGAGCAGATTGACTGCAAGACAGCTGACCTGACGTTAATTACACACATAAGTGTGATCCGGTGATATCACACTTACAGTCCCACCCCAATAGTCACTAGATCCCGCGCCCCCACAAGGATTCTTAAGGACGCAGGCACATACAACTTACTTTACCTCACTGGGATTAGAGTGTTACTCATCTGTGTTACAATATCTAGTTGAGACGGATTCATTGTATTGAATGTATTTTAGCTACTTTGGACATATTATTTTGCTTTTAACTGTATTCGCTACACTGGAACCCAGGGCCACATCTGGCTCTACTGCAATGTCTTATGGTCTGAACAGTATATCTATGTCATGTACCTCCCTCCCTTTTCCTTTCTGTATCCCCAAGTTACCCTTTATTGAAAAATAAAAAACGTAAATCTTAAAAAAAAATTGAAATTCACTTTACATTTCTGACAATTTTTACTTTAGTGAATAACACTGATTCAGTTTAATAGTAGTCTCAGAAACCCAAAAATATACACAAAAGTAGATATTTGATTAATGCAGAATCTCTATTTAAAGGTTACTCCAGCAAACATAACCCTCTCAGTGATTTGAAATAGCCATGGTGATAGGAGTATGGTTGTGTAACATTTCTGCTTGAAACACTGCACACCCAGAGATATTCAACTGTTTGTGCCAAGGTGAGTTATAACCCTGGCACACGTGACTTTGGCGAGCCAGAACTCTGTTCCTGCCTGCCAAATGTAAATTCTGTGCATATTTTATGTCTGTCATCAGCACACGCGGCATGCTGGCAACAGACATAAGGAGCCTTGCAGAGCAAGGGAAAGCTGTGTTCACGCCACTGCACCTGTATGTGATCCCTCTGCCTCCCTCCATTACAGCCAATGTTTTTTTTTTTAGCATGCAAACATTTCGCTAAGACCTGCAGTTTTAGGATGTAGTTGTTAATGCCAAAGAATGAGTTAAGATCTTTAATAATCAATGCCCAGCTGTGGACAGCCCTGTTTTACTCATTAAAAAAAATATATGGGAAATTGCTAAAAGCAGTAAAATCTTTATGAAATACTCATATTATCTGCATTGGAATTTAATTAAAATCCTGGAAAAATCACAAGATATCATAAAACAAGGTAATAACTGCTTTATCTTATGGGCAATGCTGAGGATGATATAAGTTGACAATGGCTGTCAAACTTTGGTTTTGCTGTCAAACTTTGCCATTTCACAGTAGCTGTCTTTAGAAACCACTATAGGAAAAATAATCTTCTTGCTTGTTCCCTCTTGATTGTAAGATAACAGGCACGGGCCTCTTCTCCTTTTGTTTCAATGTGTCTAATTGTTTATCCCATGTTTGTATAATTACCATTTCATACATTGTAAAGCGCTTTGGATAACAAAACTGTATAAGATTTTTTAAATATAATAAATTAAATATAAATAAATTAAGTGAATGCATAAATATTGAGCAGTTCTAAGGAGGAACCTTTGGTCTTGAAGTATGTTACGTAGACCTCAGTTTTGTAGTCTTATGCTTGTGGGAGAGGACAAGAGTGCCAATCACTCCTACCTTACGAACTGACAATCTGAAATGTATTATGTTGCTTACGGGCAAAATCGGCTACATGGATAAGAGGTTTTAAATCAAAGCTTAACAGCGGAAGATGGCTGTTCACAGGAAAAGAGCCAAATTCTTTAGAATTTCAGCCTTGTGAAGTAACATAGAAGTAAACAAACACTTTTGTTACCAGGTCTCAGAAACATAAACACGAATATCCTGGTGTAAGGAGCCCGTAACCTGGACAGGTGACAATGAAAAAAGGTGACATGTTTCATGCTAAAGCAATCTCAATAGTGAATGAACAGCATAAGAGTGAATTCTGGTAATTACCTCAATCACTAACGCTATACATTACTGAAAATGCTAAGTACAGAGTACAACGGTAAATTCCACATTCTTCAACCCTCAAAGAACCGAAGGAAGGATTATATGCATGAATAATTGTGCAATGTCAAACTACAAATTTCTGTACTTCTATCAGAGCATTACAATAACTAGTGACATTTTTATGATGGATAAATTTAATCCTGATTATTTTCTCAATGCTAAGATATTGTTAGACGTTTACTATTTTGTGCTCCCCTTGTATGTGAGTGCAATAAATCCTACCTGCTATTGCTAACATGATTGCACACTGCAATCTATGTTTTCTTCTATTTTACTGTTTCTTTTAGTCCTGTTAATTTATTATCGTATGCAATTTATTATCTGGTATAAAAGGATTAGCATTTAGCCAAGTTGCTTCCAATATTAAGATGATTACATTAATCATCTTAAGCAACCTTAGGTTAATTAAGTAGACTTGGTGTATAGATCATGCCACTGTAGTCTCCTTGCTCAATTATCTGCCATTTAGGAGTTAAATTCCTTTGTCTACGCAACTCCAGCCACACCTCCCATGCATGTGACCTACACAGTCTCTGTATACATTTCATGTAAAGAGAAACCTAATGTTTAAACTTCCTTTATTACTCAGTCTGTTTAAGTTTAAATTTTTGTATCTTCTTTTTTATCTCCTGCAATTAAAATGTGGTTTCAGATTGATACCACTAAACAGTAATGCATTAGTCAATTTAGCCTTCTAGAGCCTGTAGGAGCCTCCTGTGTGTTTTTAAAGTTCAATTTACAGAGCAGGAAATAAAAAATAAAAAAAATAAAAACTTCCAAACTAAACACATTGTACTGATTGAAAATTAAACTGTATTGTTCATGCAGGCTGTGAGAGTCATAGGCAGGGGAGGTGTGGCTTGGGTTGCATAAACAGAAACAAAAGTGGTTTAACTCTTTTTTGGTTTAAATTGAGCAGTGAAAAGTTTTTTTTTTTGTGTTTAGAGTATCCCCTTAAGTAAATAAATCAGATCTTGTGCCAGAGTTCTAAGATGATTTGAGCAAAAAAACAATTTTCAGAAAACGTTTATACATCTCCCTTTATGTCTGAAATTAATTTCTGTATTCAAATGTAGATCATCCAATACAAGTGCAATTGATATGAATCTGAAAAAAAATAAATCAACCATGTAAATCACCACCTTTTTGTCCAAACTGTTTTGGCGTTTCATGTTTTTGGTGTATTATGTTGTGTCTAGAAGCAACTGTCTTGTTTAAAAGACTATCAATTTTAATTGGGCAATAATTGTGTTTTCCTTCTCCAGGCAATTTGATTTTAACTCAATATATTTCCTTAGTTTAATTTTATTGTTGCAACAATAAATGGCACATCTCATGCAATTATGCAGAAATATATGAGTTTTATATCTGTTTTTATATTTACAAATGACACTTTGCTCATATGCTCTGCCAAGGGTTAGAGCCAGTTCTGTAAATCAACGTATACCATGTTAAATATCCATTCTTGTGTTATCCTATCCGCCAGCACAACAACAGAATTAACAGGCACAAAATGTCCCATCACAAAAGAACTAATCATGGTTTTAATTTATTTCAGAATACAGATGGATAAGAAGATAAGAGGGTTTGCCAAAACTAACAACAAACAAGATAATGTTGACAATGGCACGGTTCGCTAAATATTTCCATAGCAAATCAATAAAATCAAGAGACAATGGATTTGGTTTCCCAAGAGAGGCACGGTCTAATACTGTCAGTCATGTAAGCTGGGTCATGTCAGTGTTTTATGCCACTGTTGTTTCTATATGCAAAACCCTGTGTGTTGGTTCCAAAGCAGACAACACCTCACCTGTAATCTGCAGATATTATCTTTCGACAGCATCCTTAAAACCTAGCGCAAATAAAGTTTGTTTTCAGAATTTCCTTTAATGTACTGTTTGTTTTTCAGATTGTGTTTTTGTTACAGTGGTTAAACAAGTACACGCCTGTTATGCCAAGTCTGTACATATTTACAGTATAATTAAATGTACTCATAAATAAACTTTTTCTTTAACATGGCATCTCAGTGGACCAAATCACGATAAAGTCCTATTTATTTAGAAAAGCACAATCTATGTATAATATTATCTAATCATGATCTGTCTGTTACGTCAATCGACACATTATGAATTCAAACACCATATTGGTACTGTGTTATACAGGAGCCCATAATCTCATGGCAGTGCCGAGACATATCAGCCTGCTTAAAATTTGGTGGAGTTATACTCATAGGCAGCAGCTACTATTTAGGATCGATGTTCGTAATTTGTTAAATCTCTCGTTACTGATATTCCAGTGAGTGAGAGAGAGTTACAGTGAGGGAAAAAAAGTATGATCCCCTGCTGATTTTGAACATTTGCCCACTGACACAGAAATTATCAGCCTATAATTTTAATGGTAGGTGTATTTTAACAGTAAGAGACAGAATAACAATTAGTTTTTTCCAGAAAAGCGCATGTATGAAAAAGTTATAAATTGATTTGCATGTCAATGAATGAAATAAGTATTAGACCCCTTCGACTTAGCATTTGGTGGCAAATCTCTTGTTGGTAATCACAGAGGTCAGACGTTTCTTGTAGTTGGCCAGCAGGTTTGCACACATCTCAGGAGGGATTTTGTCCCACTCCTCTTTGCAGATCCTCTCCAAGTTATTAAGGTTTCAAGGCTGACGTTTGGCAACTTGAACCTTCAGCTCCCTCCACAGATTTTATATGGGATTAAGGCCTGGAGACTGGCTAGGCCACTCCAGGACCTTAATGTGCTTCTTCTTGAGCCACTCCTTTTTTGCCTTGGCTGTGTGTTTTGGGTCATTGTCATGCTGGAATACCCATCCACGACCCATTTTAAATGTCCTGGCTGAGGGAAGGAGGTTCTTACCCAAGATTTGACGGTACATGGCCCCGTCCATCGTCCCTTTGATGTGGTGCAGTTGTCTTGTCCCCTTAGCAGAAAAACACCCCCCCCAAGCATAATGTTTCCACATCCATGTGTGATGGTGGGGATGGTGTTCTTGGGGTCATAGGCTGCATTCCCCCACTTCCAAACACAGTGAGTTGAGTTGATGCCAAAGAGCTCGATTTTGGTCTCATCTGACCACAACACTTTCACCCAGTTTTCTTCTGACTCATTCAGATGTTCATTGGCAAACTTCAGACGGGGCTATACATGTGCTTTCTTGAGCAGGGGATCTTGCAGGGCGCTGCAGTATTTCAGTCCTTTATGGCGGAGTGTGTTACCAATTGTTTTCTTGGTGACTATGGTTCCAGCTGCGCTGAGATCATTAACAAGATCCTCCCGTGTAGTTCTGGGTTGATTCCTCACAGTTCTCATGATCATTGAAACTACACGAGGTGAGATCTTGCATGGGGCACCAGACCGAGGGAGACTGACAGTTATTTTGTGTTTCTTCTATTTGCAAATAATCACACCAGCTGTTGTCACCTTCTCACCAAGTGTGTATATTGTGTAGGTCTACGATATTTCCCTGACATCCTTGGACAACTGGAGAACTTTGATCTTGGCCATGGTGGAGAGTTTGGAATCTTATTGCGTCTGTAGACAGGTGTCTTTTATACAGGTAACAAGCTGAGATTAGAAGCACTCCCTTTAAGAGAGTGCTCCTAATCTCAGCTCGTTACCTGTATAAAAGACACCTGGGATCCAATCTTCCTGATTGATAGGGGATCAAATACTTATTTTACTCATTGGCATGCAAACCAATTTATAACTTTTTTGACATGTGTTTTTCTGGATTTTTTTGTTTTGTTATTCTGTCTCTCACTGTTAAAATACACCTACCATTAAAATTAGAGATTGATCATTTCTTTGGCAGTGGGCAAACATTCAAAATAAGCAGGGAATCAAATGAATACTGCCATTTTGATATTCTGACAAGATTAAAGGAAAACTTCAGTTCACACATTTCTCATCTTTTTATTGAGACGTATCCCTGCAGGTCTAAAAGAATTTCCTAAGAAATTCCTCGATAAAGTAATTTCTTTTGATTTAAATTCCATATGAAATGTGTAGACACTGATATTAAACTTTAAAGGAACACTATAGGGTCAGGAACACAAACATGTATTCCTGTCCCTAAAGTGTTAAAACCACAACCGCCCCCCCCCCCCCCCCCCGGGCCCCTCTTATGTCCTTAAATATAGTAACATCCTACTTGTATTCAAGTCTGCAGCTGCTACCTCTGCCCCTGTTTGCCTGTGAACTGCCTCTGTCTGCTGATATCATCAGAAGTGGTGGTCTGAGGATTGGCGGAGACTGTCAATGAGACAGATCAGGGGCAGAGCCAACACAAGTCAAACACAGCCCTGGCCAATCAGCATCTCCTCATAGAGAAGAATTGAATCAATGCATCTCTATGAGGCAAGTTCAGAGGGTGGAGACACTGAATGGCAGTGCTGCACAGTAGGCAGGAAGCATCTCTAGCATCTATCTGAGGAGTGTCCAGTGGAGTTATTACTAGGCTGTAATGCAATTCTCTGAAAAGACAGTGTTTACAGCAAAAAGCCTGAAGGGAATGATTCTACTCATCACAACAAATGCAATAAGCTGTAATTGTTCTGGTAACTATAGTGTCCCTTTAATCCTATTTTTTAAGGTAGTAAAGAATATTTTTAAAATAAAGATGACATAATGTTAATGTATATGGAGAAGTGTACAAACTATTAATCTGAAGTATGAAAGTCACAAATTTAAATATAGTACACACATAATAGTTACACACAGAGAACACTGACACACACATTTACACACTGAGGATACTCACAGGTGCCTACTCTGCCTTAGCGCACAGCAAACCGCCTCCTGGCTACCTCCTGCTTTTGGTGGAGAAAAAGACCAAAAGCTGAATGTGTTTCACACCAAGTCCAAGCTAACTTTATTTTCTGCTACATATGCTCAGCCTCTCTCTTACTCCCTGCAATATGCAGTTACACACTGATCAGCCACAACATTAAAACCACTGACAGGTGAAGTAATATTGATTATATCTAGTGATGTCGCGAACATAAAATTTTCGGTTTGCGAACGGCGAACGCGAACTTCCGCAAATGTTCGCAAACGGGCGAACCCGGCAAACCGCCATAGACTTCAATAGGCAGGTGAATTTTAAAACCCACATGGACTCTTTCTGGCCACAATAGTGATGGAAAAGTTGTTTCAAGGGGACTAACACCTGGACTGTGGCATGCCGGAGGGGTATCCATGGCAAAACTCCCATGGAAAATTACATAGTTGATGCAGAGTCTGGTTTTAATCCATAAAGGGCATAAATCACCTAACATTCCTAAATTGTTTGGAATAACGTGCTTTAAAACATCAGATATGATTTTGTATCGATCAGGTAGTGTAAGGGTTACGCCCACTTCACAGTGACAGACCAAACTCCCCGTTTAACGCACCGCAAACAACTGCAAACAGTCCATTTGCACAACCGCAAACTCCCCATTTGCACAAGGTTGGATACCAAGCTAGCCATGTCCTGTTCCTTGTCCTCACTGATGTCATTGAAGGTCTCTTCCTCCACCCAGCCACGTACAACACAAAAGGTCCCCGAAAGGTGACAACAAGCCCCCTGTATTTTTTTTTAAAATGTACACATATGTACACATGTATACTGTTACACCAGATATGAGTTGCACTGGTGTGACTCTGTGCCCTGGCAGGCCCTGAAACGCACACGTGTGAAGGAAAATGACTGCTATTATTTCACAGTCAAATTTCTAGTTTTTTTTTTTTTTTATGTACACTACTGTTACACCAGTGATTTACCCACGTCATGCCTACACCCCCAAAACGTTCGTGTGCGGGGGTGCTGGAATGACGTGGGCCAATGGGAGCCGGAATCAACTTTTGGCTCCCACTGCCCCTTTAAGAGCAAGCTCGTGACTCGAGCTGTGCTCCTAGTGCCAGGCGGGCCACGTGACTGATCACTGCGGTCAGTGCACGCGGCTAAGTCAG